>NC_090444.1:1677886228-1678599728 GCF_031143425.1 Pleurodeles waltl | reverse complement strand
CCCTGTGGACATGGATTTACCCCCTTTGGGGCTCAGTTATTTTTTTTTATTATTGTCTGTTTTCCACTGGTGAAGCAATTTATCCTGGGAAAAAACACATTTATAAAAAAAAGCCATACTATACATGTGGTAGCATTTTAGTGACATGCAGTGGAAGGCACTGCACAAAGTCACTATATCTGTGGTACATTGAGAATAAACCTTTGCCTACACAATATTATCATGTTTTGAAATCACAAAATAATGAAGTTATACTATCAAAAAAATGTGACGCATCATGCTGGGTAATATGCTTTTCACTGTCCATAATTTAGACAACCATGTTGCAGTTTTGAGTTCTCTCCCGCTTCATAATTCTAGTGACCCAGGTGATAGCACTGTGTGTTTTCACAAGGAGCACACCTGTGCACAAAGGTTCAGGGGCTAATATGTGAATGTTTTGAAAGGTAGATTTTGGGCTTCAATTAATTAGTTTTCTACTGGCAAAGGCCAGACAGCTCCACCAGCAATAACGTTTTACAACAGCTCCGACATAAGTATGCTGTGATATTGGATGTGTGGCAAGGTGTTCTAATACCTGATTGCACATCATAGTGACAGCATGACACAATGTAAAGGTGTGCTTTTCCTGAGTAATCAATTTACCGCTACAGGTCTGTCTAAGGAACCGAGGGGCCTGTTTTCCATTGCATTTTTGGCTTTGTCTAGGAAGTGATCACTTTCTCCACACAATACAAAGGTTCACTTCTACAGCAGAATTTGCTTACTCCACCAGAACTGCCTGAATAACAGAATGGCTCAGTATACATTGTTAACTCTTGTTAGACTTTTCATCCTTGGCGTGGTCTCCCTTAACTTTTTGCCTCTGTTTCCCAGGTTGTTGATGTGTGCTGGACTGTTTTTGCTGTTTTTGTTACTCTGGGGACCTTACCACTGATATCCAGTGTTAAAGTGCAAGTGCTCTTATACAAAATGTGTATGTAATTGGTTCATCCATGATTGGCATATTTGATTTACTAGTAATTCCCTAGTATAGTGCACTAGAGGCGCCCAGGGCATGTAAATCAAATGCTACTAGTGGGCCTGCAGCACTGGTTGAGCCACCCACAATAGTAGCTCTGTAAATGTGGCTCAGACCTGCCACTGCAGTGTCTGTGTGTGCAGTTTTAAACTGCCAATTCGACTTGGCAAGGGTACCCACTTGCCAGGCCTAACCCTTCCTTTTTCTTACATGTAAGGCAGCCCTAGGGTAGACCCTAGGTAGCCCCATGTGCAGGGTGCAGTGTATGTTTAAGGTAGGACTCATACTAATGTGTTTATATGTCCTGACAGTGAAATACTGCTAAATTCATTTTTTACTGTTGCAAGGCCTTTCCATCTCATAGTTTAGCATGGGGGCTGCCTTTAAATATGATTAAAGTGTAGATTCCATTTGGGAGTGGATAGACATGTGGAATTTGGGGTCTCTGAGCTCACAATTTCAAAATACATCTTTTAGTAAAGTTGATTTTAAGACTGTGTGTTTGAAAATGGCGTTTTAGAAAGTGAGCATTTTCTTGCTTAAACCATTCTGTGACTCTGCCTGTTTGTGGATTCCCTGTCTGTGTCAGTTTGACAGCTGGGCTGTTTGCACCTCTCTCTAGACAGTGACACAAAGGGAGCTGGGGTGCAGCCTGCATATCCTGGTGAGCCATCTGTGCTAGGAAGGAGGGTGCTAGGACTCACACCTGAAAGGGCTTCTGCCTGCCCTCACACAATGCAGTCTCCAACCCCCTGGTGTGTGTCTGGGGCCTGGGCAAGGCAGGATTTCACAAACAAGAGAGATTTTTATTTGAAGGAAGCCTTCTTCAAAGGGCAAAATGGGCATAAGAAGTGCACCCAAAACCACAGACTTTAGATCACTTCTGGAAACCAAGAGGAACCTCTACCTGGAGGAGAGCTGTAGAGCCTGTGACAGTGCTTTGTGGAGCTATCCTGCAGCTGCTGTTTCTGCCTGTGCAAGAGGACAAAGACTGGACTTTTTGTGCCTTCCTGCTTGTGAAGAACTCTCCGAGGGCTTGAAACTAAGCTTGCCTCCTGTTGTTGAAGTCTCAGGGACAGCAAAGACTTCTCTCTGCCAGCAGCTGGAGCCTTTGTGGAAACTCCTGCCCTGCCAAGTGGTGCCCTATCCAGTTCCTGGGGCCTTGACAGGTGAAGCTGGTGGACCAAGGTTGGAAATCCTTGCACAGTCAGTCAGTCAGTCAAAGTACTTTATTTCGATAAATAAATATCATAAAAAGACATAAAAACAGTACAATCAAATATTACAGGCAATCAACAATTCATATTATCTACAATGTTTAAAAAGGGGGGTCAGTAAAATAAAACATCCTAAAAACATCATTTAACGTGAAACATTAATATTCTCCCAGATTCGCAAAAATTACCTTTCCTATAAAAAGTTAATTAATCACTCAATTCATTACAATAAAATAATCGGATTGATGGCGAACTTCTTTTTATTAACCCTAACAGCTCCCACTAAAAAACTAGCAACATGGAACATAATCCTAGGGGTCTGCAATAACTGTAAGAACAAGAGGGCAGGTTTGGCCTGTATAAACCCCTCCTCCTTTAAAATTGGGAACAAATATTTCTTTCTTAAGGCCGCGTAATGGTCACAAAATAACAAAAAATGCATTGTATTCAGGATCGAAAAATTATCACAATTACACGGCGTTCCTTTTTCCGGAGGAGACCAGGTTTGAAAGTGGCCAAGAGTTAGATGGATCAGGTTAAACCGAAAACGTGTAAGTAGAAACCGGTGGAAGGGTTGATTTACAATAGACAAATATAATTCAGGTCCCACATAAGTACTCAAAATGATACTGGCCCGCACCGATGGTTTCTCATATTCAGCTTGTTCTCTTTCTAAACATAACAGATCTTTCATCATGCTTTTAATCAGTCCAATATCTTTAACAGTTATTGATTCCGGGGAGTAAAAAAGATCCGATCTCCCTAATCTAACAAAACAATTTTTGATATAAACTAGCCACGCTATTTTATTTACTTTATCCAGCTGCAGGCAATCTTTTAAAATAGAGTGGTTGAGCGGAATTTCTTGATTCAGCCAGATCTTTAGCCAGGCTAGAACGGGGGCCAGTTTGATCAAGTCTGAAATGTAGCCCACACCCAATTCACTATGGACAATGTGTGTGGAAGTAGACTGGGGAAGAGAGAGAACCGATCTTAAAAATGTATTTTCCGTGATCTGTATACTTTCCATAGAGCAATAGCCCCATATCGCACTTCCATGCGTTGCTATTGCAAGGCATTTTGCTTCATAAATTTTTAGCAAACTAATTTCCGGAAATTTCCGTAGCAACCTCCGAGAGCGGTTAAAGAAACAACGCGTTGCTGACTCTGCGGCTGAAACCGATGCAGCGCTTGTAGCGCGGCTGTGAAATCGACGCACGCAGCTGGAGAAACGCCGCTCGGCATTGCTGACGGAGGCTGCAATGACGCAACATCACTGGGCACAGAAAATCAACACAAGCCTGCCCAGATCCGAGGTGCTTTGTCGGGATCGACACATCTATCTCCTGCGGGGAAAGAAACGACGCACGCCGATCGGACTAGAGAAGGAGAAACAACACACGAGAAATCGACACACAGCTTACCTTTTTCGACACACACTCTCCCGTGCTGGTTATTTTGACACGACCCAAGTACATTTTCACGCTAACAGCGTTAGCGTTGTGTTTAAAAGGACATGAAGACTCTGATCACATTTTAACTAATAACTTGACTTGTGTGTGGTGGATTTTTGTCGTGTTGGTCTTGTTTTGTTTTGATAAATATTTTCTATTTTTCTAAGAAAGTGTTGTGTCATTTTGTAGTGTTTTCATTAAGTTACTGTGTGTGTTTGTACAAATACTTTACACTGAGCACTCTGAAGTTGAGCCTGCCTGCTCGTGCCAAGCTACCAAGGGTGTGAGCGGGGGTTAGCTGAGGGTGATTCTCTTTTACCCTGACTAGAGTGAAAGTCCTTGCTTGGACACGGGGTAACCTGACTGCCAACCAAAGACCCCATTTCTAACAACTCTGTTTTAAGTATACTTGCATGTATTGCTTAAAGGAGGCTGTTAGACCTGACAGCCTTAGGGTGGTCACCCCTAACTTTTTGCCTATCTCCTTTCACTTTTTGGACACTGTTTTTGCTGGTTTTAGGACTCTGCACACTTTACCACAGCTAACCAGTGCTAAAGTGCATATGTTCTCTCCCTTGAAACATGGTGACGTTGTTTTATAACCACTTAGCTTATTTAATCTACTTGTAAGTCCCCATTAAAGTGCTCTACCTGTGCCCAGGGCCTGTAGATTAAATGCTACTTGGGGGCCTGCAGCACTAATTGTGCCACCCACCTAAGTAGGTAGCCGCTTAACCATGCCTCAGACCTGCCATTGCAAGGCCTGTGTGTGCAGTATCACTGCCACTTCGACTTGACATTTAAAAGTACTTGCCAAGCCTTAACCCTCCCTTTTTCTACATATAAGTCACCCCTGAGGTAGGGCCTAGGTAACCCATAGGGCAGGGTGCTATGTAGATAAAAGGCTGGACAGGTACCTATGTCGTTTATATGTCCTGGTAGTGTAAAACTCCTAAATTCGTTTTACACTGCTGTGAGGCCTGCTCCTTTCATAGGCTAACATTAGGGCTACCCCCATATACTGTTTGAGTGGTAGATCCTGATCTGAAAGGGGTAACAAGGTCATATGTAGTATGGCCAGAATGGTAATACAAAATCCTGCTGACTGGTGGAGTTGGATGTAATGTTACTGTTCAAGAAATGCCACTTTTAGAAAGTGAGCATTTCTCTGCACTTAAATGTTTCTGTGCCTTGCAATCCACGCCTGGCTAGGTTTAGTTAACAGCTCCCTTGTGCATTCACTCAGACACCCCCAAGCACAGGATGCTCAGTCACACTTGCACACATCTGCATATTGGATGGGTCTTCATGGGTTGTGAGGGTGGAGGGCCTGACACTTACATGTCAAAGGACAGTAGCCTGCCCTCATACAAAGGACTGCCACACCCCCTACTGGGACCCTGGCAGACAGAATGGAACTGAAAAGGGACCTTGTGCACTTCTAAGCCACTCTTTGAAGTCTCTCCCACTTCAAAGTTATATTTAGGTATCTAAGCAGGTCTCTGACCCTGCCAACTCAGACACTTCTGGACAAGATACCACTGGAGAAGAATCCCTGAAACAGAACCTGCAACCTGCCAAGATGAACTGCCTGGCTACCCAAAGGACGCACCTGACTGCTTTTCTGCATCGCAGTGAGAAAATCACTGCATGCCGAACCAGAACGATGCAGACCGGTTCCCCGAAGCGGAGATCGACACAGCGTCAGTGTTGCAACCGTAACTTCAACGCACGGCCCGTAGAATTGGCGCAAAGCTGAGCCGGAACATCGCAGCCCAACTTCCTGAGAGGAATAGCCGCAAGTGGCAGCAAAAATTTCCATGCATCGCCCACCGAATCGACCCAGCTCCTGACACTTTGTCTTGCACTCCCAGGATTTCAACGCATCGCCCTGTGGCGTTCAAAAACCCTGCAACCCGAAGATCATCCCAGTCTGTGTGCCAGAAATCAACGCAAAGCCTGCCCTGCGTGAAAACTCAATAACGCATTGTCTGTGTGTGCTAAAAAAAAATCAATGGACACCTCCCCGTTTTCCACGTATCTCCTCCTCTGCAGTCCCTTGCAGAGAATTTGAACGCAAACCAGGTACTTTGTGCTTGCAAGAGACATTTGTTGCTTTTTAAAGACTAAAGACTTCTTTTATCATTTCATACAGTGATAATTCAAAGTGTACTTATCAAATCTTAATTGTTTTGACCTGCAATTAACCAGATAAATATTATATATTTTTCTAAACACTGTGTGGTGTATTTTCGTGGTGTTATACAGTGTTATTGCATGATTCATTTGCACAAATGCTTTACACGTTGCCTTCTAAGTTAAGCCTGACTGCTCAGTGCCAAGCTACCAGAGGGTCATCAGGCACAGGATAATCTGGATTGTGTGTGATTTACCCTAACTAGAGTGAGCAAGGCCTACTAGTGCAAGGGGTTCGCCTTTCTCTGCACAAAATCCTCAGACCATATAGGAAGAAGTTGGCACAAAAACTGAAATAAAAGACAGAGTTTATTAAACCTCATGAGGTGGTACTACAGTTCAAACAGCACCCTTCGGTAATGTTTGAAGTAGCACAAAGAAACAAAGAGAGCATGGTCTTTTTATACCCACGCAGGGGCTAAAAGAAGGTGGTACAATTATAGAAGCAAGACTTGTATACATATAAGGTCATATGGAAATGCACAGTCAACAGGTAGGAGGGGCTAACAGTTTTCAAGGACTAGTTGACACATTACTGTTGGTTACTAATTACTAACAGCTGAAGATCTTACTGGGCATGTGCAAAAGTGGGAGATGCTAAATATAACTTGTCACTAGACAGATTTTCAAGAGTAGTTAACAGGAAGGTAGGACAGAACACATGGCGAGCACATTGCAGCATGTGGCAGAGATAATGGCTGCATGAATACAAATGGATTCCGCAAAATGTTCACAATAGTTTCTAAATACAAGATGTCTTCTGCTAATGCTTAATCTAATCGCTACTAAATTACAACAGATGACCCTTTCAGCATCAGCTGAAGGCATTTGTCTTTCTGGGATAATCTAAATATTCATCATGTATATTTATGCTCATCATTTTGGCTATTTCCTTATCTAACACGTGTTGTGCTTTCATTTCTGTAATATCTCTTTTGGTAGGCATACAAGCAGTAATACACATGGAGCAGAACATTGGACCACACTGAATACAGACACAGCATGTGAAAAATAATGCAATCATCACACACAGGATAGTCAGTAGTTTCCAGCCCCAGGCGGTAACAAGAGTCCAAAACCATCCAGAAAAAGTCCAAGTACCAGTCTCTGTGTGAATTTCTGCAGCAATTTTATGCAATTTAGATATTGCATCATATACTGAAGGTGAGTGATCTGGAATGAAAACACAGCAAACTACTACCGATGATACCCATCTTTGTCTTGGTAGCATACTTTATTAAGGCGAAAAAGAAGTCCGCCCTCTGTACGTTTTCCAGATGCAAACAAAAGCGTATACCAAGCTTGACAAGAACCATTGTGTGAAAAAGGAAGAGGAATAAAAGGTGTTCTTCCTTTCTTTTGATGCGCAGGTATCATTCCATATACCCAACAGTTAGTAGTATTTGTAGTATTATGAGTATGATGCAACATCTGAATGAAAGTATTATTGAAGTACGATTGACGGTGCTTCTGCTCATGAAAGGGAAGCGTAAAGTAATAGTGATCCTCTGGTACTGGAGTAGTGGCAACAAAAAACTCACGAGCAGGGGCCATCTTTTCAACAAAACAGGTGATTATTGCTATAACCACCAAAACAACAACAAACCCCAAGTACTAATGATCACTTTGTTATTCATTTTAGCAACAGTGATAATCGACCCTTCCAGAAATTAATTAAAAACAATCGTTGGAGCTCTTATCCCTGGGCAGCCACTGATTTCTTCATCACAGGCCAAGAAGGGTGTCACTACTCTAATGCATGGCTGATCCCCTCTTGCCACATTGGCTCTCCGTTTCACTAACCCAGGGCGGTAGCTCAACCAGTTTTTTCCAGAATTTTTTTTCCTCTGTCTCAAATTATATCGCGTCACTCCAGAAATCGTATGGTCCGGGAAGAAATCTGCAGATTCGTCAGGTGATATAGCACGGCCTTTCTCCGTAGTCAAAATCTCTCGATGATCGGTCAGCACAGCAGGTTCCACCAAGGTAGGTAGCACTCTCTTGCAATGAGTACTATGGACCCAATTCTTTCGGTTCGTCACTCGAACTGCTCGCCTTGTCGCAAGGAGCACCTGCTCTGGACCTCGCCACCTTGGTTCCAAGCTGCTTGATCTTTCAAAGGACTTAGGGGGTTATTACAACTTTGGAGGAAGTGTGAATCCGTCCCAAATGTGACGGATATACCACCAGCCGTATTACGAGTTCCATAGGATATAATGGACTCGTAATACGGCTGGTGGTATATCCGTCACTTTACCGTCACTTTTGGGACGGATTAACACCTCCTCCAAAGTTGTAATAACCCCCTTAATCATCACCTGGTCACCAGGTCGGAGTTCATGGCCTTCACCTGTAGATCTGTCAGGAAGTGCTTCTCGAACCTGGTGATGAATAGAAACCAAATTGTCGGTTAACTGTGCCAAATAATCATTCATCAGGACACAAGGTACATCATATACAGAATTTGGCTTAGGAACGTTCATTGGCCTTCCAAACCCTATTTCATAGGGGGTAAGGCCTGTTTGAGAATGTGGCACTGACCTAATAGACAATAATGCCAACGGTAATGCATCCGGCCAAGTTAAAGATGTGGAAGCCTGTATCTTCGCTAACTTCAGCTTCAAAGTAGTATTATACCTTTCCACCAACCCTGCTGATTGTGGGTGGAAAACCGCATGGAACTTCTGTTTGATCCCTAATCCTTTCAGGACATACTTAATAACTTCCCCAACAAAATGAGGTCCGTTATCGTTCCATAAAAGCCTGCAAACACCAAACCTAGCGAAAAATTATTTCAAAACCACCTTCGCTGTGGTAATGGCAGTATTATCCTTTGAGGGGTATGCCTTTGTCCATTTACTGAAGGCACATACCACCACCAAGACATACTTTAAATTGTTGCAGCGTTCAAGCTGAATATAATCCATTTGTAGACCTTTGAAAGGTGCAGTTGGTGTAGTGAACCCTCCCACAGGAGTTCGTGTCCCTTTTCCAGGATTGTATTGTAAACAGATCGAACAAGACTGTACTACTCTCTTAGCTATACTGGAAATTTCTGGATGCTCCCAAACTTGCGTAAGCAACTTCGTTATTGTTGAAGCTCCGACATGTGCCAGCCCATGTGCCATCTGAACCATAGGTTGTACAAAAGCTATAGGCAATTTCCATTTATCCATCTGCTTATTCCGCCAACAGCCATCATCATCCAATTCTCCTTCTTCAGACCATTGCTCACGTTCTTTCACAGAAGCAGATTTCTGTATATCTAATACGTCTTGTCTAGCATTATGCCAACGTTCAGCTTGTGACTTCACTGCATACATAGAAGTAGTACTTCGCTGCATCGCAGTCTCACGTGCTACGCGGACCGCAAGGGCATCACCTTGCCCTATCTTATCGGTCACTTTCTTATGTGCACTACATTTCACAATTGCTATTTTCTTTGGATATGTCAATGCAGTCAAGAGGTTATGCACTAATTCTCCATGCATTATCTGCATCCCCTGGGATGTGAGAAAGCCTCTCTCCTTCCAAAGCAAACCAAAATCATGAGCGACTCCAAAAGCATAGCGGCTGTCTGTATAAATGTTCACACATAAGTCAGTACTAAGCTCACATGCTCGTGTCAAAGCTATTAGTTCAGCTGCTTGAGCTGACTTCTGTGGTATACGAGCTGTCTCCACTACCGTGTGTATTATGGTGATATGCAGCTGAGGTCGTACCGTCTGGCAACTTCAAACAATACCCGTCAACCCACAATTCCCCGTCTACATCTGGAAGGGGCATATCTTGCAAATCAATACGACCCTTTGTCTGTTCTTCGGTAAGGAATATAAAATCATGTGTTTCTTGTGACTGAGGCTGAGTCACCGAATATGGCAACAAAGTGGCTGGATTTAGTGTTGCACATCTCTTCAGTGTAATGTGAGGAGCCAGCAATGTCAATTCATATCCTGTCAGGCGAGCGCTAGTTAAATGTTGCGTCTTTGTTTGATTTAAAAGAGCATCAACCGCATGGGGTACTAACACCAACAGCTTATGTGACAAAACTATCCCTTCACTCTGACGTATTGACACAGCTGTTGCCGCAACTGAACGAAAACACCCAGGCAACGCTCACGTGACAGGATCAAGTACTGCTGAAAAATATGCACTAGGACGCTGCTTATCGCCATGTGTCTGTACTAAAACTGACAATGCACATCCATCTTTCTCATGTACGTAAAGTGCAAAAGGCTTTGTGTAATCTGGAGTACCTAACACTGGTGCTGAACAAAGGGCTTGTCGTAGCTGCCGGAAAGCAGTCTCACATTCATCTGTCCATGGGAGGGTCATTGGAGTATCCTTAGTCAAAAGTGCTAGCAAAGGTTTAACACTGTGTGAAAACCCTAATATCCATTGCCTACAAAAAGAAGTAAGATCAAGGAATGCACGAAAATCTTTCTGAGTAGAGGGTACTGGTGTGTCTAAAATTGCTTGAATACGATCTGATGTAAGTGCACGGCCCTCCTTAGACAAAAGGTGACCTAAATAGGTTACCTTTGGTCTACATTATTGCAATTTCTTTCGTGACACTTTATGATGGTGTGAAGGAAGAAAAGAAAGTAAGGACAAAGTGCACTTTTTACATTGCTCAGGGGTATCAGCTGCCAACAAAATATCATCGACATATTGTATGAGAGCCACACCTTCAGGCAAAACAAAAGAATCAAGTTGTCATTTTAACGCTTGACTATAAATACTAGGACTCTCAGTATAGCCTTGAGGAACTCTGCAAAATCTATACAATCGTTTATTCAAAGTAAAACCAAACAAATATCGGCTGTCAGGATGAATAGGAATCGAAAAGAAAGCATTCTTCAAGTCTATCACAGAGAACGTAGTTGCTGTCGGAGGAACCAAAGTAAGAAGTGTTGTGATGTCAGATACCACAGGATATTGTGGTTCCACAATCTTATTCACTTCTCGTAAATCAATAATGAATCGGTAAATCCTAGTATCAGTATCCTTTTTCAGAATAGGAAGAATTGGACTGTTGCAAACATTATACGGAACTTCCTCAACAACTCCAACTGCAATAAGATCATGCACAATTCGTGTGAGTGCTTCTTCGCCCTCCTCTGAAATTTTGTATTGAGGCAAACATGGCAATACAGCTCCCTCCTTGACACTAATATGTACCGGTGGAATAATCATTTGTCCCACATCAGTATCTGAAGTAGCCCACAAAGTACTAGGGAGTGAAGCTAATGCAATATCCTCTTTAACAAGACAAACTCTTTTCATCACAGGATGATTATCATTCAAAATAACACGCACCCCTTCAGGAGAGCATCGTATTATAGCCCTGAAATACTTGAGCATATCAAGACCCACAATATTGTCTGGTGTATTTGTAGAAAGCAAAAACGGGCATGGAGCAGTAAATTTATCAACATGGAATGCAAGTGGTTGTGACAATGGGCTAGGGGAAGGTGTTCCATCGAAACCTATTGATGTAATTTGTTAAGCCAGACTGGGGAGCCCTTGGAATCAATTGTTTAGACAAGGTGCTACGAGTAGCTCCTGTATCAACTAGAAACTGATCAGTAGAACCCAAAACATGTGCTGTAACATAGGGACCCCTCTGATCTACTGGAACTTCAACTGATTCCTTACCCCATCCCAGGCAAACCTATGCATAAGCAGAATCTTGGAAAGCAGGCTGCACATAGTTAGACATCTGGTATTGGTTCCGTCTATCAAAAGTATTAAACCCATCCTGCCTTCGTACATTAGCATCAAACTTAGCATGATCATTCGTGCTTCTTCTAGGCCCTGAATATCCTGAGCGATTTCTCATTTGTCCCCGACCACGAGAACAGTGCTGAACACGTAGTGCTGGACAATCGGCAGCCCAATGCCCAAATTTCTTCCAATACGCACGCTGATCAACAGACAAATTCGAACGAGTGTAAGAAGAACCATAAGATCCACGTCCACCTCTATCACTACCTCTAAAAGGCGGACAATAAGCCTGAGCCAACATAACCTTCGTCTTTAGTTCTTTAATCTTTTTATCCTTGCTACCTTTTGCTTCTAATTCCTGACGTTCATAATACTGAGCCATAGTCAAAAGAGAAACTGGAGTAGAGGTAGTCCATGAACTTTCACTAGCTTTTAGATGACTAGCTATTCCTAGTAACAGATTTGCGACATATTTATCGACGAACAAATATCTGCCCGTATCATCTGACAATAACTGGCCGCTAAAATCATGAAATGCTTCTTCAAAGCGTGTAAAGAAATCAGAGACCGATTCATCTGCCTTTTGCTTACAAGACGCTAAAACAGTCCAATCTATCTTTTTAGGGGGAATAATCGTTTTTAACTTCACTAATATAGCTGCGAGAAGATCTAGATTCAACTGATACGGCTTTTTCGCAGGTTCCCTATCCCCGTCCATCTGTTTAATTCTTTCCATGACGCCCCAAAAACTACACGATCATCAACTTTACGAACAGTTCTACACATATCTGGCGGTAATATCAATCCGAAAAATAAATCAATGTCAGCCAAAGTCATAGTACAAGAATTAATTTCTCCCTCAACTTCCTCATAAAAGGCGGCAGGATTTTTCCCCGGGTCAGGTAATGCTGTTTTACGTGCCATTACATCTGCCCTATTCCAAGGAGTATACACCCAATTATAAATTAAATAACCCTTAGCATCAACAGAAGTTTTATCATCACTTGTACCCGATCCTTTAGGAGGAACATACAAAGGCACGGCCTCCCGCATTGGTTTCGCGTGAACTATCATAGTCTTATCTGTTCCGAAGATGGAAGCTTGCACCCCGCCGGTCTGAGATGTCCATGCAACTACGTCCACAGCCCTTTTCTCCTCTTGCAAATGGACTGCTGCAACACATAATTTCACCAAACGCCTGATTGCATCATCCACCTGGGAGAAAACAAAAAGACCATCACGCATTTGCTTACGATCAGCTGCTGCATCATCGGGCTCTAACTCATCAGAATATTTCCGAAATAGTTCAATAACTTCTGTGCCAAATGCATCAGTAAGATATAGCTGCTCCTTTTCCGTCCACCCTTTCATGTTGTCTAAAAGTTCAGAAGCAGAGACAACGCTAAGAATTGTTTTACGAGCAATAGATCTAAGCTCAGACGCACAGTCAGCAGGCAACATAGAGCGACTGTCTCGTATCTTCTGTTGCTCCGAACCGGAGACTTCAGCTAACTCATGAGGGGCAGAAGGAACGACATCCAGAGGTGGAGGGCGATCTAGTAACAAAAAATCATTGTGCGGTTTATTAAGGATAGGATAGAGAGGTTGCCGAACAGTGTATTGTCCAGTTACCTGTAATTTACGTTCTTTCTCTTCTATCTCCTTTAAGTCATTTATTTCTTTCTTTCTCATTTCCAATGCTTTCACATATACATTCTTCCGCTGCCCTTTCTCAAGCAAGGCTTGCTCACGCTTCACTCGTCCACGCACTTCTTTCACCCACATTTGTACATAGTCAAACATATCTTGCCTAGACCTTCGCTTACACATACATTGTTCCACATACTCAATCTTTCGCAAATCAAATGACCCATGCATAGGCCAACGTAACTCAGGATCAGCACGAGTGTATTTATTCCATAATGTGCTGTACATTATAGAAGAAAGACCATGTTTAACATACATATCTCTATTGGGCGTCCCCTCTGGCGGTGCCGGTTGCGATTCTTCCAGTCTCAAATTGGTACCATTACAAAATCAACACATCCCACGAAGTGCGCTAAAAACAGGCATGCCAAAAATAGTGCAGAATATGCAGTATTATAATCAAAGTAGCACTTAAGGTGCTGTTCAAATCAAAATTAAATTGGAGAAAATTCTCCTCATTACCTGCCTATATAAATTGCAATTTATATATCAATTCAAAGGACACAAATTGACTAGTCACCCAAAACACGAGAGCCACAGTAAGTGGTGCTAAATTTCATTACCAAACAAAGGCATCAAAACCCACAGCAAGTGCCGTAAAACGGCTCTTACCAATCACAGGGCGTCCAGGTTCCAACTGGCAAGTTCTGAAATTGACCAAATGGTCACTGCATGACGAATGAACAAAAAGGATCTCAGTCGAGGACCGGCGCCACCTGGATGGTCAAATCAGAAAGAAGGGAAAAACGCCGTGGTTGACAAAACTCGGGTCTCCTCAGGCATTGATCGTCCGCAGCGAGATCCCAATCCTTTGTCGCGACCGATCCATCGGGCGTCCGAGTCGCCGATGAGTCCCTGTTCGGGTGCCAATTTGTCGAAGTAAGCCTCAGCAAGGACTACTAGTGCAAGGGGTTCGCCCTTCTCTGCACAAAGTCCTCAGACCATATAGGAAGAAGTTGGCACAGAAACTGAAATAAAAGACAACGTTTATTAAACCTCATGAGGTGGTACTACAGTTCAAATAGCACCCTTCGGTAATGTTTGAAGTAGCACACTGAACTAACAGAGCATTGTCTTTTTATACCCACGCAGGGGCTAAAAGAAGGTGGTACAATTATAGAAGCAAAACTTGTATACATATAAGGTCATATGGAAATGCACAGTCAACAGGTAGGAGGGCTAACAGTTTTCAAGGCCTAGTTGACACGTTACTGTTGGTTACTAATTACTAACAGCTGCAGATCTTACTGGGCATGTGAGAAAGTGGGAGATGCTAAATATAACTTGTCACTAGACAGACTTTCAAGAGTAGTTAACAGGAAGGTAGGACAGAACACATGGCGAGCACATGGCAGCATGTGGCAGAGATAATGGCTGCCATGAATACAAATGGATTCGGCAAAATGTTCACAATAGTTGCTAAATACAAGATGTCTTCTGCTAATGCTTAATCTAATCGCTACTAAATTACAACAAGGGAGTAACCTGACTGCCAACCAAAGACCCCATTTCCAAAAGAGGTGTTATAGAATGTCCCATGATTCCATGGTTTTAAGGGAACTTTAGTGAGGCAACTTTTGTCCTGATGAGATCCAAAAAGTAACTACAGACCGAAAAATTTGCATCCTCTCCCTAAGTTGCTTTCAAAACCTCCAGGAGATACCATATGTTGATCTATGCTGTTCCATATATATATATATGTGTGTTCACTGTCTGAGCACTGTTTATTGTGCAATGATTTTGATACTTAATGGAATGTACATTGTTCTTATACTAAAAATAAGAAAAACTTAATCATACAAGATATTGTGTTCTGTAACCTTTTTCAATAACATTAAATATGATACACGGTACTAATTGAGTTTTCACACTTCCAAAGCAAGAGTAGATTTTACAGTGAATGAGTGCCAGGGGACATTTATTTGGCCTATTACTTTAGTATTCCTAGCATGTTTGCTTTAGAGTCAAAAGTAGATGTGCTCACTCAGTTTGAGGAATGTAGGTCTCAGAAGGCATTCTTCGACACCTCCAACTTGCATCCACAAACTGTAAGGAATTAGATTTACCACACTGAGTATGCTATTCATGGGAGCCATTAAAAAAGGTTCACCAGGCATATATTCAGTAATGTTCAGAATGGAGGTGGGTACTTGGCAGGTGGTACAAATGCAGTCAAACGATTTATTCATTTGGGAAGGTTGTGGATGCACCAACTGTCATCAGGTCTAGAAACATGTGTTTATAGAGGTTTGTTTGTGGTGTATTTGTGTGCAATTTAGTTGATGACTGACTGAGAGGTTATCTTGAATGGGGATTACATCCTGTGATGTATGAACATGATGGGGCCTTGAATGGTGGCAGTATGTTGATGTGAGTGCACTGATCTATTGCATTAGGCCCATGACTGTTGGTATGAAAGTCTTGTGTGTGATGCATGAATGGATTGTAAATGGACCATAAAGTGGTTGGTGCCTTGACATGGCTTTATGGCTCAGTAGACTTGGTTTCAATATTCATGTATTGTGATAAGTATTTCTGATTTGAAACTAGCATTTCTGGAGCTGCTAAAACCAACTAGTATAAGTGGTGGATTACCTTAAAAAAATTAGTACCAGGTAGATGTCTGTGGTGGTAAGGATACTCCATTGCAACAGTGACAGATTATCCTTACCATGAAAATAATGGTCTGGCTGTCCAAATATATGCGGATGGACCATGGTTCTAACCTTGGGGAAGACTGCTCCATCTCTCGCATGGTTGCTCCCCTTAAACATCCCGACTGAGTAAGGGCCATCTGTGGCTGGCATCTATGTCCGCCCACCTAATTTAGATGTGGGGGCATACAGCTCAGTTTTCACTGTCCGTCATCACCTGGAAAACCTTGGTGGTAAGGTGCAGTGAAAAGTGTCTTATGCCCTCCTTTCCATGAGACCTAACTCCAATGGGGAGAGGGTTTTTTTTTCAAAAAGAAAATTTGCTTTCTGGATTTTCTTTTGATTTTTTTTTTTAATTTGGACTGCTCCATCATGTTGATGGAGCAGTACATCAAACATAAAAAATGCATTGCAAAGAACGGCAATGATTTTTCCGCTTGCCAATGTTTTTGAATTACTGCCAGCTTGGCGGTCATTTGTAAATTTGGCGGGTGGAGTAGTCTCAGCATAGCAAACATTAAGTCCTCGGCCAGTCTGACAGAGTCTTACCTGCCAGCCAAAATGCAAATCTCACCCTTACTAAGAACTCCTTAATTTACTTGTAAACTATACACCCAGAGGTGTCCAGTGTGGTCAAACTTGTATTGATTCAGTTCACTTTTCTATAATGCTGTAATAAATTTGAAAGTCATTATCAATCAATCAACCCTGGATTTGTGAAGCGCGGCTAATCACCCATATAAAGGATTTAAGAATAAAACTTATTCATGGTCATGGATTATTGTTTGAAGAGGATGTGAGTGTTTTCAAGAAATAAATCTGAAATCTTGTAAGCTCTAACATACAAGTTCAATTAATGAAAATTAGTTCATACCCTGGTGTCTATGACAGAAATCAGGCAGGTATAACATGAAGAAAATGTGTGATGTTTTTAGCAGTACCAAATCATTACAGTCAAATGAAAACACAGCAACAATCCCGCAACCCATTTCTAAAAATAGAGAAACTCTAAATAGAAAAAGGACACAAAAATGTAAGGAGTCCTAGAAATATTTTTATTGTTTTAATGCAAAGAGCATTGAGTAAAGTACCAATAAGAAGTCACAGTTCATGGTTGATTGGAACCTAGGCACAATTTTGGGCCAACAGTGGAGATACTTGGGGCCAAGTTTAATTCTTGTGCAGTAAGGATACTCTGCTGCAAAGAAGTATCATAATTGCTAAGAATACAGTTCACCTGAAACATTTATATGCAGCCACACCTTGGGATTAATCACAGCAGAGACTACCCCATCTCTGCCATGATTTATCCTCTCTGACAACCGTACTGGGTAAGGTCTGCCAGAGGCTGAACTGTCATTCTACACACCTAATATAGATGGATGGGTGGAATTACTGGTCAGCTTTTACTGCCCATCACTGACAGAAAAACCCTTGGGGGTAAGGGCAATGAAAGCTGCTAAATGCTCACCTTGCCATGGGAGCAGATTCCCAGGATGAAGGGAGCATTTCATTTCCTATTTTCAAAAAGAAAATCCCATTTCAGGATTTTCTTTTTTTTTTAAACAGTAAACTGTTTGGATGCAGGGTTCCCTCCTGCTCACAGAGCCCTGCACCAAAAAGGAAAATAAATTGACAGGAATACCATTGATAGAGGTTCCTGCCAATGCCTTGTAAATGGCTGCCATCTTGGTGGTCATTAATAAATAAAGCAGGCGGAGTAGTCTCAGCCTAGCAGGTGTAAAGTCCTCCAGCATGTCAACAGAGATTACACAACATCAAAATTAGAGCCTTACTCCTTTTTATTGGACTCACAATTCTCTAGTGGGGCAAGATTGAAGGCTGAATCCAGAGAACTCCACTCAGTGTCAGATGCCTCTTGTCTCAGATCCTGCTGTTGGGTTTGGTGAAAAAAGCTCCAAAGAAAAAATGTCAACTTTCATGCCCTCTGAAGTCTTCTTGACAGTTGGATACTATTCACACCTTTGCCTGGTCAGTATTTCTGTCCTGATTTAGAGTTTGGTAGATGGGTTACTCCATCACAAATGTGACGGATATCCTCTACACCGTACTTCAATCTCCATGGCCTATAATCAGATGGTAATACGGCAGATGGGATAGCCATCACATTTGCAACGGAGAACTCCCTCACCAACTCTAAATCAGGCCCTTAGTCTTCTTTTTGGAGCTCAAAATCTTATAGCGGGGCAAGCCTAAAAGCTGTATTTGACAAGGTCCTCTCAAAACTGAAGAACTTTATCATGAGTTTCTGCTGAAGCACCAGAGGTTCAAAATGGTTCTATTTCCCAACTCTTCAGGTTTTCTGTGGCAGGTCATCTTGGATTCTTCTAAGGCTCCCGGGACCTCAGTTTCAGCACTTAACGGCCTGGTCTCTCTTAAGCAGAGGCTACAAGGAGGGTCAAGTCCATGTACAGTTGGAACTGGTCAAGTTGTCGCTCCAGAGAAAGAGCCTCTTGCATTTTTTTTTTTTGCTTTAGTCACACAGCTGTGCAGACAACTGACTCTTGGAGTACACCTCTTAGTCATGGGTACAACTAGTATCAGTTCTACCCCCTTAGGTCTTCACAGAGTCAGAGAGAGCAGGTCCAAACCATTGCAGTTCTCAGACAGGTTTAGAAATGTTCTTCAGAGCTGGGTGTGAGGTGCCACTTTTTTAGGGTTGACTGGCCAGTGGGTGGGGAGAGCTCCTAGACACCCCATAGCCAATGAGCACAAAGTCTCAGAGACAACCCTCTTTTGCAGCATTTCCTGTTAACCTAACTGCAAACTATCCCCCAGTACTCCATTTCTACCAAACCCCAACATAGCAGAACCTTTCTGCCCTTAGAGGAGCTGATGGCTCATTCAGGGGCATGTCTTGCAAAATTAGCAGTGCCCTCCTCCTTAACCTTTTCTAACTGGTTCTGGGACCAGCTCCCCCTGGATGGCTACAATGTATCTTGTATCCCCAATTACACTTTTCACTAAGAATGGGCAGTTCTCATCCTGGTCCTTTCAAATTAATGATATTCCTGAACTCGGCACAGAGAACCTTCCTGAGCTGAGATGAGTCACCTATTTTACACCAAAGCCTTCATAGCAATAGGTCTAAACCACTGTTTTTGCTATAGGGGCAGTTTTCAAACCTCTTTAAGGGAAAAGCACTCACCAAGGACAAATGCTGATAGTCTAATGCTTATTTCAGTAGGTTTTCCAAAACCAACGTTATCAAAAAGTATTTTAATTACAGTTTAGTTTTTCTCATGGGATCAACTACTGCTTTTAACAGTGAAAATAACTTCTGGGGCATAGTCATTGTAGAAGCATGCCAAGATATAACTCTCAGGTGTTTCACTTTTAAATAATTGGCACTCTACGTTGAAGTGATGATTAATATTTACAGGTAAGATTCATTCATGTCAAAAAGAGATATTTGGCAGGTTTGCTTGCAGCTTTACAAGTTGTAGCAGTCAGGCTACACACACACCAGAAGCTAATTTTTTCCTTGCCAGACTAGTGGGTGACACAGTAGGTACTGCAGTCCACAAATTACATTTAACTTTTCACATCTTTGGTGTATTTCCCTGCACCATATAGTGTAGTCTTACTGGAATGTTACCTATGCCAAATGAGGTAAGACAATTTTACCATATTTTCAAACTATGAGTGCATACACTGGGGACTGGTCACCAATGCCCCAACGTGCAGAGTTCAATAACCAACAATACAAGCCAGAAAAAATGGGGTTAATTGAGCAGATTTTCTCCCACCTATATGTCAAGTTCTCTCAGTAACAGGACTATATATATCAGAAGCAGAAATACTGATTCTGGATGGTATCTACCTAAAGCTTATCTAGGGTCAAGAGATAAAGTCCCATGAATGGAGAATATCCTACCAGACAAAGATTTACTGGGCACTTTAACACAAGTTTTTCCTGGTTTCTGTGAATATCTAAACGATATTTACCTCCTAAGCATATGATAAAAATATTTGAGGGGTTTGAGGGCGTTGGGGTTTAGGAAGGCTGTGGGCTCTCTATTTGGAGCATTAGTTGCTCCCCTCTTGGTGTTAGAGGTGGTGGGCAGAGGCAGGACTGTGCCTCTGGTGACAGCCCGTGTAGCTCACAATCCATGATGTTTCTAGGTGTGGATCTGTATTGTGATAAAACAGGTTTTGATATTTCAGCTTCTGGTGATTTCAGAGGCAGCAACACCAGACCACTCATAGTTGCCTGCATTTACTCCCCATGGAAAGCCATTGCAAGTACCTTTTGATGGAACCATGAGTGGATTAAAGAACTATATACTTCTTGATAAGGGAAAAGATCTCTATATAAATGTATTAAATAAAGTTTGACCCCCTTCGTGATATTTGGTAAGTAAAAGAAAAGTGAATATTTGCTATGGATATCAGTAGCATAATTTTTAAGCTACTCGGGCAAATCTATTAATTAGCAAAATGTAATACTGTGATCTAATCACAGAAGTGTTGATATAAAATATTCTCTTTTTATATTGCTGCTATGAATTGGGTAACTGTGCATGCTGAAAGTTATTTAAGTATTATTAAAATCCAATATTGTAAACGTATAGAATAGCAATCTCATATTAATCAATGACTCATTATATGGGCTTTCCTAATGGCGGTGTCTATATTTCACTATAGAGAAAACATGTATACTACATTGAAATCCATAATCATAATAGGCTTCTTAAAAAATAAATGGATTTTGTAATGAGGAAGTCTTAGGAAATATGGATTGGTCGAAAATATTAACAGATCTTTTTGGTAGTCCAGTCATTTCTGAAACCATTATCTACTTGTCCTCTGCTTTAGGAACCTATCACTGATGCAGGCCGTGTAACCAGATGTGCACTGATTTACATTAAGCGAGTAGTAGGAATTATATGTATGGAGTTTGAAGCGTGAATGCAATGTATAGAAAATGTACATATTGAAAAAATTTCGCTGTTTATAAAAATTTAAGAAAACAATTCTTATCTGTGCATGAAATATATTGGGAATGTCGGTATGTCAAGAAAACCTTACATTGTAGTTGCATAAGTTAAGTTTTAGAACATCCTGGATGAAAACAAGTTACATACATTTTACAACACACTTTTATGAAGAAAAAAAAAGAATACTTGTCGCGGATGGTTAATTTTCGGCAAGTGTTCATCCATGTTAGTTAATGAAGGATTAAAACATAGGTCAGCCCTGCAATATTCTCACATATGACCTAAAGAGTTAATGCAGTTCTCACATATGAATGATTCACTCACTACGCCTTTTAACTGATGTTATTAGATAGTGTGTTTAGGGATCCCGCATTTACTGGGAAAGAATCTTTGTGTTAATGCGATTGTGTGTATTTAGAAGTATGTGTTGTGGTAAATTGTCAGGTGTGTGCAGCAAACAGGCAAGAGCTCATTCACAAAATAATGCATACGTTTCTGATTTTCTGATATTCACAAATGTTTTCTGCGTAATAATGAAACACATGACAGTCATAAGTTACAAGGTAAACTTCTGTGAATTCAATTTTGACATGCAAAAATATGCACACATTTATTTTGTAATGTATAAATTAGGCTGTGCAATAGGAAGGTTCTGTTTGTCTCCATGTCCAAAATAAAACGCCCATGCTTACACTCAACTCCAACAATTTTACGGGTATTTCTTTCTCACCCACCCTGGAAAGAGAAAGTACTGCTGCCTTTTTCTTAGCGAGAAGGGATAGATGAGACTTTGTGAATACCCACAACCACTGTCGGTCTTCACAAACTGACAGGACTTTCCTGCTCTGTAATGTCCACAACACACTCGTCCACATCCATGCTTCTAGATTCGCTCACACAAAACTCTTTATATCGTTAAATTCTTCTAAAAGAGGGAAAACAATGTGGTTAATCGGTAAAGATTGCACCCAATTTACGTGTGTAAATCTGATTTATTACTGAAAAAAAAATTGAGATTTGAGCCCAGATTGTTTAAACTGCAACAAGCGGGTCGAGTCCAGAACTCATGCAGTTCAATAAAATACATGCAAAGGACGAGCTGCATAGCCACCTTCCTCGTGGATTTTATATGCCTTTTCTAGAATGACATGACTTTGGCATGTGGTGACATGTTTCAATAAAGAAAGAATAGAAACTGTCGCCTCGATTATTAACGACTTGTTAAAGTGTATCACCTGTCAAAACACCTGTTTGCACAGGCGTCTGGATTATGTGTTTGTAGAATGTTACAGCATTCGCGAATTACCATGTATGACAAAACATGGAATTTTTCATTGATAACTTTCATAATGTCACCCCAGACAAAATTTACCAGGAGAAAGAAACCAGTGAAATGTTGGGGCCAACATGTTTTGGTGTGGTAAGAAATAAAACCTACATCATACCACATGTTCATGTGTCAACTTGCTGTTGGAGCTAATCATCAAATAAGTTAAAACATTGTTTTTTGTTTGTTCCCAATGTCTCAGCCTCGTGTAAGCAGCCAGAAAGCAACAAATTGTGATTTTTTGGGAGGCAGGGAACGGGATAAGTGAATTATTCTGTTTTGGTATAGCTGTTGCTTAGCTAACAGCTTGTGCTAATGGTTTTCTCCGATCTAAAATAAATGATTATCATACAGAAGTTGTTAGCAAAGCAAGCCATTCTTACTGCCAGAATAAAAGAGACAGCTCTTCTGCAAAATTAAAGCATTCCTTTTTGTCAACACTTGACAAAAGACCTAACAGGTTGGTAATGTTCTCTGCGTGGACTCTTGATATTGCTAATACGAAATTCTACTGTTTACTGTAACAATGCAGCTGTTTTCTTTTCAGAGCTACTGGTACAAAAGTCATTTACTTTCTCCATCTTATTTTTCATCTTAGGTGCCACTTATCATTGCATTTATTTGTTTTTGTTTCTTTCATGCTTCTTTCTGTGCCCCCAGTAGCCCAAATGATTTCAACAACCGTGGCCCTCGCTGAAAAGTTCAGGCCATAATGAAACGTTTTAAAGAACAGTATAATGACATGGTTTAAGAATTGCTTGCTGGTTGTGAAAGAATACACACAGGGTGATTCACAGAAGCATCCATGATTATGAGAAGCACGTTTTTACATCCTCTTTCATGCCTTTGTGATTCAGCACTAAAAGTTTAAACTCGTCATTAGTAAAAGTTCAAAGGGGGCACAGTCCTTTCTATTTGTGCAAACTGGATATTACTTCATCTTAAATATTACCATTTTAGTGACTTTTTAAGTGTTTGGGGCCAATTGGCAAAGGCATGTAATATCACATAAACGAGTACTACCTTACGTATGCGAAAATGCATTTATGAGTGAGCCTAAATATTCATATTGGCAACACTGTGGGGACTGTAACTTTTTTTTAATCTAAAACACCGAAAACGGTCTTCATTCATTCCTTTTTTTATGATTGTGAAAGAGGAAACAGGAGGCTGAGATGCTATGAGCAACAGTAGTGTAAGCTTTTTCCAGGAAGTTAGATTGTTAGGCTATGGGGAAGAGGGGCCACACTTGATGCTAACTACGACTTACATCCCATGAAGCACAACAATCTCCTAAAGTGTATACTGTGAGGCATCTCTGGCTCACCCTTGTAAGATCACGCCCCTTTGTGTATGGTCACCCCAACCATTTTCCCCCTGTGATGATGGTTCTGACTCTTTTAGTGCTTTGGAGCCTGCTAACTGGGTCCCAGTGCTCATGTTCGCTCCCTAAATTGATTTGTTGACTTGGTAATTCTCTGATTGGCAAAGGCTTTGCCCCCCCCCCATAAGTCCCTAGAATTGGTACCCAGGGTACCCAGGGCATATGAGGTGAATGGGGTCCCCAGGGCTGCAGCACAAGATTGTGCCACCCTGAGTGACTCATGCAAACTACTGAAGCAAGCCTGCCATTGCAGATTGCAGGATCAGTGAAAACTACTTGAGTTCGACTGAACCTTCACCATGAATTGCACAGCTGAATGAAGTGCCTTACATATAAATCAGACAACCCTATGGAAGGCCTCTGCAGCCCAGGAGGCAGGGTGCATTATATTTAAGGTGCAGACATGTACTCATATGCTTATATGTCTCTATATTGTGTTTTCTATTAAAGTACACTAGAAGTGCAGGCCGGTCCATAGGATAACATGGGACTTACACACGGGTAGACCCGGGTTGCTAGCTTGATTATGATATCTTGTATATATGTTGAGTTTTGTGTAAAAAAACATTCATTCTCTCCCCTGACATGAATCAAGTGTTGAGGGATGGCTGACGTACCCAGTTGGCACCATAGAGAGTAGCCCCCTGTTTGCCCCAACTTCTTTGTGCTCTGGCCAATCAGCCCACACTTTCTCCATGCCTGCTGCCTCTAAGAGAGGGTTCTGACCTCCTGCCAGGTAGTGTGGACACTTCCAGGAGTCAGAGAAAAAGGCTGAGGTAGGAAGGAGGTCACACATCCTGCCCCCCCTACCAGGCTCGTGAATAAGCATATCGGGGAGGTGAGCTTCAAAGGCTTCACTGCCCCTGATAGCCATCTGTACTGTCCCCCAAAGGAGGAAACAGTCATCCCCATGTCCCAGGCACATTTGCTCATGGCCAGGTGAGAAATTAGATATGCAGGACACTGCACACCTCCAGAAGATTGATCACATCTCTAGGGTGAGCAGCCCAGTCTTTGCACAAAATTTTGATTTCTCCCATCTTGAGAGTGGCAGAATAGAGGGTTCTGGGTAGCAAAAGGTGACCTACCCCACCTCATGTGATCACCTCAGGGGCTGAGTACAGTTAGGAGCTACCTGCCCTTTGGCGACTAGCCTCCACACCCATAACTCCCCTATCAACCAACTTCGAAGAAGGACCTAGAAGAGCCCTGTGTCACTGACACCTGGAATTTGCCCCCTGCAACAATGCATAAGAGGGATACTCTGTCCCTGAGGCAACAGACTGGGAACTGTGTGAACGACCCTTGTCCTTGGTTAAACGCAGCACTCGCAACCAGAAGGACCCCTGTGGATGCCAGAAGCACCCTCACTCTCCCTTTGACTAGTAGCACGAGTGCCCTGCAAACTGTAGGTAAAAACACTCACAGGATCCGAAGATTCAGTGGGCATTGAGTCCTCTTTGGGATCAGCCAAATCCAGATGGGCCAGTGTCTTCTGGGAGTTGTCATCTAACTTGCCTCAAAGTTTCAGGCCGGCACGTCACTTCAACGGGGCCTGTGAAGTTCCCAAAGCTTTTCATCACCTTTACCCCTGTTAAGGTTTGTTGATTGCCAGCCTGGTAACTGACCCTCACGCTTAACGTTGCAACTACAGGGCACACCATGCAGCCTTCTTCCAACATCGTCAACTCTGCCCCAGCTGAGTTTTTGCATCGTGTTTCTTGTATTATTGTGTAAATGGTGAAATCAGCACCAGCACAAGTCCCTCTCAGCACCACGGACTGCCAGTACAAAGCTGCACTCGGACATCACGCACCAGGTAAAAGTGAGCTGACTGTCATGGCCTAGTCCTAGATCCCACACAACCTTAACCCTACAAGGGTTCCATGTAACTTGACCCCTGACTGGTTTTTTGTCACAGGTGGCTTTTCCCCAATGACGTCAATGCTTTGCCTAAATGTCATTTTTGCTGTGATTTACTTTTACTTCAGAAATCTTTAACTCCGGTTATACTTATGCAATTCTGTTCATTTTGGTGTCTACATTACAATAAAAATGAGCTCTATTTATATAAATTTCTTTTGAGTCATGTTGATTACTTATCGTTCATGTTGGTACTTTGAAATGCTTAACTCATGTTCCTCTAAGCAAAGCCTAACTGCTCTTTGCCGCACTACCAGGAGTGAGCTAAGGATTTACTAGTGTGAATCCAAGAACCATCTTTGGAGTATTGTGAGAGTGTAACATGGTGAGGACTAACCCCCACACCACATAATACTCCACTTTCCTACAGCCCTTGATAGATTAACTCAATCAATATGGCTTTCCTCATAGAAGTCGATGTGCCACATGCAAACATCAAGCAAAACAACAACAATAAAGGTAACAAATAAAGATTCAAGTTGCATTAACATGAAAAAATGAAACGGTTTGATAAAAATGAAGACAATGGGATATATGTATCAAACATTTTAGCAAAGAACATTTCCATTTAAATGAGTAAGAAAAAAAACACAATGTTCATTTGTGTGACCAGTAGACTGAGACATAGGAACCATCATGAAAGATTATAGCTGGATAAACATTGGAGGTTTCTCCTGGTCAAAGGTTTTATCTTCAGACTTTCAATAGGTAATAAATAAACCATCAGCTTAGCAAGACTGACAGCTGCAGCTGAGTGGAGAAGCTCTTTGTGAGGTTGTTAGAAATGGGGTCTTTGGTTGGCAGTCAGGTTACTCCCTGTCCAAGCAAGGACCCTCACTCTAGTCAGGGTAAAAGAGAATCACCTTCAGCTATCCCCCGCTCACCCCCTTGGTAGCTTGGCATGAGCAGCAGGCTTAACTTCAGAGTGCTAGGTGTAAAGTATTTGTACCAACACACACAGTAACTTAATGAAAACACTACAAAATGACACAACACAGGTTTAGAAAAATAGAAAATATTTCACTAAACAGAACAAGATAAAAATGACAAAAATCCACAATACACAAGTCAAGTTATCAATTAAAAACCAAAAAGAGTCTTAATATAATTTTGAACACAACGTGAACGCTGTTACCGGGTGTTAGACCTGACATGCCTTAGGGTGGTCACCCCTAACTTTTTGCCTGCCTCCCTCCACTTTTTGGACACTGTTTTTGCTGGCTTTTAGACTCTGCGCACTTTACCACTGCTAACCAGTGCTAAAGTGCATATGCTCTCTCCCTTTAAACATGGTAAATTTGGATCATACCCAATTGGACTATTTAATCTACTTATAAGTCCCTAGTAATGTGCACTATATGTGCCTAGGGCCTGTAGATTAAATTCTACTAGTGGGCCTGCAGCACTGGTTGTGCCACCCACTTCAGTAGCCCCTTTACCTTGTCTCAGGACTGCCATTGCAAGGCCTGGGTGTGCAGTTTCACTGTCACCTCGACTTTGCATTTAAAAGTACTTGCCAAGCCTAAACCTCCCCTTTTTCTACATATAAGTCACCTCTAATGGGTGCCCTAGGTAACCCCTAGGGCAGGGTGCTGTGTGGGTGAAAGGCAGGACATGTACCTGTGTAGTTTACATGTCCTGGTAGTGTAAAACTCCTAAATTCGTTTTTACACTACTGTGAGGCCTGCTCCCTTCATAGGCTAACATTGTGGCTGCCCTCATACATTGTTGAAGCAGTAGCTGCTGATCTGAAGGGAGTAGGAAGGTCATATTTACTATGGCCAGAATGGTAATACAAAATCCTGCTGACTGGTCAGGTTGGATTTCATATTTCTATTTTAGAAATGTCACTTTTAGAAAATGAGTATTTCTCTGCACTTAAATCTTTCTGTGCCTTACAATCCACGTCTGGCTAGGTTTAGTTGACAGCTCCTTGTGCATTCACTCAGACACACCCCAAACACAGGGTACTCAGCCTCACTTGCATACATCTGCATTTTGAATGGGTCTTCCTGGGCTGGGAGGGTGGAGGGCCGGCTCTGACACAAAGGACTGCCACACCCCCTACTGGGACCCTGGCAGACAGGATTGAACTGAAAGGGGACCTGGTGCACTTCTAAGCCACTCTTTGAAGTCTCCCCCACTTCAAAGGCACATTTTAGTATAAAACAGGGCCTCTGCCCTACCACCTCAGACACTTGCTGGAGAAGAAACCTGAACCAGAACCTGCATCCTGCCAAGAAGAACTGCCTGGCTGCTCAAAGGACTCACCTGACTGCTTTCTACAAAGGACTGCTGCCTTGCTGTTGGCCTGCTGCATTGCTGAACTCTTGCCTTGCTGCAGAAGTGCTCTCCAAGGCTTGGATAGAGCTTGCCTCCTGTTCCCTGAAGTCTCAGTAACAAAAAGACTTCCATCTTTCAACTGGACTCCTTGTGCGCCGAAAAATTCGACTCACAGCTTGCTCCGCAGTGAAAAATTCACCACACGCCGATCCGGAAAGACGCTGCTCGACCCCGCAAGGAAAAGATCGATGCAACGCCTGCAGTGCTACCGGAACTTTGACGTACGACCCGCCTGGACAACGCCGTCTGACTTCCAGAGAGGAGATCGACGCGAAGACTGCTGTGAGGGAGAAAATTCCATGCACAGCCCACCGGAACGACGCGCAGCCGGATAACAAGGCCAGGATTCCACATACAGACCCCAGGACATCTGGTAATCCCGCGACCCACAGAGGAGACTGTCAACGTCTTCCCGGCGTGAAAAATAACGACGTAAAAGTCCGTGTTTGAAGGGGCGAAACCGACGCACACACCATTTTTCCACGCATCTCTTCCTCTGCGGCCCTTTGCGGAGATTTTCCACTCCAACCCAGGTACTTTGTGCTTGAAAGAGACTTTGTTTGCTTTTTAAAGACTTAAGACACTTATATCACTTTTCAGTGATATCTCTACAATTTCATATTGCATCTTTTATCGTTTTGACCTGCCAATACCCAGATAAATATTATATATTTTTCTAAACACTGTGTGGTGTATGTTTGTGGTGCTATATTGTGTTATTGTATGATTTATTGCACAAATACTTTACACATTGCCTTCCAAGTTAAGCCTGACTGCTCAGTGCCAAGCTACCAGAGGGTGGGCACAGGATAATTTGGATTGTGTGTGACTTACCCTGACTAGAGTGAGGGTCCTTGCTTGGACAGGGGGTAACCTGACTGCCAAACAAAGACCCCATTTCTAACACCGGGGAAATGTACCTGGGTGCATCAAATGAACCCAGCACTGGTGACTGTGTCAAAAAGGGCTTGCGATGTGTCGATTTCACTCATGAGCGAGACCGTGCGTCGTATCTCCTTCAGTCGAGTTGCGTGAGTTGTTTCTTCTCTCCGCAGGAGAGCGATGCGTCAATTCAAACCGCACTCTCGGATCCACGCAGGCCTTGCATCGTTTTTACACGCCCAGTGATGTTTGCATCAGAAATCCTGCCGCACGATGATCCGAAAACCACGTAGCGGGGGTTGCGATCTCACCAGCCTTCATCAGTGATGCTGCACGTCGTTTCTCCAGCCGTGTGCGTTGATCTTTCAGTCGCGTTACAGGTGAGCATCGATTTTCAGCTGCGAATCTGGTGGCGCATCGATCTTTTCCCCGCACGGCGGACTGTGCGTGGATTTCTCACTCTTGTCCTGCCAGCTTCTCCTTTCAGGGTCCCAGGAACTGGATGGGCACCACTTGGCAGGGTAGGAGTCTCAGCAGAGGCTCCAGCTGCTGGCAGAGTGAAGTCTTTGCTGTTCCTGAGACTTCAAACAACAGGAGGCAAGCTCTAATTCAAGCCCTTGGAGAGTTCTTCACAAGAAGGAAGGCACACAAAGTCTAGTTTTTGTCATCTAGCACAGGCAGAAGCAGCAACTGCAGGATTGCTCCACAAAGTCACAGTCAAGGCAGCTCTTCTCCCTCAGCTCTTCTCCAAGCAGTGTTTCCTCTTGGTTTCCAGAAGTGTTCTAAAGCCTGTGTTTTTGGGTGCCCTTCTTCTACCCATTTGCCCTTTGAAGTCGGCCTACTTCAAAGGAAAGTCTCTCTTGTTTGTGAAATCCTGCCTTGCCCAGGCCAGACCCCAGACACACACCAGGGGGTTGGAGACTGCATTGTGTCAGGGCAGGCCCAGCCCTTTCAGGTGTGAGTGACCACTCCTCCCCTCCCTCCTTGCACAAATGGCTCATCATTATATACAGGATACACCCCAGCTCCCTTTGTGTCACTGTGTAGTGAGAGGTGCAACCAGCCCAACTGTCAAACTGACCCAGACAGGGAATTCAAAAACAAGCATAGTCACAGAAATGATTTAAGCAAGAAAATGCTAAATTTCTAAAAGTGGCATTTTCAAACACACAGGGGGTCATTCCGACCCCGGCGGGCGGCGGGCGCCGCCCAAACACCGCCCCGCGGTCAGATGACCGCGGGGGGCATTCAGACTTTCCCGCTGGGCCGGCGGGCGATCTGCAAAAGATCGCCCGCCGGCCCAGCGGGAAAGCCCCAGCAAAGATGAAGCCGGCTCCGAATGGAGCCGGCGTATTTGCTGAGGTGCGACGGGTGCAGTGGCCAAGCAGACACTGAAAATCTTGCTGGGGCCCTGTTAGGGGGCCCCTGCACTGCCCATGCCAGTGGCATGGCCAGTGGCATGGGCAGTGCAGGGGCCCCCAGGGGCCCCACGACACCCGTTCCCGCCAGCCTCTTCCTGGCGGTGTAAACCGGTGTAAACCGCCAGGAAGAGGCTGGCGGGAAGGGGGTCGGAATCCCCATGGCGGCGCTGCTTGCAGCGCCGCCATGGAGGATTCCTTTGGCCAGGGGAAAACCGGCGGGAAACCGCTGGTTTGCCTTTTCTGACCACGGCTTTACCGCCGCGGTCAGAATTGGCCAGGAAGCACCGCCTGCCTGTTGGCGGTGCTTCCGTGGTCGTTGGCCCTGGCGGTCAATGACCGCCAGGGTCAGAATGACCCCCACAATCTTAAAATCATCTTTACTAAAAGATGTATTTTTAAATTGTGAGCTCAGAGACCCCAAACTCCACATGTCTATCCGCTCCCAAAGGGAATCCACACTTTAATCATATTTAAAGGTTGCCCCCATGTTAACCTATGTGAGGGATAGGCCTTGCAACAGTGAAAACCAAATTTAGCAGTATTTCACTGTTAGGACATATAAAACACATTAGTATATGTACTACCTTAAACATACACTGCTCCCTGCCCTTGGGGCTACCTAGGGCCTACCTTAGAGTGCTTTACATGTAAGAAAAGGGAAGTTTTAGGCCTGGCAAGTGGTTACACTTGGCAAGTCGAATTGGCAGGTTAAAACTGCATACACAGACACTGCAGTGGCAGGTCTGACACATGATTACAGAGCTACTTAGGTGGGTGGCACAAACAGTGCTGCAAGCTTACTAGTAGCATTTGATTTACAGGACCTGGCACCTCTAGTGCACTTTACTAGGGACTTACTAGTAAACCAAATATGCCAATCATGGATAAACCAATCAACCATACATTTTACACTTTAGCACTGGTTAGCAGGTCAGAAAAAAATAGGAGGCAGGAGGCAAAAAGTTTGGGGATGACCCTGCAAAAGGACAAAATCCAACAGAGGTCAACCACTGTAGAGTCGTTTTACTGCAGCCTCCTTATGGTAGCTCTAAGAAGAAGCTACCAAGGAAATGTGTTTTTCAAGTACCAGGGATGCCTGTTTCAGAAACTCTATGGGCCTGATTTAAGGAAATTGGTGCTGCACCCAGTGCAGCACCACATTCCTTGTGCCCCTTAGCCCCCCCTAAGGCTTCCATGTGTGCACCGTATCTAGGATACAGCACAGTTATGCAAACTAGCGTCAAAAATGTTGACGCTAGTTGGGAGCTTAGCTTAAAAAATGTTGCAGCTAATCCTGCAAAGCCCATTGAAACAATGATGTGCCTCCTTTTAACACCTGCTCTGAGCAGGTGTTAAAAGGCTGAAAAAAATGATGCAAAGAAATCTGTTAGATTTCTTTGCACCAATTTTTCAGTCCCCTGGCGCAGGCATAATGCAGTGCAAAGGGTTACAAAATGGCTAATGCATGTATTGTGGTACTTTGTAAATTTGGCACATCGATTTTGGCCTTGTTGGGCCACATTAGCGTAAAAAAAAGATGCTAATATGCCGCAAGGAGGCACTAAGGGCTCTTGAATCTGACGTATCTCCAAGATGGATGCATCAGGCAAGGGTTTGAAATGGAGAAGGCTTCAGAACTGCGGACAGAGCCCAATGTAAAATTTCCCGTTTTGGCTGGCTCTTCATATTTTCATCTTTCATTTATCCACATGTTTTTCTGCACTCTCTAGACACTGGCGAGTGCAGCTTCAGAGCAGGCAAAGGATGTGTTCAGTTGTAAAAGGTCCAGAGTGTTTTTGCATGCAACCGTAATCTTCAGTGTTTCAAGGACATTGTGCATTCTCCAGCTCAATGGCAAAGTTTGACATGCACAAACGTGTATCATTGAGGGTCAGCAAAAGGCTAGTATAATTACTATTTAGATGAACTTTTCCCGTCTTCTAGCCCTCAGTTACTCCTGAGAAAAGACTGACAATGTAGGTGGATTTTCCCAAGACACAATAGACTTCCACTCAGAAATGCTGAATATGTGAATCTGTATTTCTTTGTTCCTTGTTCAAACTCAGACCTGGTGTCCTGTTCACTACTGGTCCATTAGGCTATAGTGACTGTTGCCCTACCCTATCTTGTGCAAGGCTGTTGTCACTAGATTTTTCTGCTTGGGGCTTCCAAGCTGTGCAAAGACTTAGACAGGGAAATCCATCATTGCATACCTTGTGCAGGCAGACAATTTTCCTACTCACCAAAGCAATGGATTGTTTCACACAAACAAACACAAGCTTTGGGAGGGTGCTTGCAGTGAATAAACAAAAATCCCAAGCAGAGTGAAAGCAACATGGCTTTGTCTGAGCAATTCACTGGGCATACATGGAAGACGTGCACTGTAAGCTGAGGTATCCCTGCCAGGGAGGTGGGGAACACTAAATTGGGTGGGTGTTTATAGTCTTTACTGACATGATGTGCTGGAGTTGAAACCAGGCAGGGTTTAAAAAGTGAAATCAAGAAGCCGACAAAAGAAAAATAATGTACACAGAGAAACTCTATCCCACCAAGTGTGAGGGAACAATGACAGTGTGATTGAGAGGAACACAAAACTTGAAAGGGTGTTCAGAAGAGGTATAAGAGGGTTTAGACAGAGACTGAGGATATTTGTATAAAAAATAGACAGAGCAAGAATTAAAACAGAAATGCGAAAACAATTCGTCAACAAACATTTAAAAATGAGGTATAATTCAACAAGAAACTTGGTTGTTTTATGAGTTTAATTTAATTTCATCATTAAACTAGCTAGAAAAATGTTCACAAGTATCCAAAAGATTTTAGAGGAGCGTGTTTTGCTAGAGAACACAACAGTTAATCTTATGAAAAGAACATTTTTTGACTGGCTGAAAATTAAAATGAGCCTTATTGCAGATAACGTCAAAGACCTCCTGGAATTCGGAAAACAATGTTTACATTCAAATCTTTAGACGCTTGGCCAACTCTTCTTTCACTTTCTTGCTAGAAGTAATTCGCTATGTAGCGTTTAACATTTAAATATCAATTAAGAAATATATGGAGGGCGCCTAAAAAATATCAAATGCTGATGAGCACTAATATACAGTGAATAGTGAAGTCGTAAAGATAAAAAAACAGCACCTCTGAAAATTATGTACGCACATCTATCTGATGAATCGCTGTCAACCTAAAATAACTATTTAGGCAGAATGTTGAACCATAGGCCACTGCCTGCTGCCAAATCTAGAGTGTCAATGTGAGACTCCTCAATGGATATGAGAGACCCCAATTCGCTGGACTCAATATCAGTGTTCAGGGTACCACACCAAATATAGTAGAGCCTCCTTGACAAATGTTAATCCATAAAAAAAGTTCTATAAAATCATTAATAAATTTGCATAGCCTTGTATTACAAAAATATCAAGGTAACAAACCTCTCATGAAGTCATATCATCAGTGCATGTGTGCAAGTTTGAATGAAGAAATGTTAGAAATAGGGTCTTTGGTTGACAGTCAAGTTACCCCCGTCCAAGCAAGGACCCTCCCTCTAGTAAGGGAAAAGGAGAATCACCCTCAGCTAAACCCCGCTCACCTCCTTGGTAGCTTGGCACGAGCAGGCAGGCTTAACTTCAGAGTCTAGGTGTAAAGTATTTGTACCAACAAACACAGTAACTCAGTGAAAACAATACAAAATGACACAACACAAGTTAAAGAAAATAGGTAATATTTGTCTAAACTAAACAAGACCAAAGCGACAAAAATCTACCATACACAATTCAAGTTAAGAATTAAAAAGAAAAAAGAATCTTAAATCCTTTTAAAAAAAAGTGCTAACACTGTTAGCGTGCAAAAGTACCTGGGTAGCATCAAAATAACACTGAACGGGTGAGAGTGCGTCGGAAAAGGCCAGCGATGCCTTGGTTTCTCACTTGCAAGTGAGACTGTGCGTCGTTCCTCCTCCGGTTGGGTCAGCATGCGTAATTTTTCCTCTGTGCAAGAGAGCGATGCGGCGTTCCGGACAGGCACCTCGGGTCCTGGCAGGCTTTGCTTTGGTTTTCCATCCCCAGCGAGGTATGCGTCGAAAATCCAGTCGCACAGTATCAGAAAACCATGCTATGGGGGGGTTGTGTCATTAACAGCCTCCGTCAGCCGGTGTTGCGCGTCATTTCTCCAACCGTGTTGCATCGATCTTCGAGCCGCAATGCAGGTAGAGCATAGATTTCAGCCGCAAAGCCGGCAGGGGGCCGTTTCTCAGCCGCGTCTTGGAATGTGCGTCGAAAATGTTCCCACACGGCGGTCTGGCCGTGGATTTTCAGTCTGTGTCTGCCAGCTTCACCTTTCAAGGGCCCAGGGACTGGATAGGGCACCACTTGGCAGGGCAGGAGTCTCAGCAGAGAGTCAAGGTGCTGGCAGGGGAACTCTTTGATGGCCCTGAGACTTCAACAACAGGAGGAAAGCTCAGGTCAAGCCCTTGGAGGTTTCTTCACAAGCAGGAATGCACAACAAAGTCCAGTCTTTGTCCCCTTTAACAGGCAGAAGCAGCAACTGCAGAATAGCTCCAAAAAGCACATTCACAGGCAGATCAGCACTTCTACTCAGCTCTTCAGCTCTTCTCATTGGCAGAGGTTCCTCTTGATTTCCAGAAGTGATCTAATTTTTCAGGAGTTTGGGTGCTCTTCTTATACCCATTTTGACCTTTGAAGTAGGCCTACTTCAAGGGAAAGTCTGTCTTGTTTGTAAGATCCTACCTTGCCCAGGCCAGGCCCCAGACAAACACCAGGGGGTTGGAGACTGCATTGTATGAGGGCAGGCACAGCCCTTTCAGGTGTAAGTGACCACTCCGCCCCTCCCTCCTAGCACATATGGCTTATCAGGATATGCAGGCTACACCCCAGCTCCCTTTGTGTCACTGTCTAGAGAGAGGTGCAAACAGCCCAACTGTCAAACTAACCCAGACAGCGAATTCCCAATCTGTCACGGTTTCGGGCGGGTCTGATCAGGACTCTGGCTGGGACACCCCTTGAGGTCACCGAATATCCTAGAGAGGTAGTGTGCTGGGGCAGAAAAGCAGCTAAAGGCATACACGGAAAGGACAGCTATGGACAGGCACAGGAAACAGGAAAGTAAAAGCAGAGCAACCCTTGTGTGAACAAACAGGAAACGGATTACCAGTGGACAAACACGCTGGGGTTGTACACAGAGTAAGGCGCAGAACCTCCCACAGTGACAGGGAATCTCAATGCCTCTGTGCAGTTTGCTCTTACAGATAGTCACCCTGCCAGCCCCATAGAAAGGAGGCAGCAGAAGTGATTCTGTCTCTGGACCCTAGAGCACAAACAAGGATAGTACTTACATACACAGGACACGCTCTTGTGGGTCCAGCTGGAAACACAGTGGCGATTCCTGAGAAAACAGCAATAGCACACTGTCACTGTTAGGCACGAAATACAACGTATAACACTAGACAAGGATGGGGGCTGGAATTGCCTCCTGGAAACCAGGAGCCAACCCCAGCACACAGGAGGACACGTATACACTGGTGAAGACTTATAGAACACTTACCAGACACAAAGAACCAAGAAGAAACAGAAACAGAAGGGAACAAACAAAGAGGCAGAGGCAAGAACTAGGAACAGGCTCAGGCTGAAGCAAAGGCGGGTCTAGGACTTGAAAACAGGGCGCAAACTTCTGGCTGGAACAATCAGGAGCAGGGCAGAGAAACAGGAAACAGGATCAGGCTGGAACAGAACAGGAACAAAACTGGAACACCATCCGACAAGGGGTCTGTAACACAAAGGAATTGAAGTCCGATGCACGACGGGGAGCTTGAGGAAATGGCTGCTTATAAGCAGTTCCAAACTGGGCTGCACAGGAGAGGTTTCAGGTGTGTGTGGTTTCGGACACTTGCAAGTCCTGGAGGAGAGGATCCAGTGAAAAGGAGCAACTGGACTTCTCCCATTGAAAACAATGGGAAACAGAATCCGGGTTTTCCTGACTACCAAGCTGTGCATTATGGGATTTGCAGTCCCAAGAAGCAAAAGTAGTCCTACACAAGTGTACCATGGAGAAAAGAGAAACAAACAGGAGTCAGCAAGGGACTCTAGATAGGTGTTCAAGGTGATTCCCAGGCTTCTGACAGTCCCCTTACATCGCCCCGTGGAAATGGGACGACCGAGTCGTAACAGTATACCCCCTCCCACCAGTCCGCTCAAGAAGAGAAGGCGATCCTTTGGCTGAAAAAAGTTGAAGAGGAAAAACCAAAGCAAGAAAATCCAACACCAACCTTGGTTGATAAGTTTACAGTCCTGCCACAGATGAATCATCCAATGAGCAAAGCATGTATTAATACCCATATGGGCTCCGATGTCTTTCCTCTTTATTGTTCGAGTGATACACGAGGAGTGCATGGAGTTGGTTTCTGGTGAAGTGGATTCAGGAGCACGGAGATCTGGAATTGCATCATGGGCGGTATTCTTTAGGACTTTAGTTTCTTGTTCAGTACTGTCTTCTTTGGAGGACATAATTGGCGTATTAGTAAGGTCTGTAACTCCTTCCGACAAGCAGGATATGTCTGTTTCTGCAGCAGTATTTGCATTGATTGTGGTCTGAGGCTTGCAAAGCATAGAAACTTGGGAGACATGGGTAACTGGTGTTCTCAAGGTGAACATGAAATATTCCGAATTTTCTTTAGTTTTGGATGACTTCGGAGTATCAATCACAGGATCAACAAGAGTTTTTAAGTCTTTAGAAACTGGATTAACATCTGAAAATGTAGAAGTTCCACAAACTAATTCTTTAGGGTGATCTTCAGACAAGACTGAGATTCCTTCATTGCATGTGCTCTGTGGTATTTTCGTGGTATCAGAGATGGTTTCTTTGCAAAGCGTTTCTACTACAAGTAGTTTATCTTCAACTCTGTTAACACTGAAAGGTTGTTCTTTGGAAGGAAATGGAACTGGAGTCTCTTCAGAAATCACCTTTACATTGTTTTCTACAATTATAGCTCTTGCCTTTGAAGTGATGATTGTTTCTTGCAATAAAACACTAAGAACAGTACTTATCATCAGATCTTCAAATACAAGATTCAAATTCAAGTCTTTAGTCTTAGTGGGAAATATTACATCTTTCAGCACTTGAACTTCGGTTTCAGATTGCTGGTTTTCAGGAGTCTTTAGTTTCAGGGACACAGCAGGTGACATTGGTGTGGCTGGTTTTACATCAAGATCAGATACCGGAAGCTCAGAGATCTTGTATTCACTAATCGAGGAGCTGGAAACAGGATACACATTGGCAGGGAACAGCAGGTCAGGATCAGTGGTTGAGGCTGCAACTGTGTCCAGTTCTAGGCGAAGGCTCTCATTTCTAATGACAGGCTGTTCAGTTTCAGATTCCTGGCTTTCTTCCTTGTCTGAAATCTCCACGGTTTGCTTTGACACAGAAGAGATTTTTAAAGTTTCTGAGAAGTCCATTACTTTCTTAGTAATTGCGGGTATTTCTTCACGGTCAGAAAAATCCATTAGTTCACTTGAAACAGGAACTGTCTCTTCATTATCTGAAAATTCTATGATATTGTTTGAAAGGGCAGGAGTATCCCCACAATCTGAAAATTCTGGTGTGTGCGCCATTTGAACAGCACTATCTGTAGGTTTGTTCACGGCAAGGCAGGAACCACTGTCATCACTAGATTCAGATTATTCAACACTGTTGCACAACTTGCCATTAATCTCCAGTAAAGTCATACCTTGGTTTCTTAAGGTGCAGCTATTGGAGTCTGCATCAGAACTCTCTTCTTCCTTTGGCTTTATTTGTTCTGATAGAGGGGCTGAGACACTTCCTTCTGAAGACTCTGATCCATCATTTGAATCAAAAGGTGTCAAATCTCTCAGAGATGTCAGAGATTCAGTCAACTGTACAGGAATTTTCACTGGAGAACTACAGGCTGAGAGAGAGTCTGAAGAAGAGGCTGATATATTTATAAGTGGAGCAGTCTTATGACATTCATTCATAGCAGGGAAAATCTGCTCTATAGTAGTCTTTGGAGAAGCACATGAGGTAGCATACTGTTCTTTAAGCCAAAGCTGGTGATCATTTTCTTTTTTCAGGTTTTCAAATTGCCTTGCAGTAGTTTCCATGAGCTGCTCTGTTACTTCTTCTACCTTACAGATAAACAGAATGTCTGGTTCTGGCAACAGTGAAATATGCATGGATGAAAAGAGCCCACGTGCACGATTTCTTGTGTATGTTATAACATAATCATCATAGAAGTCCAATATCTGCCTTTTAATCTGCCAAAACTGCTCTGTTAGTGTGTTTATGTCCATATTGTTATCAAACCAACTCAGAATAGAAAAGGGTTTAGCAGAGCTTTTAGGGATTGAGACTGGTGTATTATCATCCAGTTTGGGAAGAGCACAAGCCTTTTGAGTGGAACTAAGGAATCCCACAGTCTTTACTGATCCATTTGATACAGGTTCTATCATGCTCACTTGAAAGCACTGAGGGACTGGTAGATCTTTACACGAGTCAGCACAACACTTAGGAATTGAGACTGATGTACTGTCATCCAATTTGGGAGGAGTACAAGCCATTTGAGTTGAACTAAGGAATCCCACAGTCTTTACTGATCCCTTAGACACAGGGTCTAGCCTGCTGACTTGAAAGCTCTGAGGGACTGATAGGTCTTTATAAGAGTCAGCACTGCACTTTGAATTCTGAGAAACTGGCCTAGATGGGCTGAAGCACTCAACAGAAAACAAGGGAATCCCTAGTGTGGCTTCTTGAACAGTGTCAAGGTTCTTTGTTTTGGCAGAGTACTGGAGGTGAACTTGGGATGCACTAGCATGAGGCAAGGAATTAACCAGTTTTTCTTGAGTGTGAGTGTCTTGTGCAGAGGTAGCAAAAGCACTTCCACGGTTACGAACATTCTTACTGGCTTCAGCTAATAGATATTGCAAAAACTCATTACGTCCTTGTAATTCTTCTACGGACAGGGACTGGGGGTCATAGCCACAAATAACATAATAGTCTATCATTGAAAGATTAGCAAGCCACTCAGTATAGTACTGAACTTGCAAGTTATGGTTTTCTTTAACAAGTCTATCCTTTAAACTAAGGTCTTTTTTAGAGGATTTCAGAGAATGTATAGGCTTAGAAAGGGGTGTCTTAACATGATAGGAAAGCCCTTTAGGTTTGTGTGTGCCTTTACTGCCAGGGGAGCTTGAAATGTTTGGGTCGTGCATTCTGTCACGGTTTCGGGCGGGTCTGATCAGGACTCTGGCTGGGACACCCCTTGAGGTCACCGAATATCCTAGAGAGGTAGTGTGCTGGGGCAGAAGAGCAGCTAAAGGCATACACGGAAAGGACAGCTATGGACAGGCACAGGAAACAGGAAAGTAAAAGCAGAGCAACCCTTGTGTGAACAAACAGGAAACTGATTACCAGTGGACAAACACGCTGGGGTTGTACACAGAGTAAGGCGCAGAACCTCCCACAGTGACAGGGAATCTCAATGCCTCTGTGCAGTTTGCTCTTACAGATAGTCACCCTGCCAGCCCCATAGAAAGGAGGCAGCAGAAGTGATTCTGTCTCTGGACCCTAGAGCACAAACAAGGATAGTACTTACATACACAGGACACGCTCTTGTGGGTCCAGCTGGAAACACAGTGGCGATTCCTGAGAAAACAGCAATAGCACACTGTCACTGTTAGGCACGAAATACAACGTATAACACTGGACAAGGATGGGGGCTGGAATTTCCCCCTGGGAAACCAGGAGCCAACCCCAGTACACAGGAGGACACGTATACACTGGTGAAGACTGATAGAACACTTACCAGACACAAAGAACCAAGAAGAAACAGAAACAGAAGGGAACAAACAAAGAGGCAGAGGCAAGAACTAGGAACAGGCTCAGGCTGAAGCAAAGGCGGGTTTAGGACTTGAAAACAGGGCGCAAACTTCTGGCTGGAACAATCAGGAGCAGGGCAGAGAAACAGGAAACAGGATCAGGCTGGAACAGAACAGGAACAAAACTGGAACACCATCCGACAAGGGGTCTGTAACACAAAGGAATTGAAGTCCGATGCACGACGGGGAGCTTGAGGAAATGGCTGCTTATAAGCAGTTCCAAACTGGGCTGCACAGGAGAGGTTTCAGGTGTGTGTGGTTTCGGACACTTGCAAGTCCTGGAGGAGAGGATCCAGTGAAAAGGAGCAACTGGACTTCTCCCATTTAAAACAATGGGAAACAGAATCCGGGTTTTCCTGACTACCAAGCTGTGCATTATGGGATTTGCAGTCCCAAGAAGCAAAAGTAGTCCTACACAAGTGTACCATGGAGAAAAGAGAAACAAACAGGAGTCAGCAAGGGACTCTAGATAGGTGTTCAAGGTGATTCCCAGGCTTCTGACAGTCCCCTTACAGCGCTCCGTGGAAATGGGACGACCGAGTCGTAACACAAACAGGCAGACTCACAGAATGGTTTCAACAATAAAATGCCCACTTTCTAAAAGTGGCATTTTCAAACACAAAATCTCAAAACCAACATTACTAAAAGATGTATTTTTAAATTGTGAGTTCAGAGACCCCAAACTCCACATGTCCATCTGCTCCAAAAGGGAATCTACACTTTAATCATATTTAAAGGTAGCGCCCATGTTAACTTATGAGAGAGATGGGCCTTGCAAAAGTGAAAAACAAATTTGGCAGTATTTCACTATCAGGACATATTCAACACCTAAGTACATGTCCCACCTTTAACATACACTGCACCCTGCCCATGGGGCTACCTAGGGCCTGCCTTAGGGGTGTCTTACATGTAAGAAAAGGAAAGGGTTAGGCTTGGCAAGTGGGAACACTTGCCAAGTTGAATTGGCAGTTCAAAACTGCACACACAGATACTGCAATGGCAGGTCTGAGCCATGTTTACAGGGCTACTAATGTTGGTGGCACAACCCGTGCTGCAGGCCCACTAGTAGCATTTGATTTACAGGCACTGGGCACCTCTAGTGCACTTTACTAGGGATGTACTAGTAAATGTGGCAATCATGGAAACACCAATTACACTTACATTTTACACAGGAGCGCTTGCACTTTAGCACAGGTCAGCAATGGTAAAGTGCACAGAGTACCAAAAACAGCAAAAACAGAGTCCACAAAACAGTCAAAACATGGGAAGCAGAGGCAAAAAAGACAGGCGAGACGATGCCAAGGATACCAGGTCTAACAGAACCACCATCTCACAAGAAAATGTTAGCTGACACTTGGAAAGGCTCCAGCTTTTGTGCTGCAAGTCAGGAAGGTACCAAACCCAATTGGGTGAAAGTTGCCCTCAGATCTGGTTTGAAGAGACCAAGGAGGAGGTCACTGCTCATTACCCTGGCCATATCTATTGGTGGGCACACAGGCTCTATAGAGAGGAGAAGGTTTTCCTAATCTTGGATTCTTGGATGAAAGGGCAAACAGGAACTGTTGCACACATGGGTATGGTCACCCCTAGGAACTTTTACCTTATTGGTTAGTGACTGTCTAGGAGTCACCCCCAACCACAAGCTAGAGCCAGACATAAATGCGGGATCCCCAGACACCCTCCCTAGAAAACGTTTTGGACGTGTGAAAGAACGAGGAGGAGTGGAGCTGCTGTATGTGACTTGAGAGGAGCCCTGAAGGACTGGACCTGCTTCCTCCTATACCCAGGACAAAGAAGTAGACTGCAAGGGTCAGTTGGCTGACTTCTTGTGCAGCTACAGGGCTACAAGAAGCTTCAAGAGACCTTTTCCTTGAAGTGCCCAGCTGACCAATGCCAACAGGACCTGTTAATTGTTGTAATAAATCCCACAACTTCCAGTTGTTGTATTTAATATAACTTGTTCAGGTAAAGAGTTTTAAACTTTACCTGAAAAGTTGCCAATTTCAGCCCTGCATTGTTTTTGCTGCTGTGCTCTGATTGGCCAGCCTCTAGCAGCTTGGCCAAGCTGCATTGATGAGGTGTGAAGTGGCCTGGCTTCAAACAAAGGAATGTGCCTGTGGGAAGAAATCTTCCCTCAGCGGATGGTGAGGCAGGAAGGGGGAGGGCTGCCAAACTGGTCTTCAAAGGCAGAGAAGTACATTTGGAGCAACCAGAAACACCCCCACATCCTGCAACCCCAGACAGCTAGGTGCCCCCTTGATTAGATTAGGAGAGGGCAGGAGAGGGGTGTGTTTATGATTTTTGGCCACACCAGTGGGTGGGCTCAGCCAGATGTAACCTCCAAAAATCAGATTCAACCATGATGGATTTTTAGAGAATGTTGCCTCCTGGGATTGATTTTTGCCACACTTCCCAGGAAGTGGTCATCACAGGAGGAAGGACCCTGCACCTGATTGGAGAACCAGGACCCCCCTGCTTTTCACCCAGGAGCAAGAATAAAACTGGCAGACCTGCACCCACACCTCAGTTCCCTACCACATCCAACAAGGAAGAACAACAGAAGAAGAAGGACTGCCCTGCTGGACCCCTGGCCTGCACCTGGAACCTGCACTCAGAAGGACTGCACCAGCTGCACACTTGGGCTTCACCACAAGATGGACTTTGCCTGGCTTCAGCTGGTTCAAGGAGGGACTCCCTGTTTGCTACAGGTGAAAAATTGCTATCCAGAGTCCTCTGCACCAACTCCTGAAGAAAGCGACCAGCTGACCACTGTCCAGTGGCCAAAAAGGAGTTTGCGCCAGGTGCATTCTGGGAGTTGTAGTCCGCACCCCCCAAGGTCCATCTCAGGTCTTCTGGACCCTTGGGGTGAGCTGTGGACCCCAAAAGAACCTTAAAAGGACATCTGGGAGAAGCCCCAGAAGTTTGGAGAAGTTTGGACAACTTTTGTAAAAAAGCTCCATAGAGGGACCGACCCGCCGCGGCAACTCTAGCCGGCTTGCTTCAACCGCGACCGGCCTGATTTGCTGGTTCGTCCCGGTAAAGAAAATCTCTGAAAAAGAGACTAAGTCCGAAGGTAAAAAGTTGACTGGGACCTCCCAGCCAGCGTATCCGAGGAGGGCTCCATGGACGTCGGATCAAGATCCAGGTTTACCCCAGTTGAAGGATTTTCACCTTGAAAAAACGACTAAGTCCGAAGGTAAAAATCTCCACCGAGGATTCCAGCATCGCGTATCCGGAGAAGGGCTCCAGGAGGTCGAATTGGGCTGGCAGGTTCGTCCCACTGAAGAAAATCTTCGAAAAAAAGACTCAGGGGGTAATTCCGACCTTGGCGGGCGGCTACCGCCACCCGCCAGCCGGAAACCGCCATGGGGCAACCAATGCGGCCGCACTCACGCGGCCCCCATTCCGACATTCCTGATGGGCCGGCGGGAATGAGGCCGCAACACAGGAGCCGGCTCCTAATGGAGCCGGCGGTGTTGCGGCCGTGCGACGGGTGCAGTTGCACCCGTCACGCTTTTCACTGTCTGCTATGCAGACAGTGAAAAGCTGGCCGGGGCCCTGTTAGGGGGCCCCAGGACACCCCTTACCGCCAGCCTCTTCCTGGCGGTGCAAACCGCCAGAAACAGGCTGGCGGTAATGGGGTCATAATCCCCAGGGCAGCGCTGCTTGCAGCGCTGCCCTGGCGGATTATCCCCGCCGGGGCATAAACGGCGGGAAACCGCCGGCCCCGGCCGTGCGACCGTGGCGATACCGCCGTGATCAGAATATGGAAAAAAGCACCGCCAGCCTGTTGGCGGTGCTTTGGTCATTTTTTCCCTGGCGGTCTCGGACCGCCAGGGTCAGAATGACCCCCTAAGTGTGAAGGTAAACTTTTAACCAAGGCCTCCCGCGGCCTGTAGCCGAGCAGGGCTCCATCGCGGTCGGCCTTAAACTTTGACTTTGCCCCGGTTGAGGTGCAACCAGATGACCCGATTGGCGCTTTTTGTTTCTAGGCGCTAAAAAAATAAGAATTCTTTAAAAATTCATATCTCCGGTTCCCCTTATCCGATTTTATTCGTTTTGGTGTCATTTTAAAGATAAAAATATAATCTATTTTTATAAATTGGTTTTGGATTTTTAAACTGTTTCCTGTGTTTTATTTAATTACTGTTTTGTGATATTTGAATGCTTTACACTCTGTCTCCTAAGTTAAGCAATGACGCTCGTTGCCAAGCTACCAAGGGTTGAGCTGGGTTTAATTTACTGAGACCTAACTGGACCTAAGTGGAGGTTAGTGGCCTATTGCTAAGTGTAGGTACTTACTTGCCCTTACCAATAACCCATTTTCCAACATTTTTGGTGAGCAGTGGTGGGATCCTGTACTTGCGTTCAGTATCACGTTACAGTTCTAAGTAAAACAAATTAAAAATCCTTTAAATTGTCCTAGTGCAAAAATTGTTTTTAATTTTTAATTTGGATTAATTTCAATTATAGAATTTTTGTGATTTTTCTAAATTCTGGTTTCCAATTTTTGCAAAAGGTTTTTGTTGACACAAAACTAGGGAACCATGGAGCTTGATCTGGCTAGCCTACCCACACTGACAGTAGTCCAGCTTAGGGGGTTGTGTACTGAAAGAGGCTTGCCTGCAACCACTGACCTCAGGAAGCATGTCCTGATCAAATCCCTGACAGCATGGGCTGAGGCCCAAGAGGTAGACCCAGAGGAAGCTCCAGAGGAGGGAGAAGTAGGGGATGGTGCTAACTCTAACCACTCAGGGGAGGGAGGGCATCTGAGCCTAAGTGAGGATGAGGAAGACCGGTCCTCATTACATACAGTCACTAGGGGCAGACCCAAAGCTAGTTGGGAGAAGGGGGTCCCTTCAGGAGGAGAGAACCTGTCCCTCAGAGAAAGAGAGCTTGAGACCCAGCTAGCTTTTATAGCTTTGGAAGCACAGAAGCTGGCCCTAGAAAAGAAGAAGTGGGCAAAGAAAGAGAAAAGAGATGGTGGCAGCGACAGAGAAGTTGAGGTGTCCATGGGTGGGGGGGTTGCCCCAGATTACCCAAGGGGGTGGTTCCTGCTTATGTTTAGGGGGATGATATAGACAAGTGGTTGGAGGCCTTTGAGTGGGCACTCCAAATGAGAAGGGTTAGGCCTCAATACTGGGGTTCCCTTTTGTGGGAGTTGGTCCCCAACTCAGGGAGGGATAGGCTTCTGACCTTAAGGGGGGAGGAGGCAGATTCATACCCTAGTATGAAGAGGTGCTTAACCAAGAAGTTTTGTCTGACCCCAGAGCAGTATAGAATGAAGTTCAAGGACACCCAGAAGGTCAGTACCCAGTCTTGGGTTGACTTTGTAGACACCTCACTTAAGGCACTAGAGGGCTGGATTATTGGTAACAAAGTAAATACTTATGAGGGTTTATACAATCTGATCATGAGAGAGCACATCTTGACCAATTGTACCCAAGAAAGGTTACGCCAGCATCTAGTGGACTCTAAGCTGACCAACCCTAGAGAGCTAGGGGAGGCAGCTGATGAGTGGTTGAGAACCAGGGTGGTTGTCAAGTCCCATGGGGAAGACTCCAAGAAAGGGGGGTCAGGTCCCCAAAAACCTAAGGAGGGAGGTGGTAAGTCCACCACAGAGACTCCCTCTGTACCCCAGAACCTTAAGAAGGAGGAGAGTAAATCCCACTCCCACTCTGACAAGCAGAGACAGGGAGACCCAGGGTTAAAAAAGCTCTTGAACAGTAAGGCATGCTTTGACTGTCAGCAGGCAGGTCACTTCAGAGGAGATGCAGCCTGTCCAAAGAAGGTGGTTAGCACTGGGCTGTCCAGTGTAGCCATAGATGAGGACACCTCAGATGATAAAGTCCTCCTAGCATTGAGCTGGGAGACAGGACCAGATGGTAAGCTGGTGATCCCTGAGGGTGGGTGTAGGCACTTCCACCCCATTCAAGTGAATGGGATCCCTACCACTGGCCTGAGAGACACCTGTGCCAGTCACACTATAGTGAGTGACTGGTTAGTGACCCCAGGCATGTATGTCCCAGGAGAGACTAGGAAAGTCAGGATAGCCACAGGGGAGGTCACCTCTAAACCTGTAGCCATATTGCCCCTAGAGAGGGAGGGTATCCTTGACTGGTTTAGGGTGATAGTCAGTGCTGACCTCCCCCTAGATTGTATCCTGGGCAATGACCTCCCAGAGGTGAGTCTGGTCCCATATGGGGCGGTCGCCCAGGGCGCCCCCCCAAACCAAAGTCCTGGGGAGTAAGTCCCTACAGTTAGGAGACAGGGGTCCCCAAGAAAAGGAAAGAAGAAAAGGAAGGGTAGGCCACTCTTAAAGAGAGTCCCAGGGAGCCAAAGGCCTTCTGCCCCAGTAGGGGGGGAGCCCAGAGTTGGCACTGGTGAGGCCTCACCTGACCCCAAAGAAGTCCTGAGTAGTCAGGCAGCTGTCCAGATGCAGGGTGTTGCCCCTGCACTGTCAGAAGGGAGAGTGGAAGGAGGGTGTCTGCCACAGGAGGTGGTATCCCCCCACTCTAGACAGCAAGAGAGGTGCCAGGACCCCACAGTTGCCCCTAAAGCAGCTCAGCCACCTGTCAGTGGAGAGCTTAGGGTGTGGTTCTGGGTACTGACAGCTGTCAGTAGCCTCTGCTGGGTGCTAGCCTTCCTGGCAGCACTGTACTTGGCCTGGGAGGCAGACCCCAGGGCCAATAGCAAGGTAGGCCCCCTGACCCTATTGGTCATGGTGGGGTTGCTCAAGTGTTGGGTGACCTCTTTGGGTAAGCTAGGTGTTGCCCTAGCAAAGTTAGGAGTAGGGGAGGTGGGCACCTCACTACCCAAGTTGGCAGAGAGAGAGGAGGAAGACCCCCCTAGAGGGATGTTTCAGTTTGAGATGGGTCCTTTCACTGTTGGGATGGCTTCACTACCCAGAGGGAGTGACCATGACAGGAGGATGTAAGGCAGAGTAGGCCCTGCAAAAGGGACAGCCAGTTTTCTTCACTGTCTTCCTCGCCTAACAAGCCAGGAAGACTCTCCCAGGGTTGGGCTGAGTCTCCTGGGCGTGTGGGCTGGGGGGGGCTTGTGTGGGAAAACAGGGCTGATTGCAGAGCCCCCTAACATTTTGCCCCCATTTTCCACTTTTTGCTGGTGTTTTCCTGACTCTGATGGTGCCCTGGGTACTGCTAACCAGTCCCAGGGCCTGTGCTCTGTGTAAAATGGATATGCAAATTAGGCTAATTATAATTGCCTAAGTTAACCTACTTAAAAGTCCCTAGTATATGGTAGGGCATGTAGGTTTAGGGACCACAGCATAGGTGGTGCACCCATAGGTGCACTGCTGAGGTGCCCAGTGTCATTTTAAAGGCAGGCCTGCCTTGCTGGCAGCTTTTAAATTAAAGTTATATGCAAATTCGACTTTGGAATTAAAACTAGTTCCAAAGTCTTAAACTACCTTATTTTTAAATATATGTCACACCTAAGGTGTGCCCTATTTGCCCCTAGGGCTGGGTGCCATGTAAATATAAGCAGGGACTTTATAAAAATAGTTTTATAAGCCCTGGTGAGGTAAAAACAGCCAAATTTGTTTTTCCCTCATTGTAGTAAATGGCCTTCATAGGCTAGAATAGGAAGACTTTATTTTAATTTTTAAAGTCTCCTTAAATGATGCATACCAAGAATTTGGTATCAAATTAATTGTTGTAATAAATCCCACAACTTCCAGTTGTTGGCTTTAATATAACTTGTTCAGGTAAAGAGTTTTAAATTTTACCTGAAAAGTTGCCAATTTCAGCCCTGCATTGTTTTTGCTGCTGTGCTCTGATTGGCCAGCCTCTAGCAGCTTGGCCAAGCTGCCTTGATGAGGTGTGAAGTGGCCTGGCTTCACACGAAGGAATGTGCCTGTGGGAAGGAATCTCCCCTCAGCGGATGGTGAGGCAGGAAGGGGGAGGGCTGCCAAACTGGTCTTCAAAGGCAGAGAAGGACATTTGGAGCAACCAGCAACACCCCCACATCCTGCAACCCCAGACAGCTAGGTGCCCCCTTGATTAGATTAGGAGAGGGGTGTGTTTATGATTTTTAGCCATACCAGTGGGTGGGCTCAGCCAGATGTAACCTCCAAAAATCAGATTCAGCCATGATGGATTTTTGGAGAATGTTGCCTCCTGGGATTGATTTTTGCCACACTTCCCAGGAAGTGGTCATCACAGGGGGAAGGACCCTGCACCTGATTGGAGAACCAGGACCCCCCTGCTTTTCACCCAGGAGCAAGGATAAAACTGGCAGACCTGCATCCACACCTCAGCTCCCTACCACATCCAACAAGGAAGAACAACAGAAGAAGAAGGACTGCCCTGCTGGAACCCTGGCCTGCACCTGGAACCTGCACTCAGAAGGACTGCACCAGCTGCACACTTGGGCTTCACCACAAGAAGGACTTTGCGTGGCTTCAGCTGGTTCAAGGAGGGACTCCCTGTTTGCTACAGGTGAAAAATTGCTATCCAGAATCCCCTGCACCAACTCCTGAAGAAAGCGACCAGCTGAACGCTGTCCAGTGGCCAAAAAGGAGTTTGCACCAGATGCATTCTGGGAGTTGTAGTCTGCACCCACCAAGGACCATCTCAGAACTTCTGGACCCTTGGGGTGAGCTGTGGACCCCAAAGGAACCTTAAAAGGACATCTGGGAGAAGCCCCAGAAATTTGGAGAAGTTTGGACAACTTTTGTAAAAAAGCTCCATAGAGGGACCGACCCGCTGCGGCAACTCTAGCCGGCTTGCCTCAACCGCGACCCGGCCTGATTTGCTGGTTCGTCCCGGTAAAGAAAATCTCAGAAAAAGAGACTAAGTCCGAAGGTAAAAAGTTGACCGGGACCTCCCAGCCAGCGTATCCGAGGAGGGCTCCATGGACGTCGGATCAAGATCCAGGTTTACCCCGGTCGAAGGATTTTCACCTCGAAAAAACAACTAAGTCTGAAGGTAAAAATCTCCACCGAGGATTCCAGCATCGCTTATCCGGAGAAGGGCTCCAGGAGGTCGGATTGGACTGGCAGGTTCGTCCCGCTGAAGAAAATCTTCGAAAAAAAGACTAAGGTGGTCATTACAACCCTGGCGGACGGTGTTAAAGCAGCGGAAATACCGCAAACAGGCCGGCGGACAAAAAAAGGGAATCATGACCCTTGCGGAAACTGCCAATAAAGACAGCCACTTTAACACTTTGCCCGCCACGGCGGTACAGACAAGCAGCGCGGCGGTCATCGCCAACAGACAGGCGGAAGACAATGTACCGGCCACACTATTACAACCCGCCAATCCGCCACCTTTTCCGGGGCGGATTCACCATGGATAAAAACACGGCAGTAACAGATTTTGCAATGGGAAAACTCTCACCTTAACATATCCCACGAGGAACGAGGAATCCATGGAGCCGGAACTCCAAATACTCCCTGCCCTTGTCTTTCTGCTCTTCTACGACCAACAGCTACGTAGGCGCCGCAGACAACGGTAAGTACTGCACCTATGACATGGGGGGGAGGCAAAAGTTAGGGGGACACACACCAAACACCCCCACCCCCACCCTCGCATATTACAACATACACACCAATGCATTCACAAAAATCACAGTAACAACCAACAATCCCCCTGGAAGAATGAATACACAAAGCGAAAATCGATCAAACAATGTAATGTGCCAATATACATGTCATACAAAAATATACAGATATATATTTGAAAATCAGTCATAATTATATACAAGACGAGAAGTAATGCAGATATGAACATAACAATGTCCGTGCACCATCAGTCCAAAAATACATGGGCGAGGCCCACAAACGATACCTGACCACAATCGGAGAGAACACTGCCGGGGCATCAGATAGAAATACTACAGGCACCTCAGGGGAAGGGAAGGGGGGGCACCTCAACCGGATGACTGCAAAGCCAGATCCACGATGGGGCTCCATGCCCATTTATGCCCTCCTGGGGAGTGCAAAGCCACAGTCTCTCAAGTCTCCCAGGTGGGTGGGTTGCCCGCTGTGCCCTCCTGGGGAGTGCAAAGCCACAGTCTCTTAAGTCTCTACAGTGGGTGGGTTGCCCACTGTGCCATCCTGGGGAGTGCAAAGCCACAGTCTCTCAAGTCTCTACAGTGGGAGGGTTGCCCACTGTGCCATCCTGGGGAGTGCAAAGCCACAGTCTCTCAAGTCTCTACAGTGGGTGGGTTGCCCACTGTGCCATCCTGGGGAGCGCAAAGCCACAGTCTCTCAAGTGGATGCAGGTCTCTACTGGTACTGGGGGGGACTGGTGCCCAGACTGGATGAGTCTCCCCATGAAAGGTCATGTCCTGTCACTGTGCCAGCTGCACATGGGATAAGGATGCCTGATGTGGTGGGCCATTCATTCCTACCCAGTGCATTGCCCTGTTCAGCGGTGCTTAGCCATGGCGGTCTTTGCCCTGTTCAGCGGTGCTTTGCCATGGCGGTTCAGGAGTGTTCAGCGGTGCTTTGACATGGCGGTTCAGGACTGTTCATCGGTGCTTTGCCATGGCGGTCTTTGCCCTGTTCAGCGGTGCCGTTGCCATGGCAGTTCAGGACTGTTCAGTGGTGCTTTGACATGGCGGTCTTTGCCCTGTTCAGCGGAGCTTTGCCATGGAGGTCTTTGCCCTGTTCAGCGGTGCTTTGCCATGGCGGTTCAGGACTGTTCAGCGGTGCTTTGACATGGCGGTCTTTGCCCTGTTCAGCGGTGCTTTGTCATGGCGGTCTTTGCCCTGTTCAGCGGTGCTTTGCTATGGCGGTTCAGGACTGTTCAGCGGTGCTTTGCCATGGCGGTTCTGATAAGGACATCGGTGTGTGGCATGACGTTCTATACACTGGACATTGGTGTGTGGCATGACGTTTCATCATTGCCCAGCGGGGCTGTGGCAGCCGGGGCCCTCCTGAGCACTGACTCCGGCGGTGGCGGTGGTCTCCTGACCAGTGACGATACTTGGGCCCTCCTGGGCTGTGACTCTGGCGGTGGTCTCTGGACCAGTGACGATACTTGGGCCCTCCTGGGCTGTGACTCTGGCGGTGGTCTCCTGACCAGTGACGATACTTGGGCCCTCCTGGGCTGTGACTCTGGCGGTGGTCTCTGGACCAGTGACGATACTTGGGCCCTCCTGGGCTGTGACTCTGGCGGTGGTCTCTGGACCAGTGACGATACTTGGGCCCTCCTGGGCTGTGACTCTGGCGGTGGTCTCCTGACCAGTGACGATACTTGGGCCCTCCTGGGCTGTGACTCTGGCGGTGGTCTCCGGACCAGTGACGATACTTGGGCCCTCCTGGGCTGTGACTCTGGCGGTGGTCTCCTGACCAGTGACGATACTTGGGCCCTCCTGGGCTGTGACTCTGGCGGTGGTCTCCGGACCAGTGACGATACTTGGGCCCTCCTGGGCTGTGACTCTGGCGGTGGTCTCCGGACCAGTGACGATACTTGGGCCCTCCTGGGCTGTGACTCTGGCGGTGGTCTCCGGACCAGTGACGACGGTGTTGGCGGTTGTGTCTCGACCGCCGGAAATGATGGCGCACTTCTCCGCCTTGACACTCCCAACAGGCTGGGCAGACTTCCTCTGGCCCTTCCCCACCTTTGGTGGAGTCACAGCTGACTCTCCAATCCCCTTGGAACCCATGTCAGTGTTTTCCCACCTGGAGTCTCAACACGGTCCCGTCGTCCACTCTCCAATTTTATTGCCTTTACAGGGGGGGGGCTGCCAGTGCCTTGGCTTCGGGTCCTACTGCCTGCCCTGGTGGCCGGTGCACTCCAAAAACCTTGAACAGGTACCACTGGTATTGTAGGCTTTTTGGCTGAGGCGCTACGACGGGACTGATAAATTGGAGGGGGTGGGGTGGGGGCAAAAAGGTCAACTTTACAGAGGGACAGTTTCTGACGAACACTGGGCTGGGTAGCTGGAGGGGGTCTGGGAGTGGAGGAAGAGGAGGTGGTTGTCAGAGGTGTCACTTTAGGTGTTTTGGGTGCAGGTGCAGGTACTGGAGGCTGTCGTGAGGTGGATGGATGTTGGGTGAGTGATTGCCGGCGTTTAGGTACTTTGGGAGGGGGCGTCACAGACACACTGGGAGAGGACACACGGGACATGTAAATGGCAGTGGAGGTGGTGAGTGCAGGTGAGCGGGGTGTGGTGCTGGGTGTTCTGGTGCGAGTCCTAGTGGCTGTAGATGTAGTGCATGCAGGTGAGAGTGTAGACGACACTGGGAGGGAGGAGGGAGAAGAGGAGGAGGGGGACACAGTGGAGGCAGTGGATGTTGTTGTGTCTGTATGTGGGTGAGGCTTGCGTGAGTGCTTGTGGTGTGTGTGGTCCTTATGTTTGCTTGAGCTACTTGGGTATGTTGACTTGTGTGCATGCTGGTCTGTAGGTGTGCTTGGGATGGGCTGGGGTACAGGAGATTGGGTCTGGGTGGAGGAAGTTGGAGGGGGGAGGCTAGACACAGGGACAATTGCTGCCATCAGTGCTGAGGCCAAAGATAGCAGGGTTCGCTGGAGGACAGCCTGACCAGAATGAATGCCCTCCAGGAATGCATTACTGTGTTGCAACTCTCGTTTTACACCCTGGATGGCATTCACAATGGTAGACTGCCCAACAGTGAGTGACCTGAGGAGGTCAATGGCCTCCTCACTGAGGGCAGCATGGGTGACTGGGGCAGGGCCTGAGGTGCCTGGGGCGAAGGTGATGCCCACCCTCCTGGATGAGCAGGCACGGGGCGAATGCTGAGGGGCTGCTGGGAGGGCGGTGCTGGTAGGGGAGGTGGCGGTTGTACCTGCAGAGGTGGGGGGCACAGATGGTGCCGCCACCATAAGGGAGCTCCCATCGTCGAACGAGTCCGTGCCGCTGCTTGGTGATTCGGTGGCCGACGTGAAGCTCCCCTCGCCCTCCGTCCCACTGGTGCATTCAGAGTCTGTGGAGTGGCACTCCATGGCCATGTGGGATGCAGCTCCCTCGTGCTCCGGTGCCACTGTACCTCCGCCTGTTGATGCTGATGTACAAAAGGACAGGGAGAGCAGACAAAGGGGGGGAGACAGAAGAAAGAGGGTTTTAGTGCATGGCATACCGCTACCGTTGGCGGACAAGACAAACGCAGATGCCCCCTGCATTACGCCGTGCTCCTGCCCTCTGCACATGCAATTTCTGGGATATGGCCTATATGGCAATGGTGGACATCGGCGCACATGGATGCCACAGGGGCAACTATACCTCGACTTGGCACTCTGCTGAGGTGGGGTAGAGTGCCACATGGGCTACATTACGGAGGGGCCTTGCCTACCGAACTCGCCCTGGCCTAGGGACACCCACAGCCCACCTCCACCACCCAGACACCTCCACTGCACGCAAAGTCCGCAGAATGAGGTTGTACTCACCTCCTTGTGTCTGCTGTGATGCCCTCAAGCGCCCTTCCAACTCCGGGTAGGCCACCGCCAGGATCCGGAACATCAGGGGGGTCATGGTGCGACGGGCACCCCTCCCATGTTGGGAGGCTATCCCCAGCTGAGCCTCCGCCGTCTTCTTGCTGCAGCGGCGAATGTCCTCCCATCTCTTACGGCAGTGGGCGCCCGTCTCTGGTGGGCCCCCAGGGTCTGGACCTCCTTGGCGATGGCACGCCAAATGTCCCTCTTCTGGTGGGCGCTGACCTACATGACATGTATAAGGTAAGAGGACCAGTCATTACCAACTGCACCGTCGTTGTGAGTGGCCCCCTCCCTTCTCTGGCCATGTGGCCCATTCATTCCCATGCATTAATGTTCTATGGACTCTGCCCCCTTCCCTCTTCCAACCAGCCCTCTCCACCCAGGCCTAGCCCATACAACGTGCTCCCTGTGTACTAACCTGTTGGTCTGGAGGACCATAGAGTAGCGTGTACTGGGGGAGGACCCTGTCTACCAGTTTCTCCAACTCCTGTGCAGTGAAGGCAGGGGCCCTTTCCCCAGACGCAGCAGCCATCGCCGCTTCCAGACCGAGGTCACAGCAGCACTTGCAGTGTAGGTCCTCTCCTGTCGAAGGTCAGGTATCTAGTGATTGAACAGATAGAAAATGGCGGTGACGTCCGCGGCGGTGACGTCCGCGGCGGTGCGCATCATCAACGCCAGCGCACCTGTTCATTGGCTCCTGGGACCCATAGGGTCCAATGTTAACCAATGCAGCATTGCGCCGCGGTCTACGACCGCCTACCGCGACGGTGTGTAACGCCAGCGCTGTTACCCCACAATCCCATTGTCCCAGTTTAGAGGTCAGGCAGCCGCCATTTCAGGGGCCCACATGGCTTCATTTCATACTGCGTCACACATAGCTAGGCCTACACTCAACACACATACAGGAAGGGTTATGTGAGTGGTGTAGTCTTGTGTGTGACTGTGGGTACATACCTGGAGGAATAATGACTGGTTCTTCGCTGTTGTCCTTCGTAGGCACCGTCTGCTGGGACATATGAGAAGATGGCGGAATCCCCTGGTGTACCGACCGCTTGTGGAACTGTTGACAATGGAAGAGCGACATGTCATCGTAACCTACCGGTTTAACCGTGCCACAATCCAGGAACTATGTACCCAGTTGGAGCCAGACCTGATGTCACCAATCCGCCATCCGACTGGAATGCCCCCTGACGTGCAGGTGCTATCAGTGCTCCATTTCCTTGCAAGTGGGTCTTTTCAGACAACAGTGGCCATGGCATCCGGGATGTCCCAGCCTATGTTTTCCAACGTGTTGTCCAGAGTGTTGTCTGCCTTGCTGAAACACGTAAGGAGATACATCATTTTCCCTCAGGTGGAGGATTTGCCTAAAGTGAAAGGTGACTTCTATGCCCTTGGACATATCCCCAACGTCATAGGTGCTATTGATGGTACCCATGTAGCTCTGGTCCCCCCCACAGGAGTGAACAGGTGTACAGGAACAGGAAGAGTTATCATTCCATGAATGTACAAATGGCATGTTTGGCAGACCAGTACATCTCGCAGGTAAATGCTATGTTCCCTGGCTCAGTGCATGATGCCTACATCCTGCGAAATAGCAGCATCCCTGATATGATGGATCAACTCCAGAGGCACCGTGTATGGCTTTTGGCGGACTCTGGTTACCCCAACCTTTCGTGGCTATTGACCCCAGTGAGGAATCCCAGGACCTGGGCAGAGGAATGCTACAATGAGGCCCGTGGGCGGACTAGGAGGGTGATCGAATGCACCTTCGGCCTCCTGAAGGCCAGGTTCAGGTGCCTCCATATGACAGGTGGTTCCCTATTCTACTCACCGAAGAAGATGTGCGACATCATCATCGCCTGCTCCATGCTCTATAATTTGGCTTTGCTACGCCAGGTGCCTTTTCTGCAGGAGGATGATCCAGATGACGGTGTTGTAGCAGCTGTAAAGCCTGTGGAGCCTGTGGACAGTGATGAGGATGAAGCTGATGAAGAAGGCAACGACAACAGGGAGTCAGTCATACAGCAATATTTCCAGTGAGACACTGGTGAGAACGTTTTCATTTTTAGCATTACATTAACTTTCACACGTCTACCTCTATCCAGTTTTTCGATTTCAGTCAACATTTGGTAACTGAGTGTTACCCTTCCATTACGGTTTCACAGGTGTAGTTACCTACGTGTCAACTGCTTGCATCCTTCAAGGGCTTGTGATGTGTGACATAGGTATGTTAGCTTTAGAATGGTACACCCATTATGACACTGTCATTGATAATACATTTTTACTAAATCACAGACTGACTCCAGATTGTTTTGTGTTTCAAGGGTGTTTATTGAAGTGCACAGAAATGGGAGGGGGTTGTAAAATGAGGATGGGTGATGGTTGACGAATGTCCATGGCAGAGTCCAGTCTATTAGTCTCACAGGTGCACTGCCCATCTGGGCATAGAAAGAGGAGCTGGGGCAGTTAAAGTATGGACAGGGTAACAAAGTGGGAAAGTGGGAGGACAATCAGGGTGGTGTCATTTCCTGGCGGGGGTCTTGCCATCTTGCTCTGTCCTGTTCCTGGATCTCATGGACCGCTTGCGTGGTGGTTGTCCGTCTGCAGGGGGTGGGGGGCTGGTGTGTTGGTCCTGTGGCGGGGCTTCCTGTCCACTAGCGCCGGCGGAGGTGGTGGGCATTTCATCGTCCATGCTAGTGTCAGGGGCCCCTTGGAGTGCCACGGTGTCCCTCAAGGTCTGCTGTATGTCCTTCAGCACCCCTACGATGGTGCCCAGGGCGGAGCTGATGGTTCTGAGCTCTTCCCTGAACCCCAAATACTGCTCGTCCTGCAGGCGCAGGGTCTCCTGCAACTTGTCCAGAACCGTCACCATCGTCTCCTGGGAGATGACCCGATTGGCGCTTTTTGTTTCTAGTTTCTTTTGTTTTTGTTTAAAAATAATAATTCTTTAAAAATTCATATCTCCGGTTCCCCTTATCCGATTCTATTAGTTTTGGTGTCATTGTAAAGATAAAAATATAATCTATTGTTATAAATTGGTTTTGGATTTTTAAACTGTTTCCTGTGTTTTATTTAATTACTGTTTTGTGATATTTGAATGCTTTACACTCTGTCTCCTAAGTTAAGCCTTGACGCTTGTTGCCAAGCTACCAAGGGTTGAGCTGGGTTTAATTTACTGAGACCTAACTGGACCTAAGTGGAGGTTAGTGGCCTATTGCTAAGTGTAGGTACTTACTTGCCCTTACCAATAACCCATTTTCCAACACATTTGATTTACAGGCCTCTGCACCTCTAGTGCACTTTACTAGGGACTTACTAGTAAATCAAATATGCCAATCATGGATAAGCCAATTTACACATACATTTTACCTAGGAGCACTTGCACTTTAGAACTGGTTAGCAGTGGTAAAGTGACCAGAGTATCAAAACCAGCTAAAACAGAGTCCAGCACACATCAGCAACCTGGGAAGCAGAGGCAAAAAGTTAGGAGAGACCACCCAAGGATGCCACGTCTAACAACCAGTAATAAAATTCAGCAACTAAGCAAAAAGGGGTATTTTCTCACAGTTTTTATGCATCTATATGGTTGTTCTGTACCACAAACCTAGCTAAAAGGTAGTGGAGAGCTGTAAATAATCAAAGTCAAGCATAAAGTCAGCAAGAGATGGATCATCTTTGAGCTTAGGATCGTCTTTGGGCTCTGAGTCCTCGTATGATATGCTGTTTGGTGATGCCGCAAAGGTAGTGCAGCTCCTGATGGTCAGGGGTGACCGGCTACCAGAGACCCGCGCTTAACAGGTTGCTCTCATGCTGGCAGTGCTCATGCTGCCTTCTACCTGCAGCCCCGCTGGCTGTTCGCACCTAAGAGGTTGCAGGCAAGAGCACACCAGCCTCCTGCCTCCTTCCCCCTTACTGTTTCTTGGCATCCTACTTGGCGTCCTACTCTCCCAAGGACAACACTGAATCCATAGCTGCACTGCTGGGCGAGGTAGCTGGTACCACCTTCTTCCTGCAGGGCAGGTTGCCATGCCTTAGCAAGGATAATGATGTTCCAGTACCAGCCAACGCGGACAGCAGTGGTCCTGGCAGCCTGAACAATCGTGGGAGGGCAGGAGAAATGCAGAGTTGGTTGGTTTGAGGACTGGTTATCCATTGTAACATAATGTTTTTTAAAGAGGTGCATCTTCAACTATTTTTTAAAATGGAGCAGTGCTAGGATGGTCCTGATGAATACTGAGATGTTTTCCCAGATACTAGGTGCGTAGATGGAAAGATGTGCTGCCTTTTTATTTTCTTTTTTACACTTCTTAGTCTGAAATCTGATGATGTCCTGGCCACAGGTGTGCTGATAAACACCAGATATAATGACCTTGTCCATCAGATAAGTAGGGGTTCTGGTTATGATGGCGAGCCAATCAAGTTCCATCAGTATGTGGGTGCTGTGTTCATATTTGTGGATGAAATGTGCTGTGGTGTGCAGGATGCCTTTAAGGGGTGCAGTGTGCAGCTTGGAAGGCCATGGAGCAGGATATTATCACCATCCAGATGCAAGATTACAAGGGCTTGAACAGCAGTCCTGAAGTCTCTATCTTGAAAACAATGAGTTTAGTAGCGGCCGATGGCCCTTAACAGTGGAGGGTCATCGAGCCACAGTCCAGTTTCAGGCTCTGTAAAAAAACACACAGCGCCTTTAGGCTCAAATTCCAATGCTCTTAATAGTGGCTCGTTATTTTGATGGACCATGACTAAGAGCTCTGGAATTAAAGCTGAAGGCAGTGTGAATTTTTTTCACAGTGCCTGTCAGTGGGCCCAAAAAAATGTAAATAGATATATAAATATATATATCTATATATATATATACATATATATATATATATACTTACCCACTCTCCTCCTTCTGCTTCTGCTCCTTGTCGTTGTCCAGTCAGCACAACGGTACTTCCTGTAGCCTCAGGCAGCTCCCCTCTCCAAATCCTGATGCTGCTTTCATGCTGCAGATGACCAGCATGAGAGCAGCACCAGGATTATCTGGCGCGGGCTGCCTCGATGCTGCACAGGAGCCTGTGCCTGCTCTCCACCCAACTGTCTCAGACAGCTGAGTGGAGAGGTTTACATTGCACATTACAGTTTGGACGGCTCAAGACAGCCGGCCACACTGCCATGCGCAGTGTAATCTGGCGGAGTGAGCACCACTCCCCTGCTGCCAGTCAGCAGCAATACCCCACCCTCAAACACTGCTCGGGCTGGGAGCAGTGAAAAATAAAATGATAATTATTTTTATTACCATTTTATTTTTCACGTTTGCTGCACTGTCAGCAGGGGGGCGGCGACCAGTAGCTTCCCCCCCCCAGCACCTTGAGACCCTAACGGGTGACTAGTGCGCTCTATAAATCATTGATTGATTGATTGATTGATTGATAATGGGGCCGCCTCTGATATGAGTTCACTATCTTGAAAAGGGAGTGCTGATATCAGGCTGTCATGTGACTCAAAGGCAGCCAAACCATATTTCATTAAGGATTGACTATATCAAGGCCAAACCTACGTACACAGTGAATCACGGGATACTTGAGCAAAAACACATGCTAAAATGGAAGGGTAAGAATCGAAAGTAAGGCACGGCTGCAATTTTAGCAAAAAAAAGTAATCCCCAAAGTCTATGCCACAATAATAAAGAGAGCGAGCTGAACGCTTTAGGTGAGTGTCCTCGGTAGAGATAAGAATTCTTGTGAAGTAGGCAGTCAAAAAAGCTGGAACCTGAATAAGAGAGTATACAGGGCAATGGCTGGTAATGTTCACCCGTGTGGCGGTGTACCTCACGTGATGGAATCCAGGTTCGTGGAGACCATGTTGGTGTCGTGCACTGTGTGCTCGTTTTAAAGCCTTTCATGTTGCATTATCTGTAAAACCAGCATCATTTTGACAAGACATCGCGGGCCTCTGGCCAGGATCCCACTTTAGAAATACCATACATACATAGATACATAAAATTAATCCTCAAGAGATATGCTACTTTGATATTTTGGTAATAAAAGACCGTGATATTTTAAGGTAGAAGCAAACATATACACTTTTACTTCGTGGTTGTGAGAATAATCTTAAACTGGTCACGAAATAAAATATACTGTTCCTAATATTCTGTGAAATACTTCTAGGTGTGGATCAAAAAAGGTCATCTGCATGCTGTGCGCAGTGCTGTCTGGAAAAATAGGTAATCAATTATGAAGGACATACATTAACACAATCTGAATTGATATTTGCTTCTCTTATTAAAATCTGGATAATGTTTATTTAATTACTTAGAATGAAGTGTGCATCACAGTAATTCGCGAGGACAGCTGTGAATCAAAGGGTAATTGCAGTAAGGAGTGAATCCTTGCGAGCTCCTTGCAGTACATCTTTCAAAACTCTAAATTTCTTATGCATTTTCCTGTGTTTGTACGAATGAAATGTCGGTAAACAAGCAGATCAGTGACAAGCTGTCTCTGCGTTCACACTGCCTGTATTTTTGTATATTTGCTGATCAGAGGATTCATTGCGACTACCAATCACTGGCTCTTAGTATAAAATGTCGCTTCTGAGAATTGGGCCATTTTAGTTTCTTCCTTCTCAGTTGAAAACTGGTTATTTCAGAAGTGGACGCAAGCCCTTGTTACTTCAACAGTGACATGACCTTACCATGATCAAGTTACTGTATTCCTGTTCTAGCCCAATCCATCCTTCTCGGAGCCTGGCTTCCGGTAATTAAGGACCAGTCCCGTGTTTCTCTTTAAAGATTGTATTTCTACTCGCAAACGCTATCTGTCCTTTTCACTTCTTAAAATACCTCTTAATCACATTGTTAGCTAATGAGCTTTGGTTTGCAAATCGATGTAATAGGTTGTTTTCCATGTCCTTTCACCGAAATCCACTTGCTCTTGTATTATTTACCTAAAGATCATAGTTGACCTTGCACTAGGCTACATAAAAGAAATCTAACAATATGCAGGCATTGTTTCTTTTCATCCAGAAGCAGAGCTAGCTCCACCTACCTAACCAAGTAATTGAAGACCCCACTGATACCCCACAATAGGCTTTACCTCTTTGGAATTCCTTTAGAGTGGCATAGTTGGTGTTTGACAAATGCATGTGGGAAATAAAGTGACTGTATATAAGAATCCTCCTTTAGACATGAGAAGAAAGTGGAGTGCTTTATAGTGCAACCGATATACTATCAAGGAAAGCAACATTGACCCCTTGAAAGGAGAGGGAATTCAGTCAGCATTCCAAAGAAGCATTCTAGCAGTAATTACCTCACTAGGAGGGAGGCATTGATTGGGAAGAAAAAGGAAGGTAGGGTATCACATGTCTTTCCTCTTTAAATAAACGAACCAAAAGGAAACCTTTTAGAAAAGAAGAGGAAAATATGGAAGCTATTAGGGAAAGAAAGGATATTGCATGTAAAAGAAAAAAATAAAACTGCTAAGAGAAAGCTCAGTTCAGAAATTTCAAGACCCGACTGGAAAACATGCAATGATAATTAATTCACCACATAATCCTCAAGATACTTTGACCTTCTACATGCTCTCCTGCAACCCGTCACTTGATCCATGGAGGTGATCCCACCAGCAACCTCAGAACCAGCTTCACCCACTCTAGCTTGTGTCTCCCACAAATTGATAACTTTTCTCGCGCACACACACAAACCCTTTTCATATTCCAGATCCTAGCATCTCTAGTTTTGACAGCATTGCTGAATAGTTTGAAAACTTTGATGGTTTAGGAGTGCTAAGATCACACAACACATGCAAGAGGAGCCTTAACTCATAGCCAATCATCCACCTTCATTTTACAGCTCTTCACTCGGCCACCTCGGGCTGAAGGTATTAGGCCTTGTGTCACCGGGCTACAGCTTCCAGTCCTGTCTGTGTGTATATATGTAGGTAAAACGTAGGACTGGTGTCAGGTGGCAAATATATCTGACAAGTGAAATGTCTTTGCAGGTTTGCTCTACCTGGATAAGGTGGCGCCAAAACCAATGCTTCATCCGGAGCACGATAATGATAATGATAATGACATATTTGACTCTGAAGGACCGCAACAATCAACAGCCTTGGACCCTGCCCTTTAAGAACATTTTGACTTCCATAAAAAGTCAGAAGGTAAAACCATGACGAGGATGACCAGTTTGATGTAACTGACCTGCAATCCATTGCAGTAGGTCTGAAAACGTACATAAAGATTAGGGGTGGGCAGTGAACTCCACTCCTCTCATGAATTTTGTGGAGTTTTCCTCATCTGTGCTCTTTGTAGAGTTCTGAAAAACTCAGCAGAGTGGAGTTTTTTTCCTTGTTCGCACTCATCAAAGTTAAGCTGGCAAGCAAGGAAAATCACCACCTCTCAGAGCGATTTCTCCACCCAGGCGGTCGCTAACGCCCATGCTGAGAAATCTTTTTTTTGCGTTGAGGAAGCAGCCACTCAAGTACAAAATCTACTTGTGTGGCAGAAAAGAAACAGCACCCTGTTGTGCTGCATGTGGTGCCGTTCCAGGTGATTTTTCCACATGGAACAAACACCCAGCATTAAGAATCAACGTGAATGGCGAGACCTAACGCACTCTGCTGCTTGTGGAACTCTGCGTAGCATGGCAGAAATGTTTGTCACTCCGCCCAGGCCCAATACAGATACTTTTGATTGGTGCTTCACTTTTTCTTAACATTTGTTTGCCCTAAAAAAAATCATATGTGCATTTGTTCAGCTCACCTTAATCCCCGTGATCTCAAAATATTTTTACTCTTCACATTTTTTCTCCATTTTTCTAAATTAAGGTTTTTATTTTGTTGTGTCCTTTAATTTAGAAATGCTGGTACTGCTTGAACATTTCACACACTTTCCTGTGGATTCCCTGCTGCTTGTGCCATAGCTTTTAGAGGCCATGTGGAGATTCTCTCAGACTTGTCTTTATTTAGACCTAATCAGAGTGTATTATTGAGTTGGCAGGAGTAGGCCATCACAATTTACCAACCCCATTTGTGACAAGGGACATGGGTTCTACTCTAGGCTCCTTATGGAGCTCAATGTAAAATTCATAGATGGTATTTAGTCATCACCAGAGGTAGAAACTGCTGCCCATGGTTTGCCCTATCCACACATGGCACTGCTCTTGAGACCCCTGCCCTCACAGATGGCAAAAGCAGTGCCACAATTAGCACTGATTATCTTATGCAGCTGCCACTAGGACCCAGAACAATGACTTTTTTTAGTTCTTTAAAAAATTAAAATGAGCACTGCAAGTCACACTTTTCAGAACAGATATTAAAAAGTGATATCAAAAACACATTTTTAAATACACTGTCATAATTTATTATTGAGAATACATTAAATGATTTGTGGTTGATTAAAACCTTCACCTGTGTGTTTAGCACCAAACATAGGGGGTCATTACAACACTGGCAGACGGGGTTAAAGCGGCGGTAAGACCGCAAACAGGCCGGCGAAAAAAAAAGGGAATTATGACCGTGGCGGAAACTGCCAACAAAGACAGCCACTTTAACACTCCGACCGCCACGGCGGTACAGACAAACAGCGCGGCGGTCACCGCCAACAGACAGGCGGGAGACAAAGTACCGCCCACAGCATCACAACCTACCAATTCGCCACCTTTTCCGGGGCGGATTCACCGTGGATAAAAACACGGCAGAAACTGCCATTTCAATGGGAAAACGCTCACCTCTACACACTCCACGAGGAAGGAGGACACCCTGGAGCCGGAACTCCAAATACTCCCTGCGATAGTCTTCCTGCTCCTGTACGATCATCATCAACGCCGGCGCCGAAGACAACGGTGAGTACTGCACCTACGACATAGGGGAGGGGGGATGCAAAAGTCATGGACACACACACGCAACACCCCCACCCCACCCCGACCCTCACCCACTACAACACACACACCAATGCATATCCAAACATTACAGTAACAACCCCAAACCCCCCCGGAAGAATGCAAAGACAAACGGAAATTAGTTCAACCATTGTAATATATCAAAATACAGTAACCAAATAGATACAGATATCTATACACATTCAACAAAATATACATCACGATTAGCAGTGCAGGTAATGCACCATTCAATGTCCGTGGACCACTGGGCCCAAAATGCATGGGCGAGGCCCACACACGATACCTGAGCAAAACTGAGAGAACACTGCTGGGGCATCAGATAGAAATACAACAGGCACCTCAGGGGGAAGGGAAGAGGGGGCACCTCAGCCGGATGACAGCACCACGCCAGATCCACGAGGGGGCTCCATGCCCATTGATGTATCCTGGGGAGTGCAAAGCCACAGTCTCTCAAGTCTCTCCAGTGGGTGGGTTGCCCACTGTTCAATCCTGGGGAGTGCAAAGCCACAGTCTCTAAAGTCTCTCCAGTGGGTGGTTTGCCCACTGTACCATCCTGGGGAGTGCAAAGCCACAGTCTCTCAAGTCTCTATAGTGGGTGGGTTGCCCACTGTTCAATCCTGGGGAGTGCAAACCCACAGTCTCTCTAGTCAATAACAGTCTCCACTGGTTCTGGAGGGGGACTGGTGCCCAGAGTGCTTCATCCTGTTAAGGACAGACGGAGTGGATGCTGTTCTCCACTGGTTCTGGAGGGGGACTGGTGCCCAGAGTGCTTCATCCTGTTAAGGACAGACGGAGTGGATGCTGTTCTCCACTGGTTCTGGAGGGGGACTGGTGCCCAGAGTGCATCACTCTCCCCGTGACGGTCCCAGTTCTGTCACTGCCCCTGCTGCACATGGGCTAGCGGTGCTTGAGTTGGCGGTGCTTGCCCTGTTCAGCGGTGCTTGACTTAGCTGTCTCTGACCTGTTCAGCGGTGCTTGCCATGGCGGTCTTTGCCCTTTTCAGCGGTGCTTGACTTTGCTGTCTCTGACCTGTTCAGCGGTGCATGCCATGGCGGTCTTTGCCCTGTTCAGCGGTGTTTGCCCTGTTCAGCGGTGCTTGACTTAGCTGTCTCTGACCTGTTCAGCAGTGCTTGCCATGGCAGTCTTTGCCCTGTTCAGCGGTGCTTGACTTTGCTGACTCTGACCTGTTCAGCGGTGCATGCCATGGCAGTCTTTGTCCTGTTCAGCGGTGCTTGCCCTGTTCAGCGGTGCCTGACTTAGCTGTCTCTGACCTGTTCAGCGGTGCTTGCCATGGCGGTCTTTGCCCTGTTCAGCGGTGCTTGACTTTGCTGTCTCTGAGCTGTTCAGCGGTGCTTGACTTAGCTGTCTCTGACCTGTTAAGCGGTGCTTGCCATGGACGTCTTTGCCCTGTTCAGCGGTGCTTGCCCTGTTCAGCGGTGCTTGACTTTGCTGTCTCTGACCTGTGCAGCGGTGTTTGCCATGGCGGTCCCTCATTGCCCAGCGGGGCTGTGGCTGCCGTGGCCCTCCTGGGCACTGACTCTGGCGGTGGCCTCCTGGCCAGGGACGATGGGACTGCCCTCCTGGGCACTGACTCTGGCGGTGGCCTCCTGGCCAGTGACGATGGGGCTGGTGGTGGCCTCCCGGGCAGCGGGGATGATGGCGGGCTTCTCCACCGTGCTGCTCTTCCCAGACTTTGGTGCTTTCTTCTGGCCCTTCTCCACCTTGGGAGGAGTCACAGCTGAGTGGACAGTCCCCCCGGGACTCTTGTGAGCGGCTTTGCCGGCTGGAGTCTTCCCCCTATCCCGTCGGGCACTGTCCAACTTCTGGTGCTTCACAGGGGGGGACTGGCTGTGCTGTGGCTCCGTGTCACACTGGCTGCCCTGGTGCCCTGTGCACTCCACATACCTCTAACAGGCACCACTGGTACCGGAGATTTTTTGGCTGAGGTGCTAGTACGGGACCTATGAATTGGAGGGGGGGTGGTGGGAAAGAGGTCAAGGTTGCTCAGGAAAAGTTGCTAACGAACACTGGGACAGGTAGCTGGAGGGGGTCTGGGAGTGGAGGAAGATGAGGTGGTTGTAGGAGGTGTAACATTTGGTGATTTGGGTGCAGGTGCATGCGCTGGAGGCTGTCGTGAGGTGGATGGATGTTGGGTGGGTGTGTGCCCGCGTTTGTGTACTTTGGGAGGGGGCGTCACAGACACACTGGGAGAGGACACAGGGGACGTGTAAATGGTAGTGGGGGTGGTGAGTGCAGGTGAGCGGGGTGTGGTGGTGGGTGTGCCGGTGCGGGACCTAGTGGCTGTAGTGGTAGTGCATGCAGGTGAGAGTGTAGACGACACAGGAAGGGAGGAGGGAGACGACGAGGAGGGGGACACAGTGGAGGCAGTGGATGTTGTTGTGTCTGTATATGTGTGATGCTTGCGTGAGTGCCTGTGGGATGTGTGGTGCTTATGTTTGCCTGAGCTTCCCTTGTGTGTTGACGTGTGTGCAGGCTGGTCTGATGGTGTGCTTGGGATAGGCTGGGGTACAGGGGATTGGGTCTGGGTGGAGGAAGTTGGAGGCGGGTGGCTAGACACAGGGACAATGGCTGCCATCTGTGCTGAGGCCAGAGATTGCAGGGTTCGATGAAGGGCAGCCTGACCAGAATAAATGCCCTCCAGGAATGCATTACTGTGTTGCAACTCCCTTTCTACACCCTGGATGGCATTCACAATGGTAGACTGCCCAACAGTGAGTGACCTGAGGAGGTCAATGGCCTCCTCACTGAGGGCAGCAGAGGTGACAGGGGCAGGGGCTGAGGTGCCTGGGGCGAAGGTGATGCCCACCATCCAGTGCTGCTGGGAGGGCAGTGCTGGTAGGGGGGGTTGCGGCTGTACCTGTAGAAGTAGGGGGCACAGATTTGGCCGCCACCACAAGGGAGCTCCCATCGGAGGATGAGTCCTTGTCGCTGGTTGCTGATCCTGTCCCCGCCGTGAAGCTCCCCTCGCCCTCAGTCCCACTGGTGTATTCAGAGTCCGTGGTGTGGCCCTCCATGGCCATGTGGGATGCAGCTCCCACCTGCTCCGGTGCCATTGTACCTCCGCCTGATGATGCAGAAAAGAACAGGGAGAGCACAAACAGGGGGGTGGGGACGACAGAAAAAAGACAGGTTGAGTGCATGGCTTACTGCTATCGTTGGCAGACAATACAGACACAGCAGCCCCCTGCACTACGCCGCGCTGTTGGCCTCTACTGATGCAGTTCCTGGGATATGGCCTACATGGCTATGGTGGACATCAGCACACATAGATGACACAGGGGCATGTATACCTGTACTTGTCACTCTACAGAGGTGGGGTGGAGTCCTACGGAACTCACCCTGGCCTAGGGAAACCCACAGCCCTCCTCCCCCACCCAGACACCTTCACTGCGCGCAAAGTCCGCAGAATGATGTTGTACTCACCCCCTTGTGTCTGCTGTGATGCCCTCAAGCGCCCATCCAACTCAGGGTAGGCCACTGCCAGGATCCGGATCATCAGGGGGGTCATGGTGCGACGGGCACCCCTCCCACGTTGGGAGGCCAGCCCCAGCTGAGCCTCCGCCGTCTTCTTGCTCCAGCGGCAAATGTCCTCCCATCTTTTACGGCAGTGGGTGCTCCGTCTCTGGTGGACCCCCAGGGTCTGGACGTCCTTGGCAATGGCACACCAAACATCCTTCTTCTGGTGGGCGCTGACCTATATGACATGTACAGGGGAAGAAGAGAAGTCATTACCAACTGCACCGTCGAAGTGAGTGGCCCACATCCCTACCCTTGCCATGTGGCACATGCATTCACAGTCCTTCATGCTTGCAGAACTCTGCCCTCTTCCTTCTTACAACCACCCCTCTCCACCCAGGCATAGCCCATACAACTTGCTCCCTGTGTACTCACCTGTTGGTCTGGAGGACCGTAGAGTAGCGTGTACTGGGGGAGGACCCCGTCCACGAGCTTCTCCAACTCCTGTGCAGTGAAGGCAGGGGCCCTTTCCCCAGACGCACAAGCCATTGTCTCATCCAGACCGAGGTCACAGCAGCACTTGCAGTATAAGTCCTCTCCTGTCGAAGATCAGGTATTGAGTGATTCAACAGATAGAAAATGGTGGTCACGTCCGCGGCGGTGACGTCCGCGGCGGTGCGTATCATCACCGCCGGCGCACTTCGTCATTGGCTTCTGGGACCTATAGGGTCCAATGTTAACCAATGCAGCATTGCGCAGCGGTCTTCGACCGCCTACCGCGACGGTGTACAACGCCAGCGCAGTTACCTCACATCCCATTGTCCCAGTTTAGAGGTCAGGCAGCCGCCATTTCAGGGACCCACATGGCTTCATTTTCAACTGCGTCACACATACCTAGGCCTGGACTCAACACACATACAGACAACTTTTTTGATTATGTTTCGTGTTCTGTGTAGCTGTGGGTACATACCTATGAGTTGGTTGACTCTGTGGTCGCTGTTGTCCTTCCTAGGCACCGTCAGCTGGGACATGTGAGGAGATGGCGGAATCCTCCGGTGTACCGAAAGCTGGTGGACCTGTTGACAATGGAGGAGCGACATTTAATCATCACCTACAGCTTTGACCGTGCCACAATCCAGGAACTGTGTACCCAGTTGGAGCCTGACCTGATGTCAGCTACCCGCCATCCCACAGGGATCCCCCCTGAAGTGCAGATGCTGTCAGTGCTCCATTTCCTAGCAAGTGGGTCTTTTCAAACAACAGTGGCCATGGCCTCAGGGATGTCCCAGCCTATGTTTTCCAGCGTGTTGTCCAGAGTGTTGTCTGCCCTGCTGAAACACATGAGGAGCTACATCGTTTTCCCTCAGGTGGAGGATTTGGCTACTGTTAAAGGTGACTTCTATGCCCTTGGACATATCCCTAACATCATAGGTGCCATTGATGGGACTCATGTGGCTTTGGTCCCCCCCCACAGGAGTGAACAGGTGTACAGGAACCGGAAGAGTTATCATTCGATGAATGTACAGATGGTATGTTTGGCAGACCAGTACATCTCCCAGGTAAATGCTATGTTCCCTGGCTCAGTGCATGACGCCTACATCCTGCGGAATAGCAGAATCCCTTATGTGATGGGTCAACTCCAGAGGCACCGGGTGTGGCTATTAGGGGATTCTGGTTACCCCAACCTGTCCTGGCTATTGACCCCAGTGAGGAATCCCAGGACAAGGGCAGAGGAACGCTACAATGAGGCCCATGGGCGGACTAGGAGGGTGATCGAACCCACCTTCGGCCTCCTGAAGGCCAGGTTCAGGTGCCTCCATATGACAGGTGGTTCCCTATTCTACTCACCAATGAAGGTGTGCCAGATCATCATCGCCTGCTGTATGCTTCACAATCTTGCTTTGCGACGCCAGGTGCCTTTTCTGCAGGAGGATGGTCCAGATGGCGGTGTTGTGGCAGCTGTGGAGCCTGTGGACAGTGATGAGGAGGAAGCAGAGGAAGAAGACATTGACAACAGGGACTCAGTCATCCAGCAATATTTCCAGTGACACACAGGTGAGAACACTTTCTTGCCTACTACAAGTACTTTCACACTTCTACCTCTATCCTGTCTGTCAATTTCAAGCAGTATTTGGTAACTGAGTTGTACATTTCCAGTACGGTTTCACAGGTGTGGTTACCAACGTGTGTCATCTGCTTGCATTCTTCATGGACTTGTGATGTGTGACATAGGTATGTTGACATTACATTTGAGAACGGATTTTGTCACTGTCATAGCTAATACACATTTTCAAAATCACAGACTGACTACAGATTGTTTTGTGCTTCAAGGGTGTTTATTGAAGTGCTAAATATTGGAGGGGGTGGTAGAATGGTGAGGGGTGATGGTGGAGGAATGTCCATGGCAGAGTCCAGTCTATTAGTCACACAGGTGCACTGCCCATATGGGCATAGGAAGTGGAGCTGGGGTAGTTCCAATATGGACAGGGTTACAAAGTGGGACAGTGGGATGACAATCAGGGTGGTCTCATTTCTTGGCGGGGGTCTTGCCATCGTGCTCTGTCCTGTTCCTGGATCTCAGGGACCGCTTGCGAGGTGGTTCTCCATCTGCAGGGGGTTGGGTGCTGGTGTGGTGGTCCTGTGGCGGGGCGTCCTGTCCACTAGAGCCGGCGGAGGTGGTGGGCAGTTCATCGTCCATGCTAGTGTCAGGGGACCCTTGGAGTGCCACGGTGTCCCTCATGGTGTTCAGTATGTCCTTCAGCACCCCTACGATGGTGCCCAGGGCGGAGCTGATGGTTCTGAGTTCCTCCCTGAACCCCAAATACTGTTCCTCCTGCATGCGCTGGGTCTCCTGCAACTTGGCCAGGACCATAGCCATCGTCTCCTGGGAGTGGTGGTATGCTCCCATGATGGAGGAGAGGGCCTTGTGGAGAGTGGGTTCCCTTGGCCTGTCCGCCCCCTGTCGCACAGCAGCCCTCCCAGTTCCCCTGTGTTCCTGTACCTCCGTCCCCTGGGCCGTGTGCCCACTACCACTGCCCCCAGGTCCCTGTTGTTGTTGGGGTGGTGGGTTATCCTGGGTTCCCTGTAGTGGTGGACACACAGCTGATTGACGTGTCCTGGGTACGTAGGTATGGGCCCGCAGGGTGGGTGCTGTGCTGGTGTTTCCAGAGGGTGGAAGGTCTGTGTTGGGCTGTGCCTCTGTGAGGGGAACTGACTGTCCCGAGGCCCACGATGGTCCGGGCTGGTCATTTGGATCCAGTTGGCCAGAGCTGCTGTCATCAGTGTGGGCCTCTTCTGTAGGTGGGGTAGAGATGTCTGGACCTTCCTGTCTGGTGACGTTGGGTAGTGGTCCTGCTGGGGTGTAAAAGCATGATTATTGCATCTGTGTGTGTCATGGTGTGCAATGGGTGGGTGAGCGTGTACCCCAGTGCTAGCATTTCTGTGTGGGGGCTTGTGTGATGATGGTTGGGGGGGTGTTATGGGTATGTGCAGTGGGCATGCTGTAGTGAGGGGTGTCCATGCTTTGTTTTTGCATGCAGGGCTTGGTGTTGGGATGTGTGGTTTGTGTTATTAGTACATTAGTGAGGAGTTGGAGTGATAGGGGTAGGGGTGAGGGTGGGGGTCTGTGATAGCATGCAGGTAGAGTGGGGGATATGATAGTTAAGATTTGACTTACCAGAGTCCATTCCTCCACCGACTCCTCCGAGGCCCTCAGGATGCATAATGGCCAAGACCTGCTCCTACCATGTTGTTAGTTCTGGGGGAGGAGGTGGGGGTCCGCCGCCAGTCCGCTGAACCGCCTGGTGGTGTCTGGAGACCACGGAATGCACCTTCCCCCGTAGGTCGTTCCACCTCTTCCTGATGTCGTCCCGATTTCTTGGGTGCTGTCCCACTGACCCTGTCGACTATTCTTCACCATAGCTCCATCTTCCTAGCTATGGAGGTGTGCTGCACCTGTGATCCAAATAGCTGTGGCTCTACCCATACGATTTCCTCCACCATGTCCCTGAGCTCCTCCTCGGTGAACCTGGGGTGTCTTTGCCGTGCCATGGGGTGGTGTAGGTGATGTGTGGGGTGGTGTATGTGGTGATGAGTGTGGTGATGTGTAGTGGTGTGTGGTGTTTTGTGCGTGGAAGTAGTGTGGGTGATGGTGTTGTGTGCCTCTGTGTGGTGGGGTTGTCTATGCTGTGCAGTCTCTCTGGCCTTCGTCAATCATTTTTGGTCGTAGGGGTTTGTGGGTGATGTGGGTGTGTGTTTTATATTGTGTTGGGTGTATGGGAGTGGTGTTTGTATGTGTATCAGGTGTGTGTATTTGGAATTGTCCAATGTGGCAGTGTTTTGGAGATGTGTGTGTATTTTGAGCGCAGTGGTGTGTACCGCCAATGGAATACCGCGGTTGAAAGACCGCCACGTGGATTCGTGTGTCGTGATAGAATGTACGTGTTTCTGTTGGCGTGACGGTGGAGGTTTTGTTTTCGCCAGTTTATCACTGACATTTGGTGTGGCAGACTTGTGTGGGTGTCTGAATTTCGACGGATTCCGAGATGTGGGTCATAATAGCTGTGGCGGATTTCCACGGCGGTGTATTGGCAGTCTTCTGCACGGCAGTAAGCAGCTTTTACCGCCAATGTTGTAATGAGGGCCATAGTGCCTTGTGTGTGCCTTACAGGTGATAATAAATCAAAGGATTTTGACATTGATGACGAATAATTTAAGGATGTTCTGTAGTTGATGGTCAATTCATGGTCTGTAAGAATTAACAGAGGAGGACATAACCACTCTGGTTTTTCAAATATATTTTTTGTGCTTCACTCTCTGATTTAGCAGTACATTTTCTTTCTCAACTACAGACTAGGGGAACCATTAAATCATGAAGGTTTGTGACAAAAAAACAAAAAATGGTGCCCAATCTTCTTCTCTGTTTTGTGATTCTATATTCTCAATTTCCAAAGATCACATAAATTATCATGCAATAATAAGAGAAGGGTGCAATATAATCGTATACTTAATATGGGGTTCTTAACTTCAGCAATGCCAGTTATTTTGGAGACATCAGATCACATAACATTGCTTGCTTGGATTTAGAGTGCACTGTCATATGATGGCAATTAATGTGATATCATTGAGGTCAAAGGTATGTGATGTCATTTCCACTACTTAGGCATTTTGATAAATCGATTTCAATGGTAACACCCTTACTAGTTCCACTGTTATTTTTGTGGTTGTCTGTCTGAGAGAGACAAAGTAAGAGAAAGAGAGAGAAAGCATATTTAGGCCTATATTTTATAGTTTTTTAGCACCGCATTTGCGCCGTTTCTTGACACAAAATACTGGGGCATATTTATACTCTGTTTGCGCTGAATGTGCATCCAAAATTTGGAGGCACATTTGGCGCAAACTGTGCTCCATATTCATACAATGACGCCCGAGCCCACAAATGCCAAAAGTCCGCCGTGTGCGTCATTTTCTGGATGGGGGAAACTGCCTTGCGTTAACGACATGCAAGGTAGGCGTTCCCGTAAAAAAAATGACTTAAACACCCGTGTGCCATATTTATGCTACTGTGCAAAATCCCCGCACGGCCAGGAGGCGGAGTCAGAAAATGGTGCACAGCCCGATTTGCATAAAAAAATAACGCCTGGGTCAGGGCAGGCATACCATGGGGCAAACACACCACTACTTAAGGAAAACACACAAAAGCAACAGCAGAGCTCCAAAAGGAAGACATGGAGGTGCTTTTCATCCAGCATGCATGCCGACGCAGAGCACAGGAACAACAACAGCAGCTTCTCCAACACCAGCAGGGACCCCAAAGGCAAAGCAGAAGGCAGGAGAGGATATTCGGCACCAGGACAACCCTTCTGGGACTCCGTCAACAGACATCATCCAGAGGTACAGAGGTACAGACTCAACTGACAAGCCATTCAGCAGCTGCTGCGCAACATTGAGCCACAGTTTGCACCCAGCTTGCAGACACCCCACAACATTCCAACAGAAAACAAACTGCTAGCTGTACTCTACATGTTGGCCAGTGGCTCCTTTTAAACCACTGGTGCCCTGGGTGCCGGGATCTCACAGCCCTCATTCTCTGCCTTCCTACCCAAGGTATTGGATGCCATCATCTCCCTCACACCCCACCACAGCAGCTTCCCCAACACACAGCAGCAGGAGACCAAATAGGGCTTCTACCAAATCAATGGCTTCCCACACATGCTTGGTGCCATTGACTGCACACGTGTACGCATTGTGCCACCTGCTGCAACCGAACATCTATACCGCAACAGGAAGCAGACACACTCCATCAATGTGCAGGCCATTGTCGATCACCGGGGATTGATCACCAACATCGTGGCAAAGTATCCTGGGAGTGTACATGATTCATTCATCTTCCGTCACTGCACTATCAACCAACACTTCCAGGATGGACGATATGGAAATGGCCTACTTGTTGGTAAGTACAGAAACCTACTTACATACACACAGCACAGCAACCCTGTAGGACACACAACACATACACCACTACATTGACACGTGGCCAGGAAGACACTGAAGTTGTGACACAGCTAGGCATGTGTGATATTCTGACCCAATTGGATACACACCTATGGACAAATAACAGCTCCAAATAACAACAGATGCCACTCCACAGACACAATGGAACAATTTAAAACAACACAATAACAATGAGATGGCCTTAACTGGCAGTACAACTTGGAAGAATAATCTTTCAATATCACATCAATAACACTCAATCAAACACCCTTCCAAGTTATAAATACTGTGTAAGGGGTGTGCAATGTGTTTCGCTGGAGGTCAAACACCATGAGACACATAGCATGATGATGATGATTCTAATGAAGGTGACATGGAATCATTGAGGCAGTATCAATATCTCACATCACTACTGCTCTGACATTGCCCACTACCAATAAGCAAGTGGACAATGTTAAGAACACATATTGATGTGACAATATTGAAAGTGCACATTCCTACACATACGATTTGAGACAATTACACATATACACAACAGATGTACAGGCATATGGACCATCTGACACTGTAAATGACAACCTCACAACCATGTTAGCCAGCTGAGCTAGAACAGGTTCAGTAGTATAGGTACACGTTTGAACCTGAGTCGCCTCAGCAAGGTAAGAGAAATAGGTCTGCAGAGAACTTGTCACACATGGGATATTTGTGCATTGTCAATTGTCAACACGTAAGTGCTGACAACTTATGGACATGTGTTGTACATTGTCACCTTGCCAAATCTAAGGGCCTCACTGATGTTTAACTAATTCTATTGCATATGTTAAATTGGATGGGATGTCCAGGCCATATAGATGCAACCGTGTTACCACCAATGTGGAATTGATCCTGTGTATGGAAGTATCAATTCACCCCCAGTTAAGACACATGGACACCTCTTTCACATGACATAATGCAAGGGAGTACACAATGTACTGCAACTCTACAAAAATACCGCTGACATCCAGTCAATCAGCCAAACACCAGTTCCGATAATGAAACAACCCAATGCCGATGGTACATCCTAGAAGCCTAGGAGTCCACACAATAACACAAACACAGATGAGTCACAGACAACACAAGAGAACAACTGCCATGCAAAGTGATAATCATGGTGCAAGCAACATCAACATTTTCTCACTCATTTTCTCTTTCAGCTGATCAGGGGTATGGGATCCAGCCATGGATCATGACCCCATTTGCTAACCCAAGCACAGCATCAGAGCGTGCCTATAATGAAGCACATCGGAAGACATGCACCATAGTCCAGAGGACCTTTCGCATCCTGAAGTCAAGATTCAGGTGCCTCAACATCACCGGAGGCAGCCTCCTATACTCACCAGAGCTGGCCTGCAAGATCATTTTGACCTGTGCCATCCTGCACAACATATGTGTAAGAAGGAACATTCCCCTATATGAATCTGACCCACAAATGCCCGAAGAGGAGGAAGAGGAGGACGTTGTCCATCAACATGAGGGGAACCATCCAAACACAGCTGTAGGATTGCGTCGGAGACAACACACTGTCCAAAATTTATTTTAACTCTACTCACCGTCACGACTGTCTTACCATATGTCAATAAACACCTATTCTAATCACTATATCATGGTCTGGGTAATCATTTTTGCATCACATTATCCCTAAGAATCATAATCAGAGTGTAGCCTCATGGAGCATTGCAGAAATACATATTAGGATACTGAAAAATCCACATCACATTTGATGGGTATGAATGTACACCCAACTTCACACACACTGTAAATGACATATATCATGTCCATTTTACATTTGAAGGGCAATAGCAGAGGACCACAGCTATTTTACACATACATGTTGGCAACATGGTTCATTGCAGCATATGGCACACAGCTAAGACACCATCATTCACTAAGATGCCATACATGAGGCAGTGGATGTGCAATAGCATTGGTAACAAGATGGTATGGCCAGACCCTTGACAGCAGTAAGTGTGACATCAGCCATCTTTGCAAGGAGTATGTGTGGCAAGAAATCCATGTAAGCAGCAAATGGATAGCATGAGTGCCCCAGGTATGACTTGCATTGCTCACAAGACATCCCCTGCACATGCCATCCCAGGTCTAAAGTCCTCCCACTGCAATGTTTTCTGTCTCTCCCCATCCTTCTCCAGGGGGGCCTGGAAATGGACTATTTGTACCCAGATAATCCCTCATCTACACACACCCGGACTCACATTCTGACTCCAGTGTGCTTCCCTCTTTAGTATGGTATGCCATAGTCATTGATCTTCTGTATGCATGGACTTCTGGTCGAATAATGCACTGCCTTGTAGTCTGTAGGACCTGTAATCACCTGTCCATTGCTTCCCATGTGAAAGGTACTGTTGGCCCTTTGAACTTGATTCTCACCTACAGGACTTGTGAGAGACTGAAGCTGCACACACCTGTGTGCACCTCCATGCAGACCAGCCATTTGAACATGCACTGCCCTTGCAGCTGCCTGGAACAGCCTAGAAAGTGCCATTATATGTATAACACTGTTATGAATTTCTGTATAAATCACCTGGGTAACACAGGCCTTGGGTTATTGTGTTACGTTCCATCAAACAGGACAAATACAGTTTTCATTTTCAACAGTGTTGCTCCAGCTTTGACCAGTCTCAGTCTGCTCACTGTGTATTTGCCTTGTTCATTTTTGTTCCTGATTGACCCTGCATCCTGTTAGCCTGACTGGTTCCTGTCTTTGCGTCACCTTAAAGGTTCCCTGTGGCTACATTTGTCTCATAGTTGCTTTCCATGCCCTCACTCTCCTCCTTGTGTCATGTAGGTCTACAATGAATCCTCAAATACATTGTATAGGTTATTGTATCATGGGGTGGAACTTGTCTTCAAATAGCCTAATCACGTCCCATCCCTTGTCTGTGTTTCATGTATACATGAGTGACAAATAGTGACAGTGTACCACAGCTGTATGCATGGATTGGGTATGGTGCCTCCAGCACAACAAACAACTTTAGATAATGTGCTTGAAATGTCAACACACGTTTGTACCCTAACAGTCCATACACTGATTCACATTGCCCCCAACATGTTGATGGGGCTTGCGTAGTGAATAGCTGTGAGATTAATCAGCACAGGTGATGTTCCCGGCTGCAGTGGGAATTTTGGAGGCCACCCTGTGTACAAATGTTGTGATGAAACCTGCTGGTTTAAAATTCCTGATCCATTAACTTTGTGAGCACTCCAAGGTTGCCCTGTTGTCAGTCTCATAAAACGTCTGCAGTGTCATAGCTGGACTATGTGTGTTCTCAATTCCTCGGCTTTCCTTCAATTCAGCTGTGAAAGCTACTTTGTAAATGCAGGAAATGGCTCCACAGACTCATGAGTAGGCCTGCACGTAACTGTGACAACATGGACCCCAATAATGACACAGGCTACACATGGGCCCACACACTTGAACTGGAGACCTTTGTGCAATTAACCACTGGAAATATGTGCACACGTGCTGCTTGGTCTGCTGGTCCTCCACTGCCATAGGAGAAACATAGGTCATTTCTATGACTCAAACTGTGGCATGACATTACATTTGTGGATTGGTTTTGGGACTCGGTGTCACAAACACCGTACCCACATAGCATTTTCCAATGCCTGACTCATGGGTAGTATACAAACAAGTGCCCAGGAAGTGGTATCCAACATTCCAGGACATGTGATGGCCTAGTCTTGGAACTTTGCCTTGATCAACCGTCTCCTATCTATCCTGTGCATGGTTTGTCATTGGAGATGCTTATGTCCCAAAAAACCTGGGAAGTTCACACAGCATTTGTTGCTATGTGTATGACAAACACATTTCCTTTCTCATTTCCACACTGAATAGCATCTGATGGTTAGCCACATTGAGAACACATGCATACAAGCACATTTAAGAAAACGCGTCTTGTGATGTTCACACAGTGGGACAACTACATTAGTAAGAGCCAATTCACACACATTGACACACAGGCAATGATTTACTGTATTGAATTGTGTAGGCTTGCTATCCTCTATTGACGCACAACATGCCTAAACTGGGTATTACCAATTTGTATTCCACACGTTTGGCCATCTATTGTGTCAGTGAAGAGTGCAAATCCGGTACAACAACTAGAGGATCATGGTCCGCTGTAGTATGGTCTGTCACATGTGCCCATACACCGGAATGCACAATGTAGGTGCAAACAGCCTATCTCTGTATAGTCACACCTGTCATGTACTATTACAATCGAGAAATGACCCAAACCCAGTAAAAGACAGAAATTTTGATTCATACGCGTCAAAAAAGACGCACATGCATCAAAAAATGCTGCATATGCGTAGAAAAATTACGCTCACTGCCATGATACATCCATTGGCCCTGAGCAGTAATTCCTACACTGTACCCCATGAAATTGGTTAAGTATGAAAAATAATTGAAAATAAGAATGTGGGGGTAATTTCTAAGCATGTGCGTCAAAAACAAAATGATGCACACACTGTAAGCGTTATAATATTTTGACGCATACGAATAAAAACGCACCACATTTGAGGCAGGAAGTGATGTAATAGGATATCCTGTTTACAGAATTGGTACAGTGGGTGTATTTTCACTTTCACTTTGCAGTCTGTGATTTTTCTTGACTGTGTGTCTGTGTTTGGACTTGTCTCTCTGTGCATCTTGTGAATTTGTCTCCTGTGTGGTCTTTATATTGTCTTTTGGTGTTTCCTAAGTGTCTGTGTTATCCTGTGTAAGTGTATTTTTGTCATTTCTGGTGTCTAATTGTGTCTTTTTACTGTTGGGAGTCTGTTGTGGGTAGTGTTAGTTTGGGGATATTTGGGCTGTTTTACTGTTAATTAGTTTTCATTTCCCTCTCCTACTTTCCCTTCATTATCCTCTGTACCCCTTTATTACTTCTTTTTCTTTCAAGCTTGTTGGGTAGGCCTCGTCTTGGTAGGATGGGAGAGGAGGAGCTGGGGGGATTTATTTGGCTGGTGTGCCACTTCCTCCCATTAATGATTGAAGCAGGTGGCCGTGTGATACAGGGGTATCACACAGAGGCAAGGAGGCTCTGGTGGGCAAAGGTCCTGTATCATCTGAAAAGAATATACAACACACCGTGCAATGGCCACCGGCTAAAACACTGTTGGGCTGACCCGGTTGCCAGGGATCAAGACCTGGTGGACCACCTGGGGATTTTGACTGGTCACCCTGTTGGTGAGTACAATTCAGAGTAATGTGCACATTTAAATACTCTGTAGTGACAGTAGCAGATTTGTTCATATGATGCTGTGGTAAATGTTTTTGGACATTTGGATTGCAAGTTAAACATACAGTTGCCGTGAGTTATACAATAATTCCTACACATTACCGTCATTAGTTGACGCAAGAGCTGCACTAACTTACAAAACAGGAGCCTGTAAATTAGTGCTGCCTTCACGTCAATCGATGATCCAAATGTGGCTCTAACATGTGTTTTATGCATGGTCTGTGAGTGTACCAGGAAAGACATGTTTTAAATCCAGATAGTTTCAAGAAATAATGTGTCCCCCAATTATTTCTGATACATGTCTGAACTGGATTCTGACACATACGTAACAAGTTATATCTGACCTCAGGTAACATCTTAGGCTGATAGTTGTACTTGGTTGTGCCACACCTAAATTAGGGATGGATGCCAAAAGTAATGCACACAGGTTCATATCAAAATGTTTGGTGCAACTTACCATAGCTGTGGCACATAAAATGAAGCAGATGATACAAATTGAGGGGTAACAACTATCCATGGCCCTCTGTACATTGTACTTGTGTGTTTTACATTGGTCTTAGTCACAATAGCTGGCCCCGAGCTAATGCATTTGCCATCTGTGTTACTCTATTGCCATGTACTTCTCATAAGTTATGGGATCATCATGGGATACCTGACGTTGGGGAATGCATGATCACAATGGATTAAGTGCATGATGTCATGCAAGGGACCACTGACCAATTCCGTCATACATATGAAGTTGACTAATACTTAGCTAGTTTAGTTTGGCACACCCATGCTGATCAAGAGCAGCATATGTTTAATAACTAACCTCCCAGTATGGAGGCTATCACTGACATGGGTGTATGCTAAGATCAGTAGACCAGCATTCCTGTGACTCCTGTCATTCAGAAGGTACATACAAATTGAAAACTACATCATCATGATTGACACACTGGTACATTTGCAAAACCATGTATTAATAATATAACAGTGTCAGTTTGCTATATATTCGCTGATCAAACGAATTGGCAAATGTAAGATGATGAATGTGGCTCATCTGTGATTTCCGAAACCCATATTGGGTAAACAGGGCAATGAGAGACACATTTCAGGTGCAATGATTACATCTGTGCCCATGCAGTCTGTCATGGATGAATACAACATACACTGTCAACATATATCTCCTTGCTGTATACAAATATGAAAACTGGTCAATCCATGGCTAGCCTCAAACTGTCACCAAATGATCCACAGGATCCCTGCCATTATGGTGTCATAGGGGGCATATGTGGCTCAGGGTACCCTTTTAATGAAGCATATGTAACCAAGACACAACAGAGGCCCTACATGTAAGGGACCATAGAAAGCATGATAAATCATGACTTTAATTCAACCCACAGGTGCGTCACACAGTAAAGGATTGTCCTTTGATGCCCAAGCCACAATACCTGAGTGACTGGTATTGCAGTCCTCCTGGATAGTGGCTTTGCATGTCCCTCATTGAAACACATGATGAGAGGAGTACACTCCATAAATGAGTCTGCAAACAAATGATGGAACATGTTTGCCACCACATGATAGCTAGGGCCACTGCATGTGTGCAGATATGTGTGTATCACTCACTGGAGTGCCCGGGTCTGTACATGTTTGCAGTGGTATGTCGGTTGCAGTATCATCATGCCTGAGAGGCTGGACTTTCTGATTTAATCTTACACACAGTAATTGTATATGGAAGTGTTGTACAGTGCGCAGACATTGAGCACATTTCTCCCTTCCATGTTTTACAGGTGGACCTGCCCCCTACACAATCGGAGAGGTGGCTCGTATTGCGGACCCAGACAGCTCCAGTAACTGTTGATATTTCTGTTCTGTGTTGTGTTTGCTGCTGTTGTGTGATTGACTCCTGTGTGTTGGAGACATAGCAAGATATGATGCGCTGGTAAATGATTGGATATGTTACTTGAGTGGAGTATCATTTTTTTTTCCATCTTTGAGTTGGACAATCATTAGCGTATAGTCATATTTTGGAATTGTAGTGCAGCCCTGTAGGCACGGCCATGTGAATAGGGTGACTTTTGTTGATAAAACTTTTATTAAGAAAATTTAGCAGAGGACCATATTTATGATTTAGTCAGCAAGTCAGACCCTGAATCTCACAGAATTGGGATGCCAAAGTCTTGCCCACAGACTTGAGCCTCCCTGTTCACTAATGAACATGTTTGACTGTATGTTTGACTTTCTAGCAGCATGTAGTTCCACATGTTGTGCTATGTGTATGTGACACTTGAGTACAATGTCATAGGTGTGCATGCAGCTCATGGCCAGATGTGTGCTTGCATCTATCTGCTTGTTGTAGGTCATGTATTACTGGTATGAAATTATGTTGACAATTGTCTGCATTTCCAAACATAAATGTGGATAAGATTGTCCAAGGTTTGGGTGTATCCTAGTTGGACATCCTCCTTACCTGTGGTGGACTGCTCAAACCCATGTACAGCTGTCCAAAGCTTCCTGGGTGTCCTAGATGTTGGAAAGTATTTGTTGCTTGTCCATCCTGCCCCCCCCAGGCACAGGCATAGGGTAATGTAATGTGTACCTAGTACTGATGATCCAAGTTTAGTACACTGACATGTAGATCTGTAAATCACTTGCACAAAACTAGGATACCCACTCATTATTAGCAACTGCATTCTATCCTAGCAATTCCATTTACAAATCACAGATCTTGTGGCCCTTGATTGTCATCCAGAAGTTAGTCATTAGTTAGCCTGTCACATGTGGAGGACTTGCAGCATTTTTTACGTGACAGATGGCTGAACAATGATGCATAGGTCATTTAGGTTGTTACAAATCTTTTAGAGCATTGCTGTGCTGTTTGATAGGACATGTGTAGGTTGCATTGGCATGTACTTCCTCAGGGACAATCAGTGATCTGTGTGATGATATGGCCTGTTTCTGGTACATTAGGTGTATTGTCTGATTTACTTCTGGAGCCATATCACACAATGAAGTACCTAATGTTTGGTTTTATATTATTTTTAACAGCAGCCAATGTGAATTCCATCCAGATTCAGGAGTTTTAGCGCCGGGCGATGCGTTACTGCCAAATTCTGGATGTGGAATCCGGGTTCCACAACATGGCACGGCATTATCGCCTTGAAAGAGCCTTCGGAGTGTGGAGGGCATTTGCCTAAGGGGGCCCTTCCGTGTCCACCACAGCCACCACCACCAGCACCACCACTACCACCCAGGTGGCACCAACCATAGCAGGCACCACTGCTGGCCTGTCAACCTCCACTGCTCCCCGACCTATCGCAGCCCCACCTGCACCTCCTTCTACACGCATGGCACCGAGAGCGGGACATACATCTTCCACTGGCACCCAGACCACCCCTGCTGCAGTCATTGACCCAGCAGAATTTCAACGGATGCAACGTGACATTGACCGCATGTTGAGGGAAAATGAACAGGCTGCAGCAGGAGGTGGCACAAGTGAATAGGAGGGTGTGTGCCATAAAGAAAACCCTGCGGAGGGCGAACTTGTAAATATTTTACACTCAGCCATGATTCCTTCAACTCCCTCCTCTTTCCTGGTTCTTTTCATTAGTGGGTTTAGGGGGCTTAGTGTTAGGTTAGAATAGGCTGTTAGTTTAGTTAGTAGTAGTGGGTGGGGTCGGTGGGGGTATGATACATTTAATATCTGTTTTTTATTATGTGTGTTGGATGATGTTGGGGTTATGGTGTTAACATTTTTTTATAATAAAAAAATGTTTTTAAAACAAAATCCCAAAAAATGTATATTTGTTTAGTATAAGATAGTATGTGTTTAGGTTAGTCTGTGTTGTCCTCCATGTGTCCCGTCTTATAAGGGGTGTGGGGGGTTGATGTTCAGATCGTTTCGTTAACTGTGATAAGTAAGTTTAGCTTAGGTTAGTTAGGGCCAGTTGTGGGTAATGTGCAGTTAGGATAGGTTAGGTTAGGTGAGGTGTTACCCCAGGTTTTAGCTTCCTTTTTTACTGTTAAATAAATATTTAGGTAATCCTTTACAGTATGTGTCACATGCTTGGGGATCAGTGCCTTGGCATGGGTGAACAGTGTCTCTTTAGTATTTGCATTTGTGTCCCATCCTGCAACCAAATCCCAATTGAGCTGTTAAATTGGCAGCTACACCAGAGCTACTTTGCTAAGAATCTGCCATCCATTGCACTCACCACTCAAGGTTACTATGGATCCCAAAGTGTTGTTAATTTTTGATGTATGTTTTCAATCTCACATACTTTGCGACCAGATTTGGTATTGAGGACACTGTGTTAAGTCTGCCTGCAGCCTGATGTTCAAGTGAAGCCTTATAAGGTGAGTGATAGTATGATCTCATGTAGTATGGTATACATAAGTCACACCTATCATTTGTTACATTGTTCAGCCAGGTTACATATTTGTAGGTACACTCATACACATCCATTCATGCTGTATGGTGAGTGTTAGGAAAAATGTGGGTCAAATGTCACATACGTAAATATTGGCTTGAAGAAAAAGTTGAAGGCAATAATTTTTGTCTTAGACATCCCTTGAGGAAGTGTTATTCTGTCCAACACAGCATTATATTGTATAGTTTCTATTTCCCTCATAATTAACCCTCAGGAAGGGCAGATGGTGGTACAATCCAGACCACAGTGCATAGTTATCAGCCAACATTCTTTCAGGTCAGTTGTATTGACATTCTATAATCATTGACCTCAGGTAAACATCACTGATCTCCGTCACGGTTGATGTGTCACATTACACAGAAACAAAGTTGTTGTGTAAGTGCTATTTATTTTAAAGTGCTGTAGTACTATATGTACATTGTCCATGATTGTGAGTCCATTAGTGTGACACCTTCCATTGTGATCCTACACAAGTGCAAAAGGACATGTCATTGGACATGCTGGGGTGAAGTGTCAGACAGTGCAGAGGGACAGGATTTGCCAATGAGTTAGTGAGAGACAATCACAGGGCAGGGTGACAAGATCAACAGTGGACTGGAGAACAGTGCTTGTGAGCAGCTGTTGCAAGACTGGCATGTTAAAAAGCACAGGACCTTGGTTATAGGTGACCATGTGGCAGGGACTAGTGCTACCGGTTACTCTTACGGTGAAGGTGATCTGTTCCACGTCTTCATCTTCTGATGTGTGTGTTGTCTCCTCTGCCCTTGGTGGTGGTGGTTGTAAAGGGGCAACACACACCTCAGTGTTTGAAGACGTGGAGTCAGACATCCCAGTAGCTGTCAACTGTGGGGCTATTAAGGGCAGTACTGCAACAAGGAGGAGCTGCTGGTTCTTAAATAGCAGCCACATCACTGTGGTAGGCAGCCAGGTCGGCCCTGAGGGGGTCAATATTGCATTTGTGCATGCGTAGACAGGATTGTTGTTAAAGGTATTGTGTCAACTCTCTTACAGCTGTGCTGATTTCCTTCACACTTTTTTTGAGTTCATGCAAGATTGATGTTCGCCCTTGCATGACTGCTGCCTGTTCTGCAGTTGACATCATGCACGAACGCATCCCCTCTAGGCTGGCTGCCATATTTTCCATCCCCACCCGCAACTCCTTGGCCAGCTCCCGCTGTACTCCAACTACAGTTCTCTCAAAGCTGGTGCCAGTGTCGTCAGAGTCCTCAGCTGGGTTGGAGCTGGCAGGTCGTACAATTGGGGTGGTGGGTGGGTCCTCTGTGATGGCTGCCACTTCTGTGCTCCTCCTTGCGACTAAAGGTGGGGTCTGGAGGGTCCCAAGGACATCTTGGAGGGTCTGCTGGCTGATGTTTGTCAGCTCGTCATCCATGTCATCAGGGAAGTCCTGGACAGGCATATCCCCAGGAGAGCCATTGTCCTCTGCAATGAGATATGGTACAATTAGTGTGTCTGTGTTGTGGGATTTGTAATCTGACCTGCCTGCCTTCCTATTTGTTGCACATTGTGATCTTGGTTCCAGCTCATTACTCCTGTCTCATATTAACATTCTCCCATGGCCTATGCCCCACCTGCATGTCACATGTATTCTGGTCAGTTTGGGGACGTATCAGCATCACATCCTCTAGGTGTTGGTTCTGGCCAAATTGTGAAGTGCCATCTTCTTGTCCTACTCAACCCTCCATCTACTTCCATTCTCATGGTGAGGCCTTGCACTGGCTGTGGTTGTTCTGATGGCACTAGCACCCCACTTCCCAAACTGGAACTGACCCAGTCTCAGATATTTCACATCCAGCTATATGTTGCTGAGACCTAGCATATAGTATGTATAGCAGTGGTTCCCAACCTGTGGTCCGGGGACCCCTGGGGGTCCGCGAAGCCTCTTCAGGGGGTCCCTAACAGCTTGAAAAAATAATAATATTAACAGATTAGGTCCCCAGATTTCAGTAATGACTCAGTGGGGGTCCCCGGATTCCAATAAAGATCCAGTAGGGGTCCCTGGGCGCCAGTAATGATAAAGTGGGGGTCCACAGAAGTCAAAAGGTTGGGAACCACTGATGTATAGCATTGGCCTGACACACTACATATGTAAGCATTGGTAGTGTGTAATGTTGATGTTGGGGAATGTGTGCTACATTGGATTGCACTGATGATCCTAGCAGTGTTTCATTTCCTTTCCTGACTGTGAGGGTGAATTTCACTAGCCGGTGCCATATGTCCTCCCCCTCAATGCTGTTGTCTGAGCAGTATAATATTTGGGATGTTGCATGGTGTCATTGGAGCTATTGTGACCCAGGCACAGGGTGGACCCTGACATCTGCAGCATGGGTACAACATTAGTGCTGTGTACCTCATAATGTTTATGAAAATGGCTAAATGTTTGTAGCAACTATGGACAATCACATTTGACAGGATTGGAACATTTTTATTAATTACAGGGGATTGATAAAGTGTCATCCTGAACCCTCTAATTTGGGTTTGTTTGATCCATGGGGACATTACTGCCATTAGCTACTTGAGCTGCAAACACAGCAGAGGTGGTAGTGGCAACTGTTGTCAATGTTAAAATCCACTTGCAGATATGGCCTGAGACTGTTAATCGAGCCCTAGTTCATGTAGGGAGAATACCAGCTGACGTGTGACAGCAGGCCAGTGTTATGTTGTACCCTACCCTCCTGGACTGGCTTCACCTTTCCAACATCCTTGGCATGGCAGCATACTCCCATGCAAAGGTTGTTGGTGTAGTCTAGTACTGTGCCCCAGGATTCCTCTGAACGGGCCATGCCCCCGTGCCGTGCCCCTTTACCCATTACACTCTCTGAATATCATGGCTTACATGCATTGTGTAGTAGGTATGTCCCCCCCGCTTGCAGTTAAAATTTGTGCATGTTAATTCCCCATGCAACTTACCCTGCATCTGTGTTGTATCCTGGTAGTCTGCGCTGTCCTGTCCTTGAATCCCTGTGACGATCTCCTCAGGGATGATGGCTGCCACCATCTCCTCCATGTGGTCCAGGGCCTCCTGCGGTGCTGGACTCCCACCTCCAGTCTGCAGTGCTGCCTTCCTGTTCCTGGCCATCTTTTCCTTGGTCCTGCGCTTGCAGTCATGCTAGCGTTTCTTGCACTCGATGACTGTTTTCAGTACTTCTGCCACACTGTTTATCTTGTCAACAATGTGTTGCCATATTGCCTCTCTGATTGGCAACTTTGAGGTGACAAACAGATGGTGTTGGTGTTCCATCACCTCTTTTACCAGAATTTCCTGCTCCTCTGCACTGAAGCGACACTTTCTTTTCTTCTTCTCCCTGTCCTGGGTCTTCTGTGGGTCCTCCTGGCTGGTTCCTGGTCTATTGTTATGTTCCTGGGGTCTGTGCAAGCATCTGGGATCCATTTTGGCTCTCCTTAGCACATTTTGATGTGTTTGCGCCACTTTTTGATGCAATTGCGTCAAAAAAGGCGCTTATCCGGTTTGCGACGACGTAAACCGGCTCACAGTCATTTTCGCCACATTAACGTCGTTTTTCTTTACGACGTGACACATTTGTTTGAGTCCCAAAAAATTACTCACACCAGTAGTTTGCGCCGCTGTGCGTCAAAGTATAAATTTGACGCCCGAGCGGCGCAAATAAATGGTGTTAGCCGGCGGTAACATTTTTGGCGCAAAACTGCGTCAGTGCAGTTTTGCATCAAAAGGTATAAATATGGCCCACAATTGTATTTTGAAAGTTTGCGCCGCTTTTGCGTCAAAAAATGACGCAAATTCGGCACTAAAAAGTATAAATATGGGCCTTAATGTTTGTGTTTTTGTGTTTGTATGTTACTCTGTAGCAGTGTCAGACAGTATGCTAATTTTTTCTCCATTCGTTCTTCGACTAACTTTGGCACTCCATCCTAAGTCCCCATTTCCCCATTTGTTTTCATATCTGAGTAATGCACTTTTCCCTGAAGCGAGGGCCTTCGACCTTTATGAAAATGCAGGGAAAGAGATCGATGCACAACAGATACATCACATGAGAAAGAGTGATGTGATTCATTAGGAGAAAATCGCGTGGTTTTGAGGATATTCGCTTCATACATTATTAATCGAGTGGGAATAATGAAATAGCAAATAATTACAAATCATAAAATTAATGAAAATTCGGCACGAGAACTGATGGTTCTAATTAGCGCACGGCAATTGTCCAGGCCAGGGAAACACTGATTGCCACGAGAGTGTCAGGTAATTTTATATCACGCATTGGAAAGCGAAGACAATACTACGACTCGTGAAAGAGAGCCGTCGAACAGACAATCAGTTTCCTGGAAAACCGGGATAGTAATGTTGTGACATGCGTATACGGTCACTGCGTTCCATCAAATAGTGAAAAATAAATTTGAAGCGACGTACACATACACCGGAGTGCTCTGATTAAGTATCTTTAATGTGAGGGTGTAGTTGCTTTTAGATAATGAGAGATGCTTCTCGTGGACAGTGTGATGGTGATGATTTCAAAACAACTGGCACTCATGAGGGATATAAGAGATTTTACGGAATGAAGCCATCGGTGAATATTCTCTCGAGATTTTTGGCATGTCATCATACTGTGAGGACTCAACATTTAAAAAAAAAAATTGCTTTTCACAAAAACTGCTGTATTTATTGGTGTTGACCAAAGTGAGGTGTCACAATAGGGCTCACACCCCCAGTTGGCATCCTTGGTAATAGTTGGAGATGTAGAGATGTAAGAAGATGTGTTGTTTTCTCTATGCTGCATGGCCCCTTCAAGTTGTGTTAAAAATCCAATCTCGGTCTAAAGTCCATAGCTTTTTCTCATACTTAACTTCAGTGCACACATATACGTGTGCCACAACCTTGTAGATACGCAAGGGCAGTTAATAGGCACTTCCTTCTCGTAGGCCAAAAAGCACTTGCAGGTCAAAGAGGTAAAAAGCCTTAAGAACAACAGGGCTGCATAAAGTCCCTATACACGGAACAAAAGTGAGGCACCGCGAAGCACCAAAACAGCTGAAGTCGCGACTGTGTTCTTCGAAAATGGCACAACACATTATGCTGACAATCTGTGAGCGGAACGTGTCAGCCGTAAAGAATCTACTTCAAGCGGCACCGATATGATTCCAAGCCAAACACTGTATCTGACACTGCAAAATTACTAATGTGGAGCCATACATTTTCCTACACATCTCTGCCAAGTGTTCATCCACGCACACCATGGCGTAATGGAAACACCCTCATTTTCTTGAATCCAGCAATCTTTTCTGGGAGCAGGTGTCCCAGGGCCAATGGAAGAGACATAACTTTTCAAACCAGTAAACCTAGGGCAATAGAACATTAAAATATGTGAGATAGTTGGATTTCCCAAAATGTTTGGCCTGCTCGTATTAACGGGTGACGCTGTCCATCCTTTGATATCAGATATGGCATGTGGTCATATATAGGTCAGATATATCGGTGAGATGTGGTATATGGTCATATACTTTCAAACTCGTCATCTCACGGGTTTGCCCGCTTTCTTGGCGTGAAATCCAGTTAATGTGTTTTGTGCACACCCATACTAGATGACAGCTGACAGTCAGTCAATCAATAAATTCAAACTTTATTCACATACCAAGACAAGAGCAACCTTACAGTACAAAAAGGAATGTAATATTGTCCATAAAATATTGCAGAAATACATAACAAACAGGAAAAACAGCATTACAATGAAATAGATAAGTACAATGTTTTCCATAATCCATAGTAGAAAACAAACAAATTAACAGTCCAAATAAACAGGAGAAAAGATCATTTCAAAAGAAATCAGTGGATCTTAGGTTTCCTAGAGCGAACCACTAACTTCAGGAAAGTGCCCATGCAGAAACAGACTTCCTCTGTACTAAACATTTGCAAAAATCTGAGGGTAACCCTGCATTGAACAAAGCGACACTTTTTAAAAACGACAGCAAAATATGCTTAGTGTAAACAAAATAAAAAAGTTACAGTAAAAGATGACACGGATCACAGCTTGCCGTGAGGGGGTGGTCGCAGGGGCAAGCGTCCCACAATGCCCTCTTTGGCGTCTCTCATGGGAAACCGAAGGTGGTGGTGGACTGTAACAGCTCTAAAAAGTAACAAAAGTGACCCTTCCTATCTGTCCATATTGCAAGATAAGACTCCATACTCAAATTAACTTTTAATGTACATAGCTATACACAGTGATTTTGTAACATTCGGTGCGCTCTCTGGACACTGATCTCTTTTTGAGAAATTGTGAATTCACAGCCCCTTTATCCTCCTTGCAGATGAATAGTGGGGAATAAAACACTTCCAGGCGGACAGTATCTTTAAAATGTGATTTGACGTAGGCTAAGCAAGGGGTAGCAGATCCTTTCTCTAACTGAAGAAGGTATCTAATAATATCCCTAGTTAAACTCGTCTCGGGATTAACCCACACCAAAATCAACATTAAAATTGAAACTAATAATACGGCCCTCTAAATATGTCAAACCCAGCTTGCTGTGACAGATTAAGGGGCATATTTATACTCCGTCTGCGCCGAATGTGTATCAAAAATGTTGACGCACATTCAGCGAAAACCTTGCCCCATATTTAAACTTTGACGCCAGAGCCCATGGACGTCAAAATTCCGCCTCTTGCGTCATTATTTGGATGCGGCAACCCACCTTGCGTTAATCATATGCAAGGTAGGCGTTCCCATCCAAAAAATGACTTAAACGGCCGTGCGTCGTATTTATGCATTCGGGCAAAAATGAGACACGGCCGGGAGGCGGAGCCGGAAAATGACGCACAGGGCAGGCGTTAAAATGGGGCAAACACACCTGTATTTAATCAGAACACACAGAAACAACAGCAGAGCAGCAGAGCAGCAAAAGGGAGACATGGAGGTGTTTCTCATCCAGTGTGCACGCAGACGCAGAGCCCAGCAACAACAACAGTAGCTCCCACAACACCAGCAGGGACCCCAAAGGCAGCGCAGAAGGCAGGAGAGAATATTCCGCACCAGAACAACCCTTCATGGCCTCAGGGAACATGACATCATCCAGAGGTACAGGTTGAACTGGCAGACCATTCAGCAGCTGCTGCGAAACATTGAGCCATAGTTGGCACCCACCTTGCTGACACCCCGCACCATCCCAACAGAAACCAAGCTGCTTGCTGTACTTCACATGCCGGCAAGTGGCTCTTTTCAAACAACTGGTGCCCTGGTTGCTGGAATATCACAGCCATCATTCTCTGCCTTTTTGCCCAAAGTACTGGATGCCATAATTGGACTCACAACTGCCGTTTTCCGGCGCGCGGACAGTCTCTTTCTGTGGGTTGCGGGATTACCAGATGTCCTGGGGTCTGTGCGTGGATTCTTTGGCTTGATTTGCGACTGCGCATCGTTCCGTGAGGCTGTGCGTCGAAGTTTAGATCTCACGGCAGGCGTCACATCGATTTCCCCTCTGGAAGTCGGGTGGCGTTGTCCTTGCGAGGCCGTGCGTCAAAGTTCCGGTCGCCCCGAAGGCGTTGCATCGATCAGCGTTGGTGTGCGGCGTTTTTCTCGCCGCGGAGCAAGCTGTGCGTCGAAATCTTCGGCGCAGGAAGAGTCCAAATGAAAAAGAGAAGTCGTTTTGGTCCTGAGACTTAAGGGAACAGGAGGCAAGCTCTATCCAAGCCCTTGGAGAGCACTTTTACAACCAGACAAGAGTTCAGCAAGGCAGCAGGCCAACAGCAAGGCAGCAGTCCTTTGTAGAAAGTAGACAGGTGAGTCCTTTGAGCAGCCAGGCAGTTCTTCTTGGCAGGATGAAGTTTCTGGTTCAGGTTTCTTCTCCAGCAAGTATCTGATGAGGTAGGGCAGAGGCCTTGTTTTATACCCAAATGTGCCTTTGAAGTGGGGGAGACTTCAAAGAGTGGCTAAGAAGTGCACCAGGTCCCCTTTCAGTCCAATCCTGTCTGCCAGGGTCCCATTAGGGTGTGTGGCAGTCCTTTGTGTGAGAGCAGGCCCTCCACCCTCCCAGCCCAGGAAGACCCATTCAAAATGCAGATGTATGCAAGTGAGGCTGAGTACCCTGTGTTTGGGGTGTGTCTGAGTGAATGCACAAGAAGCTGTCAACCAAGCCCAGCCAGACGTGGATTGTAAGGCACAGAAAGATTTAAGTGCAAAGAAATGTTCACTTTCTAAAAGTGGCATTTCTAGAATAGTAATATTAAATCCAACTTCACCAGTCAGCAGGATTTGGTATTACCATTCTGGCCATACGAAATATGACCTTCCTACTCTTTTCAGATCAGCAGCTACCACTTCAATACTGTATAAGGGCAGCCCCAATGTTAGCCTATGAAGGGAGCAGGCCTCACAGTAGTGCAAAAACGAATTTAGGAGTTTTACACTACCAGGACATGTAAACTACACAGGTACATGTCCTGCCTTTCACCCACACTGCACCCTGCTCTAGGGGTTACCTAGGGCACACATTAGAGGTGACTTATATGTGGAGAAAGGGGAGGTTTAGGCTTGGCAAGTACTTTTAAATGCCAAGTCGAGGTGACAGTGAAACTGCACACACAGGCCTTGCAATGGCAGACCTGAGACAAGGTAAATGGGCTACTTAAGTGGGTGGCACAACCAGTGCTATAGGCCCACTAGTAGCATTTCATCTACAGGCCCTAGGCAAATATAGTGCACATTACTAGGGACTTATAAGTAAATTAAATAGTCCAATCAGGTATGATCCAAGGTTACCATGTTTACAAGGGAGAGAGCATATGCACTTTAGCACTAGTTAGCAGTGGTAAAGTGCGCAGAGTCTAAGAGCCAGCAAAAACAGAGTCCAAAAAGTGGAGGGAGGCAGGCAAAAAGTTAGGGGTTACCACCCTAAAGCATGTCAGGTCTAACATGTGTCCCCCCATCTGAAAGTGGGGAGAGTTACCCGACCTCCGGGGAGCTCTCATCGCTAAGGCGGAAGTATCTGGAGAGACCATCAGCGTTGGCGTGGTCAACCCCTGGGCGATGCTCCACCGTAAAGTCCATCCCCTGTAGGGAAATGGACCACCTCAAGAGTTTTGGATTCTCACCCCTCATCTGCATGAGCCACTGTGGTCTGTCTGAACCCGGAAGTGAGTCCCAAACAGGTAGGGTCTTAGCTTCTTCAGTGCCGAGACCACAGCAAATGCTTCTCTCTCAATAGCACTCCACCTTTGTTCCAGTGGTAATAGTCTTCTGCTAATAAAGACTACTGGTTGGTCTGAGCCCTCCTCATTTAGCTGTGCTAAAACAGCCCCTATGCCATGCTCTGAAGCGTCTGTCTGCACAATAAATTCCTGGGAGTAGTCAGGGGCCTTGAGCACGGGGTCCGTGCACATAGCTTCCTTCAGAGAATCAAAGGCTTTCTGACAAGCCTCTGTCCAATTCACCAAACTAGGTTGTTTCTTGGAAGTGAGTTCTGTCAAGGGGGATAAAATGGTACCATAACCCTTGACGAATCTGCGGTAGTATCCAGTGAGGCCCAAAAATGCTCTCACCTCGGTCTGTGTTCTAGGTGGTTGCCAGGCCTTGATAGTCTCAATCTTGGCCTGGAGTGGCTGCACCTTGCCACCACCTACTAGGTGTCCCAAGTACACCACGGAACCCTGCCCAATCTGGCACTTACTAGCCTTGATAGTCAGGCCTGCCTGTTGCAGAGCCTGAAGCACCTCCTTGAGGTGGAGCAGGTGTTCCTCCCAGCTGGAACTGTAGACAGCTATGTCGTCCAGGTAAGCTGCACAGAAGGCATCTTTACCAGCTAGGACCCCGTTAACCAACCGTTGGAAGGTAGCAGGGGCATTTTTCAGCCCAAATGGCATCACCCGGATTTGGTAATGGTCATCAGGGGTGCAAAATGCTGGTCTTTCTTTAGCCCCCTCAGTCAGGCCGATCTGCCAGTACCCTGAAGTAAGATCGAACGTACTCAGGAACTTGGCAGCGCCTAGCCTGTCAATGAGCTCATCAGCTCGGGGGATGGGGTGAGCATCAGTCCAGGTGACTGAGTTGAGACCCCGGTAGTCCACACGGAACCGAAGTTCTGGCTGCGCACCTGGGGCAGTAGCCTTAGGAACCAATACCACGGGGCTGGCCCAGGAACTACTGGATTTCTCAATAACCCCGAAAGTCAACATCTTGGAGACCTCCTCCTTGATGCTGGACTTCACCTTATCCGACAACCTGTAAATTTTGTTCTTCATAGGAAGACTGTCACCTGTGTCAATGTCATGAACACAGAGGTGGGTTGGTCCAGGAGTAAGGGAGAACAGGGGGGAGAACTGCTCTAACAGCTCATAGCAGTCTCCTCTCTGGGTTAGAGTCAGGGAGTCAGAGAGAATGACACCCCCCACGGACCAATCCCATTCTTTGACAGCGAGGAGGTCGGGGAGAGGTTCACTCTCCTCTTCCATGCCCTCATCTGTGACCAGGAGCATACTGACCTCAGACCTCTCAAAGTGAGGTTTGAGCCGGTTGTGATGGAGGACCCTTAGGGGGTGCCTAGGGGTCTTGAGGCCCACTAGGTAAGTGGCCTCCCCTTTACGATCCTTGATCTCAAAGGGGCCAGTCCAGCGGTCCTGGAGAGCCCTGGGCTCTACTGGCTCCATCACCCAAACTTTGTCTCCAGGTGGGAACTCAACTAGAGTGGCCTTCTGGTCATACCACTCCTTCATCTCCTCTTGACTGGCCTCGAGGTTACTCTGGGCCTGCTTCCAGAAGCGTTGGGTTTGGTTGTGGAGGGTCAGCATGTAGCTGACCACATCCTGGGGAGGTGACTTGGGAGCTTTCTCCCAGCCCTTCTTTACAATGCTTAGGGGTCCCCTGACAGGGTGACCATAGAGAAGCTCAAAGGGGCTGAACCCCACCCCTTTCTGGGGAACCTCTCTGTAAGCAAACAACAGGCAGGGTAAGAGGACGTCCCACTGACGCCTCAGTCAGGCCACCAATCATGCCTTTCAGGGTCTGGTTGAACATCTCAACAAGCCCATTGGATTGAGGATGATAAGGGGTGGTAAATCGATAGGTCACCCAACACTCATCCCACATGGCCTTCATGTATGCAGACATGAAGTTTGTGCCCCTGTCGGACACGACCTCCTTAGGGAATCCCACACGGGTAAATATTCCCAACAGGGCTCTGGTCACCACCGGTGCAGTCACTGTTCTCAGGGGGATTGCCTCTGGATAGCGGGTGGCATGGTCCACCAAAGCCAGGATAAACTTGTTGCCCAAGGCAGTTTTAGGGTCCAAGGGACCAACAATGTCGATGCCCACCCGTTCAAAGGGGGTGCCAACGACTGGGAGTGGGATCAGGGGAGCCTTAAGCTGTTTCCCTGTCTTCCCACTAGCCTGGCAGGTGGGGCAAGCTCTGCAGAAGTTATCTGAGGCTGTCCTCATTCTGGGCCAATAGAAGTGGGTGTCAAGCCTGTTAATGGTCTTTTCTTGGCCCAGGTGTCCTGTCAGGGGGATGTCGTGAGCCAGGCCCAGTAGGAAGTTCCGGTAACACTGGGGGACCACCAGCACACGGGGGGCCCCAGGACCTGGAACCTTACGCTCACTGTAAAGGAGATCATTCTCCCAGTAAATATGGTGAGCGCCAGAGGCGTCACCTGCTGCTTGGGCTGTGGCCTGTTGCCTCAGACCCTTAAGGGTGGGGCATTCCTTCTGCACCTTGCAGAATGCTGCTCTGGTTGCCCCCCCTCTACTTGCGAGCCAGCAAGTTCAGGTAGGTTACCAAGGTCAGCTATGTCCTCCCCAGTTGGCTCAGGGGCCTCCTCCTCCTCAGGGGCCTCGTCCACCACTGTGGGAACATTTGAGATGGGTTTCCCGCGCCTCTTGCCCTTCCTCTTTGCAGCTGTCTGGGCCATCTTTCCAGGGTCCAGACGCCCTTGACTCCCTTCCCGGGCAGCCATGGACCCTGCGGTCAAGCAGACCCACTCAGGTAACCCTAATATCTCCAGGTGAGATCTGAGCTCTACTTCCTTTCAAGCAGTATGCTCAAGATCATTGCCTAACAGACAATCTACAGGCATGGCAGGACTCACAGCTGCTTTCAGAGTACCAGAGACCCCCCCCCACGCAAAGTGAACCAGAGCCACCGGTAGGTGACTCTCACGATTGTCAGCGACTATGACCTGGTGGAATGTATTAGGGAATATCTGCTCTGTTGACACCAGTTGACTCTTGATAGTAGTCATACTGGCTCCTGTGTCCCGCAGAGCCTCCACCTTTTGCCCATCAATGGTGACCCACTGCCTGTACTTGGAAGTATTTCGGGGCATGTGGGCTTTGGGCACCATTTCTCTTTCTCGCAGGGTGTTAAAAATAGGATCTTTGGTTGACAGTCAGGTTACCCCCTGTTCAAGCAAGGACCCTCACTCTAGTCAGGGTAAAAGAGAATCACCCTCAGCTAACCCCTGCTTACCCCCTTGGTAGCTTGGCAGAGCAGTAGGCTTAACTTCAGAGCGCTAGGTGTAAAGTATTTGTACCAACACACACAGTAAATTAATGAAAACACTACAAAATGACACAACACCAGTTTAGAAAAATAGGAAATATTTATCTAAACAAAACAAGACCAAAACGACAAAAATCTGACATACACAAGTCAAGTTATTAATTTTTAGAGATTAAACTCAAAAATAGCGCTTAGAAACAAAAATGCTTCGATGTTAACATGGCGTCGTGACGGAGTCGTTCCCAACAAGCCGACACCAGCGGCGCCGGACACGGAGTCGTGTAGACCCCCAAGTACAGTACCTTTGGTGAAGAGTGAAAACATGCCGATGCGTGAAGTCGGGGATTGTGGCGTCTGTGCGAAACGTTGAATCCACGCGCTTCGAGCGGCGTCGGTCACGACGGGGTGCAGCGACTTCCACGGAGCCGCGGACTTCAGCGGGGCTGCAGCGGCGTCGGGCCTGTGAAGAGCGTCGTGTTCCAGCGAAGGTCACGGCATCAGGTGCAGGCGGCGTGACCGGATTCAGCAGCGGCGTCGGTCCGGAGTCGTCTGAAGTCAATTTTCTTGGATTTCCACCAGCTTTCCTTTCAAGGGCCCAGGGACTGGATCGGGCACCACTTGTCAGAGCAGGAGTCTCTCCAGAGACTCCAGGTGCTGGCAGAGAGAAGTCTTTGCTGTCCCTGAGACTTCAAACAACAGGAGGCAAGCTCTAAATCAAGCCCTTGGAGATTTCTTCACAAGATGGAAGGCACACAAAGTCCAGCCTTTGCCCTCTTACTCTGGCAGAAGCAGCACTGCAGGAAAGCTCCACAAAGCACAGTCGCAGGCAGGGCAGCACTTCTTCCTCAGCTATCAGCTCTTCTCCAGGCAGAGGTTCCTCTTGGTTCCAGAAGTGTTTCTAAAGTCTGTAGATTTGGGTGCCCTTCTTATACCTATTTTAGTCTTTGAAGTCACCTTTCTTCAAAGGGGACTCACACCTATTTGTGAAATCCTGCCTTGCACAGGCAAGGCCTCAGACACACAGCAGGGGGTTTGAGCCGGCATTGTCAGAGGCAGGCACAGTCCTTTCAGATGAGAGTGACCACTCCACCCCTCCCTCCTAGCAGAGATGGCTAATCAGGAAATGCAGGTTACACCCCAGACCACTTTGTGTCACTGTCTAGTGCGAGGTGAAAAACAACCCAACTGTCAAACTGACCCAGACCCACAAACAAGGCAGAGTCACAGAATGGTTTAAGCAAGAACATGCTCACTTTCTAAAAGTGGCATTTTCAAACGCACAATCTTAAAATCAACTTTACTAAAAGGTGTATTTTTTAATTGTGAGTTCAGGGACCCCAAACTCCACATGTCCATCTACTCTCTAGGGGAATCTACACTTTAATCATATTTAAAGCTAGCCCCCATGTTATCCTATGAGAGAGACAGGCCTTGCAACAGTGAAAAACGAAGTTAGCAGTATTTCACTGTCAGGACATATAAACCACATTACTATATGTCCTACCTTATCCATACACTGCACCCTGCCCTTGGGGCTACCTAGGGCCTACCTTAGGGGTGCCTTACATGTAAGAAAAGGGAAGGTTTAGGCCTGGCAAGTGGGTACACTTGCCAAGTCGAATTTACAGTGTAAAAATACACACACAGACACTGCAGTGGCAGGTCTGAGACATGATTACCGGGTTACATGTGTGGGTGGCACAACCAGTGCTGCAGGCCCACTAATAACATTTGATTTACAGGCCCTGGGCACCTCTAGTGCACTTTACTAGGGACTTAACAGTAAAACAAATATGCCAATCATGGATAAACCAATTACATACAATTTACACAGAGAGCATATGCGCTTTAGCACTGGTTAGCAGTGGTAAAGTGCTCAGAGTTCAAAAGCCAAGAGCAACAGGTCCGAAAAAATAGGAGGCAGGAGGCAAAAAGATTGAGGATGACCCTGTATAAGCAAAAAAGTCCAACACAGGGACACTAGGGAAATCTCTACCTGCTCCCCAAAGCTATCTGGGTCCATCTCCCCCCCGAGCGCTACACTAGTCAACCCAGGTGTCTGTCCGGTAGTGGACGGTGCCCTCTTTGAGCACTGGGGGTCGCCTTTATAGTGACCATACTGGTAACACTCCATGCATTTGGGGTTGGATTTCACTGATTTATCATATGTCCCTGGCTTTTTCTCAAATCTGGAAAAGGAATGGTTGCCACCCCCTCCTTGGGAATTCTTTTGGGGACCTTTTGAGAGTTCCTTATCTGTAAGTTTATCTCCCCCTCTTTCTTCTGTTGGGAACCCTGACCACCTTTGTGGGTGTCCCCCCCAGGTACTTTTTTGGACACTCTGGTGCTAACCCAGAGGCCCGCCTCCTCAGCAAGCTTCCTGGGATCAGTCAGCTTACTATCTACCAAGTGCTGGCGCAACTCTGTAAAAGTAATATTGAGCATATGCTCTCTCAGAATCAAGTCATATAATCCTTTATAATTATCTACTTTGTTGCCCCGCACCCATCCATTCAGTGCCTTACTGGAAAAGTCAAAGAAATCTACCCATGTTTGTGTGGCTTGTTTGGTGCTGTCCCTGAACCTCTGACATTATCCCTCAGGGGTCAGCCCAAACTTGGCAAGTAAAGTGGCTTTCTGAAGTGGGTATGTGTTTTGATCAGGTTGATCCAATGTGAGAAGTGTGTCCCTCCCCAACGGCGGCACAGAACCCCACATAGCTACCCACCATTGCCCTTCAGGAACCTCATGAGCCCTTAGTGCAACTTCATAAGCAGCTAACCATTTATCTATGTAATCTCCCACCACAAAACTGGGCACCACATTTTTGGGTATACGAACCTTCTTTTCTCCAGCAGGTCCTGTCTGTATGCTGCCACCATTATTGCTGGATTCAGACTGTCTCGCCTTGATCTCCAGGTCCTTGAGACTCAGTTCATGAGCCAACAATAGTTTCTTTTCAGCCAAAGCTCTTTCAGCTTCTCCTTGTTTGGCTTCTCTCACTGCCCTCTTTTCTTCCTGTTGGGCCTCAATTTTCAGTTTTGCCATATGCAATTGGAACTCCCTTTCTTCTCTCCTTTCCTCTGCGGTCAGGCTTTGCACAGAGATGTGGCTCCCTGGTCTGGAAGGGGGCAAAATTGCAGTGGTAACATCATCCACTGATAGCAACAAATCCTCCGAGGGGCCATTTTCTGGCTCCTCTTCCTCATCATACTCCTCTAAATGGGCTTCTGCCCAAGCCCTCAGCGCCACTTGAAAGTCCTCCTTTTTGGAGGCCCCTTGGGTGGGTACTCTCATCACCCTACAGAACCCTCTTAGCTGTTTGACCGTATATGTATCGAACAGGGCTAGGTCAAAGTCTCCTACTTGAGACCCAGTCAGAGACATGTTGAGTGAGGATTTAGTTTTTGAAAATTGTCAGGAAAACGAATTTGCAAAAAAGAGATAAAAATCAAGTTGACCTTCAACTGTGGGTAGGTAGTGAAATACTCAGCTACTGTATGTCACTGCACAAATACAAGACCTATCCTCACCGCTGATCACCAATGTTAGAAATGGGGTTTTTGGTTGGCAGTCAGGTTACCCTCTGTCCAAGCAAGAACCCTCACTCTAGTCAGGGTAAGTCACACACAATCCAAAATTATCCTGTGCCCACCCTCTGGTAGCTTGGCACGAGCAGTCAGGCTTAACTTAGAAGGCAATGTGTAAAGTATTTGTGCAATAAATCATACAATAACACCATATAGCACCACAGAAATACACCACACAGTGTTTAGAAAAAAATATATTATTTATCTGGATAATTGCAGGTCAAAAACGAATAAAGATGCAATGTGAAATTGTAGAGATATCACTGAAAAGTGATATAAAGGGGGTCATTCCAACCTCGGCGGTAAAAGGCGCTTACCGCCGTGCAGAAGACCGCCATAACACTGCCACGGTAAACCGCCACGGTCATTCTGACCCACAACAGGCACCCCGCCAAAATACAGACATCCACACAAGTCCGCCACACCAAAGGCCAGCAAGAAACTGGCGATGACCAGACCTCCACCGTCACGCCAACAGAAATACGCCCACACTATCACGACACACGAATCCACGCGGCGGTCTTTCAAACGCGGTATTCCATTGGCGGTACACACCGCCACGCTCAAAATACACACAAAACACAGCCACATTGGACAAATCGAAATATACACACCTGATACACATACAAACAACACTCCCACACACCCAACACATTATAAAACACACACCCACATCACCCACAAAGCCCCACTCCTAGAGATTCGTGAACACGCACAGAGATAGGAGACCCGAGCACCCTGACGCGCAATTCACTGTCACCCAGCATTATTACCACGCACTTCAAACTACACACCAATACACATCACCACACTTAGCACCACACAATCCACCCCACACATCACCCAAACCACCCCATGGCACCGCAAAGACACCCCAGGTTTTCTGAGGCTGAACTCAGGGTCATGGTGGAGGAAATTGTACGGGTAGAGCCACAGCTCTTCGGGACACAGGTGCAGCACACCACCATTGCCAGGAAGATGGAGCTATGGAGCAGAATAGTGGACAGGGTCAACGCTGTGGGACAGCACCCAAGAAATAGGGACGACATCAGGAAGCGGTGGAACGACCTACGGGGGAAGGTGCGTTCCATGGTATCCAGGCACAACATCGCAGTGCAGCGGACTGGCGGCGGACCCCCACCTACTCCCCCAGAATTTACAACATGGGAGCAGCAGGTCTTGGCGATCCTGCATCCTGAGGGCCTCGCAGGAGTAGGCGGAGGAATGGACTCTGGTAAGTCTAATCTTAACTACTTCATCCCCCCCACCCCACCAGCATGCCAACTCATACCCCCACCCTCAACCCCACCCCCATCACACCTACTCCTTGCAAATGTCTCACCCTCACAACCCACCCATCCCAACACCAAGCCCTGCATGCGACCACAAAGCATGGACACCCATCACCTAAGCATGCCCACTGCACATACCCACCCCCCCCGGCCAAACCACAGTCACAAAAGCCCCCACACAGGAATGCAAGCACAGGGGTACACGGGCACCCACCCATTGCACGCTATGGCACACACAGAAGCAATAACCATACGTTTATACCCCTGCAGGACCCGAACGCCACATCACCGCGCAGGAGGGTCCACAAATGTCCACTCCACCCCCAGAAGAGGCCCACAGTGATGACAGCAGCTCTGTCTCCCTGGATCTAGATGACCAGCCCGGCCCATCGGGGACCTCTGGACAGTCGGTTCCCCTCACACAGCCACAGGCCACAGCAGACCTTCCCCCCTCTGGGAACACCAGCACAGCACCCACACAGCGGGCCCATACCTCCGTCCCCAGGACACGTCAATCAGCGGTGTGTTCACCACTACAGGGCACCCAGGTTAACCCACCACCCCAACAACAACAGGGCCCTGGGGGCAGTGGTAGTGGGCACACGGTCCAGGGGACAGAGGCCCAGGGAAACAGGGCAACTGGGAGGGCTGCTGTGCGACAGGGGGGGGACAGGCCCAGGGAACCCACTATCCACGAGGCCCTCTCCAACATCATGGGAGCATACCACCACTCCCAGGAGACGATGGCCACGGTCCTGGCCAGGTTTCAGGAGATCCAGCTTCTGCAGGAGCAACAGTATATGGGGTTCAGGGAAGAACTAAGAAACATCAGTTCCGCCATGGGCACCATCGTAGTGGCTCTGAATCAGGTAGTCACCACATTGCGGGACACTGTTGCACCACAAAGGGCCCCTGACACTAGCATGGACCAAGAACTGCCTACCACCTCTGCCGGCGCAAGTGGACAGGAGGCCCCGACACAAGACTAGCAGGCCACCAGAACCCCACCCCCTGCAGAAGGAGAACCACCCCGCAAGCGGGCCCTGAGATCCAGGAAGAAGACAGAGTAAGATGCCAAGACCCCAGCCAGGAAAGGATACCTCCCTGATTGTCATCCCACTGTCCCACATTGACCCCCTGTCCAACCTTACACTGCCCCTGCTCCACTTTCCACAGGCATCTGGACAATGCACCTGTGATACTGATAGTCTGGACAATCCTCCACCACCACACGATTTGCAACCACCCACCAATTTAGAGCACTGTAATAAACACACTTATTGCATAAAACAATCTGGAGTCTGGCTGTGATTTTGTACAAATGTATTAGACATTACCGTGCCAAATGGCATATTCACATTGTGATGCCAACATACCAATGTCACACAGCTGTAGTCCATGGGTAAACAAAGCAGATGTCACACACTGGGGGCCACATTTCTGAAATCGGAAGGGAAAAACACAACTCAGTTACCATACACTGGGGGAAAAGGTCAGACAGTAGAGAGGTAGTAGGGGTTAAGTATAAGTAAAATGCTGTTGTGGATTCTTACCTGTGTGTCATTGAAAATACTGCTGTATTACTGTGTTCCTGTTCTCTATGTCGTCCTCTTCGCCTTCCTCCTCTTCACTCTCCACAGGCTCCACAGCTGCTACAACACCACCATCTTGACCATCCTCCTGCAGAAAAGGCACCTGGCGTCGCAAAGCCAGGTTGTGAAGCATACAGCAGGCCACGATGATCTGGCACACCTTCTTTGGTGAGTACATTAGGGATCCACCAGTCATATGGAGGCACCTAAACCTGGCCTTCAGGAGGCCGAAGGTCCGCTCGATCACCCTCCTAGTTCGCCCATGGGCCTCATTGTACCGTTCCTTTGCCCTTGTCCTGGGATTCCTCACTGGGGTCAGTAGCCATGACAGGTTGGGGTAACCAGAGTCTCCTAATAGCCACACACGGTGCCTCTGGAGTTGACCCATCACGTAAGGGATGCTGCTATTCCGCATGATGTAGGCGTCATGCACTGACCCAAGAACTTGGCATTAACATGGGAGATGTACTGGTCAGCCAAACACACTATCTGGACATTCATGGAATGATAACTCTTCCTGTTACTGTACACCTGTTCACTCCTGCTGGGGGGGACCAAAGCAACATGTGGCCCATAAATGTCACCAATGATGTTGGGTATATGTCCAAGGCCATAGAAATCAGCCTTCACTGTAGCCAAATCCCCCACCTCAGGGTAGACGATGTAGCACCGCATGTGTTTGAGCAGGGCAGACAACACTCTGGACAACACCTTGGAAAACATGGGCTGGGACATCCCTGATGATATGGCCACGGTTGTTTGAAATGACCCACTTTCTAGGAAATGGAGTACTGACAGCACCTGCACTAGAGGGGGGATCCCTGTGGGTTGGCGGATTGGTGACATCAGGTCTGGCTCCAGCTGGGCACACAGTTCCTGTATAGTGTCTCGGTCAAGCCTGTATGTCAGTATGACATGTCTTTCTTCCATTGTCGACAGGTCCACCAGCGGTCTGTACACAGGAAGATTTCTCCATCTCCTCGCATGTCCCAGCGGACGGTGCCTATGAAGGACAACAGCGAGCACAGAGTCAATCTACCCACAGGTACGTAACCACAGCTTGCACATAACATGATTCCCAATGCATTGAATGGCTTGTATGAGTGTCGATGCAAGGCCTAGGTATGTGTGACGCAGTAGAAAATAAGGCATGTGGGCCCTTGAAATGGCGGCTGCCTGACCTGTGAAGTGCGACAATGGGATGTGAGGTCAATGCGCTGGCGTGGCACACCGTGGCGGTAGGCGGTCGAAGACAGCGGCGCAAAGCAGCATTGGTTAACATTGAACCCTATGGGTCTCAGGAGCCAATGACGATGTGCGCCGGCGGCCGCGGTACGCACCGCCGCGGTACGCACCGCCGCGGGCGTGACCGCCATTTTCTATCTGCTTAATCACTCGATACCTGATCTTCGACAGGAGAGGACCTACACTGCAAGTGCTGCTGTGACCACGGTCTGGAAGAGACAATGGCTCATGCGACTGGGGAAAGGGCCCCTGCCTTCACTGCTCAGGAGTTGGAGAAACTCTTGGATGGGGTCCTCCCCCAGTATGCACTACTCTACGGTCCTCCAGACCAACAGGTAAGTACACTGGGACCATGCTTTGTGGCCAATGCCTGTGTTGAGTGGGGTGGATGAAAGATGGTGGGGAGGGGAGCGATTGAGGCATGCATCAAACGACAGAGAGCATGTGCCACATGGCAAGGGTGGGGATGGGGGGGCCACTCACATCGAGCATGCAGAAGGTGATGATTATTCTTCTCTCCCTGTACATGTCACATAGGTCAGCTCCCACCAGAAAATCGATATTTGGCGTGCCATCGCCAAGGACGTCCGGACCCTGGGGGTCCACCAGAGACGGGGCACCCACTGCCGGAAGAGATGGGAGGACATCCGACGCTGAAGCAGGAAGACGGCGGAGGCTCAGCTGGGGATGGCCTCCCAACGTGAGAGGGGTGCCCGTCGTACTTTGACCCCCCTGATGTCCCGGATCCTGGTGGTGGCCTACCCCGATTTGGATGGACGCGTGAGGACATCACAGCAGACACAAGGGGGTGAGTACACTCAAATCCTGGTGACTTTGCGCGCAGTGGAGGGGTCTGGGTGGGGAGGAGGGCTGTGGGTATCCCTAGGCCAGGGCGATATCTGTAGGTTAGGCCCCTCCGTAAGGCATGGCCCTGTGCCCCCGCCCCCCACCTCTGTAGGGTGCCAAGTACAGCTATTCATTGCCCTGTGTCATATATGTGAGCAGAGGTCGCCCATAGGCTTTTAGGCCATGTCCCACGGATTGCGGAGTCGACCCCAAGTGCGCGGCGTAGTGCAGGGGGCTTCTGTGTCTGTCCTGTCCGCCAACGGTGTCGCCAAAGCATGCACTCAACATTTCTTTATTTTTCCCCACCCCCCTTTTTTGTTGTCTTCCTGTTCATTTGTGCATTAGCATCATCAGGCGGAGGAGAAGAGGCATCGGAGCACGAGGAAGCTGCATCTCACATGGCCATGGCGGGCCAGGCAACAGAATCGGAATTCAACAGTGAGACGGAAGGCGAGGGGAGCTCCACAGCGGGGACTCGTGCGGATGTCAGTGACAGCGACTCGTCCTCTGAAGGGAGCTCCCTTGTGGTGGCGGCAACATCCGTGCCCCCCGCACCAACAGGTACAGCCGCCACCCAGCGCACCAGCACCGCCCTCCCAGCAGCCCCTCAGCGTTTGCCCCGTGCCTGCTCACCCAGGAAGGTGGGCATCTCCTTCGCCCCAGGCACCTCAGGCCCTGCCCCAGTCACCCCTGCTGCCCTCAGTGAGGAGGTCATCTACCTCCTGAGGACGCTCATTGTTGGGCAGTCTACCCTTTTGAATGCCATCCAGGGTGTAGAAAGGGAGGTGCACCAGAGTAATGCATACCTGGAGGGCATTCATTCTGGTCAGGCTGCCCATCAGCGATCGTTCAACACTCTGGCCTCAGCCCTGATGGCAGCAATTGTCCCTGTCTCTAGCCTCCCCCCTCCAACTTCCTCCACCCATACCCAATCCCCTGTACCTCTGCCTATCCCAGACACACCATCAGATCCGCCTGCACACACCTCAACACCCAAGGGAAGCTGAGACAGACATAAGCACCACACATCACACAAGCATTCACACAAGCAACATCCACATGCAGACATACCAACACCCACTGCCTCCACTGTGTCCCCCTCCTCCTCGTCTCCCTCCTCCCTCCCTGTCACGTCTCCACTCACACCTGCATGCACAACATCTTCAGCCACTACGTCCATCACCAGCACACACACCAGAACCCCCCGCACACGTGCAGTCACCACCCCCCCTACCATTCACACGTCCCCTGTGTCCTCTCCCAGTGTGTCTGTCACCCCCTCTTCCAAGCTACACAAACGCAAGCAGCCACCCACCCAACAGCCATCCAGCTCACGACAGCCTCCAGCCCAAGCACCTGCACCCAAAGACAGCAGACTTCAAACTCTTACAACCACAACCTCTTCCTCCACTCCCATACCTACTACACCTACCCGTCCCTCTCTTTCTAAACTTATTTTCCTATCAAAACTTGACCTCTTTCCAACAACTCCCCCACCCCGTCCATCAAATAGGACTCCAGTCAGCACCTCAGCCACCACAAAAGCGAGCCCTGTGAAGACAGTCTGCCATGGACGGTGGAGTCCCCCACCCTCAAAGTCAGCCAGTTCAGTTGGGAGCCAAGGCACGGCCAGCCCACCCCCGCAAAAACATGCGAAGATTGTGAGTGGCCGGCACGAGAGGCCTGCAACACCTGGAACCAAAATCCCTACCATGGCTCCGGCAGGGAGTGTGGTGCCAGCTGGCACACCGCCAAAGGTGGGGAAGGGCCACAGGCGAACAGGGAAGGCTGGGAAGGGCAGCACACCCGACAAGACCGCCAGCAGCCGAGCTGTGCAGGAGGGCCACGCATGCCCCATCCCAGGTGGGCAGGAGGACAACAACAGGCCCGGTACTGCAGCCCAGGAGGGCCCCACCAGGCCCATCCCAGATGGGCAGGAAGGCGCAGCCAGCCACAGGTCAGGTGGCGAATGACCTCCACGCCATGGGCAGATCCGCTGAACTGGGCAGTCATCCGAAGCACCGCTGAACTGGGCACCGCCGTCTCAAGCACCGCTGAACTGGGCACCGCCGTCTCAATCACCGCTGATCTGGGCACCGCCGTCTCAAGCACCGCTGAACTGGGCACCGCCGTCTCAAGCACCGCTGCGCTGGACCCTTCATCTCAAGCACTGCTCCGCTGGGCCCTTCATCTCAAGCACTGGTCCGTTAGCCCTTCATCTCAAGCACTGCTCCGCTGGGCCCTTCATCTCAAGCACTGCTCCGCTGGGCCCTTCATCTCAAGCACTGCTGAACTGGGCACCGCCGTCTCAAGCACCGCTGAACTGGGCACCGCCGTCTCAAGCACCGCTGCGCTGGGCACCGCCGTCTCAAGCACCGCTGAACTGGGCCCTTCATCTCAAGCACCGCTGAACTGGACCCTTCATCTCAAGCACCGCTGAACTGGGCCCTTCATCTCAAGCACCGCTGAACTGGGCACCGCCGTCTCAAGCACCGCTGAACTGGGCACCGCCGTCTCAAGCACCGCTGAACTGGGCCCTTCATCTCAAGCACCGCTGAACTGGGCCCTTCATCTCAAGCACCGCTGAACTGGGCACCGCTGTCTCAAGCACCGCTGGCCCATTGGCGGAAGGGGCAGGCCCGCATCTGTGTCGGGCAGGGCTTCACGAAGCACTCTGGGCACTAGTCCCCCTCCAGTACCAGTGGAGACTGATATTGACTTGAGAGACTGTGGCTTTGCACTCCCCAGGATGGCACAGTGGGCAAGCCACCCACTGTAGAGACTTGAGAGACTGTGGCTTTGCACTCCCCAGGATGGCACAGTGGGCAAGCCACCCACTGTAGAGACTTGAGAGACTGTGGCTTTGCACTCCCCAGGATGGAACAGTGGCCATGGAGGCCCCTCGTGGATCTGGCGTCGTGGACTCATCTGGCTGAGGTGCCCCCCCTTCCCTTCCCCCTGAGGTGCCTGTAGTTTTCCTATCTGATGCCCCTGCAGTGTTCTCTCCGTTGGAGTCAGGTATCCTGTGTGGGCTTTGCCCATGTGATTTGGGCCCAGTGGGCCGCGAACAATGCCTGATACACATATCGGACTGGACAATTTATGTATATAAAGTTTTAGATGTGTGATATATTTTATACTCAGTCATACAATATATTCCATAGTTTATAATCATTTTCTTTTGTCTTTGCATTCTTCCAGGGGGTTTGGGGGGGTAACTGTGATGTGTTGCTATGCATTGATGTGTGTGTTGTAGTGGGTGAGGGTGAGGGAGTGTGTGTTGCATATGTGTGTCCCCGTAATTTTTTGCCTCCCCCCTCCCCTGTGACGTAGGTGCAGTACTCACCGTTGTCTTCTACGCCGGCGTTCGTGCTCCTGGTAGAGGAGCAGGAAGACAATCGCTGGGAGGATGTGGAGTTCGGGTTCCATGCTGTCCAGATTCCTCGTGGGGTGTATGGAGGTGAGCGTTTTCCGTTTGAAATGGCTGTTTCCGCCGCGTTTTTATCGGCGGGGCTACCGCCCCGGAAAAGGTGGCGGATTGGTGGGTTGCGATAGGGTGGGCGGTACATTGTCTCCCCCCTGTCTGTTGGTGGTGACCGCCGCACTGTTTGTTTGTCCCGCCGTGGCAGGCGGTGTGTTGAAGTGGCGGTCTCTGTTGGCGGTTTCCACCAGGGTCGGAATTGCATTTTTTTTTACCGCCAGCCTGTTGCCGGTTTTGCCGCCGCTTTAACACCGACCGCCAGGGTTGGAACAACCACCAAAGTGTCTTAAGTCTTTAAAAATCAAACAAAGTCTCTTTCAAGCACAAAGTACATGGTTTAAAGTGGAAAATCTCCAGAAAGGGCCGCAGAAGAAGAGATACGTGGAAAAATGGTGTGTGGGTCGATTTCTCCCCTGCACACATGGACTTGCGTCGTTATTTTTCACGCGGGGAAGTCGTGCTTCGTTTTCCGGCGTGCAGACAGTCTCTTTCTGTGGGTCGCAGGATTACCAGATGTCCCGGGGTCTGTGCGTGGATTTTTCGGCTTGATTTCCGGCTGTGCGTCGTTCCGCGAGGCTGTGCGTCGAAGTTTCGATCTTACGGCAGGCATCACATCGATTTCCCCTCTGGAAGTTGGGCAGCGTTGTCCTTGTGAGGCCGTGCGTCGAAGTTCCGGACGCTCCGAAGGCGTCGCATCGATCAGCGTCAGTGTGCAGCGTTTTTTTCGCCGCGGAGCAAGCTGTGCATCAAAATGTTTGGCGCACAAAGGCCCATATTTATACTTTTTGACGCTAAACTGTGCTAACGCAGTTTAGCGTCAAAAAATTTAGCGCCGTCTAACGCCATTCTGAAGCGCCATGCGGGCGCCGTATTTATGGAATGGCGTTAGCCGGCGCAAGCAGACCGGCGCTGCCTGGTGTGCGTGGAAAAAAACCACGTAGACCAGGCAGCGCCGGCGTTGGGCAAAAATGACGTTAGGGCGTCTTAAAATGGGGCAAGTCAGGTTGAGGCAAAAAAATCGCCTCAACCCGATTTGCGCAATTTTTTTACGACGCCCAGACGCCATTTCATGACTCCTGTCTTAGTAAAGACAGGAGTCATGCCCCCTTGCCCAATGGCCATGCCCAGGGGACTTGTGTCCCCTGGGCATGGTCATTGGGCATAGTGGCATGTAGGGGGGCACAAATAAGGCCCGCCTATGCCACCCAAAAAAAATAAAAAAATATAAAAAATTATACTTACCTGAACTTACCTGAATGTCCCTGGGGTGGGTCCCTCCATCCTTGGGTGTCCTCCTGGGGTGGGCAGGGGTGGCAGGGGGGGTACCTGGGGGCAGGGGAGGGCACCTGTGGGCTCATTTTGAGCCCACAGGCCCCTTAACGCCTACCCTGACCCAGGCGTTAAATAGTGGCGCAAATGCGGGGTTTTTTGACCCGCCAACTCCCGGGCGTGATTTTTGCCCGGGAGTATAAATACGACGCATTTGCGTCGCCGTCATTTTTTTAGACGGGAACGCCTTCCTTGCATCTCATTAACGCAAGGAAGGCGTTCACGCAAAAAAATGACGCTATTTGCCAATACTTTGGCGCTAGACGCGTCTAACGCCAAAGTATAAATATGGCGTTAGTTTTGCGCCGAATTTGCGTCGAAAAAAACGACGCAAATTCGGCGCAAACGGAGTATAAATACGGGCCAAAGAGTCCAAATGAAAAAGAGAAGTCTTTTTGGTCCTGAGACTTCAGGGAACAGGAGGCAACCTCTATCCAAGCCCTTGGAGAGCACTTTTACAGCCAGACAAGAGTTCAGCAAGGCAGCAGGCCAACAGCAAGGCAGCAGTCCTTTGTAGAAAGTAGACAGGTGAGTCCTTTGAGCAGCCAGGCAGTTCTTCTTGGCAGGATGTAGTTTCTGGTTCAGGTTTCTTCTCCAGCAAGTGTCTGATGAGGTAGGGCAGAGGCCTTGTTTTATACCCAAATGTGCCTTCGAAGTGGGGGAGACTTCAAAGAGTGGCTAAGAAGTGCACCAGGTCCCCTTTCAGTTCAATCCTGTCTGCCAGGGTCCCAGTAGGGGGTGTGGCAGTCCTTTGTGTGAGAGCAGGCCCTCCACCCTCCCAGCCCATGAAGACCCATTCAAAATGCAGATGTATGCAAGTGAGGCTGAGTACCCTGTGTTTGGGGTGTGTCTGAGTGAATGCACAAGAAGCTGTCAACCAAGCCCAGCCAGACGTCGATTGTAAGGCACAGAAAGATTTAAGTGCAAAGAAATGTTCACTTTCTAAAAGTGGCATTTCTAGAATAGTAATATTAAATCCAACTTCACCAGTCAGCAGGATTTGGTATTACCATTCTGGCCATACTAAATATGACCTTCCTTCTCCTTTCAGATCAGCAGCTACCACTTCAATACTGTATAAGGGCAGCCCCAATGTTAGCCTATGAAGGGAGCAGGCCTCACAGTAGTGCAAAAACGAATTTAGGAGTTTTACACTACCAGGACATGTAAACTACACAGGTACATGTCCTGCCTTTCACCCACACAGCACCCTGCTCTAGGGGTTACCTAGGGCACACATTAGAGGTGACATATGTGGAGAAAGGGGAGGTTTAGGCTTGGCAAGTACTTTTAAATGCCAAGTCGAGGTGACAATGAAACTGCACACACAGGCCTTGCAATGGCAGACCTGAGACAAGGTAAAGGGGCTACTTAAGTGGGTGGCACAGCCAGTGCTGCAGGCCCACTAGTAGCATTTAATCTACAGGCCCTAGGCACATATAGTGCACATTACTAGGGACTTATAAGTAAATTAAATAGTCCATTCAGGTATGATCCAAGGTTACCATGTTTAGAAGGGAGAGGACATATGCACTTTAGCACTGGTTAGTAGTGGTAAAGTGCGCAGAGTCTAAGAGCCAGCAAAAACAGAGTCCAGAAAGTGGAGGGAGGCAGGCAAAAAGTTAGGGGTGACCACCCTAAAGCATGTCCGGTCTAACAAACACCTATAATAATCACTATATCATGGTCTGGCTAATCATTTGTGCTCACCTTTATCTCTGACTATCAGAATAAGACTGTTGCCTCATGAAGCATGGCTGATATACAGATCAGGACACAGAAAATCCCAGAGCAATTGTGATGCGTATCATACAACGGTCACATACACACACACTGTAAATGACATAGATCCTGTACATTTCACCTTTGAAGGGCAATAGCAGAGGACCACACCTATTTCACACATACATGTTGGAAACATGGTTCATCGCAGCATATGGCACACAACTAAGACACCACAAGGGGAAAACAAGCCGCATACATGAGGCAGTTGATGTGCTTTTGCATCAGTAACAGGAATGTATGACCAGACCCTTGACAGCAGTAAGTCCAACTGCATCCAATCGTTGCAAGGACTATCTGTGACTAGAGTTCCATATAAGCAGAACATAGACAGCACAAGTGCCACACATATGACAAGCATTGCGCACATGACATTCAATGTACATGTCAGCCCATTTCCTAACTCCTGACACACCCATGCACCTGGTCACAACCCAGCTGTCTGAAGATGTCCCTGGAATAGTAATATGTGTACCCCGATATTCCCTCCTCTACACACACAGACTAACAATAGTAATCCAGTGTGCTACACCATTTCCTATGGTATACCATTGTCATAGTACACCTGACTGCATGGACGTCAGGTCAATTAATACACTGGCTTGTAGTTTCTAAGCCCTGTTATTACCTGTAGATTGCTTCCCGTGTGAAAGTTACTGTTGGACATTTGAACGCAAATCTCACCTACAGGACTTGTGAGAAACTGATGCAGCCCACACTTGTGATCACCTCCATGCACACCACCCATTTCAACATGCACTGCCCCTGCTGATGCCTGGAACAGCATAGAAGTTGCCATTTTGTCAAATACACCGTTATGCATTGCTAGTAATGAAGCCGTGTAACACAGCCCTTGGGTTCATGTGTCACCTTCAAAAACACAGGACATACACAGTTTTACATGTCAACTGCCTAGTTCTTTCTCCGACCATTCTTAGTCAGACCACTGATTATGCAACTTGTGAAATTGCTGGATCCTGATTGACCCTGCATCCTGTCAGCCTGACTGGCACCTGTCTGTGCGTCACCCTAAAGATTCCCTGTTGCTACATATGTACCACACTTGCTTTACCAAACCTCTCATACATTGTATAGCATCATCTGCCTTTTAATTGTACCATATTTGTTAAATTGTCTTTGAATACCAAAATCATGGCCCATCCCTTGTCTGGGTCTCATTTATGCATGAATGACAAAGTGTGACAGTGTCCCAGGGCCATATGCAGGCATTGGGTACGGGGCTTCCAGCAGAACCAGCAACCTCTGATAAAGTCCACAGATGTTAGGACCCTGACAGTTCACACGCTGAATTACATTGCTCACAACATATTGATGGGCTGTGTGTGGTGAATAGCTGCGAAAATAATCAGCACAGAGGCTATGATGTTCCCAGATGCAGTGGGAATTTCAGAGGCCAACCTGTGTACAAATGTTGTAATGACACCTGCCGTAACATGACACCTGAGACATGATATCACTCAGCACACCAAGGTTGCCCTGTTGACAGTCTCATTACACGTCTTCAGTGACAGGGTGGGACCATCCCCATGTAGGTTCTCATGTCCTCATTTACTTTACTCACATTGATCTCCGAAGGATACTCAGTAGATACAGGAATAGCTGCCACTGACTCATGATGAGACCTGGACTTAACTGTGACAACATACACCTCTAAAAATATACAGGATCAACATTGGACCACACACATGAACAAGACACCTCTGTGCAATTGATCACTGGAAATATGTGGACACGTGCTGCCTCGTATGCTGGTCCACCACAGCCACTGAGAGTTGTGGCTCAGTTATATGACCTCAACTGTGGCGTCATAATACATTTGTGGTTCACCTTTGGCTGTCTGGGCCAATTACATGGTACCCACTTCATCAATGCATGTGCCTGACTCACTGTGGGATTCACCAACAAGTGCCTAGGAAGCAGTTTCCAAAAATCTAGGACATAGGATGGTGAACTTGTGGACCATTGACATGAACAAGTGTCTGCCATCTATCTGGTGCATGCTTTGTCATTTGTGGTGTCTACGTTACCTAAAATCTTGGAAGTGCACACAACGGATGTTGCTACATGTATGACTACCAGATGTCCTCTCACATTTCCACAATGACTTGCATCTAAGGTATGGACACATTGACTTCACATTCATACAAGCATGTTTTCAATAATGCATCTTGTGATGCACACACACTGGGTCAACAGCTACATTAGTTGCCACTGCACACACATTGAGTCATAGGCATTGAGGTATTGTACTTATGTACGTCACCTTGCTATCCTCTCCTGATGCCAAACATGCCCAAATTGTGCAATACATATATGTAGGCCACACATATTGCCATCTAGTGTGTCAGCCAACCGTCAAAATCCTGTTAAGGAAGTAGCGGGTCATGGTCCGCTGCAGTATGATGTCTCACATGTGAACATACACCATCAACACCAAAGTGGGTGCAATCAGCCTATCTCAGTTGTGTCCCAAATGTAACATTACATTAAAATGGAAAAAATACCCAAAACCAGTTCATGCACTGAAATGTTGACGTTTTTAGCGATATTCGTCATTTTTTCCCCACCAATACAGATTGTGCGTCATATTTTTCGACGCACAGGAGGGAAAATTAGGCCTCATCCAAATAATTGTAAAGACAATTTACTATTATTTGGATGCGGCCTAATTTTCATAACCTGTGCGTCGAAAAATATGAGGCATAACGATAAAAACGGCGGCCATTTTATGCAGGATTTGATGTAATAGGATATCCTGTTTACAGATTATGTACAGTGGGTGTACTTACACTTTCACTTTGCAGTCTGTGAATCTTCTAGACTGTGTGGCTGTGTTCAGAGTGTTGTCCATTGATTTTGTGCTTTGGTGTCCTGTGTGCTATCTTACTTGTTACTTTGTGAAATAAATATTGTTGTTGTATACTGTCTGAGTGTGTTTTGTTCACAATTGTCCAGTATTGTTGTGTATTTGTTGTTTATGGGAGTCTGTTGTGGGTAGTTCTAGTTTGGGGATAGTTGGGCTCTTTTAGTTGTTAAGTTTACTTTTTTTTCATACTCCTACTTTCCCCCTTTTCTCCTTTCTTCTTCTTTCTCCCCTATTTCCCTTTTCAGTGCTGAGATGTTGGGTAGGCCACGTCTTGGCAGGATGGGTGAGGAGGAGTTGGGGGGGTTTATATGGCTGGTGTGCCGTTTCCTCCCACTCATGATCGAGGCAGGGGGCAGGGTGATACAGGGCATGTATAGGAGCCAGAGGAATGACCACCAGTTGAAGCACCACTGGGCTGACCTCATCACCAGGGAGCAAGATCTGCTGGACCACCTGGGATTAGTGATTGGTGGCCCTGTTGGTGAGTACAAATCATGTAAATGTGCACATTTAAAAGCTCTGTAATGACATCAGATGATTTGTACAATATCTGCCAGCTAAGTTGCTGACTGTGTGTAATGCTGCGGAAACATACAGGTAATTGATGCATTATGTGAAGGATCACAATTGCTAGCTGTCAGGAAGCACGTGCTCTGCAAACTTACAGGATACTTTTGCTTAATGTAATTTGGTGCCGCCTTTGTGTCAGACAACAAAACAAAATAGGAGCCAAACATGTCTATATAGGTCACCTTTGCCAGTGAAGTATAGATGTACTAAAATATTGGCAAACTTTGTTGCCGCAATAGCTAGGCTGACTTTAGAAACACTACATGATGCAGAAAATGAGTGCTGGCTTCATGTCAATTGATGATAGCAATGTGGCCCAGACATATGTCTCATGTGTGTCTGGTGAGTGTGTAAGGAAAACGTTCACGGAAGTTCTATGAATGTTAGGGATTATTGTGGTCCTTCATCTTCTTGGATACATGTCAGATCTGGATTTGAAAACATCGGGAAAAGGTGTAAGGTGCCCCCAGTTAACATCTTAGACTGGTATTTGGAGTTTGTTGTGCCACATTCCAATTAGGAATGGCAGTCCAAAGGTATGCACATGGGTTCATATCTCTATGTTTGGTGCAAATCACCATTGCTGGGCCACATCAAATGAAGAAACTGTAACAACATGAGGGCTTACAAAAGTCCCTGTCCCTCTGTACATTGTACCTATGTGTCATAAATGTGCATTGGCCATATAGGCTGTTTGACTGGTAATGCAGTCCTCGAGTAACCAGGCTTTGGATGTCTCTCTTGGATGCACATGATGAGATGATTACACACCATTATTATTCCTGCTCACTAATGAAGGAGCATGTTTGCCACCACATGATAGTTAGGGCCACTGCATGTGTGTAGATATGTGTGTAACTGTCACAGGTGCCATGCTATGTACATGTTGGCCGTGATATATCAGATGCAGTATCATCATGTCTGAGTGGTTTTAATTACTTATGTCAGCTTACACATTGTTTTTGTCTTTGAAATTGTTGTTCAGTGCACAGATTCTGAGCACATTTCTTCCCTCCATGCCTTACAGGTGGACCAGAACCCTACACTGTGGGAGAGGTGGCTACATTTGAGGACCCCGGCCACTCCAGTATGTGTTGATATGTCTGTTATGTGTTGTGTTTGCTGGTGATGTGTGATGGACTCCTGTGTGTTTAACACATAGCAAGGTGTGATGCGCTGGCCAATCATTTGTCTTGTTCCATGAATGGGATTTCAGTTTCTCAAAATTATTGAGTTGGCCAATGCTTATCCTATTGTATTATCTAGGGATTGTAGTTCATTCCTGTAGGCCCCGCAATGAGAGCTGGGGTGAGTCATGTGGATAACACTTGTATCTACAAGAGTCACACTGGAACTCATCTCATATTTAGTCTGCCTGTCAGACCCACATTCTCCCAGATTGGTACTGCAAATGCTGCTTCCCTATTCACCAAAGTACTTATTAAACTGTAGGTTGAACTTCCTAGCAGCATGTACTTCCACATGTAGTGCTACAAGTATGTGGAACTTGACTGCAATGGCCTAGGTGTGCATGCAAATCATGATCATGGGTGTTCTTGCAACTCTGTGTCTGTTGTAAGTCATGCCTTACTGGAAGTATATGATGTGGACCAAGGGTTTGCAGACTCCTAATTGTTGATATACCTTACCTGTGGTGTGTGAGTAGAGCCAAACATGTGTTAAGCTTTCTATACACTCCTGGGTGTCCATGTTGTTTGGAATAGTTTGTTGTTTCTCCCCCACCGGCCCCAAACACAGGCATGGGTTTGTGAATAGGGTACCTAGGACTGATGCTACCAGTATGTTACACATACATGTGAATAAGTGAATGTTTGGTCGGAACCTAGTATACACACTCAGGTATGGCACATGAGTACTATACTAGCAAGTCCAATTACAACTTGCAGACCATGTGGCTTTAGTTTTTCATCCTGTACACTGACATCTGTAGCCCAGGCATTGGCAGAGATGTGAAGCATGATTGTTAGCTGACAACTGGCAGAACTCAGATGGCAAGTTATTGCCAGTTGTTACCCATCTTGTAGGTTTTGGATGTGCTATGTGTGATATGACCTTTGTAGGCTGGCCTGCTATGAACTTCTTCAGGGACATTCAATGATCTGTATGGTGATATGAGCTGTTACAATTACAGTAGATGTATTGTCTGATTTACTTCTTGTGCCATTTCATACAATGCAATTCCTAATGTAAATTGTTTGCCTTTGTCTTCACAGCTGCGAACATGACACCCATCAAGGTCCGTGAGTTCCAGAGGCGGGCCATGAGATACCAACATATCCTGCTGGTAGAGTCGGGGTTCAGGAGGATGGCCCGTAGATACCGGAAAGAACGGGCCTCCGGAGCATGGAGGGATTTCCCACAGGGTGGCCCTACTTTGCCCACCACAACCACCACCAGCACAACCACCACTTCCACCCAGGTGGCACCACCCACAGCTGGGACTGATGTCCCAACGTCTGCAGTTGTTCCAGGACCCAGCAGTGCAACACCTTCAGGGCAGCCCACAGGCTTTGGCTCTACACGCCCACAAACCTCCTCCGCCGGTACCCAGACTGCCCCAGCTGCTACAGTTGACCCTGCAGCTTTCCAGGCAATGGAACGTAAGATGGACTGTGTTCTAAGGAAAATTAGTCATCTGAGCCGGGATGCTCACCATATGAACAGGCGTGTGCGGTCCATGAAGCGGACCCTCCGGAGGGCCAACCTCTAGACTTTGGTATATGGACATGATTCCCTCCCCTCCCTCCTCTTTCCTTGTTCTCATACTTAGTGGGCTTAGGGGGCTTAGTGTTAGGTTAATATATGCTGTTAGTTTAGTTAGTGCTAGTGGGTGGGGGTGGGGGGTCCTGAATCTTTCTATTTTTACTTATTAAGTGTGTGTGTGGGTGGGTGGAGGGCTATGTTGGGGTTCTTGTGTGTTTAAAAAAAAAAATTGCAAACATATCAAAAAATGGATATTATAGTATGTGTTTAGGTTAGTATCTGTTGTCCTCCATGTGTCCCGTCTCAGAAGGGGGGTGGGCGGTTGATGTTCAGAATGTTTCGTTACATGTGATAAGTAAGTTTAGGTTAGGTTAGTTAGGGACAGTTGTTGGTAATGAGTAGTCAGGGTAGATTAGGGTAGGTAAGACTTTTCCTTCAGTTTCCTCTTCTGTGATTACAATTTAATAAATATATAGTGAACCCTTTATAGTATGTGTTAAATGCTTGTTGATCATGGCCTTGGCATTGGTGTACATGAATTTTGTACTATTACATTTGTGTCCTATGCTACAAACAAACCCAGCTGAGCTGTAAGATTGACAGCTACCTCAGAGCTACCTTGCTAAGATTCCACCATTCGTCGCAACCACCAATCACAGTTAATATGGATCCCAACATGTGTTTGTCAATAAGTATGTTTTCTAAGTCACAAACACTGCTTCCAGATTTGGTATTGGGGGAACAGTTTTAGGTCTGACTGCAGTGTGATGTCCAAGGCCACCCTTATAAGATGAGTTGTTGTAAGCACTCTTGTAGTATCGTCTTCATGACTCACATAGATCATTTGTGACACTGTTCAGCATGATTACCTATTTAGATGTAAACTCAGACACCTTCATTCATGCAGTTTTTGGAGTGTTTGCTTAGATTTGTGTGCACTGTTATATGTGTTAGTATTGCATGGTGACAATATTTTGCGGCCACTATTTGATGACTTAGATATCCCTTGAGGAAGCATCATTCTGTCCAACACAGCATAATGGTGTATGGATTCTCACTTCATCAGATATTACCCTCAGGAAGGGCAGAGTATGATGCAATCCTGGCCACTGTGCAGATTTATATGACTACATAATTTCAGTACAGTTGTATTGACAGGCTACGTTATTTGACAGGAGGCACACTTCAGTTATCTACTGCACAGTTGATGTGTCACATTACCCGGAGACAGATTTGTTGTGTAAGTGCTATTTATTGAAAAGTGCTGTAGTGCTATGTGTACATTGTCCATGATTGTGAGTCCATTATAGTGACATCTTCCATTGTGATCCTACACAAGGGGTAAAGGAAAATGCTTTTGACATACTGGGGTGATGTTTCGGACAGTGCAGAAGGACAGGATTTGCCAATGAGTAAGAGAGAGACAAGCACTGGGCAGGCTGACAAGATATACAGTGGTTAGCAGAAAAGTCATTGAGTACAGTTGTTGTAAGACTGGCATGTTACAAAACGCAGGACCTTGGTAATAGTTGGCCATGTGGCAGGGACTAGTGCTTCCGTGTACATTTCTGTGTGAATGTGATCTGTTCCATGTCTTCTTCTTCTGATGTGTGTGTGCCTCCTCTGTCCTTGGTGGTGGTGGTTGTGAAGGGGCAACACACCTCAGTGTTAGAAGACGTGGAGTCAGACATCCCGATCTCTGCTACCTGTGAAGGTCTTAAGGGCAGTACTGCAGCAAGGAGGATCTGCTGATTCTTAAGAATAGCAGCCACATCACGATGGTAGGAAGCCAGGTTGGCCCTGAGGGGGTCATGATTGCATTCGTGCATGCAGTGGAAGGTTTGGGGTGCGAGGTGTTGTGGCAATTCCCTTACTGCAGTGGTGAATTCCTTGACAGTTTCTTCTAGACCTTGCAGGATGGATGTTAGGGCTTGCATGGCTGCTGCCTGATCTGCAGATGACATCATGCACGAACGCACTCCCTCTAGGATGGCTGCCATAATTTGCATCCCCACCCGCATCTCATTGGCCAGCTTCCGCTTTACCCCAACTACAGTTCTCTCAAAGCTGGTGCCTGTGTCATCTGAGTCCTCAGCTGTATTGGAGCTGGCAGGTCTCACAATTGGGGTGGTGGGTGTATCCTCTGCGATGGCTGCTTGTTCTGTGCTCCTCCTTGTGACTGAAGGTGGGGTCTGAAGGGCTCCAAGGACATCTTGGATGGTCTGCTGGGGAATGTTTGTCAGCTCGTCATCCATGTCATCAGGGTATTCTGGGACAGGCATATCCGCAGGAGATCCATTGTCCTCTGCAATGAAATGGGGTACAATTAGTGTGTCTGTGTTGTGGCATTTGTGTTGTGACATGCCTGCCTTGTGATGATTTCACATTGTGATCTTGTTTCGTGTTCATTGCTCCAGTCTTTCAGATGGGCATTCTCCCAGGCCTATGCCCCACGTGCATGTCACATGTACTGTGGTAAGTTATTAGACTTGTCGGCATCATCTCCTCTAGGTGTTGGTTTTGACCAAATAGTGATTTGCCACCTTCTTGTCCTACTCAACCCTCCGTCTACATCCATTCTCATGGTGAGACCTTTCACTGGCTGTGGGTGCTCTGATGGCACTAGCAGCACACTTTACAATCTGGACCTGCCCCAGTCTCCGATCTATCACATACACTTATATGTAGTTGACATGTAGCGTATCCTATGCATAGCATTGTTATGGCACGATATGGATGTTGGCATTGGTAATGTATACAGCTGATGTTAGGGAATGTGTGGTACATTGGATTGCCCTGATAGTCGTAGCAGTGTCCTATTTCCTCCTCTGACTGTGCAGGTGTATTTCAGTGACCAGTTACATGTGTCCTCCCTCTCAATGCTGTTGTCTGAGCAGTATGACATTTGGGATGTTACATTGTGACCCAGGCACAGGACGGACCCTGACATATGCAGCATGGGTGTGTCCTTAGTGCTGTGTAGCTCCTACTGTTGATGACATTGGCTGATGTTTGCAACAACTATGGGCATTGAAATTTGACAGGACTGGAGCCTTTGTCTTGTTTCAGGGTATTATTGGAGTTGTCATCCTCAACCCTCTAATTTAGGTGTGTATGATCCATGGGGAAGTTATTGCCATTGGCTACTTGAGCTGCACACAGAGCGGAGGTGGTAATGGCAACTGGTGTCACTGTTACATTCCAGTTGTCGGTATGACTAGAGGTTGTTAATTGGGCCCTAGTTAATGTAGGGGGTATAGTGGCTGACGTGTGCCAGGATGTCAGTTTGACGTTGTGCCCTTCCCTCCTGGCGTGGCATTACCTTTGCTCCATTGTTGGCATGGCAGCATGCCCCCATGGGACTGTTGTTGGTGTAGTGTTATGGTGTGCCCCAGCTTCTCTCTGCGCAGGCCATGCCCCCATGCCATAACCCTTTACCCATGCCACTCCATGTATATGATGACTTCCATGCATTTTGTGGTCGGTATCCCCCCCACTTACAGTTGACATTAGTGCATTATAATTCCCCTATGCAACTTACCCTGCATGTGCGTTGTCTCCTGGTAGTCTGCGCTGTCCTGTCCTTGAATCCCTGTGACGATCTCCTCAGGGATGACGGCTGCGACCATCTCCTCCATGTGGTCCACGGCCTCGTGGTGAGCTGAACTGCCACCTCCAGTCTGCAGTGCTGCCTTCCTGTTCCTGGCCATCTTTTCCTTGGTTCTGCGCTTGCAGTCATGCCAGTGTTTCTTGCACTCGATGACTGTTCTGCGTACTTCTGCCACACCGTTGATCTTGTCAACAATTTGTTGCCATGTTGCCTCTCTCCTAATGATTGTCAACTTTGAGGTGACAAACAGTTGGTGCTGGTGTTCCGTCACCTCTTTAACCAGGATTTCCTGTTCCTCTGCACTGAAGCAACTCTTTCTTTTCTTCTTAAAAGTGTCCTGGTTCTTGTGTGGGTCCTTCTGGCTGGTTCCTGGTCTGTTGTCATCTTCCTGGGGTCTGTACAGGCATCTGGGATTCATTTTGGCTCTCCTCTGCTGAAATGGCTGTGTTTGCGGGGAATTTTGACGCTATTGTGTCAAAAAACGCCGTATGTCTGGTGTGCGATGTCGTAAATCGACCAACAGTCATTTCCGCCGCGTTAACGTCATTTTGCTTTACGACTTGATGCTGCGGAGTGCGTAAAAAAAAAAGACTTACACCTGTGGTTTGCGCCGCCGGGCGTCAAAGTATAAAATTGACACCCGCACGGCGCACCAACATGGCATTAGCCAGCAGTAATATTTTTGACGCAAAACTGCGCCGACGCAGTTTTGCATCAAAAAGTATAAATATGGGCCTAAATGCGAACTGGGGGGAGGTCGGTTAAGTAAGAGCCTACAAATTCGATTCTCGTCTAGCTGTAAGAGGTCATCGTTAGTATGACCCCAAACTCCGGCGCCACAACAGGAAGTGGAGGCGCACTGGGCACTACCAGCCAAGGGACACTTAAGATAATTTTAGGCCCATATATATATACTTTTTTAGCACCGCATTTGCGTCATTTTTTGACGCAAAAGCGACGCGAACTAGCAAAATACAATTGTATTTTGTAAGTTTGTGCTGTTTTTGCTTCAAAAAGCGGCTCAAATGCGGCACTAAAAAAGTATAAATATGGGCCTTAGAGTCTGGCTGAGATGTTGGTGCCCCATGACTCCGAGCTATCAAACATTACACCTAAGTAAGGAAAACTGTGGACTGTGTATAAACGCTTGATCTTACATGCTGTATGGGGCACCCTATTTTTGCTACCGCTACAGGCCACAATATGTGATTTACTAAAATGAGTAATAAAATCCAGGTTTGCTGCAAATACAGGGAAGGAATCCACCAACCTACGGAGTGCAATGGGTTTGTGGGCCATGAGAAACTCATAATTTGTGCACAAAATTGCGGGAAAGGTCACACTGCTTATCTTTGGTACATCAATTATAGCATCTACTAAAGAAGGTGTTAAATTATTAATGTAAAGGATGAACAACAGAGGAGCCATCAGGCATCCGTGATAGACACCATGGGCCAGATTTAAGAAGCCCCTCGCAACACTTTGCACCATATTAGCATCATTGTTTTGACGCTAAAGTGGCATTAGGTTGGCAAAAACACCACACCATATTTACAAAGTGGTGCAATGGATACATTGCCACACTTTGTCATCCTTTGTGCCAAATTATGCCACCCGGCATAATGTATACAAGAGGGCATTCTGGCTTTAGGAGGCTCAGAAAAATGGCACAGTGAAATCTATGAGATTCCACTGCGCCATTTTTAGCATAACTTTTAGCGCCTGCCTAAGGCAGGCATTAAAATGATGCTCCTATTTTTTCAATGGGCCTCCTTTCAAAGGATTAGCATAAAAAATGTTGGTGCTAATCCTGCAAAACGGCAAACTAGCGTAAACATTTTTGACACTAGTTCCCTAATGTGCGCCATGGTGTGCCGTGTCATAAATACGGCACACACACAATGGTGTTGGGGGGGCATAATGAGGCGTAAGAAAATTTGCGTGTCATGACATGATGACCACTTTTCGTAAAGATGCCCCCATGTTTTAGGCTAAAATCTTCAGCAAGATCCTCCTCAGGGCCGAAGCATACCCTAGCCCACAAATTCCTGTGACACCTGTGCAATAAGTGTACTAAAGGCTACATCAATGCCTAAATCCAGCAACATCCTCCATAGCTTGGTTTGGTTCACACAATCGAAAGTGGTCGATAAGTCCATGAACACTCAGAATAGCGGGCAGCGCCTAGTAATGGTACATTTCTCCATGATAAGCAAGAGATTCAGGCGCTGCTCCAATGTAGCCAACCACTCTGTGAAACTGTACTGACTGAAGTGTAGTATGTTATGTTCACAAGTCTATACCTGCATCTGGTTAAAAATGACCTTGTCATTGCTGTTTACTGCAGAATCAATCAGGGATATGGAATGGTAACACGAGGCTTCTGACCTGTTGCCTTTATTAAAAATTGACACAATTGCTGAGTGGAAGAAGGAACTTTGAAAGCTATCAATGATCAGGTTGTTGAAAGCATTGGTTAGAAGCGATGCCCAGAGCTCCAAGTTGCTCTTAATAAGGCCGATTGGAACTCCAGGCAGACAAGGGGGATTTAGAACTGGGGATTTCAGAAACAGCAGCAGTCACCTCTTCAACTGAAGAAAAATTAACTTGTGATTGTGTCCCTACTAATACCATATTAGGGAGCCAGGAGCAAAATCATTAACATCAACTGGAGAGCAATATATGATAGAAAAGTGCTTAACCTAATGGTTAGCAGTGATATCACAGCATATTTTATTAGCTGGTGCTCCCGTTACCCTAGATTGCCTAAGCATGGTCCAGAAGGTCATGTGATCTTCCTGATTAGCAGCAGCAATGAGGCGATCCCAATCCTCACCACTGAGAGTATCCCTCCTTCTTTTAATTTGCTGTCTGGTATGTCTCCTAGCGCATGCCGCCTCACTCACGATTCTTGGCTTGGCCAAAGGCTCTATCTTAAGCTGCATATTAGAACGTGAACATAAGTAATCAAGCCACCTAGTAACCCCCATAATTACCTTACACTGGCTTTAGAATGGACATTCTAATAAGATAGCTAAGTGCCTCAAAATGACGCTGCAGATTTGAGCAACAAGGTGCTTCCGAAAGACAGAAAAGTAAAGTACTCACATGCTGTTGAAGGATTTCAGCCAAAATCTCACTAAGATTTCGTATATGCCACTGCAGTCCGCGGTCCTTATACCAAACCAATCATTGTTGTTGGACCATTGGTGGGGCACTAGTTCTTAAAAAGTGCAGGGAGAAGGTTGCAAATGAGGCTGACAAAAACAAGGCACACAGGGATCGAAAGAGATGCAAGAGCGGCATCTAGTTATCTTTTTAGTAAATTGTTTCCATTATATCATTATATAAACAAGGCGATTGCCCATATACACACACATAAACACACACACACAGACACACACTTGTAAAATACCTTTAAGATTGTGATTAAATGTATACCAAAAACAGTAGAACAGTTACATGTTGAAACACCAAATCAAGAAATCAAGTGTTGGATTTTAAGTGACACAGGCCCTCATTCTGACTCCGCCGCCCGCCAATGTCCCGCCGTCAGAATACCGCTGCGCGGTCAAAAGACCGCCGCGGTTATTCTGAGTTTCCCGCTGGGCTGGCGGGCGACCGCCAAAAGGCCGCCCGCCAGCCCAGCGGGAAACCCCCTTCCATGAGGATGCCGGCTCCGAATGTAGCCGGCGGAGTGGAAGGGGCGCGACGGGTGCAGTTGCACCCGTCGAGATTTTCAGTGTCTGCTTGGCAGACACTGAAAATCATAGTGGGGCCCTGTTAGGGGGCCCCACGACACCCATTACCGTCATCCAGTTCCTGGCGGCTAACACCGCCAGGAACAGGATGGCGGTAAGGGGGTCGGAATCCCCATGGCGGCGCTGCTAGCAGCGCCACCGTGGAGGATTCCCCAGGGCAGCGGGAAACCAGCGGGACACCGCCGGTTTCCCGTTTCTGACCGCGGCTGTACCGCCGCGGTCAGAATGCCACGGAAGCACCGCCAGTCTGTTGGCGGTGCTTCCTCTGCCCTCTGCCCTGGCGGTGAGACACTGCCAGGGTCAGAATGAGGGCCACAGTCTTTAGAATTTCTTTCCAGAGGTATAGTATGTGGCAGGAGTAAGTCTCCAATAATTTGCAAGGTGGGAAAAGATAGGGAAAAATTGGGAGCAGCACAAACTATTGTGTTTGTATGTACTCTCTAACCATCCAGGGAAACATTTTCTGGAAAGTTCATTACTCATGCTTGATATTACACTATTGTGAAGTAAAATGAAACAGGAGTAAATGACTTATGAATGCAAGACATTTTTATGAAATCCCTGCACTGGTAAATCCAGCCCTTTGCATGTATAAATCAGATTTACACTTTCAAATGACTTGGAGAATGGGATCAATTTATTTCACTGGGGTATAAAAAATCCACTATTCACAGGAACTGTTTTCTTCACCTTTCCTTACATTTTCTAACAATAAAATAGTTTGTACATATTGTTTTATTATTTTCTGTAGAGTAACATTATTATGAATGCTTTCTCTTTATATGAGTGAGTGTTCAAAAACACTCATTAGTGACAGTGGTGGCTGCTGCTTTATCTCTACATGTAATATGTTTTATTATTGTTCCTTTTCTACATAATCCCTGCAGAGGATCATGGCTTCTTTTCACTAACTGTTGCATGGAGTAGGTGTGTTTAATGCCAATGCAGTATATCATGTTTTGTTTAGTTGTTTCATTCATTCCTCTCAAACGTAGTTAGCATATTTAAATCAAATAAACTCACCCTAAGTGAATGGTTAGTGGAAGCCCCTTTGGGGTCATGCAACATTTCCATTGGGCTGAGAAACTCAGGGGCATATTTACCATGAGGTTACACCTCAGGTGTGTCATTTTGTGACCCAGCAGTGGTGCAATCTGTGCTCCACATTTACAAAGTGATGCATGAGGCACACTGCATCCCTTTTCGCTCGCCTGCGTCATTATATTCCAACACCTCAACCAGCTGCATCATGAAACATTAAACATATGCAAGGTAGGTGTTCTCCGTAAAATCCAGTGCAGAGCTGATGCATCAATATTTACGTGTTTTTGGGGAAGCAACCCACCATCAGAAAATGAAGCACAGAGTCCAAAATGCATCAAAATTCCAGCATATTAGCAACCCAGGCATAAGAAAGGGTGTACTGGCACTGGTATATAAGCAGAGCATACCCAATTAACTTTAACAGCCTCAGCTACACCATGTAGCTACTCATACAGCAGCTAGGAGCAAGAAGACGATAATGTCCACTACCACAACCACCACAGAGGCAGCACAGGAGAAGGGAGTTGATATACTGCCAGAGGACTACCCTCATTGTCCTCAGGGAGGAGGAAGTCAAAACCTATTACAGGGTCAGGAGCGAGTCCACCATCCAGCTCCTCAATCAGATTGCACCAAGGCGGTACACAACATCCCAGAGGTGTACGAAGATGCCTCTACAGTGCAGGCCAAGCCGATGGCATTACTACACCTGCTGGTGTCTGGCTCATTCCAAATCACCACAGCCAGAGTGGCAGGAATGTCACTGCCATCCTTTTTGGCATTCCTACCTTCTGTCCTTGATGCCATCCAAAGCCTCACACCACAGGACCTCATGTTCCCCAACACACAGCAAAACCAACTTGAAAGCAAGCAAGATGTCTATGCTATTGCTAGATTTCCACATGTGTTGTGGATAATGGAATGCACACATGTGCAACTTGTGCCTCCTGATGCTACATTAAACCTCTACCACAATATAAAACATACATATTCCATCAATGTGCAGGCAATAGTGCACCATTTGGGGATTATCATCAATTTGCTAGCAAAGTACCTTGGGAGTGCTCATGATGCATTCTTCTTGAGACACTCCATCATAAACTAGCACTTCCAGAATACGAGGTATTGGAATGGCCTACTGGTTGGTAGGTACATCTGAAGCGCATGACAGACCTCATTTCAGTAAAGTATGTGTGATAAAATAGCCATCTTTGTGTTGGGTGACTGAGACAGTGCATACATAGGACGTGTGGGCGTCATTCTTTCACCATACAACATAGCACATGTGCAATAGAACCCTGTAAGTCACACATGTCAAGACCTGCTAAGCCACTGTGTGCTTTGAAATGGAAGAAAGACACTCACAAATGCAACAGCATTAAAAGTGCTGTGTTGCAACACTATGTAAAAGAAAGGGCCTCCATCTTTGTTGTCTGTGTGTCCACAGGTAACTCTGATGGACATGAGGCATGCCTTGTATTTAATACCTGTAGAAATGAGAAAGATTCAAATAATTGGTCCTCTCCAGGTCATGTGTACCATGGATATTTACAATAGTCATCATATACACTCTTACTATCCCATGTATGGTCAATTTAGTGGCACACAGACTTACTCTATTAATCGTCCAAGGGTTCAGCTGTGCAGCAAGGTAGACTCTCATGCACAGAAGACATTGTACAGGAAATGCAGCCACACATTCACCATTTTTCTAATGTGCCTGTCTTGAAGCTATGCTGCCCATTGTGTGCCAGTGCAGCCTGCAAAATCATGACACTGCTGAATGTCCAAAAATATGCCCAACACTGTCCTCACTCAGTAAGACAGTGAATTGTCGACAGCTTACCAGTGGGAGCACAAGACTCCCATATATCCAGTAATACAGTGAAACCACTACAAAATGGACACCACACCAGTTTAGGAAAATAGGTAATATTTATCTAAATCAAACAAAGCCACAACGACAAAAATCCAACATACACAAGTCAAGATATGAATTTGAGAAATAATAGGATTCTTAATCCTTAGAAAACAGTGAGAATGCTGTTGTTACACAAAGTATCTGGTTAGCATAAAAAATAAAGCTGCACGGACAAGCGTGCATCGGAAAAGGCAGCGATGCATCAACTCCTTCCACGGAAGGGAGGCTGTGCATAATTTTCTTCTCCAATTGGGTCGGTCTTCTCCCTCGCAAGTGAGCGAAACATCGATTTCCAGATGGGGCACCTCGGATCCGCGCAGAATCAGCTTGACTTTGACGCCCATGGACAATGTTTGGAACATTCTGTTGTATGGTGTTAGAAAACCGTGCTGCGTGAGGTTTTCATCATTATCAGCAGCCACAAGTCGTTTCTCCAGCTGCGATGCGTCATTCTCTAGCCACGCTAGAGGTGGAGCATTGTTTTTAGCTTAGAGGCCGGCGGCGCATCGTTTATCAGCCGCATTGCAAATGATGTGTCGTAAATTTCCCTGCGCTGCGTTCTGTGCATGGATTTTCAGCTCTTGTCTGCCAACTTCACCTTTCAAATGCACACAGACTGGATAGGAAACCATTTGACAGGTCAGGAATCTCAGCAAAGAGTGCAGTTGTTAGCAGAGGAAGTCTTTGATGGCCCTGAGACTTCAAAACAGGAGGCAAGCTCAGTTCAAGCCCTTGGAGATTCTTCATAAGCTGGAATGCACAACAAAGTCCAGTGTGTGTCCCCTTTCACAGGCAGAAGCAGCAACTGCAGGATACCTCAACAAGACACAGTCACAGACAGGGGCAGCACTTCTCCTCAGTTCTTCAGCTCTTCTCCTTGGCAGAGGTTCCTCTTGGTTCCAGAAGTGATCTTATTTTCAGGGGTTTTGGGTCCAATACGAGTACCCCTTTCTGCCTTTGAAGTAGGCCTACTTCAAAGGAAAGTCTCTGCTGTTCACCAAATCCGGCCCTGCCCTGGCCAGGCCCTAGACACACACCAGATGGTTGTAGACTGCACTGTGTGAGGGCAGGCTCTGCCCTTTCAGGTGTAAGTGACCAATTCTCCTTCCCCTCCCAGCACAGATTGCTTATCAAGATATGCAGGCTACACCCCACCTCCCTTTTGTCACTGTGTGGAGTAGAGGTGTAACCAACCCAACTGTCAATCTGACCCAGACAGGGGATCCATAAATAGGCAGAGTCACAGAAGGGTTTAAACAAGAAAAGGCCTACTTTCTAAAAGTGGCATTTTCAAACTAACAATCTAAAAACCAACTTCACTAAAAGAGGTATTTTTTATTTGTGAATTCAGAGACCCTAAACTCCAAATTTCTGTCTACTCTCAAAGGGAATCTGCAGTTTAAAGTTATTTAAAGGCAGCCCCCATGTTAACCTATGAGAGACATAGGCCTTGCAACAGTGAAGACTGCATTTAGCAGTATTTCACTGTTAGGACATGTAACACACATCTGTACATGTCCCACCTTTAACATACAATGCACCCTGCCCCTGGGGCTACCTAGAACCTACCTTAGGGGTGACTTACATGGATAAGAAGGTAAAGTTTAGGCCTGGCAAGTGGGTACACTTGCCAAGTTTAATTGGTCATTTAAAATTGCACACACAGACACTGCAGTAGCAGGTGTGAGCCATGTTTACAAGGCTACTTAGGTAGGTGGCACAACCAGTGCTGCAGGTCCACTAGTAGCATTTGATTTACAGGCCCTGGCCACCTCTAGTGAACTTTACTAGGGACTTACTAGTAAATAAAATATGCCAATCAGGAATAAGTGAATTTACACATACATTTTACATAGGAGCACTTGCACTTTAGCATTGGTTAGCAGTGATAAAGTGTCCAGAGTATCAAAAACAGAGGCCCTCATTCTGACCCTGGCGGTCTTTGACCGCCAGGGCGGAGGACCGCGGGAGCACCGCCGACAAGCCGGCGGTGCTTCAATGGGGATTCCGACCGCGGCGGTAAAGCCGCGGTCGGACCGGCACCACTGGCGGGGTCCCGCCAGTGTACCGCGGCCCCATTGAATCCTCCGCGGCGGCGCAGCTTGCTGCACCGCCGCGGGGATTCTGACCCCCCCTACCGCCATCCAGATCCCGGCGGTCGGACCGCCGAGATCCGGATGGCGGTAGGGGGGGTCGCGGGGCCCCTGGGGGCCCCTGCAGTGCCCATGCCACTGGCATGGGCATTGCAGGGGCCCCCGTAAGAGGGCCCCTACATGTATTTCACTGTCTGCTGCGCAGACAGTGAAATACGCGACGGGTGCAACTGCACCCGTCGCACAGCTTCCACTCCGCCGGCTCGATTCCGAGCCGGCTTCATCGTGGAAGCCTCTTTCCCGCTGGGCTGGCTGGCGGTCTGAACGAGACCGCCCGCCAGCCCAGCGGTAAAGTCAGAATTACCGCCGCGGTCTTTCGACCGCGGAACGGTAACCTGACGGCGGGACTTTGGCGGGCGGCCTCCGCCGCCCGCCAAGGTCAGAATGAGGGCCAGAGTCCAGCGCACATCAACAACCTGGTAAGCAGAGGCAAAAAGTTAGGGAAGACCACGGGAAGGATGCCAAATGTAACACATTTCCCTCCCAGCTGAAAGTCGGGAGCAACTACCCAACCTCATGGGAGTTTTCATCACTAAGGCGGAAGAATCTTGACAGACCATCAGCATTGTCATATTCTGTACCAGGGCGGTGTTCCACCGTAAAGTCCATCCCCTGTAGGGAAATGGACCACCTCAACAGTTTTAGATTCTCACCCCTCATCTGAATTAACCATCTGAGGGGCCTGTGGTCGGTCTGAACCCAGAAGTGAGACCCAAACAAATATGGTCTTAGCTTCTTCAGCGCCCAGACCACAGCAAAAGCTTCACGCTCTATTGCACTCCACCTATGTTCCCTGGGGAGTAACCTCCTGCTGATGAAGACTACGGGTTGATCTAGGCCCTCTTCATTTAGTCGTGAAAACACTTCTCCCATACCATGCTCTGAAGCATCAGTTTGCACAACAAACTGCTTGGAGAAATCACGTGCCTTCAACACAGGTGCTGTGCACATGGCTGCTTTCAGGGCATCTAAAGCCGTCTGGTAAGACTATTTCCAGATCACCTTCCTTGGTTGCTTCTTAGAAGTCAACCCATTTAAGGGGCCAACAATGGTGCCATACCCCTTGTCAAAACATCTGTAATAGCCAGTAAGGCCCAAAAAGGCACTCACCTCAGTCTGGTTCTTGGGAGACTCCCAAGCCAGAATGGTGTCAATTTTTGGCTGTAGGGGTGCCACCTGGCCTTTCCCTACCTGGTGTCCCAAATGCACCACTGAACCCTGCCCTATCTGGCACTTACTGGCCTTAATAGTGAGGCCTACCTTTTGCAGGCCCCCCAACACTCTACAGAGGTGTTGCAAGTGTTCTTACCTCATGGGACTGAACACTGCCATGTCGTCCAGGTAGGCCACACTGAAATCATCCAGCTCTGTCAACACCTGGTTGATCAACCCCTGGAACGTGGCAGGGCATTTTTCATCCCAAATGGCATAACTTTAAACTGGAAGTACCCATCTGGGGTAGAAAATGCTGACCTCTCCTTTGCCCCCTCAGTTAAGGCAATCTGACAATACCCAGACGTCAAGTCAAATGTGCTCAGGTATTTGGCAGCTCCCAACCCATCAATGAACTCATCAGCTGGGAGGAAAGGGGGGCGTGTCAGTGTTGGTAACCATATTGAGACCCCAGTAGTCCACACAGAACTGGAATTCTGGTGTGGCACTAGGAGCCGCAGCCTTTGGGACCAAGACCACAGGACTGGCCCAAAGACTACTAGAAAACTCAATCACCCCAAGGGTTAACATCTTTAATACTCCATCTTTGATGCTTGCTCTGACCTTATCAGTCACCCTGTAAACCTTCTGTTTAACATGCTGACTGTCCCTAGTGTCCACATCATGTGTACACAAGTGTGTGACCCCTAGGATCAAGGAGAACACGGAGGTGAACTGACCCAACACCTGGTGACAGCCCCTCTGTTGTTCTGAGGTTAGAGAGGGGGAGAGGTTCACTCCCTCCACAGACCAATCCTTCTCTCCAGCAGACAGGAAGTCAGCAAGAGGCTCACTCTCTTCCTCCACCACATCATCTGTTGCTAGGAGCATGGAGAATTCAGTCTGCTCAAAGTATGGCTTGAGACAGTTCCCATGTAGGACCCTCAAGGGGTTCCTGGGAGTGTGCAAGTTCACCAGGTAGGTGACTTCACTCTTGCGCTCCACTACCTAAAATGGCCCAGTCCACTTGTCCTGGAGAGCCCTAGGCTCCACTGGTGCCATCACCCACACTTTTTGTCCAGGTTAAAACTCGACCAGAGTGGCATTCTGGTCATACTACCATTTCATGTCTTCCTGGCTTTCTTCTAGGTTCTCTTGTGCAAGACCTCTGAAGTGGACAGTCTGGTTTCTAAAGGCCAGCATGCAGCTGAATACATCCTGGGGAGGTTTACTGGGGGCTGTCTCTAAGCCCTCCTTCACCAGACTCAATGGTCCCCTGACAGGGTGGCCATACAGTAACTCAAAAGGACTAAATCTAAGTCCTTTTTGAGGCACCTCTCTGTAGGTGAACAGAAGGCATGCCAAGAGGACGTCCCATTTATGCCTCAAGGGCTCTGACAGGCACAGAATCATGCCTTTTAAGGTGCAGTTGAACCTTTCAACCAGACCATTGCTTTTGGGTGTGGTAAGGAATAGTGAACTTATATGTTACCCCATACTCCTGCCACGGAGACTTCATATAGGTAGATATCAAGTTGGTACCCCTATCAGATACCACTTCCTCGGGGAACCCATGCAGGTAAAAACCCAATTCAATGCACATCCCACAACAGGGGAGGTGATTGACCTCAGAGGACTGGCTTCTGGGTACTAGCTGGCATGGTACACCAAGACCAGAATATACCTGTTGCCTATGGCTGTCTTGGGATCCAGAGGCCCCACAATGTCAATACCAACTCTTTGAGAGGTGGTACTAACCACAGGAAAAGGTTGAAGGGGAGCCTTGCACTTCCCCCCATTCTTGCCACTTGCCTAATAAGTCTGGCAAGACCTACAATGAGCATCAGAATGCCTGCATATCTGGGGCCGATGGAAGTGGGTGACTAGCCTGTCAAAGGTCTTGTCTCACCCAAGATGTCCAGCTAAAGGCACATCATGAGCCAGTCCCAGTAGGAAGGCTCTAATGCACTGGGGTACCACCAGCACACGGGCTGACCAGGCTCAGCAACCTTAGGCTTACTATATAGGAGGCCATCCTCCCGATAGATAAGGTGTGATCCAGGCTCCTTCTCAGCCTGCTGCTGCAGACCCTCCAGAGTAGGGCATACTCTCTGTGCCTCACAGAATGCCTCCCTGGTGGGTCCCCATTCCTGCTGCCACTGTGACAGCTCAGGGACCTAACCCAGCTCAGCCACCTGTGCCCCTGTAGGCTCTGGGGTGTCACCCTCAGGTTCAGCCTCCTCCTGGACTGTGGGAACTTCTGGGGCCTGTTTTCCTTGCCCCTTGTCCTTCCTCTTGCTGGCGTACCCCTGGGCCACTGTTTCAGGCTCCAAGGGCTTCTGACCCCCCTGAAGGGCTGCCATTGACTGGGCAGATACGCATACACACTCAGGCAGACCCAACATCTCCAAGTGTGACCTGTGTCCCACCTTCTTCCAAGGGGAATCCTCTAGGTCATTGCCAAGCAAACTATCCACAAGCATGGTTGGACTCACTGTCCCCTAGTGACACAAGAGTCATCTCAGCTGACTCCCACCCTTCTCCTGGAACCCAACTGCAATACTGGCCAAACCCTGTGACTGAGCACCAGTGGGTGTCAGTGTCCACTTGGGACATCTGGGGTCCCCCCTCATGTTTGTCACCTGATCACATACAAAACACTTGCATGGACCTTTCTCTGCAGGTTTCCCTGTAGAGCCCCATGGTTTCTTTTCACTGGGGGGCTGGGAATCCTCGCCCTGGGAACTAGATTTGGGCCCTTTAGAGAACTCCCCCTGTTTACCCTTACCTCCCACTTCATCTGATGGGGACCATGCCCACCCTTGGAGGAGTCTCCCCCATACCGCTTTTGTATCCTGGTGCTCTCCCACCTGTCTGCTTCCAGGAAAAGCAGCTCTGGAAAACACAGAGTATACAAATGATCCCAGGTAATCAAATTGTACAGCCCCTCAAAAGTTGTCACCTTACTGCCCTTCACTAAACCATCCAGTGACATGCAAAAAGAGTCTACACACTCCGACCAAGTTTAGGATTCTTTTTTCTTATATGACCTAACCTTTGGCGGGTTCGTGACCCCGTGAGGTCTCCCCACAGCGTCTTGACATGCTGGACATCAACCCTAACAGAAGTGTAACAGACCGACAACTCGCACCGATGCCGCCCACCTCGACCACTCCACAGCAAGGACCCGACACCTCTCACCAACACCTCCGCTCCACTGCTCTGCACATTGGAACCGACACCAACTTGGATCTAGCGACGCCTCGCTCCCCGACTCCATGCATCGATTTGCTTCCCTACTCTTTACAAGGTACTGTACCAGTGGATCTGTGTGACTCCGTGACTGGTGCCATTGGTGTCAAATTGTTGGAAACGACTCCGTCAGGATGCTGTGATAACACCAAATTATTGCATTTGTGGTTCTGAGCACTATTTTTGAGTTTAATCTTTGAAAATTCATATTTTTACTTGAGTATTACTATTGGGCACAGTGGCATGTAGTGGGCCCCAAATTAGGCCCCCCATGCCACTTAAAAAATAAAATAATACTTACCTGTACTTACCTGGGATGGGTCCCCCCATCCATGGGTGTCCTCCAGGGGTAGCTGAGGCTGGCAGGGGGTGTCCCTGGGGGCAGGGAAGGGCACCTGTGTACTGCTACCATGGTCAGAGACCAAGGAAGTGAGCTCACAGGTCCCTTAACGCCTTCCCTCACCCAGGTGTTAAAAAACGGCGCACATCATGCTGGGCGCTGTTTTTTAAGGCCCGCCTCCTCCTGTGCATCAAAATGACGAGGGAGTATAAATAAGGTGCACAGGCGTTAAAGTCATTTTATGGGCAGGAACGTCTACCTTGCATGTCATTAACGCAAGGCGGTTTCCTGCATCCAAAAAATGAAGCACACAGAGGATAGAAGAATAGAGTACAATAAAAAATAAAAAATTACCACTAAAATGAAAAAATCCAATTAATATGATTGGAAATGTACAATTTCAAATGTTTAAGGTAAGTATAGCATTTAAAAGCACAAAATCCCACTTGTGGTTATCTGGTCTTGCGAGAGGGGTGAAAGTCAGAAGTTCAGGCCAACTGCAATGGAGTATGGGCCAGATACAGGGACAAAGTAAAAGTTACCATCTGATAGACCAACAGGAAGAGTCAAATTCATGATGGCGGAGGCTGCAAGGGCAGGGAGAGCATTGCAAATGGTCATTGCTGTTGCATGAAGAGCAGGCCAAACGTTTATGGATGGTTGTCAATGTAGCTCAAAGATCTTGTTCAGCGTTGCAGACAGTCTTTGCTGGAGCTTCCTGTTGGCTGTCACTGGGGGCTGTTGATGCTATTGCTCAAAGTCCAGATTTTGCATTGCTGGTCGTCGTGGATGGTTGCTGTACCAAGTAGAGTCTGGTTCTCCGGATCTCTATTCACACTGGCAGTCAGCATGGGTAGCAAGATGTTGGTGTGGGGTGCGGTGGTTTTTTTTCCAGTCTCGAAGAGGCCAAAACTTTAAAATTTTCCTTTGTTTTTAGGAGAAGCTCAACTGATACCACAACAAGGGGTCAGAACCTGGGAAGAACCTCTTGGCAATCAGGAACTCCAGAAGGGATGGCAGGGCTCTAGTAGGTCCAATTGCAGGTTCAGGCTGGTCCATTGCCAGCTGGGAAGTTGCAGGGTGGCCTACCATTTATACATTTAATATGTGATACCTTTTGTTTGGGAATAGATAGAAATTTCATGTTTGGTGTCTAAGGAATTAGAATTTAAAATCCTCTTTAGTGGTAAAGTTTGATTTTAAAATAAAATTCTGAAAATGCCACTTTTAGGAAGTTGGCATTTTCTTGTCCTAACTATTTTGTTCCTGCAGTCTATCTCCTGGGTCACATTACTGGGTACAGTTGGCTGTTGGCCTTTGTGTATTCCTCTCAGACATCAAGACAATAGAGAGATTGGGTGTTGCCAAGATGGATCTTCTTAACTTGATGGGAAGGGGTAGAACTTTTATATATCATACTTGCATTTTGAAGACACTGTGTCAGCACACACACAAATAACTTCACAGTTGCCTATTGTACCCCCAGACATCCTTGGACCAGGATAGGAAAGCAAGAATTACAGAAGCCTCTGTGGGGGGAAAACTCAAGAAGCTTCTTCCACTGCTTACCAGTGCTAAAGTGCTTTCTCCTTTAAATACTGTAACTTTGGCTTACACCCAATTGCCACAATTAACTTACTTGCACATGCACATATGAGTTGCAGTGCTGAGAGCTAAAGTTTTGTTTTGACTTGCATTCTGCAGCTAGTTTTGTGGTTAAAATGGAAATATTGAAAGTGTTAGTACCAGAATTCAATACTAAAATGAATAAATGATCTGCTCACAAGTGACATCTTAAAACTAGGGGTGGGCAGAGCTCATGGAGCCCCACTGTGCAGAATTCAGCAAAGTGGTTAAAAAACATTGTGAGCTCTGTGGCATTCCACCATTGGGTGTAGTTACTTGGCGTGCACATTCACACTATGGGCCAGTGGGCAAAAACAGCGTTTCTGCCCACTGGTCCAGTGGAAAACTCACCACAACATCGTAATTGAGCCGGCGGTAATGTGGTGCGTTGGGTGCGACGTAATTCGGGCAGTGAAATGTGCGACGGAGCTGTCCATGGGGGCCCCTGCAATGCCCATGCCAAGTGCATGGGCAGTACGGAGGCCCCCATGGGTCCCCAACGGCCCTTTTCTGCCATTTTGAGACCTAGTTGAATGTGATGCAGGCAGACGCAGGAGTTTGTTGTGTGTGTGACTGGAGTTATATTGCGGTCAGTACAGTGTGAATGTGTCTGCTGCCAATCGATAGGTAACAAACAGTGGTATTTGGAAAAGTAACCATTGTTCTGGTGTTTGAAGTTATGGAAACAGTGCCTTCTGGGAGTTGCAGTCAAGTCAGTCCCTGTACTATACACCCTGGACAAATGTTATCTCCCCAGGTGTGTACTTTTTAATTGATATGTAACAAACAGGGGTATTTGGACAAGTGGCCACTGCTCTGGTGTTTGAAGTTATAGAAAGAGTGCCTGCTGGGAGTTGCAGTCATACCTGTCCTGTCCACTATACAATTGTCATTCCCCCCAGGTGGGAACCCTTCAATTATGAGTTGCAAAATAGAGGTATTTTAACAGGGGAACACTGGGCTGGTAAGTGGAGTGACAGTGAAAGTGGCAAAAGGTGAGCTGTGGGCATGAATGGCATAGTATTTTTGTGACTTTTTTAATATTGTGACTTAGCAGACTCCACTCCCCCAAGTATTCCTGTCAAGCCCTCAGGATGCAGGATGGCTAAGACCTTCTCCTTCAAGGGAAAGAGATGTAATGGGGCCCTGGGAGGGGCCCCGCCAGTCTTCTTGGCCTGCAACTGGTGCCTGGAGACCAGGGAATAAACCTTGCCCTGTACCACCTCTTCCACCTCTTCCTAATGTTCCACCTTTTCCTAATGTCCTCCTTTGTGGTCAGGATGGAGTCTACAGCATTCACTCTGTTGACTATCCTGTCCCACATTTCCATTTTCCTACTGAGAGGAGCGTGCTGGACTTGTGCTCCAAACAATTGTGGCTCTACTCCTATTATTTCGTCCACCCTGACTTGTGACTCCTCTTTGGAAAAATGGGGATTTTCAGAACGTGACATGGTGAAACAAAAAGAAACAGGAGACAGTGACTAAAAAGGAAAGTGCATTAGGGTGTTAATGGTCAAAAGTGTGTGTAGGGTGTTCATTGGGATGGTGAAAACATGGCTGCCTAATCTATACGCTCTACAAAAAGAGATGCTCAGGCATCTTGCAGTGTAAATGCAAAGAATTGCGGTCTGTGAAGGGGTGTGTATAATAGTGTCCTTTGCAGGTGTGTCCACTGTGGCAATGTACGTCAGCTGTGTTGTTTTCAAATTCATCCAATGTGCAGTTGTGTTTTACTTTGCTGACGACAGACTGCTATGGTTCAGACCGGCATTGGCTGACCACCATGGGGGTCCGCCACAGAGACTGTGTGCTTGTAATAAGGTCAGTGATTGGTTGCTGTGCTGTCAGCGCTGGAGGTTGGACTGCCTATTTTCAGGCCTCCACACTGCTGGCAGACGGCCTGTTTTGGTTGCCGGTCGGTGGTCCTGTCTGTCCTGCCTGACTGCCAAACTCGTAAGGAGGCCCTACGTTTGTTTTCATTTTGTTTGTGGAAAAGGGCTTTCTATTAGGAAGTTGTAGTGATTGGTGCCTACTGTGACTGGGACTAGTGCTATCACTTTCATATCACAAATGCAAGTTGGCTGTTTGTAGATATTTCTACACAGTGCATATTTTTGGAGGTGTCTTCATATATTTTTATTAAAAAATATAGTAACAGCCTTGAATGGCTGTGTGGGAGTATATTTTTAGAACGGTTTGAATTATGACTTGCTCAGAGTCTGTGATTATTTTTGAGGGATAGTACTTGTTTGTATTATGTTTTTTATGGTTTAAGAGCTCGTAGTAAGTGCTACTTTGTTTATTTGGTATTAGGGCACGTATAAAAGGGGTATTTGTGTTTTGATATTCACCACGCATGGTGTACATCTGAGTGAATGGTTTGGGGCACATTTTGAAGGTCCCATTCATCATCTAGATTTGCTTATTGTCTACATTTTATTAGATTGTTTGCTGTAGAGAATATTAAGATAAATTTTCCATTATTTACAATGTCATGACAAAGGGGAGGCTCGTCATTATTATTGTAATTGTTAAATGTTCAGTTATATCTATGTCTTAATATCTTCATGGGGCAGGTAAGGTGTCACTGGTGGCTTTTTTAGATTGAACAAATAAATGTTTTTAAATAGGGAGAGGTGGTAGTTACCCTATTCTGTGTTCAGGGATTCTAGATAGTACAACTTTAAGGATTTTGTTTGTGGGTTCCTGAGAGCTGGAGGTTGCCTTTCTTATATCTGGCCGTGCTTAAGATTATTTCTGTCAAATATAGGGGGAGGGGGTTGGGCTCTTTTATATAAATCACAACATCAACGTTTGTAGCTGTCCTCCTGTTTCATGCATTAGACTAATGTTTAGTACATTTCTAGTTTATCCTTTCTGATGATGCACTTTCATGGCTGTAGGTATGGCATCTTTGGTTTAATAAATGCTTTTCTGTCTCTGAAGTGATACTTTGGCAGCCTCTGTCAATGTGTCTGTAAGTAGTGTAATAATATAAATACATATTATATTTTAACTGTTTCATATTTGTTCATAAAATTATAAGAAATGCAATTACTTTTATTCAGTATACTTACGTGTATTTGCTGTTGAGATGTTTTGCATGGTTTTGCAGCTTTTACATTTGGGGTGTTCTAATGTGGAGCTAGTGTTTTCTGTTGAGGGAAAAAAGTGTAGGTTTCATATGAAATGGTACTTTGTTGCTGGCTTGTAGGGGTTGAGGTCGCTAGAATTATTTTTGTTCACTATTTGTGTGAGTCAATTTGTTATTAATTGATGTATACTTACTTTCTTTTTTCTTTCTGCTGGTTTGTGATAGTCATTTTCCGGGAGTTTACTGGTTTTCAAGATGTAGATATGTTTATTTTAGGAAGTCTATGTTTAAAGATGAACTTTAACGACTGTGTCAATATTTATTTGCTATTTTGCATTTTTAAGTTTAATAACATGTTTTCATCTAAATACATGTATTACCTACTTAGTTATATAGTTGTTGAGATGTACATATTTCTTCTTTAATGGTTTATTTAGAAAATGCAGCAGAAGTTCCTCGACTTGCACGTTCGTCATTTTTGAAGTATTTAATTGTTTAAATTAGTGTGCCTTTTATATTACTGTTGACATTGTTTGTTTGATTTTATTGATTCCCATGGGTGCCTCCCTCCCAGAATTTGTGGCATGTGGGGGGGGGGGGGGGGAACCTGTAAAAGAAACCATCCAAGTCCTCAAAGGAAACACACACACTCCAGGATGCCATTTCTAACTTCTTTATTGTAGTGGCAAACCAAGAAGAATCGCCCATAGCATTTTCAACAAGAAATCCTTGTCTTGTTCCTGAGTGAAAGGCAACAAACATGCACTATGCGCATGTATAATATACTGGCCATCCAAAGTTGACAGTGTAGGTATCTAATAATAATTTTCCTGTATGGTGAATCAAGACCAAGTGGGAATCATAATAGATAGAACACTGCAACAAAATAGGTACAACCGATCTGGGCCTGCTGGCCGCTAACACCGGTCATATCACATAACACAAAAGGTCACTTCTAAGCACCTAATAGCAAGAGTATACTAAATATGGCAATGGGGCACTGGTTTAATCAACCCTTTTTTTAACAAGGGTAAATCAACAATATATACATAGATTATAGTAAAATGATTATGGTCAAAAGTACATATGTAGAACTTATTCACAATCTCATGATGCCCAGGTGAGCTATCCACATAAGCTTGTTGTAAACAAATTGAATGTAATGCTGATCCCTTTTTAAATTTTAAAGAAGGAGGGATTGCCCTAAATATATGCTGTCTGAGCTTTTTTCATCCTAAATCCATATTTCAACCTACAATACCCTTTGACAGCATTGATGTGTTTGAGAGAGGGTCAAATTCAAGTTCAAGTTTGCTTAACGATCATTTAACCTGTCTCAGGCACAACATGTGGCCTTGGCTGAGTTGAAAGGGAATGATACCATTGTGATCAGAAAATCTGATAAGAGTGGCAACACCTATATACTCTAAAAAGATAGTTAGAGGAAGGACATAGACAGGTAAGGCTTGTTACATGTCTTGCTATAGACACACTAACTCCACTCCCAGCAAGCGGGATCATGAAAATTGCTCCTGATTACTGGGAGCAGAGTTTTCATCTGATTCCCTGCCCGCTGTCATGCAGGCAGGGAAACAAATGAAATATTGCTCCCACACATAGGGAACTGCATATTTAGCAAATCCCTGTGAATGAGAGCTATGCCCACTCCCACAGGAGGTGGGGAGCCAGCTAGAATTGCAGCAACTTCGCCATGCACAGCTAATTACTCCATATATTATGTAATTGATGAGATCTTGTATGGCATCTTTGATATTATCACTGCAACATTTGCAATACAATTATTGATAAGAAAACTGTGCATGGCAAATTACTTAAAAGAACTCTAACTATAGCTGCTGAATTTCTATGGTTTTGTAAGAGTAAATTCAGAACCTAACTATAACATCCCTGTAACCTTTGTTTTTTTCAGTGAATATATATACACACACACATATATATTTTGCTTGTTAATATTTAGATTTGTGTTTATATGTTTGTAGTTATTGCTAACTTTTTGGAGGGGTTAGATTACGTATTTTAGATTTAGATTTTTTGGGGTGAATGATGAACATTTTGTTTGTGTAATTTATTCTTGTTTATTTTAAATATGTGTTCAACATGTTTTGGGTTTATTTGTACTAATTGTTCTTATGTAAAAAGTGTTTTTCTGTTTCATTAATGATTAGTTAATTATTTTAGTGATGATGTTTAGTCAATATTCTGTGAATTGATATTTTTGACATATTCTATGCTAATTTGAAGGTAATTATGTTTTCTGTTTCCAATATTTTTGTTTTTGATATAAGTAAAATCAATATTTTTGACAATTGTATTTGTGTTCTGGATATTTGTGTTTTTATAGTGAAGCATAAGGAGTCAATATTTTTATTATCAATAATTTCTAGATATTTTTGTATTCCAAAATTGAATGCGTCGATATGTCAGTGGTCCATGTAAGGAATGAGGTGAGGGAGGATATGGGGAGGTAATACCACTCCCTTGAGGATATAGAATCATATCTTTAATACTGGCATTCATAGAAAAAGATCTGCTAAGAGGAGTGATCAACATAACTATGGTAACCCTTGTTGCAGAGCAGCTCCCCTGATGCTCCCCGCTCAAGCCTCAAGCACAACTTAATTCTGCAGTGCTTTCTACAACACAAAAATCGACCAATGTATTAAATTTAGTAAGAAACCTTTTTTCAGTGTTATTTTTCTTCCAACGCTCACGAAGGATAGAAGAACTAATTAATATGTATTTATTACTGCTCTCTCGTGGTTACAGAATAGACAGGGAGCCATGTCTGTTTGAAAATTTACATCAGAAAAACCCAAGTTTCTTTAATAGTGTTCAACTAAACTTTAGTAAGTCAGAGGTGAAAATGTGCCTGCAGTGCTGCAGTAACCCAAATAACTTCAGATTTTTTTTTTTTTTTTTTTTTTTACAAATGAGTGATTTCAATATACCTGGCAGCGAATAAGCATTGTTAAAATGCATTTGGAGGGTAGTCTCTGTATTAATCCTGATATTATTTTATTGCCGGTCTACTTTTTTTAAAAGAACCTGAATGCAATTTCCATTTGATTTTTCAATAAATCCACTAACTCATATTTACATGGTCTAAAAGTGTTTTTTCAATGATTATGTATCCACAGTTTCCAATCATAACCAGTCGAACTGGATTATTATTTCATAATTTGATAATGACAATGCTTTCATTTTAGAAGAAAAACGAGACTCGTTATGTTGCTCATCTGAACAAAGGAAGTTGTGAACTCCATTTGCCAGCAGGCTGATCTCACCTCTAATATTTAAAACGCCAAGACAAATGTTAGAATAAAATGATGTTCCTGTCTAGCTTCCCCGCACAGAAATGCCCAGTGGCTAGGAAACCAGTGCTGTTCCCAGAAAGCTGTGCAAGCTAAAAAGCTTAATGGATTTTTAAAAGGGTCTTTAGCAGACTAGAGCAGGGGTGTTCAGGCTTGTACAAAACATAAAACATTGATTGCTTCGAATCCTACAAAGTAATATAAGGAGTGCCTAATAAAAGCAGGTTGTTATTAAAACCTTCATTTGAGTCTGTAATTTAATCTCGAGTGTACTTCTGTGGTTTACCAGAAGTACAGCCAAGGCAATACATCTAGGCTACAAAATGCTCTGCAATTGTAATGTCTCTGTCTTTCTCGTGTGCAATATCAAATATAAATATGTATTTCACTCTGTGGCTGCCAGATGTCAGGTCTGATTACATTGACCGTAGAGTCTGCATTAAATGATCCTGGTTTAAAAATAATTTGAGGAGGAGTCATGATTGTGCCTTGCAGACAATTCGCTATTCAAAGTGCATTCACGGGAAATCGAAAATTCAAACGCGGATTTTAACAAGTTTTAAAAATGTGTAACCAGTGGGTGATATGCATTAGATAGGTGTTTGAAAGTTCAACTACACCCATAAATAATGCAGTGCGTTGCTTCTGAAGCACAGTTGTGCACTGGGCACATTACACTTAGGTCATGATAGTGAATTCAGCCTTTGTCGATTTTGATCCAAGAGTCCAAATCATCATGGGAAATGCAGTTTTTACGCCCCTTTTGTGAAAAATAAAAGTATACAAGTCCCAACATGTATAATGCTGCTAGCTCAAAAGTCAGGAGTGGCTTAAAGTTGACAAGGATTTCCATGAGGCTGGTGCTACTTAAAGGAAAACATATTGTAATCAGCATGCATGAGGCTAATAAGTTACCCCAGGCCAGGTTCTTGAAAGAATAGGCTTTGAAAAGTCGAGCAGTATGAGGAGCAGTAGATAAGATTTCTAAAAGAGATAGAGGCTGGCGGAAATATGTCTACCTCCTTAATCTGTTGTCCTAATTTCCGTAATCAAGTGTATCCCTCTGATTATTTAAGGAGGGTATATAATAATGTGTTGCACAGGTGTTCGCCTAGTCCAAAATGATGCAAAACAATGCATCAATTTATTTACCATAAAAACAATTCTGGGCAAAATTGTGCAGCCCTACACAATTCTACACAAACCTAAACCAAAGTGTGCATGTATGGACAGATGATGAAAGAACTTAAGGGCGAATTTAGAGCTGAGTGGTAGTGCAGTATTTTCTATTTTTCTTTTTTTTAGATATTGTTACACATGGAGTTTGCATCCGTGGAATTTCCTACGTCATATATATGATTTGAGTAGTAGTGTTTTATATAATTTCCATCAGAATTGGAGGATTTTCTCTTACCAGTAAACTGTGAATCAGCATTATACCTCTTTCTGATAAGAAATTTTCCATCTCTGCCAATGTGAATTGCACTCCGTTGTTGGTAAGTATACAAAATGAATTACCTTCCCTAGCAAGCACCCCTGTTAAGAATCTGCATAAAGTACGAGTAGATATGTCCTGCACCACCCTAATAGGCCAACATTACAGCAAATTCATTAACACCAACACATATCTACTTGTGTTATCTCTGGTGTCCATCGGACCCAGTATGTCCGAGGCAATGTTCTCGGACACCTTACCTGTAATCTTTCGACCAACCATGGGGTCCACCCCCTCTTTTTGGCACTTGTCAGTCAGCCTACACTGACAACATTCCCTGACAATCCTTCTTTCAATCTGCAAATCCATCCCAGCCACCAATAGGTATTCCTCAACTAATTCATTGTTTTGCAAATGCTCTGGTAACCCTCATGCATCAAACTCATCAAAATGTTGTAAACCCCCACAGAGGGTATCAACCTGTTACCTCACAATAAAATGCCATTGTATTCCGAAAGTTAATTTCTAACCCTCTCAGAACATTCAGGGTCCTCTCTTGACCACTTTCCCCCTCTCCAGCATAGTTTTCGTTACTTCTTCCTTCTAGATCTCCTCTAACCATTCACTCACAGAAATGCACAAATGCATAAAGTTTACAATCTTCATCCATCCACAAACTATTTCCATCCTGATGAGAATCCTGGGTAATCCTCAGCAGGCGAGAAAGACAGTCAGCAGCTTTATTTTCAAAACCAGGAATACATTCAACAGAGAACTAAAAATCTTACAGTATCACAAGCCATTTGGTAATACCGAGAGAGATACTATTCAAACCTTTCTCACCATATAGTTCCTGTAGAGCCTTTTAGTTCATCCTTACTGAAAACTTAGATCCCCCCAAAACTGCTTGAATATGTTCACTTCCCAAAAACTGCCTAAGCCTTGTTTTCAAAAATGGGATAATTAGATTCTGCTCCTTTTAGTAATCTAGAAATAAACATCAATGTGACCATCTCATCACCCTCCTTCTTTTCCAACACAGCCCCCAACCCCTTTCCACTAGCATTAATAATATCCTGGTACAACACTCATCAACTGAAGCACCCCTTCCAATCCTTCTTTTATGTCCACAAATATCTTTTGACAATCCTCACTCCAATGAACTTTACCCATTTCTTCAAAAGTTCTCTAATGGCAATAGTATGGCCGGCAAAATTATGAACAAATCTACTGTAAAATTCATCTGTTCCCAAAAATGCCTGAACATCCTCTCTCTTCTCTGGAGGAGGCAGATCTGTAATAGTCTTAATCAAGTCATTCTTCAGTCCAACACCTTATGCAGAAATAGTATGTGTGAGGTTTGTTATTTCAGGCAGGCACAGTTTGCAATTTGTCAACCTTAAGGATGCTTCCTTTTGAGCTAAGAATCCTGAACACTTCCCTCATCTTGTTTAAATGAGATGATAAACTGACACTGAAAATTAAGACATCAACCCAGAGTATTTTCACCCCAGACACATTTCCCAGCATATTGTTCACCATCCAATGAAAGACTGAGGCCCTAATTATGAGTCTGGCGGTCCCTGGACTGCCAGACTCGCGGTGGCGGTCTTACTGCCGCCGGACTGGCAGTAAAGAATGACAGATTACGAAACACCACCTGTACCGCCACGGCGGTCGGACCGCTGGTCCAGAGGTGAGCACCTCTGGCCCGGTGGTAGCAGTAATACTGCCATCGGTATTATGACTTGGCAGGCCACCAGCATTTTTGTGGCGGTCGTACCGCCACGAATTGCCGGCGGTCATGCACCTGGCAACAGGAATCTCCATTCCTATTGCTGACGGACACCCCCCACACAACCACACACCTACATTCATGTAACCCCTCTCACCCACGCAATCACTTACATACTTCCCCACACACTCACACCCAAATTCATACTCAGATACACCCATTTACTCACAAAAACACACCCATTCATGCACATACACGCACTCAAGCAGACACACACTTGCTTGCACGCCCTCAGACACATACACTCATATGCACACACTCAAACTGACACCCCTTTCCTCCCCTCCTCATTCACACAAACATACACACACACACATAACAACCCCCCAGCAAACACGCACTCACACACACACAACACCCTCCTACCCCCTCAGCATACACGCACTCACAAACACACACCCAGACACCGCCTTTCCGCTGCATTTGTACGGACATGCAGACACCACACACATTCACACAACACTCCCCCCCTTCGGACAATCAACTTACCTGCTTCGGTGAGGTGGCCATCCGGGAGGGGATGGGTCCCGGCACTTTTCACTGCCGGCACCGCACCGCCGTGCAGGAAACTGCTGCACTGTATTACGGATCATAATACGGCGGGTAGCGTCCTGTTGACATGGCAGTGCCGGCAGTGGAAACCACCTCTATTACGAAGTCAGCTAGGCCAAAATCAGGCAGAAATCAGCACAACATTGTAATATGGTGGTCTTCGGACCGCCAGCGCTGGTGGTCTTTTGGTGCCTGCAGCTTCAGTGGTCTTTCGAAAAGACTGCCGAAGTCATAATGAGTACCTGAGGCTGCAGAGCATCAATCAAAATCCACCCTCTTTCATTGATAAACCCCAAAAGGTGTTACAAAAGTTGTGTAATTCTTTGAGTCATCACTCAGACACACATGGTGATAAGCAGAGGTGAGGTCCAGTGTGGTTAAAGGTTTAGCTTCTCCCAGTATTCACACCATCTCCGTGATGTTGGGCAGGGGGAACTTATCCTCCACCACCTCATTATTGAGATACCTTAGGGCAATGCACATCATAATCTCACCAAGTGTTTGGGGGCAACAACAATGACAGCAAGTCATTCAGAAGCTTCCACTGTTTCACTTATCCCCTCTGCACACACACATTACATTTCTAGCTTAACCACTTCACAAAGGTTAATGGGGATGTTCCTGATCTGGCATGTCACAGGCACTGCTTTCCCTTTAAGATGTATGTGTTGTACATACCCTTTCACACAGCCCACCTTGTCATAAAAAAACTTCGGGAAACGTAAGAGAAAAATCAACCGTGGAATTGGTTAATGTTATAGACCATGTGTTAATTTTTCAGTCTTGATTTTAGGAGTGGGTTAGCATTAGGGTTCAGATAAATTCCTAACAGTTTCTGATGCTGCCAACTCGAGATGATGTCTTCCTTAATGGGGACATAGAGCTTTCCTTGTATAACATTTCCTCAAAATTGGATGTGAGCAAACTAGAGAATTTTGCTCCATAGTCCATCATTATGTTACAGTGATATCATTGAAAGACACTCGATCTGAGGGGAAGTCACAAATAATGCCCAACACACAGCTGACATCATTAACAGTCAGCAAAACAATCTCCAGTGATTCAAGACCTATTTCATACACATTGCCTTTGGAATAACTAGACCTACAACATTTAGCAAAGGGACCTTTCTTGAGCACATTTTGCAATTGACTTTAACTGCCGGAAAATCTTTGGAACTGGCACAGTGTCTGGGACTCCCATACCTGAAACAAAGATTTTTTTTCTTTAATTACAGTGGCAGAAGCTTTCTTCTGATTTGATGGAATATAATGTATACTGGGAGCAGCGTCCTTGTGTTTTCTAAGCTCATGTATACACAAGGTGGAAAGTTTAACTCTCATTGCAACTATTAGTACCTCATTATGTAATTATCAACCTTCTAGAAAATATTATTTCACAATATTGATAAAACAAATAAATAATCAAAATAAATGATTAAATAATACGAATATATCATATATCTGTGTCAAACAGCTCTTCACCCTCAACGCTAGCAATACACTGGAAACAGAATCATTGTTTTTTTCTTACTCCGTTTTTTCTTTGAGTGATGGAATATTCTGTGAAGTTATATATATATATATATATATATATATATATATATATATATATACATGTATAGCCCTGAAGAAATCTGTTTGATGATGCCAAAACGAAACGTGTTGGCTAGAGGTTTGGCAAGAAGTTGTGAAGAAGGAAAGAAAATAAAGGACCATACTTTGGATGCACCACACAAGACTCAACACATGTTCTTTGGTGTGCTCAAAAGTACTTAAGCATAGTTTGTAGAATAGCCTTAGCGAAATGTGAAAATATTGGTCTTGGTTGTGATGCAGAAGTGTGCACATGATAAAGTCCAGTATCAATGGAATCCAAGTAGGAAGAGATTCTCTAAGGTCTGACTCTCACCAGGGCATGTGCCAGAGCAGGTGTTAAATCAGGTGTTGGATCGGAAATTGTCAGTAATGATGGCCCAACATATTGTGCATACTTCAAAATAATTTCCCACTTGGTGGCAGTTCCAAGGAACATTCAAGCAGATTGTTTCAAAAGAGTTAATGCACCTGAAGGCGGGTCTTACTTGAGGAGCACACAGCTTGCGTCATTAAAAAGTCAAATTTTCACTGATTGCTGGCAACAAGTCTACTCCACAATAGCATGTCATATTCTCCCTGCACTGCTGCTCTGTGGGATAGTTAAAATTTTCATTTGTGTTGATATTCATGGCTTTATTGATTTACTGGAGAAAAAAAATGAATTGCGAAACCAGGTGTCATCAAAAATCTGCCAAACGCATTGGAGAACAGCAAACTGGTGGATGAAGAAATGAGAACAAACAAATGTCAATAAGCAAGACCCAACGCCTTTGAAAACATGAGTTATGCCTGTAGTATTCGAAGAATGAAAGTTAGAGTGCAGCGGATCAGCAACATGTAAACTACATTTGCAGAAGCCTTTGAATTTTAGACACAGAGTGGTCTGTTTGTAAGTCAAACATTTCTACCACTGAGGCTAAAGGCAACAGTTTTTTTCATTAATATCTCAACAGCGTATTCAATTTATCAAAGTGTCTATTTTTGGCCAAATAACATTTTCAAACAACCACCGTTGAGGAGGATACAAAATGGTACCACTACATTTTACTTTTGTTTGCACATTTAACATATAGGAAAACCCAGCTCATATTCCACAGCATCTATCATTCGTCTTTCTGAGATAGGACCCGTTGCCTAGAATTGTATGATAAGGGGGAACAAATGGGCCAGCTGTTGTACGCACCTACAGTTTAATCAAGTTTAATTATGGCTTGCAAGGTTAAAAGTCCTGTGCACCATGATAGAATCACAGAGGAGTGAAAAAGATAGACGATGTCCTTATGAATGAGGATTGTCTCTGGTGTAGTAATTAAATTCAAAAGGAAATTCCAATGCATGATGTAAAAAGGCATTGTGTATTTTTTCATTTCAGCCTGAGGAATCATAGAAATGAAAAGCTGTAAGTGGAAAGACAATTACTTCATGTAGGAGCCACATGAAATTTGGGTAATCTGCCAAAGAAAACCGAGAACTTTCTATCTCTTCAATTCTTAAAAGGGTGTATATTGCTTCTTTTGTAGCCATCTTTTTTTGTTGAGGTCAGATTATATGGATCACTTGTATTTTTGAGCAGCATGAATCTTTGCCAGCTTTCAAGGTTTGTAAAGTCCACTTCTGTGCTACAGCTCAGAATAGAGCTAGTCTATGTTTTCATACATTTAAACCTTCTTTCAGAAGATGCAGCTCATATGATGTTATTTAAGCTGATAGAGTACACCTTTTGAAACTGTTTGGGAACTGTCATTTACTATAAATGTATTTTGCATTTTCCTCTGTTTGGTTGCCTACTTCCTACCACTGCTTCCCTTTCTGAAAATGCCTGCCTCGCTTTAATAAAGGTGCATATTAAAGTGGACACAAATTGTTTATTTTTCGGCAGATTGGGACCTGATTGGAAATTATTGAGATTCATAATTTACCTGCACTATATGTGGTTACTGCCATGACTATATATATGCTATACCTGTTGTCCAGTCTATTGTCTAAGGGACAAAGGGCTTTAGAAGGGAACCTGTTCATGCATACACTGGTGTGTGTGGCCCATAGAGGCTGCTTGAAAATGTAATTCAATAGTATATAAGTAATGTTTTCCTTCCATCTCAACCTGAACATTGTTTCAAATTAACTTTTAGAATGGGTGGTGTTTTTAAGTCTTAAGTAGAACAAATCCCACACAAGTGATCCTCTGAATTGTTTTCCCTGTGTATTATTCAAGCGCTAAAATAGCCTCTGCATCTTTAATTTGTCAATCTTTCGTACCCAAAATACTTTTATGATTTATGTATTTTTCCAGTACTCATACAGTTGGACAGCAAATGTGTCAATGGATTGTGCAGAGTATATTAAATCGGTGATTGGTAATCAGATTTTTCTGGAGTTTCTCTGGCTTTTGAGAATAATAAAAAGCAGATGGGTCTGACTTGTTATCATTAATAAGAGAACAGATAATTTCCTGAAAGCATTTTGGACTATTCATGGGTGGAGTTCTACAATGTTGCCACTGTGTGTGTTATATATTGCACTGGGACTACTAGTTTTATGTATATTTTTGATGGCTATATTGATGGATACAAAATAATTTTTGGTGATTTCCAGGACTGAAATTCTCACTATCCAGTGTAGCATAAGAAGACAAATTATACATCATTTGTTAACAGTGTCTATGTATCATGAGTTTGACAAAGGACGATGACTTATAACATTATCTGAAGATAGTTTCAACAAATGAGGTGTCTGGATCATCTTGCTTGGTCCCATAACCTGATAGGGAAGCTTTTCTAAAATCATCACACGTCCTCTGTGAGAAGAAGAATGTGGCTGTCATTCCTGACCAGTAGACGGCACAGGCTTACCATAGTTATAACTATACTTACCGTACTACTTACTTAATTGGATAGCTTTCAAGAAACCAACAAAAAACAGTAGTGCATCTGCAATGTTGATGAACTGTGGACGGGCTTGTTATATCAGTTATGACAAGCTGTACAGCATACAGTATAGGCTGTTTTAAGGGCACCATTTCAGATAATGTTGCCTCTCAGTTTGCTTTGTTGCTCATAGGAAGCGGTAGCGGGTACTACAACTGAAAGGACTGATAAAATTGCAGCATCAGGCTTCTCCATGGAAGCTGGTACTAGGTGTAAAGATGGAGGCCTAGCAGGCACCGAAGCCCCCAGTATAGGGCTTACATTTCAGAGTGGCTATAGTCTTCTTAAGGATAGTTCTCGTGGAGTATGGAGAGTGAGTGCTGTTCTAATCTGGAGGCCCATTGCTCTCAGTGGGTGTCTGCTGCTGAATAGAATCAGCCACATAATACTCGATGGGCACTTTTATGTTTGTCTATGAGCCAAGCAAAGGCAGTAGATGCCTTCCATCCTGAAAACCTGAATGGGTGAACTGTAGGATGGCCCTAAATCTTGTTAATCATGGAACTTTTACTGCAGTAAACCTCCCACTCTAGTGAGTTTGTCAGCAGCTTTACAAATCTCATATTCACAAGTAATGGATTCACAGTGCTTCATGCCAGAAAGTTAATATCTGGCTTCTATATTCTATACATGTATTGAAACTTGCTTAAAAAGTGGTTTGATACCGGCTTACACGAGCTATATTTCTGCTAAAAAACAATTAGAAGGGTTGTTTTGCTTTTTTTCACACTAGTTAGCCATGAGTCCTGTGAGCATTGTGTACAGCTTGAGTGTCTGTATGCATTTCTATATTTCTATAACACTATTCTATATAACCCATCAGGGTTTTATTCTGGGGGAAGAGAAGGGTATTCATGGATAAACTACATGGCACTGTTATCCTTGAAATTGTAGCTGGTACCAAATTAATCCAAATTAATTTCAGATCGTGTTTAGCTTTTGGCTTCAAAACATCTTGAGCCTGCATATGTGGCTCATGCACCATATGAATGACATGAGGAATTGATTCTTTTGTCTCTGGTCCCCTTTCTAATTAAAGATATTCCTGATCACTACCTAGCTGCTCCTTATGAGAAGAATTATATACCTCAGACTCAGGTCTTCCTACCATAGGACCTCAGCCAATATATCTGCTCTCACAGTTCACATGTCATCAATCAATCAATCAATCACTGCATTTGTAAAGCGCTCTACATACCCGCAAGGGTCTCAAGGCGCTGGGGAGGGGGGGTGCTACTGGTCGAAGAGCCAGGTCTTGAGGAGTCTTCTGAAGGCCAGCAGGTCCTGGGTCTGTCGTAGGATGGTGGGGAGAGTGTTCCAGGTCTTGGCGGTGAGGTAGGAGAAGGATCTGCCGCCGGCTGTGGTTTTTCGGATGCGGGGGACTGTGGTGAGGGCGAGGTTGGCTGAGCGGAGGCTTCGGTGGGGGTGTGGAAGCTGAGTCGGTTGTTGAGGTAGGTGGGTCCGGTGTTGTGCAGTGCTTTGTGTGCATGGATCAGGAGCTTGAAGGTGATCCTTTTGTTGACAGGGAGCCAGTGCAGGCCTCTCAGGTGGAGTGTGATGTGGCTGCGGCGGGGGACATTGAGGATGAGTCGGGCCGAGGCGTTCTGGATGCGTTGGAGTCGTCTCAGGAGCTTGTTTATAGTTCCGGAGTAGAGGGCGTTCCCGTAGTCGAGCCTGTTGGTGATGAGGGCCTGGGTAACGGTTTTTCTCGTGTCGTGGGGGATCCATTTGAAGATGTTGACTTGCCTGGTCATGGAGAGAGTGGAGTCGAGGATGACCCCCAGGTTGCGTGCTTGGTCCGTGGGTTCCGGGGCTGTGCCTAGTGACGTGGGCCACCAAGAGTCGTGCTGATGGGTGGGTCCGAGAATGAGGACCTCCGTCTTGTCTGAGTTCAGCTTCAGTCTTCTGTCCTTCATCCAGTTGGCTGCGGCCTTCATTCCTCGGTGGAGGTTAGCTTTGGCGGTGTGGGGATCTTCGGTGAGGGATATGATCAGCTGGGTGTCGTCGGCGAAGGAGATGATGTTGAGGTTGTGTTGTCGTGCGACGTGGGCGAGGGGGGCCATGTAGATATTGAACAGTGTCGGGCTGAGGGAGGATCCCTGTGGGACGCCGCAGATGATCTCAGTGGTTTTGGAGCAGAAGGGTGGGAGGCGGATGCTCTGGGTTCTGCCGGAGAGGAAGGATGTGGTCCAGGCCAGGGCCTTCTCTTGGATACCGGCGTCATGGAGGCGTGCTGATAGGGTGCTGTGGCAGACCGTGTCAAAGGCTGCTGATAGGTCCAGGAGGATGAGGGCGGCTGTTTCTCCTTTGTCCATCAGGGTCCGGATGTCGTCAGTGGCTGAGATGAGGGCGGTCTCGGTGCTGTGGTTACTGCGAAAACCAGATTGGGACGGGTCCAGGATGTTGTTGACTTCGAGGTAGCAGGTCAGCTGTTTGTTGACAATCTTCTCGGTCACTTTTGCCGGGAAAGGGAGCAGGGAGATGGGATGGAAGTTCTTGAGGTCCTTGGGGTCCGCCTTGGGCTTCTTCAGAAGGGCGTTGATCTCGGCGTGCTTCCAGCTTTCTGGGAAGGTTGCTGTCTCGAAGGAACAGTTGATTGTTTTCCGGAGGTGGGGAGCGATGGCTGCGCTGGCTTTGTTGAAAATGTGGTGAGGGCAGGGGTCCGATGGGGATCCGGAGTGTATGGAGTTCATGGTTTTGATGGTGTCTCCGTCGCTGACGCTGGACCAGACGGTCAGGCGACTGGTGCGAGTGGTAGTCGCAGGGGTGGTGGACTCGGTGGTGGGTGCGGGGGGGTCGGGGTTGAAGCTGTTGTGGATGTCAGTGATCTTGCTGTGGAAGAAGGTGGCCAGGGAGTCGCACAGGTCTTGAGATGGCGGGATGTCGTTGGTGATGGAGCTGGGGTTGGAGAGTTCTTTCACGATGCTGAAGAGCTCTTTGGTGTTGTTTGCTTTGTTGTCTAGGCGGTCCTTGAAGGCGGTCTTCTTGGCGGTCCTGATGAGTTGGTGATGTCTGCGGGTGGCGCTCTTGAGGGCGGTGTGGTTGTCTGGTGTTCGGTCGTGGAGCCATTTCTTCTCCAGCTTCCGACAGGTGTGCTTGGAGATCCGGAGGTCCTCGTGAACCAGGCAGCTTTCTTGTTGGTGTGGTTGGTTGTAAAGGTCTTGAGAGGGGCGAGGGTGTTGGCGCAGTCGTTGATCCACTGTGTGAGGTTGGTCGCGGCAGTGTCTGGGTCAGTGGGGTCTGTGGGTGGTCTCAGGGCGAGTGCGGTAGTCAGTTGGTCCTCGGTGACCTTGCCCCAGCAACGGTGTGGTAGCTGTTGGGTGCGGTGGTGTGTGGTGGGTTTTCTGAAGGTGAAGTGGACGCATCTGTGGTCGGTCCAATGTGGTTCAGTGGTGTGGTTGAAGGAGACGTGGGGGCTTGTGGAGAAGATGGGGTCGAGCGTGTGTCCAGCGGCGTGAGTGGGTGTCGTTACGAGCTGTTTGAGTCCGAGGTTGGCGAGGTTGTCGATCAGGGCGGTGGAGTTGGCGTCGTTGTTGTTCTCGAGGTGGAAGTTCAGGTCCCGAGGAGGATGTAGTCCGTGGAAGTGAGGGCGTGGGTGCTGATGAGGTCGGCGATGGTGTCACTGAACTGTGGGCGGGGTCCGGCAGGTCTGTAGATGAGAGTTCCTCTGAGGGTGGTGTTGGGGTCGGTGTGGATCTGGAAGTGCATGTGCTCGGCTGTGGTGAGGGTGTCATCGTGTTTGTTGAGATTTTGATGGAGTCTTTGTGGATGATGGCGATTCCTCCTCCCACTCCGTTGGTGCGGTCTCTGCGGGAGATCTTGTAGCCCTGTGGGATGGCTATGGCGATGTCTGGTGCTGAGGTGGCGTTCAGCCAGGACTCCGTCAGGAAGGCGACGTTGGGGGCAGTGGAGTCTAGGAGGTCCCAAAGTTCGATGGCGTGCTTGCGAGCGGAGCGGATGTTGAGGAGGATGCAGCGGAGGTGGTTGGGTTCTCTGGCTGGTGGTGTGGAGGGTTGAATGCTGTTGAATCTGCAGTTCAGGCAGGTGAAAGGCCCCTGGGTGCATTTCGGGGTGGCCCGGTAGCAGGGGTGGTCTCGTCTGGTGTTGAGTGCGTGGAGGGTGCTTGCGTCGTAGTGCAGTCTGGCGTTGCGGGCGGTGCGGGTTCCAGGGGTTCTGGTGCTGGGTGCGGTCCATGCGCGGACGTGCGCAGATGGGCTTGCCTTAGGCGCGCCAGCGGGGCGCCCGCTGCGCATGTCTGCTGAGCGCCCGCTTTGCGGCCTCCATATGAGGGCAGAGGGAGGGAGGAGCAGCTAGGAGGTGGGAGCGGGGCGGCCAATGGGAGTGAAGGGGGCGGGGCAGCAGGGGCTCAGCAGCAAGGGAAAAACCCAGGGGAAAACCCGGGGAAAAAACGGCGGGAAAAGACGGCGGGAGAGGAACAACAGAGCACAGGGGTACAGAAGCAAAACACGGGGGCACAGAATGAAAAAAACGAAGTGGCACAGAAGCCAAGCGCAGGGGTACAGAAAAAATGGAGCGAGTAGTCAGGCGGCAAAAGAGGTTCAACCCACAGGGGGCTGCGTGGCAGATGGGGGGAGCGACCTGCCTGGTGACAGGGTCAAAGGTCGCTCTCTACCACCGCTTCGCGGCCTCCATATGAGGGCAGAGGGAGGGAGGAGCAGCTGGGAAGTGGGAGCGGGGCGGCCAATGGAAGTGAAGGGGGCGGGACAGCAGGGGCTCAGCAGCAAGGGAAAAACCCAGGGGAAAACCCGGGGAAAAAACGGCGGGAAAAGACGGCGGGAGAGGGACAACAGAGCACAGGGGTACAGAAGCAAAACACAGGGGCACAGAATGAAAAAAATTAAGTGGCACAGAAGCCAAGCGCAGGGGTACAGAAAAAAGGGAGCGAGTAGTCAGGCGGCAAAAGAGGTTCAACCCACAGGGGGCTGCGTGGCAGATGGGGGGAGCGACCTGCCTGGTGACAGGGTCAAAGATCGCTCTCTACCACCGCTTCACGGCCTCCATATGAGGGCAGAGGGAGGGAGGAGCAGCTGGGAGGTGGGAGAGGGGCGGCCAATGGGAGTGAAGGGGGCAGGGCAGCAGGGGCTCAGCAGCAAGGGAAAAACCCGGGGAAAAACCCAGGGGAAAACCCGGGGACAAAATGGCCGGAAAAGACGGCGGGAGAAGGACAACAGAGCACAGGGGTACAGAAGAAAAACACAGGGGCACAGAATGAAAAAAACGAAGTGGCACAGAAGCCAAGCGCAGGGGTACAGAAAAAAGGGAGCGAGTACTCAGGCGGCAAAAGAGGTTCAACCCACAGGGGGCTGCGTGGCAGATGGGTGGAGCGACCTGCCTGGTAGCAGGCTAAGGCTAATAGAGGTTCAATCAGAGCAATTCTGACATTACAAATGTACCTTTTGTAAATATTTATCAAAAATCTGATTCACTAGTGAATGGCACTTTCAATAAATAATACAAAATAGCGGTTGAAGCATTCCTGTAGCTTATCTCAAACTGGGATTAGCAAAAACAATAATTTATCCTGAACTACAGTTTTCTTCATCAGAATGGCTACATCCCTTTACATTGAAAATAGCTTTGAATATAGCTTTTGGAAGTTAGTTAATGCAGGTCTACATTAAATTCTTGTATGTACCACTTTTAAATAGTATCCTCCCTACTTTGTGGACTAGAAAGCCTACGTAGGGTTCAGTTAGTTGTTATTTAAGTGGGAACAGCCGGAATACACAGGAAACCAGAAGCACATGCTGCACGTGACATCTTACTTCCCATGCCATTGGTGCCTTTTCCTGCACCCCTTAATACGGTCTGACTGGAAAGTTAAGTATTCCACTAAGGGGCTATTTAGTTTTAACTCACTTTAGGGGTCAGGGAACATGCACTAGGGACTGGACAGCAGTGCCCTAGTGTGCAAAGATCAAAAACGGTAATACCAGTCTGCACAAAATGTGGGTGATCATGCTAACAAATAATCTTCTCATCATTCTATCTTGGGATAATACACTGCAAACATTATTTATTTACTCTAAGCTCCTTTATTTAAAATGACTTGACTTAAGACAAAACTTATCTACAGTCGCTTTCTATGTGCAGCATTGAACAGACTGCATGCCCAAAGAAACTGCATGAAAAAATCACTTCATACAACCTATCACTGTGATAAAACAGTGATGTGCCATTCTGCTTCATTGAACCAGACAGCAACAGTCAGAGATGCTTTGCCTCTCAGAGTATTCAAGTTCCAGTCTATTTGAGGAATCCTACCAATCAATTAAATGCTGTTTCTTGAATCTCAAGATAGTGAAGGTGAATGTGTGTTCCCAATCTGCCCAGGAAAAGGTTTCCCTGGATGTTTTCTGCAATCCTTCTAAAGATTTTACAGCTCTTAAGTAGAAATAGCTCTGTTTGAAATCTTTTGAAGTACTTTATAGTGAACTGGTGAGAAATTCATATGTTTAAAGCAGTAAACTGAGCACGAAAGAGAGGAGGGGATATACATGAGCACCATTTTATTTTTTTAGGCTTACAATTTTTACAAATGGTAGAAAGTTTGTAAGTGAAGGGGCAGAAATCGTGTTGTCCAGTGGCCCACAGGCAACCAAAAGCAATTTAATCTGCTCAGCAATAGCCCCTGATTCTTAGCTCGCCATCAAAAATGCAAAACGTCGTGGAATAGTGAGTAGATACGTTGAAGTAGCGCTGATTACAAGAAACACATATATTGACCCTACCTCCATGAATATGCATATAATCAATGTCGTTTTTCAGTTAAAATAGGATTTATTAAAAATCTTTGGCCTCTGGGGAAAACACAGCTGAAACAATAGGAAAGAAAATGGCACATCCTAAACAACTTATTTGCATGCCCGTAAAAAGCTGCAATCACACTTTCTTTCTGATCTGGGCTGTAGTAACTTAGGCCAGTACAAGAGTTTACTGGAGGTGGACATAAGGCATAAATCAGTGTGTAGTGTAAATCCTTGGTCATATTAGTCTTCCTCTTGTGTTTCTCAAATCTGTTCTACCTTACATCTCTTCTTTCTGTTTCTCCTACTTCCTCCTTCACGTCTTTGATACTTTTCGTTCACTCCCCCTCTTATATCCTTCACTCTCTACCATCCTGATTCCATGTTCACTTTGCTCCTGTTTATAGCTACCTCTCATCCCCACGCTCCTGCTACCTAACCATTGATGACACACTAGACAACCTTTAGACTTGTTATTTTTATTTGAAATGGTACAAACACGTAGACACTAGGGTACCATCTGGCTAGTGCACACTAGGAAAAGGCAAAATGCATAAATAATAAATAAAAGTGATTGCTGTAGCAGGCTACAGTAGCATAGGCTATTACCAGAGCTCGCCAGTGAGACCCAAATGCCTGTTGTACACGTCTGTGGTAGCACAAGCCATTACTACAGGTTCCTTCTGCTTTCACCACTGTGCATCAAACTCAGGATACCAGAGAAATGACAACACACAATATGCCCTTCAAAGTCTCCTTTTTTTATAACAGAAGGCAGGAATGATAATGTCAACTGTGCTTACATTTTGAGCACATCGGGGACGATGTGGCTTCAGTATAAAATGTGCATGCTCACTTTCAGAAATTAAAAGATGTTTGCTTGTTTGCAAATAATATTTCGATGCTAGGTTATGGTAGTGAAAGTTATATAGAGGGATGGGGCAGGAGCAAAGATGATGAAGCATGGATAACAGGCTTCCATAAAAGGGAGGAAGCAGTGACCAAGACGACCTTTCTGATACGTGCATTACAAATATGGACAAATAAATAAATACAACATATGTCAAACAAACTAAAACTTTAAGGGCCATATTTACAAGCTGTGTGCACCACTGGAGCATTGCTTATTTTGACGCTCTGGTGGAGCAGATCCATATCTATGAGGCCATGCAAAGCCACTTTGCGTGCCTTTTTGTGGCTTTATAGATAAGGAGCAAGGCAAAGCAGAGCAAACCACTGTGTCGCCTAACTCTGTATCAGGGGGGCATTCCATGGGCATTTTGGAGGGTTTTCCCATGAAAAACACAGGGGTTTTGCACATTCCCAGATTTACAAGGACTTGTAAATCTGATAATGCGTCAAAATCGTACGACTCCCCAGGGGAGGCGTAATGTGGAGAAATAGCATTATTTCTTCTTGTTTTTTCCCCTTTCTATGTGTGTTTCATTATGCCTTCATGGATTGATTTTGTGCCGGAAGGCTCACCTTTCTGCACAAAAACAATCCTATCTGCATTGCAGGACCCTTCCACTGTGGTGCAAGGGTGCCTACATTGACGCTAGGCAGCCAAAAGGGCGCTAGCACAGGGGGTGAGGACAGAAATGCACTATATTAGATAAATACGGTGCATGTCTGCCCTTTCCCTGTGGCGCAGGTCACTTGCGGCATTGCCCTGCACCACTATTCTTGCAAATATGCCCCTTGGGGAGCAACAACATTGTAAGAAGCATAACACATCAGGTCTAGAAGCTCCCACATGCCACAAAAACCAACGCTACATCACAGTTTATAAGGCTCTGCCTCCAAAATCTGGAGCAAGATTTCCAGAGAAATAAGACAAGAATCTCCTTTTCCTGCTTTCAAAAACTGGCTGCAAGAACACATGCTGCTGAATTACACTGAACGCACTTAACTAACATTATCACATTGTGACCGGTGTTTATACATGCATCCCTTGGTGATCCGGTGTGATAGGGATAGTTACTCGTGCCATTCTTCTTGTCCCCCTCGCCTGTACTCCACCACTTCTCTCCCCTGATCCCTTCCTATATCTCCTCTTTTCTCCCCTTCAGATTGGGATATTCACATTCGCCAGTTCAGGTAACTTTACTTATCACATTTACCAGCTTCTTACATGTATTTCAATGTATGTCCTATGCATCGTTTAGCTTTGTATGTAGACCCTTCGTCTAAACCTAAATACTTAAACAACTTTTCGATTCTCTGGTTAGACATACAGGTCTGTGCATTTTATGTCCTTTTCAATATACCCGCCCATGTTACCATGTATAGCTCTTTCATGTCACATATGGTTGTAATACTATGGGCTGGATTTATGAAAAGTGGCGCTACATTACATGTAGCACCATTTTTCTACTGGCCCTTGTGCCCCCTAACACCACCATGTGTGTGCCATATTTAAAATACAGCCATGGCACAGGGTAGGGACAATAGAGTTAGAATTTCCGATGCTATTGATGTATTGTTCAGGGTCAGTGCCAAAATTTTGGAGCTATCCCTGAACTGCACATATGGCCCATTGTAAACAATGGTGCGCCTCCTTTTAAGGCCTGCTACGAGTAGGCTTTAAAAGTGCAGAAAAAAATGACACAAAGAAATCTTCTAGATTTCTTTGTGCAGTTTTTTCAGCCCATTATTTTTTCAGGCATAATGTGGTACAAAGGGTTACAAAGTGGTGCAATGCGTGCATTGCGCCACTTTGTAAATATGGCGTGGGGAAAAGGCCACTTTAGCGCCGCCTTAGCTTAAAAAAAATGACGCTATTGCGGCGCTGAAGTGGCACTAGACCCTCTGAAATCAGGTCCTATGTAGTTGTAGGGATCTCCTTTGCTACATAAGCTATCTCCTAAGACTCTTCAATCGACAGAAATAAACTAATGAATAAACATATACTCTAGTAGCATCCATTTATAAACAAGCTGAGGAATGTACACAACATTTTTAAAGGCACGAATTTCCCTGAAAAACTAATAAATCTTCACTGAAGCAATTTACAAAGTCTAGTGCAAAAGAGGCAAAAGTAAGTTTCACACATGCATTCATTCTGAAAATATATATTTCATGTATTATACAAAAGAAAGAATGGACTGCTTGCCATGAATAAAAAGTTCACAGAAAGGGCAGCTTGAACTTCTGAACCCAGTTGTGAAAATGGACAAGCTTTTACCCTTTCTCTGCACTTGTTGTCAGCCTTGTAATTCATTTTTCTATTGAGGTACATTATTCATCATTAAAAATGTATGTTGGTTTTCCCTTGACTCCTTGCTGCCGTGTATGTGCACATTACATAACGTGTCCTCAGCTGGCACAATGGTCTAACCTTCTCTACAACTCTGCTTTTTAAACAGTAACAGAAAATCCGCTCTTGCATTTATTATCGGGGTCAAAAATGTTATCTCACCTTGCTTAATATATACCATTAGCGTATAATGTATTTGTATTACCAACGGATATGCACACACTCAGTTGGCTGTTCGTGTCTGTGCAAATGTTTTACAGCTGAAGGTTTAGGTGACAATTTAACAAAGTGAAGTATAATTTATTTTGACATGTACATACCCCTAAACAATTTATCTATTGCAAAAATTGTATTTGGTATTTAGCAATTCAAGTAGAATGAGTAGTTTATCTTAGACTCTTTGAATAGTCTTGGAGGAAGGGCTTTGTAAGAAAATGGCTCGTTTTGCACTTTACTTCAAAAGCCAACGAATACGGGGTTCTTATGGTGCCTGTGAATTATGAATATATCTGACCGACGAGGAATGGATCATGTTTCTTTAAATTTATAGCACAAACCTCTTGTACTGTCATTGTTAAAAAAAGATGTTCATTAATATTCAATTATCCTACGGAACTGCAGCCGAATTATTCAAAACAAGCATTGGTAATGATGTAAAACGGAAATGATTTTCTCTACTTTCAATAAGACACAAAAAGCATGTTCCATTTTGGCATCAAACTGAACCCTGCAAAAACTTCCAACGTTGATTGGCAGTAAGACTGGGAGGATGTGCAGAAAAAGTATGGGTCACAATGGGTGCTGCATGATAGACTTTAACAAATAGATTTATGGCCTGATCTAAAGATTTGGGGGTGGACTACCATCTGTCAAGGTGGTGAAGGACATTATATCCACCATCATGACTGATTACTGTCTTCCATATCTAAAGATCCCAGCCACCTGAAATACTGAACCTTTTGTGGTGGCTGCTCACCAAACAATTTTGTTTTATTCCCAAAGCGGGAGTTCATTATTGAAAAACAAAAAACTAATGACCTCATAATTTTTCTATTTTTTGTTGGTGATGACAGCCAAAAACCATGACCTCAGGCCATCTACTTTAAAAAGGCAAGGGTATTTCAATGTCCTTACTCTGTCAGGCCCTTCTCCATTGGCCAGTTGGGATAAGCTTTCCGATGCTAGGGCCAACAGGGGCACTGCCATTGGAAAGATCATAATCCTCCAAAGTCTTAATAGAAAATAACACAGGGTTTGATGAATGATGTTCTTTGCTACAAACTTACGTTGAGTATCCTGTCCAACTAATCCTTGGTCCACCCTCTCTATTATGAGTTGAGCAGATGAGAAGATACAAGAGAAAAAAAGAGAACAAGGATTGGCCACTGACAGCCTCCTTTGGGAAGCTATGTTTCAAGTGGGGGCTACTGAGCTAGAACCCAGCAACATTTGCTTGCCCCTGATATCCCAGAGGCTGTCCTACTTGGGCTCTACAAAGTGGGCTAAATGCAACCAAACCAGAACTAGGTTCTCAGTGGTAGTGACGGTGAGCAGTGATAGGCTTCTCATGGGCATTTGTGTGGCATTACAACAGGCTCTTCACTCAACAGACACCCAAACACTATTGTCCAGCCCAGTGCTTATCATTTTAAAAGAGAAATACTTGAATACACCTTGGGCTGAGGCTTCAATGCAGTCCTCTTCCAGACATAGGTCTGAGGTCAAGCTGCTTCAAGGTACAGTGGGACAATGGCCGCTGTGTCCAGTGATGCATGTTTATTGGTTAGCACCACAATCAGTCACACACTTGCTCAACAAACACCTAAAAGTAGCAGGTTTACATTCTGTGACATAATCTACATGGCACAACATTGACAAATGCCCGAGCTAGTCACAATACCATTCCATTCTGGTACATATGGTGCAAGTGTAATAGCTTCAGAGGTGTCTTCTTCTGTGCTCAGACTGTTGGGTACACTCAAGCATGTTCCACTACTGCATGAGAAGGGTTGATATGGAGTTCCACTCCAGCATACTTTAGCAGTACCATGAATCCTCTGTTTTGGTGATAATGACTGGCTTTGAGACAAAAGGATGCCAGCCATGCTCTTCACAAGTCTCTTTTGAACAGGTCCACAGCACCAGGATTAACTGTTCTTGTCCATACCAGTAATCAGCTTCTCCTGTATGGTTGGCTAACTCCTTCCTCCTTCCCTCAGACCGGCATTCCAGCACAGGGAAACAGGTTTTCTTCAACATCAAAGTTCAGATGTGTACTGTTGACAATAGCACTAATGGTGGTATACTCTTACTGTCAGGCAGCTGGCTGTCAAGCAGCAGTTCTGTTTGCATAATAATCCTCTAAGTAATCTGTGGAACACCTGTTAGAGATTAGGTCTCTAGTTAGCAGAAGTGTGAACCCTGCCCAAGTAGGGATCACAATCATAGTCAAGGTAATTTTGAGACATACCCTAAATTAACCTGTGGTCACCCTCTGGTTGCTAGGCACAGAGCAGTCAGGTTTAATAGGCAATGTATAAAGTATATGTGCAAGACTTAAAACAGTAAAGCAGTGAAAACACCACGCAAAAATAATCCACACTAAATTAGAAACATGTATCTTAAGTTAATGAACAAACAAGACTGAAACAACAATTATCTAACCAGTAGTAGTTGAGATATGAATTTTTAGAGATTATCTGCAAACGTAGTGCTTGGAAGCATAAATCACCAACCGGTCCATCTGGTCGCTCTAGATCGGGGCAAACCAAAAGTTCAGTCTGACCACAATGCTGCACATGCCAGCTACAGGGACCAATCTTGTCCCATTAAAGCAGTACCTTGTATGGACGATGGCATTGATATTGAGGATCCGATACGAGGAGCAGAGGAGACAATGCAAGGGCGATGCAATGGTTCAGACCTGCAGAGTGAGGGGATGCATTGTCATCAAGCAGCGCAATCATCGATCCTCGAGCAGTGGTGCAACATCAGACTCCCTTTGCAGAGGTGATGTCAAGCCGTGCAACCAGGTGAGGGGATGGTAATGTGTCAAGGCCGAAGATGATGTGCCGGTTCGGAGCTGCTCAATTGGTGCTGCAAAGTCTTTGCCCTCTGCGGTAGCGGTGATGAATATGCACCAGGAGGAGAAGCAGCGGTTCAAATTGGTGCAACCATTGTGGTATGTCGACATTGAGAGTTGCGGCACAAGAGAACTCACTCCCAAGGGCCCAGGACTGGATTGGCACCACTAGGGAAGGCAGTACTTACAGGTGGCAGAGTCAAGATGCTGTCAGATATGTAGGCAGTTTTGATGTCCCTGAGACTGCAGAATGGAAGGCAAGCCCTTGGAGTCACTTGGTTCTGAGATTGTGGAGATTCAGGTCCAGTCCTTAACACTCCTAGGTGAGAAGGCAACAGGCAGGCACAACAAAGCAGGAGTAAAGCAAAGTACAGCAGAGTTCCAGCAGAGTGGCAGTCCCTTTAGCACAACAGTCCTTCTTCCTGGCAGAGTATCCTTAGGTCCAGAAACGTACGGAATTGGTAGAGTCAGAAGTTCAATTATTATATTCAGTGGTGGCTTTGAAGTGGGGTGACTTCAGACACAATACAGTGGGGAATTCAGCTGCTTGTGGGGACAGGAACAGTCCTATTCAGGTGCAAATGTCAGATCCTCCCTCCCATCAAGCTTAGGAAGACCCATCAGCCTGGTGATCTGTCATCAGGATGTGAATGGCACACCTCACCTCTCATTTTGTGTGCATGTTTAGAGGGAATGCACAAAGCTCAGCAGTCACCCAACTCAGACATATATTGGAGGCAGGCAGTAGGCACACAAGGCTTAAGAGCAGAAAAAGGCCAACTTCTACAAGTGGCATTTTTCAAATTGTAATCATAAATCCAACTTTACCATTAAGGAGGATTTATTATTACAACTCCATAGGTACCAAACAGGACTGTCCTACTCCTTCACAATCAGGAATTACACTTCATATGTATACTAAGGAACTCCCAATGTTATCCAATGCGAGGGATAGGCCTCACAGCAGTAAAAAACAAATTTGGGAGATTTTCACTACCAGGACATTCAAAACCTAAAAGTACATGACCTGCCTTTTAGTTGCATAGCACCCGGCCCTATGGCCTACCTAGACCCTCCCTTACAGGTGATGTATAGGTATCAAAGGAGAGTTTAAGACTTGGCAAGGGGTTTTAAATGCTAAGTTGACATGGCAGAGTAAAACAGCACATACAGGCTCTGCAGTACAGGCCTGAGACACGTTTAAAGGGCTACTTAAGTGGGTGGCACAATCAGTGCTGAAGGCCCACAAGCAGCATTTCATTTACAGGCCCTGGGCACATATAGTGCACTTTACTAGGGGCATATAAGTGAATTACGTTTGCCAAATGTGGATATACCAATGTTTGTTTTAGAGGAGAAGCACATGATCATTAATACTGGTCAGCAGTGGTAAAGTGCTCAGAGTCCTAAGGCTAACAAAAAGTTACAACAAAAATGTGAGGCAGATAGGCAACAATTTTGGGGGAAGACATTCTAAGGCTGACAGGTCTAGCAATGTCAAAAGGCATCACTCTTCTTAAAGATCTTGGTACTAAAAAGGATCCTATCTCTGTTGCACATTTACAATACAAACACAAACTACCTAATTTAGACCTCTATACCTTTTTAAAGTTAAAAGCTGCTATCAGGGAGCTAGGTCCCACCAACTACTCAACACTTCCAAACATGGTAGGTGTATGGAAATGCCTCCTTGGCATGGCTACCCCCTGACTTTTTGCCTTTTGTTGATGCCAGTTATGATTGAAAGTGTGCTGGGACCCTGCTAACCAGGCCCCAGCACCAGTGTTCTTTCCCTAAAATGTACCTTTGTTCCTACAATGGGCACAGCCCTGGCACACAGATAAGTCCTCTGTAAATGGTACCCTGGTACCAAGGGCCCTGTGGCCAGGGAAGGTCTCTAATGGCTGCAGCATGTCTTATGCCACCCTAGGGACCCCTCACTTAGCACATGCACACTGCCTCACAGCTTGTGTGTGCTGGTGGGGAGAAAATGACTAAGTGGACATGGCACTCCCCTCGGAGTGCCATGCCTACCTCACACTGCCTGTGGCATAGGTAAGTCACCCCTCGAGCAGGCCTTACAACCCTAAGGCAGTGTGCACTATACCACAGGTTAGGGCATATGTGCACGAGCACTATGCCCCTACAGTGTCTAAGCAAAACCTTAGACATTGTAGGTGTAGGGTAGCCATAAAGAGTATATGGTCTGGGAGTTTGTCAAACACGAACTCCACAGTTCCATAATGCTACACTGAAATCTTGGAAGTTTGGTTTCAAACTTCTTAGCACAATAAATGCACACTGATGCCAGTGTGAGCTTTATTGTAAAATCCACCCAAAGGGCATCTTAGAGATGCCCCCTGAATACCAGTCTGACTCCCAGTGCTAGGCTGACCAGTTTGTGCCAGCCTGCCACAACCAGACGAGTTTCTGGCCACATGGGAGAGTGCCTTTGTCACTCTGTGGCCAGGAATAAAGCCTGTACTGGGTGGAGGTGCTTCTCAGTTCCCCCCGCAGGAACTGTAACACCTGGCGGTGAGCCTCAAAGGCTCATGCCTTTTGTTACAGCACCCCAGCTAGTGGAGATACCCGGCCTTCCGGCCACTGCCCCTACTTTTGGTGGCAAGGCGGGAGAGGATAATGAGAAAAACAAGGAGGAGTCACCCACCAGTCAGGACAGCCCCTAAGGTGTCCTGAGCTGAGGTGACCCCTCCCTTTAGAAATCCTCCATCTTGAGATTGGAGGATTCCCCCAATAGGATTAGGGATGTGCCCCCCTCCTCTCAGGGAGGAGGCACAAAGAGGGTGTAGCCACCCTCCACGACAGTAGCCATTGGCTACTGCCCTCCTGACCTAAACACACCCCTAAATTTAGTATTTATGGGTGACCCAGAACCCAGGAAATCAGATTCCTGCAACCTACACAAAGAAGAAGGACTGCTGACCTGAAAGCCCTGCAGAGACGACGGAGGCAACAACTGACTTGGCCCCAGCCCTACCGGCTTGTCTCCAGACTCAAAGAACCTGCACAGCAACGCATCCGACAGGGACCAGCAACCTCCGAGGACTCAGAGGACTGCCCTGAAACCGAAGAACCAAGCAACTCCAGAGAACAGCTGCACTGTTCACCAACAGCAAAGTTTTTGCAACTTTGAAGCAACTTTTAAAGAACTCACTCTTCCTGCCAGAAGCGTGAGTCTTCACACTCTGCACCCGATGACCCGGGCACAAACTCAATCTTGTGATTAACCTGAGATGACCCCCCTGCACCCCACAGCAACGCCTGCAGAGAGGTTCCAGAGGCTCCCCCTTACCGTGACTGCCTGGTAACAAGGAACCCGATGCCTGGACCCAGCACTGCACCCGCAGCCCCCAGGACCGAGAGGAACCAAATTCCAGGGCAGGAGCGACCATCAGGCAGCCCTCTGCCTAGCCCAGTCGGTGGCTGGGCCGAGAAGCCCCCCTGTGCCCTTCCTGTATCACCTAAGTGACCCCCGGGTCCCTCCATTGCTTTCTATAGCAAACCCGATACCAACTTTGCACACTGCACCCGGCCGCCCCGGTGCCGCTGAGGGTGTGTTTTGTGTGCCTGTTTGTGTCCCACCCCCAGTGCTCTACAAAACTCTCTGATCTGCTCCCGGAGGACGCAGGTACTTACCTGCCAGCAGACCAGAACCAGAGCACCCCTGTTCTCCATAGGCGCCTATGTGTTTTGGGCCCTCTTTTGACCTCTGCACCTGACCAGCCCTGTGTTGCTGGTGCTGTGACTTTGGGGTTGCCTTGAACCTCCAAAGGTGGGCTGACTATGGCCAGAAGACTGACTGTAAGTGCTTTACTTACCTGCAAAAACTAACCAAACTTACCTCCCCCAGGAACTGTTGATTTTTGCACTGTGTCCACTTTTAAAATAGCTTATTGCCATTTTAACATATACTGTGTGTACTACTGCTTTACTTCAAAGTCCCTTACTTACCTGTGTGGAGTACCTTGCATTTTATGAATTTACTTCAAATCTTGAATCTTGTGGTTCTAAAATAAATTAAGAAAATATATTTTTCTGTATAAAAACTATTGGCCTGGAGTTAAGTCTTTGAGTGTGTGTTCCTCATTTATTGCCTGTGTGTGTACAACAAATGCTTAACACTACCCTCTGATAAGCCTACTGTTCGACCACACTACCACAAAATAGAGTATTAGAATTATCTAATTTTGCCACTATTAACCTCTAAGGGGAACCCTTGGACTCTGTCCGCACTATCACTCTGAGTTAGTATATACAGAGCCAACATCCTACAGTAGGTAAATTCACTAAGCTGGGACATCTAGGTCCTAAGAAACTAGTAGCGGCTGCCAACAATGGAGAGTTGAGGTTCAGGCAAATAGTCGGTTGGTGCATGCACTCACAAAATTATGCTAAATAAATTCATGCCGACATACATTAAATTATCGTTTCAAAGTTAAAATGCTTAACTTTAAAATGGTAATACAATGTATGCTGGCAATTTAGGGCATACATACACACAAAATACATACAGAAAATAGGAAATAAAAGTGACTTGCCTTGCTACACGCCCTCGTTCTGGTCCCGGTGTTCATCTCTACGACAACTCGGGCCCTGCCAACTCCCCTAACCAATCCTGGTGCTGCTCTCAGACTGTTAATCAGTATGAGAGAAGCACCAGGGCTCGATGGAGTGGGCTCTCTCAGTGCTCCAAAGGGCACTGGAGCCCTATGTTTGATCTCAACCCAGTTATCCAAGACAGCTGGGTTAAGAGATTTAAAGTGTGCATGTCTGGCTGACCAGCGCAAAACAGCCGGCCAAAGAGACAAGGTCACTTTAAAATTAAAGTGCCCAGCCCACCACTCCTCTCTGCTGCTGCCACTCAGCAGCAGTCCCGCCCCGTCTTGACCCTCAGCTAGGGACACAGGTTTGCTGAGGTAATGAAAAATAAAATGGTAATAATGTGTATTGCCATTTTTTCTATCAAACGTATTTTTTCTTCGCCAATGCTTGTTTGCAGTTTATATAAAAGTTATTTATTATTTCTAAAATCTGTATCTCCAGAACCCTCCAGTAGATTTTGATTTAATTTTGATTATTGATTTATTTTTATAAATTGGTGTCTTGTTTTTTTTTGTGTTGTGTGACTTTCTTTTTATGTTGCTTGGTCCTGTTAAATGCTTTACATGTTGTTACTTTGCTAAGCCTTACTGCTCGCAGCCACAGCTACCCAGGGTTGATCTTAACGTTAAGAAATGTATCTGACTAGACCAAAGATGGGTATTTGAGAGTGCACTGCATGCCTCCCAGCTATATCATCTAGTACACCCAAATTCTCAAATGAGTGCCTTGAGTTGAGATCCAGGACTTGTGTTTTGCTGTAGCAGACAACTAATAAGTTAGTAACTAACCCAAAGAGTTTTGGCCAAGTCAAGAAGTAAATGTTTGGCCAAGTTCTGACTTTCTAAGGTACCTTCTTCTATGATGAAGAGTCAAAGGAGTTGTAAAACTTTTTTCTTGATACTAAAAGATGTTCAAGAATGGAGGGCAAAGGGATCGATTTGACCTAATCACCTTTATTGAAAATCCATGACCTGACGAATTTGTTTAAAGAAAGGAAAATCCTTTCAGGAATCTCAGCCAAAAAGGATTCCCTGGAAAAAGCTCTAAAAGCCTGGGAAGAGACAAGGAAAGCACATTCCTACTGGGGAATTAGATCACTCCTGAAAGTGAGGATAAGGATGCAACAGTGATCCTTTCATAGAAGCGGACCAAACCAGGAGAGTGTGGGCCTCAAAATACATAAAAGCCATGACTCATTTTTTTAGAGTGAAAAGAGCTTTACATTTGTGAGGAGGCCTAAGGACCTAGAGGCCCAGCTTAGCCTCTCAGAGCAACAGGAGAAGAAGCTGGCCCTAGAAGAGAAGAGATTGGCACTGGAGGAGAGAAGGGTCAAGCTGGGGATTAGACCCCAGGCGGTTGGTGGCAGCAACACAGTGACAGAGGTAACTGCTGAGGGTTCCTATGATCCCAGGTTGCCCAAAGGGATAGTGCCTATATACACTGAGGGGAATGACATAGAAAAAAGTCTGGCATCCTATGAGAGGGCTCTTAGGATGAGAAGATTGGGGGCACAACATTGGGAGTCCTTACGGTGGGAACTCTATCCATCCGTTGGGAGAGATAGATTGGTGACACTAGAGTTTGAGGTGGCAAAATCTTATACTCACATAAAAGATGCACTCATTGAGCTCTTTGGTCTAACCCCTAAAGAGTATAGACATAAGGTTAGGCGCACACAAAAGGGAGAAACACATTCAAGGATTGATTCTGTAGATGCCACTGTAAAGTCACTGGTAGGGTGGATTAAAGATAACGAGGTTGATACCAAAGAGGACTTGTACAACTTAGGGACATATTTAACAGCCCCTAGTGCCACCAAAGTGCTGCTTTCCATGAAGCTCCGGTGGCACTAGCCACTGCTCCATATTTACAAGAAGAGGTAACGCCACTTTTTGTGTGTAATGGGTATTGCAGTGGGCATTCCACCACAACACCCATTGCTTTTGATGCTGCCTCAGATTTACGAGCTGTCAAAAACCTGAGGCAGCATCAAAAACTAACGCCACCCCAGGGGTGGCACTAGCATGGCAAACCAAGGAGGAATTCTTTTATTCCTCCTCGTTTATTGCTTTTTCCCTGTGTGCTGCATTCTGCAGCACACATAGAAATACCAAAATGCCATGGATGATTGTTTATGCGTAGGAAGGTGTACCTTTCTGCACATAAACAATCATTCCGAAATAACTCTTTGGTACTTCTATGTGTGCTGCATTTTGCAGCACTCATAGAAGTGCCAAATCACCATAATACATTATCTATGTTCAGGAAGGGACAACTTCCTGCACATAAACAATCTATCCCCTCAACGCAGACACCCTTGCACTATGGTGCAAGGACGCCTGCATTTGAACAGGCAGCTTAATTTAGTGCCCATGCAGGGGGAGACACAGGGCTGCGCCGTATTTTTGTAAATATGGTGCATCCCTGCATTTCATAAGTGGCACAGCGCAGCACTGTTATTTTTGGTGATGCACCGTGCTACCCCACTTTGGCTGATATCAGGGCCCAAGTGGTTAAAGAACACATTCTGACAAATTGTTCCTCAGAGAAGTTACACCAGCATCTGGTAGAAGGTAGGCCATCTAGGACTAGAAACCTGGGGAAGATAGTTGATGCACTATGGTACACAAAATGTCCTCAGGTAGTGAACACAAAAAGGGACGACAGGTCCCCCTTCAGGGGAAAGATGGGTGAAGTTTAAAAGGTCAGAGAAGCCCAAAAGGTGCCCAGGGGCAAAGCCACAACCCAAACTAAAGGGAGGAGGTGTCAGGGAAAACATTTTGAGCCTTCAAATGATGGGGTGTGCCTTGACTGAAGACAGCCAAATTAGTTCCTTGGGCAGCCAGGCAGTCCCTCTGACAGAGTCCAGGTCTAGATCCAGAAGTGTCTCATTTGGTGGGGTCAGAGACCCTGTATATGCACCCAAAAATGCTTTTGAAGTGGGAGAAAATTCAAAGAGTAGTTTTGAAGTGCACAAGTTCCCATTTCAGCACAGTCCTGTCTGCCAGGTTCCCTGTGGGGGGTTATCAATCCTTTGTGTGAGAGCAGGCCACTGGCCTTTGATGTGTGAAAGAGAGACCCTCCAGCCTCCCTAACCAGGGAGACACATTCAGTATGCAGATGAATGCAGATGTGACTGAGTGTCCTGTGTTTATGGCTGTGTGGGTGGAATGCATAAGGGGAGCTGTCAACCAGCACATACGACATGTGGATTGGAGACAGGGTGTAAGGCACAGATGGCAGTAAGTCCAAAGAAATGCCCACTTTCTAAAAGTGGCATTTCTATAATGGTTTTATTAAATTCAACTGCACCAGTAAGCAGAATTTTCTATTACCATTCTGGCCATACTAAACATGACAGGGCTACTCCTTTCAGATCAGAATCTACCGCTTAAAAGTGTACAAGTGCAGCTCTAATGCTGGCCTATGAGAGGACCAAGCCTCACAGTAGTGGAAAGCGAATTTGTAGGTTTGACCCTACCAGGCCATGTAAAACACACAAGCACATGTCCTGCCTTTTACTTATATACCACCCTGTCCTATGGGTTACCTAGAGCCTACCTTAGGGGTGACTTATATGTAGAAAAAGGGGAGTTTAAGGTTTGGCAATTACTTTTAAATGCCAAGTCGAATTGGCAGTGAAACTGCACACACAGGTCTTGCAATGGCAGGCCTGAGACATGGTTAAGGGGCTACTTACGTGGGTGGCACAATCAGTGCTCCAGGCCCACTTGAAGCATTTAATCTACAGGCCCTGTACTTTTACTAATGACCTATAAGCAAATTAATTAATCCAATTGGGTATGAGCCAATGTCACCATGTGTTAAGGGAGAGAACATGTACACTGTAGCACTGGTTAGCAGTGGTAAAGTGCACAGAGTCTGACAACCAGCAAAAACAGTGTCCAAAAAGTGGATGGGGCAGGCAAAAAGTTAGGGGTGACCACCCTAGGGCTGTCAGATCTAACAATAAACAAAACAATCCCTGGTGTCTAGTGGGCTTTCTCTCCCCCCTGGGGGCAGATCAGGAGTAATAATACCAATTGTCCCCTGGGGTGAAAAAAGGCTATGCCTATTGAGGTAGGTCATTGGCATGCCTATCATTGGAGGCCCCCACCCCTACACTATTTATAAAAATATCCCTGGTGCCTAGTGTACTTTCTAACCCTCCCCGGGGGGGGGGGGCAGAAAGACTGAATTTTGACAGATTATGACCGGAGGGAGCAAAACCCCCACCCCTGGTGTCTAGTGGTGTATTCCTGTTTGGGGTTCGCCCTCCTGTGGCGCTCCCTAAGCTAGAATCAACTAGGGAAGGGTAAGATTGGAAAAAGGAGATTCTCCCTTTTCCAGTGATACATCTCCTGTCTGGATCGGTGCTCAGGGGGACAGAAATAGCCCACTGAGCACTGATGCAGAGAAAGCAAAATGAGGTGATCCGCTCATTTCACTTTCGTTTTCAATTAAATGACATCAGCGTGCCACAGGAGCTGATCCTCATTTTACTGAAAACAAAGAAACAGTTTTGGGTGCTGGCGAAGCTCTTCCCCGCCCCCTGAGGATGTTTCTTTGAGCAGGGAACCCCCTGGTACCTGAACCTGCACCAGAGGGATTTCCTGCCTCATGTGCAAGGGCGGATTGGAGCCATCCTTCACACATGAGCACCACAGCAGAAGACAGCTCCCAGTCATCCTCTGCATAGTAGCGGTTGAAGAGAGCTTCTAGGTGGTTTAAATCCAGTGATTAATTGCATCCTTTATACTTTTTGTGCAGAAGAATCCAGGATCACCCACTTTAATACTTATATCTGCCATGCTGAAAGCAGAGTTTTTTACACTGAGTGTGTTTTAAACCCTATTTTATTTTACAGGTGATTCTTTCAGTATAACCAATAGGTTTTAGGAAATATGGTCTGAGCTGTAAGACTTCCAATAGAGACAGAATGGATGACGAAATATGCTTGAGGTTCTGCAAGGATCTGGAGAGCATACATAGGCCCTCATTCCGACCCTGGCGGTCATAGACCGCCAGGGCCGCGGGTGACGGAAGAACCGCCAACAGGCTGGCCGTGCTTCCCTGCCCATTCTGACCGCGGCGGTAAAGCCGCGGTCAGAAAACCGGGTCCGGCGGTTTCCCGCCGGATTTCCCCCGGCTGGGCGAATCCGCCATGGCGGCGCTGCAAGCAGCGCCGCCATTGGGATTCTGACCCCCTTCCCGCCAGCCTGTTTCTGGCGGTTTTTACTGCCAGGAACAGGATGGCGGGAACGGGTGTCCTGGGGCCCCTGGGGGGCCCTGCACTTCCCATGCCAGTGGCATGGGCAGTGCAGGGGCCCCCTAACAGGGCCCCAGCCTGCTTTTCACTGTCTGCCAAGCAGACAGTGAAAAGCGCGACGGGTGCAACTGCACCCGTCGCACACCTGCAACACTGCCTGCTCCATTTGGAGCCGGCTTCAGTGTTGCAGGCCCCTTTCCCGCTGGGCCGGCGGGCGCTACCTTAGGTAGCGCCCGCCAGCCCAGCGGGAAAGTTGGAATGGCCCCAGCGGTCTTTTGACCGCGGGGCGGCCAAATGGCGGTTCCCTCCAGGCGTGCGGCAACCGCCGCCCGCCGGGGTCAGAATGACCCCCATAGTCAGCTGAAATGTTAACTAGACGATTGAGGAGTAGTTCGGGAGAGGCAGAAAGGTTTGATTGATGAGAGGTTATAAGGCTGGGTGTTCTCAAGAACCCAGTCATAGATTGTTTTTTGCTGAGTTTCAGACTGTGCTTCCACACTCCTATCGGAGACCAGAGACACTGGTTTGAGTGGTGAGATCTCAGGTAAACTATAGCCTGGAACTAATGTGGGCTGTGAGGCCAAAGTAACTGATAAGTCCTCTGTACCTTTTCTGTCTGGTGATGTGCATGATAAAGACCACGCCCCTGATGGTCCTCTAGCTATCTCAGAAGAAGGTGGCACTTGAAAGTGAGTATGTTTCAGAGTGGGAGCACCCCACTGGCCCTCGCCATTTGACTCTCTCGGTCGAGATAATTTTTGAAAGAACAGTTTAAACCACTACCTTTGATAATTCCTAAATGGGGAACTCTGTTTCTCAATGGGTCAGCTTTAGTCTTTTGGCACAGAGGTCAGTGTTTGTCCTGGTCTCAGGTTTTTTGCAGTCATTATTCCAGGTATTGGGGCTAAAGACAGTATGGGTGGAATTGGGCCAAAGAAAATCACTTCGGTTGTTGACCCCAGTGACCTCCACTACTCCCAATCCAAGGCCGGCTGCTTTAGTGAGAGCTTTCCCAGCACTTCAGCAGGAATGGGGCTGCATAATATCCTTGCCGCCCCTTTATTGCTCTCTAACAGGTCCTTGTGCAGTTAATGAGTGGCAACAGTCAATATGAGTGTACTAAGGTGAGTGACTGGAATCGGGGGAGAGATAGGTGCCCCCCTTTTTGCCTACTTGTGGTAGTCACTGGTTTGCCCACGTACAGTTACTTCATACTATGCTGGGAGAATGCTGCCTTAGCGACAAAGGGGAATGCTGGCCTGCACCAGTGAGGAGCAAGCCACACAGTCTAATATTGGCGGCTTCCGCTCCTACTGACAATGGTCCACAGCCCTATGGGCTTTTCTCTCTTTCTGACTGGCCAGCACTCCACGAACTTTGATTGAGTTACTTGGCATTTTCATGCAGTTGCTCACATGGGGATCAAGCTCCAGTTATCACAGCTCCTGGGAATCTTCAGCCTCCTCTTCAGGCTATCTCCAAGACACTTGGAGAAAAAGACTCCTGGACTGCCCAAGGCTGGCTCCCCTCCTCTTCTGCTAGGCAGCCAGTATTCACATCCTCCTTGCAATCAGGTAAAAAAGCACCCATTTTCGAAACCTCTGATGCATCCTGGGCAAGCTTTTATATTTTGCACCTAGTTACCTGCTGATTTTCAATGGTGGTAAATTGCGTGTGCAAATGGGCCTTTATGTGACTATTCGCAATTTGCGACTGCCTATAACATGTCATTTGCAAATTCACAAGTAGGGATTTCCTAATTGTGACTCGCTGTTATCCTCCACTAAAAATACTGACTCGCGAAACAGTCTCATCGCTATTTTTGGTTTGGGAATGGCTTTTGTACATTGCAAAATGCCATTTTTGCATTTGCAGAGCACTTTGCAACCATTTAGAGAGTTGCTATTTTTGGTAGATGTTGCCCTTAGTGTCTGGGTCTTTTAAGATTTATGTTATGGTTCTGCTTCTTTGAAATATACATCTTTCCACTTTCATCTTCCTCATGGAGGATGTCTGTTACAGCAGGCAGGAGTCTGAAGCTGATTAACCCACAAAAAGATTTATGGTAGAGACCAGAGTTCAGACCTGAATGTCAGCCACAGTGATATATGCATCAACAGGTTAATCCTGGGCTCTCAGCCCTACTATTTATGATCCCCTTATCAGCCCCATCTCCCTCTTCTTGAGATGTGTTCAGGCCCCATCCTTTCAAGCTGTCACTGAATCAAAGAGTCCTTTGAAATGCATAGAGCAAACCTTGCTCTCCCATCCTCCAGTGCATGTCTCACTCAGTTTACTGGAATGCAGCAATACACAAATCTGTCTGGGGCGATTCCTCTACCTCTTATGTTTACACCCAGCAGGCCTGGTGCTTCCTAAAATGAAACCCAAGGTCCCCCATGTAATGTACCAGTGCAGGTACTTCTGCACTCAATGTACATCTACAGCACACTCACTGCCCAGTACTGTGATCCTCATTTAGTATGCCACCAACAGCATACCCACATGCAGGGTAGGGGTATACATCTCTCATCATGCAGAGCACTTTTCCATCCAAACAGTATCCAATAAAAAGGATGACATAAAATCAATACTCCAGGGAAGGGACCCACACACGAAGAGAAAGGGAGGATATCAAGTAAGCATGCAAGTGATATTGGCAAGAAATCCAATCAACGATCAGCAAAGGCTGATCCAAATCCCACTGTAGGTTTTGGTATTGTACACAGTAGACCTTTCAACAACAATCTATTGGCAAAGATGATAGGAACTGCTTTTCCTACCAGGCACTGAGCTTCTATTATAGTAGAAGTTTTTTTCTACAGTAGTAGATGATTGCTGAGCATGCACACGCATGTACAGTGGCCATTTGTGGAAAGCATAAACAAACCTGCAAACTCAATAAGCAACACTTCTGATTCAGGCCCACAAATACTATTTGATGTTTGCCCAACATATGCTATATTTGCGCAAGTTGTATAGTGTATCACTTTCATAAAAATGTCATATATGCCAATTGAATAGCAGAAATAGTTGCGATGTTTTAGAGAATCGCACATGCGGTAAGGTGCTGGTTGGAAGTGCCTCCCTGCCTCGGGGTCAAAGAGATCTGCAAGCTAGATGAACAAAAGAAAATCCACATAACATGCAGGTCAAAGATGTATTTCCTACAATAGACTATCCACATTTTTTTTTTTTCAAACAGATTTTATTGGTTTTTCTATTCAACTACAACTCCCCCGCTGGGGTACGCAAAGACTGTATACATTCAATATGGGTCCGTGAACAGATCTGTTCCACGCTAGATTAATCACTACTTTCACTGTTTTTACAAAATCACATAGCATGGAAATCATGACCAAGGAATCATACAATTCTCTTCTGTTCATCCCTCTCAGTACATCCTAGTCTTGTTGCATACATGCTTGAGGGGAACATTGGTGAGTGATTTGCTCTGGTCAATAGACTAGAGCTCGAATATATTCATTTCCACCCAGCTCTATCCCACTCTCCATGCCCCCTCCACCCACCCGCGCCCTACCCTGTGCCAAGATTTCCAGCTGCACCTACGCTTGAATTACATTGGGTTGCCTCTCTGTTTGCTCCTATTCATGGGTCTTGTAACTGTTCTGGCCTTTCCTCTGCTAATGTTCTACTTTGGGGGGAGTGTCATTGCATCGGGTGGTTAGTGTTGTATGTATAGACTATTCTGTCTGGGGAGGCTCTACCTCTTCCTGCAATGCTGTGACAATCTGCTCACAAGCATTCATCAGGTCCAGGGGACCCCCTCCTCGAGCTAGCTCCCTTTTCAGCATTAAGTTTTCGTATTCTGCCCATCGCCTTAATTCGCTCTTCCAGCTTTGGATGTTGGGATCTGCCGAACTCTTCCAGTTTTTTGTCAATTCCTATTTGGCCAAGATGTACGCTAAGTCCTGGAGTTTACTAGTTGCCCTGGTCTTGAGAGTGTGAGGGAACCAGGGAAACAAGCAGTGGGCTGGTGTGCACTCCACTTCTCGCTCGATGATTTCCACTATGTATGCAGTCACTGCCTTCCAATACCTGGCCAAGTGGGTTAAGGACCACGGCATGTGTACAAATTCCGCCTCCCCTTCCCCACATCTGGGGCATTTCGCATCGAGTATATGTAGATGCTCCCCGAGTCTTTTCGGGGTAAGATATGCCTTATGTATGACATAGCAGTGTATAGGTCGAAACCTGGCGTTTCTAGAGACCTTCGGTGCTCTGTCGAATATCTGGTCCCAGGCTTCCTCTTGTATGAGGGTCCCCAGGTCCGTCTCCCATTTATGTCGTAGGTCGTCTAGGGGGCGCAATACTCCTGAGCGAATCAATCTATATAACCCAGAAATGGCTTTATGTGTGCCATCGGAGGTCATTAGGTAAGTGCTGGGCCCGTGGGGACATGGCTCACTACCTCTCAAGCGCCAGTGAGTGCGTGTCAGTGCTCTGTGCAGCAGGAAGTGGCCCCGTGGCAGATCATGGGCCTGTCAAAAATCTTGGAACGGTAATAGGTCACTCTCACAATAAAGGTCTCACATCTGTAAGGCCCCCACCTCCTCCCAAGTCGCCAGTCCCCTCCAGTCGCCCACCCTAGGCAGCCACTGCAACCATGTCATCGGTATCTCAGGTGTGTGGGGTGCAGTCGTGTTCGTCCTATAAAGGCATCTTCTCCAGCACCGGCGGAAAAATCCAAGTCTCCAGAGTGAGTTCTCGTTCCGATCGAGTAATGTTAAGGAATAGGCCCGCTAGTGTTGAAACAGGGGGGGCTGTTTTCCTCTCATCTGTTGTTGCTGTCCTGCCCTCTGCCGTCCACCAGGCACACCACTGCAGCTAGGCCGCTAGATAATAGGCCTCAAAATCTGGAACCGCCAGGCCCCCTGCTGCTCTGGGTCACTTCAAAGTGGTCCGAGGCACTCTATGTCTCCCATCCCCCCATTTGAACTCCGTAATCAAGGAGTCGATTTCTCAGAATAGTGTGGCTGGAATCCAGACCGGCAATGCTGCAAAATAGTATAAGAGCCTTGGTAGCGCTACCATCTTAATACGCGCTATCCGTCCAGCCACAGAAATCAGGAGAGATCCCCAGAAGCCAATGCTGGTTTTCAATGCCCTTATGTCTCCCCCTATATTACTCTCCAGGGCGTCCGCCCTTGTGTGATATATTCTAACTCCTAGATACGACATGCAACAGGGTTCCCATGCCACATTTCCTAGACACCCAGGTGCCCCGCAATTCTCCCGCAGTGAAAACAAGTACGATTCCTGCCAGTTCACCTTTAGGCTCGTTAGGCGGCCGAACAGTGCTAGAAGGGCACAAGCTCCTCTGAGGTCCGAGTCAGTGTCTTGTAAGCGCTATTTTGTGAGGCTGGTCTCCCTGCATCAGTCCCTGATACCAATTGGTGGTTTTAGTCTGGGCAGCCAAGGGTTCCACAGCTAAGGCAAATAATAAGGATGAGAGCAGACAACCCTGTCTAGTGCCCCCTTCTACTGAGTATTGCTCAGATATCATGACCCCGGTTCTAACCCTTGCTTTCGGCTCTGTATACAAAAAGTTTTGCCCAGTTGAGAAAACCCTCAGCTAGGCCCATGCAAGCAAGGACTGCATATAAGTAGTCCCATTCTAAGCTGTCAAAGTATTTTTCTATGTCTACTGCCAGCAGGTTGCCATGTCTACCTGTGGGGCAACAATATCTAGGATATTAATAACTCGGCAGATATTCTGGGCAGTCTTCCTGGTAGGGATGAAGCCCACTTGGTCTCTGTGGATCAATCGGGTCATGTATGGGAGCAATCTGGTTGCTAGTATGCGGCTTAGGATCTTATCATCCGAGTTCAGCATAGATAGGGGCCTATAAGCTCTACTATCATCAGGTGCTTTTCCCGGTTTTAATAGTGGAATTGTCAGTGCCTCTTTAGTAGAGTTTGGGAGGCGTTTGCGTGCTTGGTTAAATAGTTGCTCTAGTTTAGAGGCGCATATGTGGCGTAGAACTCTATGGGCAGCCCATCTGTGCCGGGGTTTTACCCCTCGCCAGGACTTTGATGGCATCTCTCAACTCTGAGGCCGGTATGTCACTTCCTAGCGCATTGCTCTCCTCCTCACTAAGGCCTCTGTTCGGTAGGTATCGTAAGAATGTCTGTATGTCATTCCCCACCCCGTGCGGTATGCTGGTGTAAAGTACTGTGTAGTATTCCAAAAAGTGGTGATTAATCTCATCCTGTCAGTACAGTCTATTTCCTAGAGGGGTCTTGATCTCCAATATGGGGGTACCTCGTTTTGCGGAGTTGGCCAGCCATACCAAAAGTGCTCCTGCTTTGTCCCTCTTTGCATGAGCCTTTGTCAAGAAGTTTTTGTAATCAAAGCACCTAAGCCTCTCTATATGCGCTGCTACTCTCCCCCTTGCCTCAGTCACTTGATCCTGCAACTCAGGGCATTCTGGACCTAGTTTTTCTTTAATTCGCAGCTCATTTTCAGCTGTCTCTATCTCTCTAAGCAGTGTCTTCCTAATACCCATTAATGTTGCTATGCACCAACCCCTGATCACTACCTTCAACATTTTCCATAATAGCTTGGGGAGGAGGTCATTGCCTCATTGTCCTCGAAATAATGTTTAATGTGTTCCCTTATTTGAGTCCAATATGCAGGATCTTCAAGGGAGTCAGGTTTTAAACGCCATGTAGGCATATTTGTGGTCATTTTTTTTCCATGTTACAGAAAGTAAGATAGGGTTGTGGTCCAAAATTGTTCCACCCAGGTATTCGACCTCACCAACCTGGGCCTGTACTACAGGTGTGCATAAAAAGGTATCCAGTCATACACGTAGATCGCTTACTGCTGAGTAGAAGGAGTATTCCCTGGTGCTTGGATTAAGGTGTCTCCATGAATCTACCAAGTGCCATTCTGCCTGCCAGTCCTGACATTTTTTGGCTAGTGCATTGACTGGAGAGTCCCTCAGTAGTGGGTGGGATCTATCTAACTCGCGGTTGCTTGAGCAGTTAACGTCCCCCCTATTAGCGCCGCCTGGAGAAGGTGTGGGGTCATTGTGCGTGAGAGGCGGTCCAGGAATGTGCTTTGGTCTACGTTTGGTGTGTAAATATTTATAAGCTCTATGTCTTGTCCCCCCAAGTGGCCTCTGACCACCACAAAGCATCTGTCGGGGTCTATTAGTGTGCTAGTCATTTGAACGGTATGCCAGCTCGTATACCGATTAGGGTACCCCATGCAGAGGCGGAATACACTGTGTAATATGCCTGGCCCCTCCATCTTCTCTGCAGCGCCTTTCCCTCTACCGCTGTCAGGTGTGTTTCTTGCAACATTGCTATGTGTGCTCCTCTCCTATGTAAATAAGAGTGTACCTTATAACGCTTAGCCATGTTATGCATACCCCTTATATTCCAGGAGATCACTTTGAAGTTCCTCGGGTCACCCATGTCGAGTCTGTAGTTCTAAAGTATCTGCATATGTCCATCCCCCAGGGGCAGGCGCGCCATAACATCTTTAGCTTCCTTAGCTATTAGTCAGGCCTGGCAGGTGGTGGGCTCCTTAGTAACTGTTAACATTAACTTCCCCAACTCCATTCCCCCAGGACAGGTGTTGAAACAACCCCCCATCTAAACTTTTACCAAATGAAACCAGTTCTTAGAGGGTGGGTGAGAATACTTCTCGAGCGCATGGAGCCCGCAGCTCCGTGGTCTCCCCGTCATTGTTCCAGATGCCTCAGCTACACATTTCTCGGCAGGTCTCGGATCCTATGCTGCAGGTGGGCCCCATTCAAGCTCAGAAAGTCTTGACCGTGTAGTCGTATTATATCATCGGACGTTCCCAGTGTCACCACCGCCATTTCCATGCTTAGTGCCGTCGAGCTCTCAGATTCTCCATCAGTGTCTGATCCTCGCATTTCTCTCGTTGTCTCCTGTGTGCGTGGGGTAGTTTCCCCCCGCTCAACGATGCTACGGCAGCGGTAGCTCGCTGTCTTTCCTTCCTGGCTTCTTCCATGGTGGGCATCGCCCCCGTAGCGCGATCCTCTGCACCACCGTTGTCTGCTCCTGGGGCACACTCGAGTCCGTGGGGCCTTCGCGCCCATCCATCCACTCCCTTGCTTCTTGCGGCGTACGGAAGAACTTCTCCCCTCGACCCTTCACGACTCTTAGTGTAGAGGGGAATAGCATAGTGTACGGAATGTTCATGAGCCGCAAGTGTCTTTTGATGTCTATGAAAGTTTCTCTCTGTTTTTGCACTTCTCGAGAGAAGTCAAGGAAAATGCGGACGAATCTGTTCTCCACTCTAAGTTCCCCTCTTTTTCAAGCCTGGGCCAGGATGTGGTCTCGGTCCTTATAGTGTAGTAGTCGGGCTATCACTGGTCGCGGCGCAGCTCCAGGGTGAGGGGGGCATGCCGGCACTCTATGCGCCCTTTTGAAGGCAAAGAACCGCGAAAGGCCCTCAGGTGCCACTTATTCTCTCATCCAGTTCTCAAGGTATTCTGTTAAGTCTGTGCATTCCGTTTTCTCAGGTAGCCCCACGACACATGTGTTATTCCTTTGTGACATATTTTCAGCATCCTCTGCGTGGGCCACTAATGTCTCTATGTGTTTCTCGAGCGTAGTCACCCGGTCTCCTACTCCGGTCACCTCCGGCGCGAGTTCCTCCATGTTTCGTTCTGCTGTTGCTACTCTTTCTGCCAGGCATCTTTGATCCTCACCCAGAAGGCCCAGATCTATAGTGAGTGCTTCGATTTTAGATTCTAGGATTTCCCTGGAAGTTGTGATGGCCTCTAAAATATCTCCTAGTGAGGGCCCTTTCGCTGGGGCACCTGGAAGCGCCGTTTGTTTCACATTATAGGGCAGTGCAATCATGTTGTCCGTCGGGGACTCCTGTTGTGTCCTTTTTCTTGTTGGGTTTGCCCATTTTGCAAGGAGTCGCTAGTGCTTTGCCCCAGTCCTTTTTCCTCAAGTGACAAGGCTATCCAAGCTAGGCTTGTTCCCCTCTATCCAGTTGCCTCCACACCACGCTCGCCAGACCAGAAGTGCCAACGTCCAGCACTCAGAGCCCCGTGTCCTTGTCACATTCAGGCCCTGGGGGGAGTGGAAACACTCGTAGTCTCACCTCTGCCCACTGTCTGGGTCACTCCGTCGCTGCACGCCCAGTCACGTACACTGCAGGGGGGGGTTCGCTCCTCGCCACACTTGTTCTGTGAGCTCCAGATGAGCAAGGTTCACCCCATAGGCCTGGCCGGTTCCACCCACGGGCCTCCCTAATCTCTCTGCTCGTTCCTCATATGAAGGGCACCCCCCACTGCCAGGAATGTTGCCACCAAAAGGCTCTCTCTGGATCCAGCGCGGCACCCCACCACCGAGTACCCCCTTTTCCGGCGTCATCGCTCCTCCTCAGGGCTGTCCGCATATATCGGTCGGCCTCAGTGGCTCCCGATGACCGCCCTCATTCGCGGTTGGGACCGTCCCAGCTGCCATTTTAGGATCAGGCATCCACTGTTGTTTTGGAGGGTCTCCGGGACCAGCCGCCTCCGCTATTTTGTGTTTCTCTGCGCTCACCCCCCTCCTGGGCCTTGAGGGGCAAAGGGGGATCACAGGGAGTGCAGCTGGTGAGTCAGGATAAGTGCAGACAGGGGACCTCGGGACAGAGCTCCATCCGTCACCTGCTCACTCCATGAGCTCTAGGCCACCACAATAGACTATCCACATGTGTGTACATAAAACATCAGCATTACTGTTACCAAATACTATGGTGCTTTCATCACTTACAAGGTTTTGTGCTCGAAGGTCATGGTTATCAAACCACATTCCTAGCATGAATGCCCTCGCTTTACCATCAGTCTCATTTCTTGCTTCACAATCACTTTTGCAGTTGGGTATTTTGGGCCATATTTATACTTTTTGACGCAAAACTGCGCTAACGCAGTTTTGCGTCAAAAAAATTAGTGCCGGCTAACGCCATTCTGAAGCACCATGCGGGCGCCGTATTTATTCAATGACGTTAGCTAGCGTTAGCCGGCGGTGCTGCCTGGTGTGTGTGAAAAAAAACGACGTACACCAGGCAGCGCCGGTGTAGGGGGATATGGAGCTTGGGCGCCAAAAAATGGCGCAAGTCAGGCTGAGGCAAATTTTTTGCCTCAACCCGATTTGCGCCATTTTTTTCGACTCCCAACCCCCATAGAAATGACTCCTGTCTTAGCAAAGACAGGAGTCATGCCCCCTTGCCCAACGGCCATGCCCAGGGGACTTCTGTCCCCTGGGCATGGTCATTGGGCATAGTGGCATGTAGGGGGGCACAAATCAGGCCCCCCTATGCCACAAAAAAAAAAAAAAAAAAACACTTACCTGAACTTACCTTAATGTCCCTGGGATGGGTCCCTCCATCCTTAGGCGTCCTCCTGGGGTGGGCAAGGGTGACAGGGGGGGTCCCTGGGGGCATGGGAGGGCACCTCTGGGCTCCTTCCCGAGCCCACAGGTCCCTTAACACCTGCCCTGACCAGGCGCTAAAAAACGGCGCAAAAGCGGCCGTACGTCATTTTTTTTGACCAGCCCACTCCCGGGCGTGATTTTTGCCCGGGAGTGTAAATACGGCGCACATGCCTCGGAGTCAATTTTTTAGACGGGAACGCCTACCTTGCATATCATTAACGCAAAGTAGGTGTCCACGCTAAAAAATGACGCAAACACCATGGACTTTGGCGCTAGACGCGTCTAACGCCAAAGTATAAATATGGAGTTAGTTTTGCGTCGGAATTGCGTCAAAAAAAACGACGCAATTCCGGTGCAAACAGAGTATAAATATGCCCCTTTACATTTTTAGGTTTAGCATATATTTCAGTGATTGAGAATGTTGACAGCATCAAGTGCAATGTGTTCCCAGATTCAGCATTTTACATAAATTGCAGTACAGTTTTCTAAACAAACACATAATGTAAACGCAGCGTCATGGAGGTCCAGTTTCACTTTAGGACCTTCTGATTTTTGGTCTTCTGCTGAGCATCTGTCTGATCGAGTCTCACTTGCTGTAAAAAAAATGTCTAAGGTAAAAGGTTAGGAGTAAATACCAAATGTTGGGTTCTGGTGGCTTTTCCAATGATGTGTTTATTGTTGAAAAGCCTATTATTGTGAACCTCCAAATTCAAGGGGCATCCCTCAAAAGGTTTCCTTATCAACATGGGGAACTTAATTATTGCACCCCTTTGGAGAAAAGAAAAATGGACAGAGGGTCTCTAATTCTTCCTTCCCACAAGATGAGCACATCAGATCCAGTGTGTCATGAGTCACACAAACCTGCTACAGAAGCTCTTATCTGCAGGGGTTGTGTGATAGATGTGTGAATTCCCAACGTGGAAACAGTAAACACTCAAAGCTGTTGGTTTATATAACCAAAGGTTATTTATTATGTTCATTAAGCAGATAAACCATGTGTATGAGAATGATGGACATTCTTACGGTAATCTCAGTAGTCATAATATAGGATAAAATTAACATTAGCAAAACAAAAAACATTTTACCTTTAACACCCCTACTGTTATATTACATTATATTATATTATATTGTATTATATTATCAGCATCATAGTTATTGTATTGGCTGAGGGATTAGCATTTTTCTTAACTGTATTAAGACAAGCCATGCGCATACCCCACACGGCACAGAACGCTTTCAGGCCCACAGTTGGATAATGGTGCTCCAGCATCTCCCCTCAGCAATCAGTCCTCGTTCTTACCCCTTCCAAATCCCAGGTCTCTTTACTCCCTTCTCCCCAATGAGTCTCTATGGAGAGGTTAAGGCGGGAGTTGTTGTGCTGCCTGCCTTTCATATCTGAACTGTATAAAACGACCAATGTCGAAGTCAGCAACACGTTCAAAAGGCAAACAAATGGTTACAAACTCTCTTCCTTGTTCCTTCTACAATTTTCCTCTGCAAGGCCTAGTGGCCTTGCAAAGTTACTTCTACGTGAAGTTCTCCGGACACCAGAATGGACGTTTTCTGTTCGAAGTTTTGTTTGCTGCATTGCTGAGTTGTGTGTATCTAACCCACAGCACATTCCAGGTTGCTCTACTCAGTATCCTGCAAGTCAAATGAAAAAAAAGATTTATTGGTTCCGAGTTTGAGATGTAGAGGGCGTTAGAAGTGAAAGAAACAATGCTTACAATTGGAGCCTGGTAAACTCTGATTGTTCTGAAACCCTCCAATCAAGAATTCTCAGGGCAGCATTGTAGTCTTCTCTGGTAAATTTAAGAGAAGCAGTAAAGTCTTCTCTCACACCCTCATGACAGGTATAGCTTGGGAAGCAGCAGTGCATCATTTGCATTATGCAGAAAACAACAGCGCAAATTCTCATGATCCAAATCATAGGGGTAGGAGTGCATACTCCCTAATGTGTAGCATGAGCAGCAAGATTGCAATAAATACTTACATACAAATGATCCAGGAGCAGCATTGCAGTGTTACCAACACCAAGAGAATGTGTACATCGTGGGCCATAGCAGTGCAAACCTCCTTCACAAACACCCCGGGGCGGCATAATAAGGCAGTGCCATCAATATATTCCAGATTCAAAAACAGACCTGGCCACAACTTTGATAGTTCAATTGGAGTAAAGGCAAGTAATTCTTCTGTACTTACTGTGGCCAAGGCCTTGCCCCCACCCCCCAATGCTACGAAGGAAAGAAGTGACATCTGGAAATGTCTTAATAGTTTCCTCATGGCAACGAGTTCTTGCTGTTTTCATTGTTCTTGTAAAGCTACTGGGTTTTCACCACTGCCAGAATTCTCTGAAACAATGTATGGTATAGCAGAGCAGTAAATACGTGGATTAGGGTCAAACATCACACCCACAGAAGTCCTTGCTCTATTGCATGGCTTGAGGCAGTAACCAGACGGACGCTACCAGAGGAGAAATGCTCTTGTTAGCATCAGCCGTGGCATGATGGCAGGGGTGAGTGCAAAGGCAAGGGTTCTGACCCAAAGCGCATCAACTCTGGTGACTGGAAAAGTCTAGAAATCAAGAGCAGAGGAGAATCCAGGACAAGGTAGGAAACGGCTCCATCAGAATCAAGGAGCCCTTTCCTAGCTCTGTCCTACCTACATGAATGTAGCTCCAGGGTGGGGGGTGTTGTTTGGGGTGTTACACCCCCTAATAATTGTATTATTTATTTAATAAATAGTTGGGTATAGGAGATTTCAGTCGAGTAAAGCAAAATGTCTGTTTGATTTCATCTGGGAGTTTTAAATACTAGCAGACAAAAACAGACACACTCACACTCTTGCCTCTGTTTTGAAAATCTCAAAACATTATGATTTTGCAAAATACTGGGCCTCATTTAGAAGGAAATGAAGCAGTGCAGTGCCAAGCTGCCTCATTTCCAAAATGCAAGGATGCACCATATGTAAACAAATCTGGCACGTCCCTGTATTAGCTGCCTAGCGCCAACGCAACCACCCTTGCACCATGGTGCAGGGATGGCTGTGTTGTGGGGGGGATTGACTTTGTGCAGGAAGGTTTCTTTTCCTGCACATAACCAATCTTTAATGGTGATTTTCTCTTTCTATGCGTGCTGCAGAATGCAGCACACATAGAAAGAGCAAAAAATGAGGAGAAAAAAAACATTTCTCCTTGTTGTGCCATTTGTAACACCTCCCCTGCCACTGCCTCAGGTTTACGATTTCTCGTAAATCTGAGACAGTGTCAAAAAGCAATGGGTGTTGCTGGGTACTCCCACAGCAACACCCATTGCTTGCTCCTTAGCTGCAGAAAACTGTGTCGGGCCCATATCTACAAGGCTGCGATAAGCCATGAAAAGTGGCTTAAGGCCAACTTGTAGATATGGTGCACTGCACAGTGCCACCGGAGTGTCACAAAAAGTGATGCCGTGGTGGTGCTAGGGCCTCGTAAATGAGGCCCACAATGTCTTAGGTAGCCCTCACAACCCGCACTCCTTTTCCTTTCCACCGGCCCTTAAGCCTCCCCTCATGTGCTGCCTCCTATATCATGATTAACATGATATGCCAGCGTGATTACAGAAACATTTGAAGCCGCCCCCCTCCCCAAGTCTTTGTGACCAAACTGCAGCCTTGCCTACCTATTCGCTTGCAGTGTGTGGAAAGCAGCACCTAAGGCATGCCCGGCTGCATGCATTTGCATCTCAGCCTTGTGGACTTTGGTCTACGTAATTATGAATGGTGCATGCGCTGCTCTTAGGTTAGCTGACTGAGCCATCTTTGTAGATGGGGACTCTGCACGCCCTGCTGGCTGGTTCTGTTAGCGCATCACTCCCTCGTTGGGAGAGAAAATATAGGTCAGCTGCAGCCTCGCTACTGATCATGAAAACACGTCACTGCCCAGTCTCGCAACTTGTAGGAAATATAATAAATTCCCAGAGTACAGCAGAACACCAATAAATGGTTTATTCCAGTCTCAAGGACCAATATATTTCCCAGCGTGATACAGTGCAGAGCTGTCTGGCATTAGGTCTGCAAGAGATTTACTGCCGATCCAATACCTGGCTGCAGGAGCACACTTTGAAACTACAAAGATTATCATCGCTACTCAAAGATCGAAAGTGGCTTCTTACTGTCAGTGGGGGTTATGCACATTATGCGGGGCTTACTGATAGTAAATCTCCCCTTTCCTTCTCTTTTTTACAGCAAGGAATGGGAACGAGTACTTTAAATTAAAATGTAATTCAATAATCTCATTGGCCTGGTCACTGAAGATTTGTTTTATCTTTGTTCTCTAAGAGTGCTCGGAAGCATTAAAATGTATTTCTCTTGGAGGGTCTTCCATACATGGAGCAGTAAGCATGTTTTTATTTCTTAATGAAAACTATTCTTCTAGATTCTTGCAGAAGATAAAATCTATTAAAACGTCTTTAAAGATCAGAGTGTGTTACCTCCAATCGGATTACTTGCCGCACACCGCCAGCAGATAAACAAAGCCCCTGAATTGATGTTGCTCTGCTGTGATCAGTTCAGCCTGTGTGCGGCTCTGGGGACCAGGCTACTTCACTGCCTTGATTGCAAAGATAAATCCATCATTATGCTCAGTGCTTGGAAACATGCAACTCGGAGTCTGGTCTGTTGTGTCAAATTCTGTCTGCCCCACTCACAGTCGATATGTCTAACCGGAGCTGACAATGCTCATTTCTCAGAAAAATGCTCTATTCCACCATCCCCGGATATCTGTCTGTGAAACGTTTCTCATATCTTGTATCACGTACTATATAATGTGTAATTGAATAATGCTGCTAAGACTCAATTAAAATGGGATGGTGTGATATTGTATGTTTGGCGCAAACAGTATTAGGAGCACACTATATTAGTATACATATTTTGCAAAATGTCTCTGCCTATTGAGTGAAAAAACGTTGCCCCACTCGGAAAAACTTTCAGAATATGCAAGACAAAACTGAAGTGAAAAAACTTTCCTTCGGGACTCGCTATTTACTGTCTGCTTCTTGGACAGACATTCATCCATAGAGTGCCCAGCACCTCATGCTATCTTTTCATTGGTTGATCAAGTATCCATTTTGTTTGCACGGCTTGCTCCTGACAGGGTCAAAGGGATCGCAGTATCAACAGTGTAGCTTCAATTTCAGCCACCACTACAAGAAGCTTACTACGAAATCAACACAATGTGTACCTTGATCCTAGATACTACTGTCAGACCCAGAGCATTACCAAGCACTGCTGACAATTCCTTATCAAAGGACAATGGGTCGAAATGTTAAATGCACCCTCGTATCAGCAAATAGGACAAAATAAAACAAGGAAGTAAAAGGCTTTATTTTGATTAGAACAAAGTGAGGAAAACAGAACGAAAAAATAAAAAAAAGATAACAATTTGATTATAATTGATGACGAGCATGAATAACACTTTTACTGAAAAAGAACACTAAAAGAGTAATATGTGGATTAGAAAAATAGATATGTAGATCAGATCTTTAATCATGCAGCTGATCAATTATCTTGTGATCTGTGGATGCAGAGGACCACACACAGTAAGAGCAGGTTGTGTCTTATTTTAAGAAAAGCTTTATTAACACAGTTCTCCGGAGAAACTTGTCTCATTCCTGTCCAGCTCCAACTTCTCTTTCTCAAATCACACCACCACCAGTGTTGTATATTCCATATTTCTTTTACAGAACACTGGCTCAGCTCTCATTAATAAATAACACCTATGTCAAAGCCGACAACATAAAATATGTCCTCACTTACACAATCACCTTTACAAAAGAGAAAAATAATATCAATGTGTTAGAAATGGGGTGTCTAGTTAGCAGAGGTGTTCACCTTTTTCCAAAAAGTTATCACCATCCTAGTCAGGGTAAGTCACACACAATCCAAATTATACTGTGCCCACCCTCTGGTAGCCTGCCACTGAGCAGTCAGGCTTAACTTAGAAGACAATTTGTAAAGTATGTGTGTAATAAATCATACAGTAACACAGTGAAAACATCACAAAAGTACACCTCAGAGGTTTAGAAAAAAACAAGACCAAGAACCTCTTCCAAGGAGAAGAGCTATGAGGAGGAGTACTGCCCCTTTGCTGTGTGTGCTTTGCTGGGTTGGCCTGCAGTTGCTGCTTCTGCTTTAGAGAGAAAAAAAGACTGAACTTTGCTGTTTATCCTGTTTGTAAAGTTTCTCAAAGGTCTTGGACTGAGCATGCGTCTTGTTAAGAAGTCTCAGGGACATCAAAGACTTTGTCTGCCAGCACCTGGGCTCTCCCTGACTTGCCAAGTGGTGCCACATCCAGTCCCTTGGCCCCTGGAAGGAGAAGCTGTCAGAACCTGGGTGAAAATCAATGCACCGGAGTCCAGCTGCAGAAAAATGCAGCTCAAAACTTTAAGCAGTGTCAATGAAATCAACGCATCGCCAGCTCAGCACATATTAATCATAACCTTGCATCTGGATTATCAATGCAACAATCTGGGGCACCAAAACTTCAACATCACTGCGCGGACCTAAGGCTGTCTGTCCAGAAATCAATGCACCGGGTTACCTGGCGGAGAAAGAACCGATGTATAGCCGCACTTGTTAGTAAGGAATCGACGCATCGTTTGCTTTTCTGACACATGCTCACCAGTGTGGCTTTTTTTTCAGGCATACCAGGTACTTTACGCTAAAACAACGCATCCATTAATTTCTATGGATTAAGACTCTTTTTACTTAAAAAATTCATATCTTTGCTTGTGTATGTTGGATGTCTGTCATTTTGGTCTTGTTTTACTTAGATAAATATTGGATATTTTTCTAAACTGGTTTGGAATCCTTTGGTGGTGTTTTCACTGTGTTGCTGTGTGTGTTGGTGCAAATACTTTACACATTGCCTCTGAGATAAGCCTGACTGCTTGTGCCAATATACCAAGGGGGGGAACAGGTGTTATCTGAGCTGTGTATTTCCCTTATCCTGAATAGAGTGAGTGTCCCTACTTGGACAGGGTGCAAACTGACTGCCATCTAGAGACCCCATTTCTAACAGGTACCATACTATTAACAATACTGACTACCAGTTTCTGACAAGGTCTTATCCCACTGACTTCAATAGTGTGTCCTAAATAAGTCACACTATTGACTTTAATTTTGCATGCTTCTGCTTTCACTGTGGGACCACTGCTCTGTAACCTTTCCAAAACATTGTAAATTTTTCTATCATGATGTTTCTCATCTTTTCCACATATCAGTAGGTCATCCTGAAGATAATACGCTCCATTCATGTTATCAAACATTGTTTGCATTATCCTCTGAAAAACAGAAGCCTCAGAGGCTAACCTAAATGGCATGCAAGATTTTCTTGTTCCTTCATGTAATTTCAGCAATAGAAAATCCTCAGATTCCATCACATTGACTGCTGTATGCATTAAGTTTTACATCTAGTTTGTCCAACTGCTTGTCCTTAACAATTGTACATTCCTAAAATCATTCTCTGAAAGGATAGTATATCGAGCTCCAGAATCCACCAACATATGGAAAGGATTACCATTAACCTCAATAACATACTTAGGGTCCCTTACACCCAAGCGTTTCTTTTTATCATAGTTGATGACTGACCAGACTATTTAGTCTTCACATTCTTCACCATCATCATCAATAATGCACACCATTTGATAATTGTACTCATCTTCATTCTCTAAATCATCATAAAGAGTGTAATTCACAGCCACAACATAATCAAATTACGTACCTTTGCAAACACATGCATGATGATCTAGTTGTTTTGCATTTTATGCACGTAACTCACATGTGGGACATGACATCATTTGCCCAATGATTCATACTGCCACATCTCATGCATGACTGCTTCTGCTCCCCCTTTATATTTTCCTTTACTCTTCTCTGTAGTTCACTGCTGTGCCCTTCTGCTTCCGCCTTCCCCTTGAGTATGCAAACTTTTTGCCTTTCGCAGCATTTCTCATCTTTTATTTTATCCTGGTTAACAGCTTAAACATATTTATTTGTTAGTTCTTCACCTTTAACAATATTGAGAGCTTCCAATGAAGTAGGGTTACATATGCTCCATAATATTTTTCAGTTTTGAATCATGAGTTGGTCATGAATATAATCATTCTGATTACACTTAAATGCAATTTATACTACTAATGATCTCAGACCAGTTACACACTAATAAATCTTTTCATCGCTTGCCTGTAAGGGAGAAAAAAATATACCTCTCTGAAATAACTAATCTTGTTATCAAAATCCAATTGTTACATGCTCTTAGCGTACAATGACAGGTTATCATCTTCTTCCTAAATGGGAATATCAGGAAAAGTGTGATTGATTCTTGAACCTTCTTTACAAAAAGAATGTAAAAGCATAGCCTGTTTCCAGTCATCCACCATTCTTTCATTTCCAGCAGCCAACATAAAGGCCCTCATTACAACCGTGGCGGTTGGTGATAAAGCGGCGGTAATACCGCCAACAGGCCGGCAGTAACAAAAATGGAATAATGACCACAGCGGAAACTGCTCACACAGACAGCCACTTTAACACACCGACCGCCATGGCGGTAGCAACAAGCACCGCAGTGGTAACCGCCAACAGCCAGGCGGAAGACAATGTACCGCCCACAGTATTACAACAGGCCTATCCGCCACCTTTTCCGGGGCGGTACCAATGACATTAAAAGCACGGCAGAAACAGTACACAGAAGGCAAAGAACTCACCCCTGGAGACACAAGGAAGAACCGCGCTGCCATGGAGGCCGAGTTGCAGGTGTTCCCCATGCTCGCCTATCTCCTTCTTCACTATGAACACCAACGCCGGCGAAGAGGACCACAGTGAGTACTGCTGCCTAGCACACAAGGAAGGGGGGAGGAAAAAGAGAGTGACACACACACGCAACAGGCAACACCCCCACCTCCAACACCATACACATAAACTGATGCAGCAATAAAACATCTTTACCCCGTACCTCTGAGGAATAATGCAAGGACAAAAGGAGTTGATTAAAGTGAGTGTAATAAGATAAAATTGGAGAAAATGGTGCATCAAAATCAAGACAGTATATACATATATACAAATGGAGGGACACAGCCCAGTCCATAATGTCCGTGGGCCACAGGGCCACATCACATAGGCCAGGGCCCCCCTTGACTCCTGCAACAACACGGAGGGGCATCAGGTCGAATGCAGGGGCATCAGGTCGAAAATAAAGAGGCACCTCAGGGGGACGGGGAGTGAAAGGCCACAGTCTCTCAAGTGGGTGGTCTGCCCACAGCTTGGTCCTGGGGAGTGCAAAGCCACAGTCTCTCAAGTGGGTGGTCTGCCCACTGCTTGGTCCTGGGGAGTGCAAAGCCACAGTCTCTCAAGTGGGTGGTTTGCCCACTGCTTGGTCCTGTGGAGTGCAAAGCCACAGTCTCTAAAGTGGGTGGCTTCTCCACTGGTTCTGGAGGGGGCCTTGTGCCCAGTGTGCTTCGTCCTGGCAAGGATGGGGTGAGTGGATGGCTTCTTCCACTGGTTCTGGAGGGGGCCTTGTGCCCAGTGTGCTTCATCCTGGCAAGGAGGGGGTGAGTGGATGGCTTCTTCCACTGGTTCTGGAGGGGGCCTTGTGCCCAGTGTGCTTCATCCTGGCAAGGAGGGTATGAGTGGATGGCTTCTTCCACTGGTTCTGGAGGGGGCTTTGTGCCCTGTGATGCAGCACTTGGGGAGTGCATGGTCACAGTCTCTCACCTGGGTGTCACACCCACAGGATTTTCAGGGTCCAGGACGCACTACAGTCCATGTAGGCAGGACTACACACTTCCCGCCGGCGGTGACGGGTTCTTAGTGGTCGCAGTGGCGGGGCTGGTGTTGGTGCTGGCAGTGGTGGGGGGAGGCTCCAGCCCTTCCCTTGCAGCCTTGGACGGCTACCCACTGGGACTGCTGCTGCAGGCAGTGGTGCTGGTGGCGGTGCTGGTGGCAGTGCTGGTGGCGGTGCTGGTGGCGGTGCTGGTGGCAGTGCTGTTGTCGGGATGCCCGTGGTGGGGTGAGGCTCCAGCCCTTCCCCTGAAACCTCGGACCGCTGAACCGCCATGGTTGATGTTGGGGGCTCAGAATCAGTCTCAGCACCAAGCCCGATGTCCTTCCTGCCTGCAGGCCCCTTGCCCTTCTCCTTGGCAGCTGGTGGTGCCTCCTTGCCCTTCCCCATCGTAGCTGTTGGTGCCTCCTTGCCCTTCCTCTTGGCAGCTAGTGGTGCCTCCTTGCCCCTCCCCTTGGCAGCTGGTGGTGCCTCCTTGCCCTTCCCTTTGGCAACTGGGGCAGGCACACTGTCAGTGCTGATAGCTGGTTCCCTGGAGCCTCTCCCACCTGCAGTAGCTGCCGACCCTACTGTGGCCGTGGACTAGGTGGCTGAGGTGGCTCGCTTGGGTTCTGACCACCCTGGCCCAACGTGAAGGGCGGGAGAGGGAAAGCTTCTTAGGATCAGTGGGGTGGGAAGAGGGAGAGGGTTTGGGAGTGGAGGAAGAGGGAGTGATTGTAGGAGTTGTCTGTCTGCTGTGCTTGGGTGCAGGTGCATGGGGAGGATGCTGTTGTGAGGTGGATGGCTGTTGGGTGGGTGGGTGCTTGTGTTTGTGTTTATTTTGGGAAGAGGGGTCACAGACACCCTGGGAGAGGACACAGTGGACGTGTGCATGGATGTGGGGGTGGTGACTGGCCGTGAGGGGCGTGTTGTGATGGGTGTGCTGGTGATGGAGGTAGTGGATGAGGATGTAGTGCATGCAGGTGTGAGTGGAGATGCTACTGGGAAGGAGGTGGATGATGAGGAGGAGGGGACACAGTGGAGGCAGTGGATGTTGGTGTGTCTTCATGGGAATGGTGCTTGTGTTAGTGCCTGTGAAATGAAGTGGGGTGCTTGTGTTTGCCTGAGCCACTTTTGTGTGGTGATTTGGGTGACTGCTGGTCTGAAGGTATGCTTGGGATAGGCTGGGGTTGACGGGATTGGGACTGGGTAGAGGAAGTTGGAGGGGGGAGACTAGAGACAGGGACAAGGGCTGCCATCAGTGCTGAGGTCAGAGCCTGAAATGCTCTCTGTTGGGCCACCACGCCAGAATGAATGCCTTCCAGGTATGCATTTGTTTGTTTGAACCCTGGATGGCATTCAGAATGGTTGATTCCCAACAGTGAGGGATCTCAGAAGGTCAATAGCCTCCTCACTGAGGGCAGCTGGGCTGACCGGGGCAGGGCCTAAGGTGCCTGGGGCAAAGGAGATGCCCACCCTCCTGGGTGAGCGGGCACGGGAAACACACTGAGGGGCAGCCGGGAGGGCAGTGCTGGTAGAGGGGTGGCGGCTGTACCTGTTGTTGGGGTGGGCACAGAGGTGTCCACCATCGCCAGGGAGCATCCATCAGAGGAAAAGTCGCTTTCTGTGGTGTCTTCTCCTGTCCCCGTTGTTGTGCCCCTTCCTCGCACTCTGTCCCACTGGTGCCCTCACCATCGATGGATTCGGCCTCCAGGCCAATGTGGGATGCAACTCCCTCCGTCACCGGTGCCTCTGCTCCTCCACCAGATGATGCTAATGCACACAAGGACAGGATGACAAAACAAAAAGGGGGAGGAGAGACAGCACACCACTACCATTAGCACACACAACACACAGGGAGCAGCCCTATGCACTAGACCATGCACTACCAGTTACTAAGAGATTCACCAGCCCATGGGGTACAATGCCTACCGCCAATCAGCAGCACTCCTGAAACCCACAAGACCATGCCCAGTAGTAGATGCCCACTAACACCATTGGGGTAGGAGTGCTCCAGAGCCTGCCCAACAAGGGACCTGCCCTGCCTTCTTCGCCCTGGCCCAGGGGCACCCACAGCCCACATCCCCCACCCTGGTAACCCTTAATGCGCTCAAAGTCAGGATTCAGAATCTGTACTCGCCCCCTTGTGGCTGCTGTGATGCCTTCAAGCGCCCATCCAACTCCAGATAGGCCACTGCCAGGATGCGGAACATCAGGGGGTTCATGGTGCGACGGGCACCCCTTTCTCGTTTGGAGGCCAGCCCCAGCTGGGCCTCTGCAGTCTTCTTTGCCCAGTGGCACATGTCCCCCCACCGGTTGCGGCAGTGGGTGCTCTGCCTTTCAAAGACCCCCAGGGTCCGCACCTCCTCGGCGATGGCAAGCCAAATCCCCTTTTTCTGGTGGGCGCCGACCTGCATGGAAAATAGAGCAGAAAAGGGAATTTGTCAACTGTCCGGACCATCACACTCATGGCCCACCAGATCCCTCCCATCCCCTAACGGACATACATGGACCACCATACATGCAGCACTCTTGCTAGGACGCATCTGCCCCCCCAACATGTGGTTTACACACACAGCAATCCCTACATTCATGGCCCACGCATCATGCTCACAGTGTACTCACCTGTTTGTCTGGAGGACCGTAAAGTAACGTGTACTAGGGTAGGACCCCATACACCAGTTTCGCCAACTCCTCCGCAGTGAAGGCAGGGGCCTTTTTCCCCAGACACATGAGCCATTGTCGCTTCCAGACACAGATCACAGCACCACTTGCAGTGTAGGGCCTCTCCTGTTGAAGGTCAGGTAGCAAGTGAGTGAACAGATTTAAAATGTGAGTCACGTCCGCGGCGGTGCGTACCGTCACTGCCAGTGTACATCGCCATTGGCTCCTGGAACCCACAGAGCCCAATGATAACCAATGCGAAGTTGTGCAGCGGTCTTCGACCGCCTACCGCAACGGCTCACAATGCCAGTGGAATTACCTCATTTCCACTTGTCCCTCCTCACAGGTCAGGCAGCCGCCATTTCAGCAGGGCATAAGGCATGGCACCTAACTGCGTCACAGTAGACATTGGCACAGCAACTGATTTTCAGATTCACATACTGGTTCTGTAAAGGAAAAAATGGATCATTAGTGCAATAGATGTGTGAATATGACCCACTGATCACTGTTTTCTTCCATAGGCTTCAACCGTTGAGGCTGAATATGAGATGGCGACATCCTCCGGTGTACAGACCCGTGGTGGACCTTGCAACAATGGAGGACAGACACATTATCATAACATACAGACTTGATCGGGCCACAATCCAAGAACTGTGTGCCCATTTGGAACCAGACCTGATGTCAGCTATCCGCCAGCCCACATGTATCCCCCCTCTGGTGCAGGTCCTGTCAGTGCTCCATTTCCTGGCAAGTGGTTCCTTCCAAACTACAGTAGCCATGGCATCAGGGATGTCTCAGACAATGTTCTCAAACCTGTTGACCAGAGTGTTGTCAGCCCTGCTGAAACACAAGCGCAGCTACATCGTGTTCCCCCAAGCCAGAGTGAAAGCTGACTATTATGTCCTGGGACATATCCCCAACAGCATTGATGCCATTGATGGTACACGTGTGGAATTTGTCCCCCCCCCGGAGAAATGAACACATTTTCAGGAATAGAAAAAGCTATCACTCTATGAATGTGCAGATGGTGTGTTTGCCGGACCAGTACATCTCCCATGTGAATGCCAAGTATCCTGGCTCTGTGCATGACGCCTTTATCTTGAGGAATAGCAGCATTCCATTTGTGATGGGCCAACTCCAGAGGCACAGGGTGTGGCTAATGGGTGAGCCCAAGGTCCCCACCCAGTATAAGTTGGTGTCTGGGTATAGGGTTGTCCCTAAGGGTTAGTGTGTGTCTAACAGTTATTCATCGATATTTGCAGGTGACTCTGGTTACCCCAACCTCTCATGGCTACTGACCCCAGTGAGGAATGCCAGGACAAGGGCAGAGGAACGTTACAATGAGGCACATGGGCGAACAAGGGGGATAATAGAAACAACCTTCGGCCTCCTGAAGGCCAGGTTCAGGTGCCTCCATCTGACAGGTGTGCCAGATTATCGTTGCATGTTGCATGTTGCACAACCTGATCTTGAGACGCCAGGTGCCTTTTCTGCAGGGGGGTGAGCCTGGAGATGGTCTTGTGGCAGCGGTGGAACCTGTGGACAGTGAGGAAGAGGAGGCAGAGGAAGAAGATGTGGACAACAGAAGTAATATAATACAGCAGTACTTCCAGTGACACACAGGTAAGGCACTGTAACTTCACTTTACATTTCAGTTTTCTGTTGGACATTGTACATGGCAGCCTGATGTCCCTATGTCTATGGCCATTTACTGTATCCTTTGGCATCTCTATTTTCAGATCTCTATGGCCCACTCTGGCTCCTGCTGTGTTTACTGCTGCCCACTAAAGGTCATTCCAATGAAAATGTAACTGTACATATGACTTGCTATGCTTTGATAATGTTGTACTAATACATATTTGAATCATTTGACAGACTCCAGATTTGTATTTGTTCTAAGGGTGTTTATTTAAGTGCTCATACGTAGAGGGGAATGTGCAATGGGCTGGGGTGATGGTGGAGGAATGTCCAGTTAGAGTTCAGTCTCTTGCTATGACAGGTGCATTGTCCAATGGGGCATAGGAAGGGGAGTAATGGCAGTTCAAGGTGGACAGGGTGACTGAGTGGGACAGAAGTGTGACAATCTGGAGAGTTCTATTTCCTAGCGGGGTCTTGGAAATGTGCTCTGGCTTCTGCCTGGATCGTAGAGACAGTTTGCGGGGTGGTTCTCCTTCTGCAGGGGGTGAGGTGCTGGTGGCCTGTTGGTCCTGTGGCAGGTCCTCCTGTCCACTACGCTGGCGGAGATGGACTAGTGTCAGGGGCCCGTTGTTGTGCCACTGCCTCCCTCATGGTCTTGCCTATGTCAGCAAGCACCCCTGCAATGGTGACCAGGATGGTGTAGATGTTTTTTAGGTCATCCCTGATCCCCAGAAACTGTCCCTCCTACAGCCGCTGGGTCTCCTGCAACTTGTACAGTATCTGGCCCATGGTCTCCTGGGAATGGTGGTATGCTCCCAGGATGTTGGTGACTGCCTCTTGGAGAGTTGGTTCCCTAGCCTGTCCTCTACCTGTCGCACAGCAGTTCTCCCAGCTTCCCTGTTGTCCTGTGCCTCTGTCCCCTGAACCATGTGCCCATTGCCACTGACCCCCAGGTCCCTCATCCTCCTGGGTTTGTGGAGTTGCCTGGGGTCCCTGTACTGGTGGACACACTGCTGATTGACGTGTCCTGGGGACAGTGGTATGGGCCCGCTGGGTGGGTGCTGTGCAGGTGTTTCCTGAGGGGGGAGGCTCTGTGGTTGGTTGGGACTGTGGCAGGGTAACTGACTGTCCGGAGGTCCCTGATGGGCCAGGTTGGTCATCCTGATCCAGGCGTGCAGAGCTGCTGTCATCACTGTGGGCCTCTTCTGGAGGGGACTGGATGTTGCTGGCAACTCCTCTCCGGTGATGTTGAATAGGGTTCCTGTGGGGATGAAAATGCAGTGTTATTGTATCTGCATGTGCCATCTTGTGCATGGGTATGTTTCCCTGTATGGTTGTGATTGCCCTGTCAGCTTTGCCTTGTGTGCGTGGTGATTTTGAGGGCTGGGTGATTATCTCTAATGGGCATGCTGTGGTGATGGGTGTCCATGCAGGTCTGTGGTAGGGGTCCATGGATTGGTGTTACATGCAGGGCTTGGTATTGTGTTGGGTGGGTTGTGATAGTGGAGTATATGTGAGGTTGTGGAGTCATGGGGTGAGGGTAGAGGTAGGAGATTGTGATGGCATGCAGGTATGGTGGGGGATATAGTATTAAAGATTTGACTTACCAGAGTCCAGTCCTCCTGCTACTCCTGTGAGGCCCTCAGGATGCATTATTGCCAAGACCTGCTCCTCCCATGTTGTTAGTTGTGGGGGAGTAGGTGGGGGTCCACCGCCAGTCGTCTGTACTGCTACCTGGTGTCTTGCAACACACCTTCTGCCGTAGGTCGTTCCACCTCTTCCTGATGTCATCCCTTGTTCTTGGATGCTGTCCCACGGCATTGACCCTGTCCACGATTCTCCGCCATAGCTCCATCTTCCTAGCAATGGGCATCTGATGCACCTGTGATCCACCCGGATGATTTCCCTCACAATAACCCTTAACTCCTCCTCTGAAAACCTGGGTTGTATTTGGGGTGCCATGGATGTGGTGTGAGTGATATGTGTGCAGGTATGTGGGGTGCTGTGTTGGGGTGTGTGGTGTGAGGTGCGTGGATGGTGTATGGGTGAGGTTGTTTTGTGGCTCTGATTGAGTGGGTGCTCCTGGCTTCTATATCTCTCACTTGCCAAAATGTTTGGGTCATAAAGGGTTGTGGGTAATGTGGGTGTATGTTTTATAGTGGTGTGAGTGCGTGAGTGTGGTGTGTGTATGTGTGTTGGGTGTGTGTAATTTGAATTGTCCAATGTGGTGTTGTTTTGTTAGTGTATACGTATTTTGAGCGCGGCAGTGTGTACTGTGTTGAAAGACCGCTGCGGTGATTCGTGGGGCTTGATACTGTGGGGGTATTCCTGTTGGCGTAACGGTGTGGGTTTTGGTACAGCGAGTTTATCCCTCACGTTTGGTCTGGCGGACTTGTGTGGGTGTCTGTATAGTGGCGGATTTCTCAGCATGGGTCTTAATACCCATAGTGGAATACCGCTGCGGTCACGGTATGTTGGCGGCCGTCAGCACGGCAGTAGGCGGCATTTACCGCCAGGGTTGTAATGAGGGCCATAATCTATGACTCTGCTGGGAATAGATCGAACTCTAGCACTCCTAAACAAATTACCACCATCATCACCACCATCATTCACGAGAGTTTCACTCTCATTAGCTATGGCTGCACCACCCAAATCTTCATGTACATCTCTAGATATGTTACTGAAAACACTCAAGTGAAACCAATCTCCATTGCAGCCATCAACACCTTCCACATGTCTATCTTTACGATTATTTTTAGTTATATCGACTTGTTCACTGCTAATTTTGATAATTGCATTCCTATTCCACCACCCTTTATTTTCAAGGAACACATCCATCTGGACACCTTTTCCACCTTTGCGGGCCTAGAGAACTCCCCTTTAATCACTCATAGGTTTCTTAACCAAGATGCAATCTCCTGATTTAACCTCCATTTCTTTAACATAATTAACTTTGGCAAAGTGTGTTTTACATCACTGGGTTTACTCCTCAAATGTTCCTGAATCACTTCCAAATCTAATCCACTATCATGTTTTCCAACCCTTTTACTGAACCACATAGGATTAAGAGAAAGAGCTGTGCTTTTTATCTCTTAAAAGAACAGAGGGATCAAAAGAAATTGCCAAGTTGTCAGCATATAAAAAACACTATTTGTGTCTTCCCCCCATTTTTGGCAGGAATGCTTTCATTTCCATCAAGCATTGTGGGAGGTTGGTTAGATATAAAGTAAATAGTGTGTGGGCCAAAACAAAACCATTTTATAAAGTAATTTTCTTTGGAAGTTAACCACTTAAATCCAACTTCACCTGTGATCAATTATCCTGGTGGAACTCTTCTAAAATTGATAGGAGGTACATCAGAATAGCCATGTTCCTTAGCTTTGACCACAGAACTTTTCAGTTAGCAAGGTTGAAGGTGGAATGGAAAGCTACAAACCAGCAGAATACATTTCTGTCCCATAACCCACTGTGTGATCTGTGGTTGAGTGTCCTTGCTTAAAACTTCCTTGCTGGGTTCTATGCACTCCTTCATAAATAATAAGATGGCTTTAAAATATAGCTCAGCCCTAACATCAATCAAACTTATCAAGCAGAAATTGCTAGGGTATTCTGGGTCCTTTTTCTTAAATATAGGCTTTATCAAAGCACCTTTCCAGCTAATCAGAAAGTTTCCTAGGGTTGCTGCAGAAATAAAGGTTTTTGGTAAAAAGTTAGCCCTCCGATTTTAGATTTTAAAATAATTGCTGGTAGGATCTCTGGTCCTGCAGCTCTTATCAGCTTTAAAAGTTAATAATGTAGTTATCTATGAACTTTCACAAATCCTCCTCAGGGATGTTCACACATAACTCTATCCATCGACTCAGAAACTTTATAAATATCACTTAAATAGGAGACCTGCAAATCCTCCAAAACCATACACTAGTAGAACACTAATTAGTTATATTAACTTCTTGCAACCCACCTCTTCTGATTTCCAGAAATATTTCATGTCTTTTGCAAGTAAGACTCTAACAATTTCACTCCAATTGTTCTATAATGGTTGAGTGTTGTAGTCTTTATCAGAGACTTTTCATCTTATTAAACAGTGCTCTCTCCCTCATAGCCAATGGGATCTATTTTGTGTTTTTCACTTTCATCAGCCTCATTTTCAACACTTGACGTGTTCCATCAAACCAAGGCCATTTGTTTTCCACCTGGGGCAATTTGTATCTTTTGGAAATGAAATTACACTTTGTAACTAAAGGAGTCAAACAATCTACTAGCTCAGTTATGATGTGGCAATACCATTTTAAAATTTCAACATTTTCTACCTCTTCCATTAAAAGAAGCATCCTTACTTGTCATTGCCTTTACACTGTGATATACCTATCATCTAATCTAGTTGTCAAGAGCTTGGGAAATGTTAGATCCAGAGAAATCATAGCTTCTTTTTTGCAGGGGACCAAGGTGAAAGTCACTTTCAAAAACCAAATGGTCACTTGCCATATTTTTTCAGGCATTTAACTTCTTACAGCACTCAGAACACTATCCTTGTAAAAACATGTAATCTATTGGGGATCTCTGGTATCCATTCACAAAGCTTTGTGTGACAAGAATATTATCCTTAAAACACCCATTTAAGCTAGCAAAATCTAACTCTAAATGTTTAGTTAGCTGCAGGCTTTTCTTTCACTGTCAACAGTTTGGAAACATAGCTTCCGGAATTCTATAAGTCTCTAATATTTCACTATAAAAGTTATCAGCCCAAGCCAGAGAGATTCTCTGATTAAAATCTCCCATAATCATGCAAGCTGTTGTTATTTTCAAATTTCCATGGTGGTATCTCACAGACCGTCTTTGAGGCAATGGGTTTCTTATCCTTATGTCAAACATAATTTCTGTACATTCAAGAAGGCACAGTTCGTGAAGAGGGGCTCATTAGTTCTTCTTCTGGAATTAGACACAACCCAATTTTATTAAGCTCTGATTCATCATTCAAAATCAAATTAACAATCACAGGAGAGTGAAAACTAACTTTTGTAACTTCCCTATCATTTAAAGATTTATGGAAAGCTACTTGCTCAAAAACTCTGGAGATTATAAGCCTGATAAAATTCCAATTACCGAGGACACTGGAGAGATTTGACTTATTTAAGGTTTTCTATTTATTTCCTTCCCCATAGATTTGTAATGTATCGGTCTCCTCAAGGGATACTGAGCAATTTCTTGGTCAGGTTGTGACCTAAGTGATTGGCAACAGGAGCGTTATGGGGCGACAAATGGTCTGTTCTCCCTGCCTTTGGAGGCAGGTTTGCCCTACTTATTCTTTTGTTTGTAGATCCATCACATCCATAGCCTCTTTTTTTTTAACCATATTTTGACTGTTTAACTTTAAATATTTGGGTTCTACAGCGTTGCCTAAGGGACTGGGCTTTTTAGGTTCAAAAGCCAACATAGATCATTAGCTTTTCTCCCAAACTATTTTCTTTCCTTCATCAATTCTACCTGCCCTCTCACTAAATGTCTCAGATTTTTACTGGGAATTCTTTACCTCCCTAGATCTATCTGCATGTAAATGGGTGACGCTTCCCCTCATCACTGAGGGGGAGGGCCTGGAGGCACCTTTGCAATGTTAGAGATGCCATGTCCCCACAAGGTCATAGAGCCATCTGTTTGCCAACATACTTCTCCTTGATACGTAGACCAACACATTTCCCCCAGCTTCCCTTGAGTTATTTGACCCCACAAACACTGGCCATGATTCCATCTGGGATATTGGCCTTACTAGAGAGGGCATACAATAATGTATGGATTTTAATTCATGGGCTATATCCTTGCAAAGGCCAGTCTGAGATTTTTTATTTTCATTGGTCATACCTGTAGTTTCCAGGAGGCATATAGGGTTTTTTGGATTAGAAGAATAACTGACAACATTGGTGAGGGTCCAGTAACTAGTGATTCCAAGTTTGAGGAAGACACCTTTGCATATTGCTGCCTAAGTTTGGGATTTTGTCCTCTTAATACAATCTCTTGTGTACCCATTCTATTTGCTGGGTCAGTGAAATTTGAGAGCAGGTCCTGATCAACAACAACACTCCCCACCTTTCCCCTCAAATCACACCATTCTCAATTTCCGTAATGGCAAAATCTAACTGAGAAGGATAGAAAGAATGTGGTGAGGAGGATAAATGTGGATCCAACAGATTTAACTCCTCCATCTTGTGGGCCTCCTGCTCCTTAGCATGGGTATCTATCAGTGAGATCACATAACCTGCTGCTGCAGGGGATTCATATGTCCTTTAATTCTTAAAGTGTTCCCCCACAAAATATTTTATTGATTGTAGGAGGTTGACTCTCTATACAGCGTACAAAAATGACGTGCACTGTGCAGAGAGTCCAAGCAACCTCACCTTAGTATCCAGAGGTAAAATCAGACCACCTAATGCTCTGTTTTTGTGGTAGTACGGGCTTATCTTGAGATGTTCTAAGCATTTGTTTTACTTACAGTGTCAATAAATGTGGACAAACACTCAGAAGAATAACTCAAAGCCAATTTACAAAAATACTTCAGATTTTTATAAAATATTTAAGATCAAGATCATCAATACATGGTACTTATTTTGTTATGATTTTTTTAGAAAATATATGATTTTTGTGCGTAGTTGTGCATCATAGGAATGATTGGGAACGTCTTTAAAAATGCATATAAAATCAGGCAATGCTCTCACAATGCTCTCACAAGTATCACCTTCGAACTAGCAGCAGAGGCAGAGGTCAGATTTCAAAGGCAGTAAAGCCTTTGAAGCTGACCATTGGTGCAGGGTGCCTACTTGGGGGAGGAAGCGCAACACCTCTACCTAGGAAGGGCTTTGTGTTCTGGTTCCTGAGAGCAGAGGATCTCACCCCATGAGTCCAGAATCATGTTTGGTGGCGGCAGGCTGCTTAAGACAAATCAGCAACCATGCCAAGGCTGTTAGGTTTTGTAATGGCACCTCTAAGGTAACCTTTGGATGCATTTCATTATAAATCCAACAGTGATATCAGTATGGGTTTATTATTCTGAGTTGTTTGATTCCAAACAGCCCAGTATTCAAGGAGGCAATCATGTAGCTGGGGAACTTGTACTGACCAGTGTCCAGCACATGTATTTACTATGGTTCCCTGTACACTTACTATGTCTTAAGGTTTTGCAAAGATACAGCTCATGCTAATGCATGCATTACCCTCACAAACATTATAGTGCATCCCAGCTTAGGGCTGTGAGGCCTGCCAGAGGGGTAACTTAACTACATTGCATACAGTGTTAGTGGAGATGGCACTCTTGGTGAGTGCCATGTCGAGTTTGCAGCTTTTAAATACACCTTGTCATGCACTTGCAATGGCAGTCTGCATGAGGCTAGTGTGGGGCCTCTTGGAGTGGCACAATTGGTGCTGCAGCACTGGGAGGCCCCCCATGTACCAGGGGTACCATTTACTAGGGACTTTTAGGGTGGCCAAGCATAGTACAGTTTTGGGGAAAGAGATCTGTCCCTGGGGACGTGTTTAGCATGGGCCCAGGGCACTTAAACAGTTTGAAACCACATCATTTTCCTGGTAAAAAGTGGGGGGCTACCATGTCAAAAGAGGCCCTTTCTCACATTGATGATGTAAGAGATGTTACTGGAGTATGTGTCAAGATAGGCTGATTACACAGGGTACAATTTAACAGTAGGGACATCAATTAGATATTACTAACTGAAAATAACTTATGCTTTCCATATTTATCTCTATTTGATCAAACAGCACTATTTACCCTACCTCCTTTTTTCACTCCTTTTTAAGGGTACTTGAGGGTTAGCAACTCTATTCCTTTGTTTTGGCATATCTCTTGTATCCCCAAGGACACCTCAAGGACTCGTGCTCCTCCAACACACCACCAGCACAAGGCGTTGTTTCTGAAGTCTTGTGATTGTTTTGGGCTGGACCTATGGTTATTAAGCAAATGTGCCCTTCTCTCATCTACTGCATTTTTTGGGTGCCTTGTCACTCAGTTTTCACAAATCCGGACCCAGACAAGTGAAAGGGGACTAAAAACAGTCCTTCACAACGTAAGGTTTCAGGTACCACCATCTACTGAAAACCTGGAGCAAACCACAACACTTACCTCCTCCATCTCTTGCTTTCCTGTTGCCATACATCCACCATCAAGAATCAATCAAATATATTTCAAGTTGTTGTCATCTTCTTAGTATATTTACAAGTAGCTGCTTTAGATGATGTTAGAGGTGTTGCCCCTTACAACTCTGAAAGTTCACCTTTATCTCAAGGCCTTTAACGGTCCTCCTTCTGTCCTCTTCCTGGGGTTTCAGCTTTAGGTCCCACTGATAAGCTCACCTGATCTGCCTCATGCTCGACCTTGCAGCTCCCCACTATGACTGAGCATAGTGATAGCCAGCCCCCATGAGAACCTGAGAGCCTAATACCACAGATAAATGAGGGCAGACAACAATCCATTTGACTTAAAGCGCTTGGTCGCCATGGCTTTACAACTGTGTCACGCTGTGAAAGAATTAACCTTCTGACTAAGGGCCTGATATAAAGTTTGGCAGACAGGTTATGCAGGCACAAACATGACAGATATTGTGTCCGTCATATTGTGATTTCCATCGGAAATAATGGGATCATGATGTGATGGACAGGCTATACCTTGCATTTGTGACAGATTAACCCCATCCGCCAAACTTGAAATCAGGCCCTTAGTCTTTTTTCTGAAGCTCCAGCAGGGTAAGCTTGAATCTATATCTAAGAAAGGTGCATCAAAATTGGATCCTTTACTCACTGCAAAGTCACCCTGATATCTTCAGAGGTCTTGAAAGGCCAACATCCTTTCATGGTTCCTGGAGCAGCTCAGCTGGATCACTTCTAAGGCTCCCACAACCTCAGGGACAGCACATAGAGCCCAGACTCACTTCAGCTGAGGCCAAAAGCAAAGTCCAGTCCATATCCAGTTCTCACTGGTCAACTGGCCACGTTAGATAAAAAGCCATTTTCAGCATATTATTTTCCTGTAGCCACACAGAAGGTCAGGCAACTGATCTTTTGAGTGTCATTTTTTGTCTTGGGTACAAGACAGAGAATGTCCAGTTCTTTTGGACTTCTTACGAGTTACAACAAGCACAGTCCAGTCCTTTCCTCATCTTGCAAAAGTACAGCTAGTGGGTAGGAGTGTCTCCTGACTCCCCATAACGAATGCAATAAAAGTTTCTAGAGGACACTCTGCCCTATTTTGCAGAAGCCATTGGGTCCAATTCACAAAGGTAAACTTAGACCAAATGTCTAAACTTAAATCAAACTCCACTTTTCTTACTAGTAAAATTAGACATTTGGTCTAAGTATATATAGCCCCATAGAAATTCAGCAGTTATAGTTAAAGTTATTTTAGGTAACCATAACTCGTACCTTAAGGTAACTACAACTCTTGCCCCTGCCATGCACAGTTTTCAACTCAAAAAGTTTACTGCAAATATTACATTGATAGTATCAATGATGTAATAAAAAATGTCATGAGTATTGCAGTATGTGGGGTAATTAGCTGTTCACTGAGGGGGGACAAGTTACAGTTACCTTAGGTCATGATTTATAGTTATTAGACATAACTATAACTGCTGAATTTCTATGGTTTTGTGTGAGTACATTTGGAACCTGACTATAATGTCCATGTAACCTTTGTTTTGTTCAGTGATTTTCTAAGTTTTTTTTTAACATTAAGTATTTTTAATTACTATACATTAATCCTGCCACTGCCATGCACCAGGTTTGTCTGCACACAGCGGGGGATGGCTGCAGGGCGTGGCCTGTGGCCAACCCTTGTGTCCGACCCTTATAACCACCCAACCACATGCCACTCATGCCCTTTGGCCGTGTGTGGTGGGGTTTGGCCACAGGGCCTGCCTGCAGCCAGGTCCTCCAACCAACCTCCTATAACCACCCAACCCCGTGCCACACATGGCCTTCAGCAGTGCACAGTGGGGGTTGGCCGCAGGGCAAGCAGCCAACTCCCTATAACCACCAAACCTCATGTCAAGCTTTCGGCACTGCACCAACCCCCGATAACCACCTAACACCACGGCTGTGCAAAGCAGTGGTTGACTACAAAGCCTGGCTTGCAGCGATGCCTTGCAGCCAACTCCCTGTAACCACCCAACCCCTAAATTAACAGAGAGAAAGAAAGAGAGAGAAAGAAAGAGAGAGAGAAGATTTTTAGGCTTTGAATTAAATATCTTGAACAAATTGAAAATAAAAATGTATTTGTGAAGTAAAAATAGTAAGATCACCTTTCGGTATTTGAAGTTGAGAAGAAGTCAAAGCTGGGAAATGACGACTAACAGAACTAGACTGGAACCATCTACCTTCAGTATAAGGGTCTCAGACCTTAACCTCTGTGCCACATGTGAACATATCCTCCGTGCTCTCCAGACCTATCCATTACATTCAACTGAAAGATAGTGATGGGATAAAAGAGTTAGGCCCTCATTACAACCTTGGCGGTAAATGCCACCTACCGCCGTGCTGACGGGCGCCAACATACCGTGACCACGGCGGTAATCTGCCACAGGTATTATGACCCACACAGTGAGAACCGCCACTATACAGACACCCACACAAGTCCGCCACACCAAAGGTCAGTGATAAACTGGCGGTATCAAAACCCACACCGTCATGCCAACAGGAACACGCCCACAATATCATGAGCCACGAATCTATGTGGCGGTCTTTCAACCACGGTAAACCATTGACAGTAAACCCCGCCGGACTCAAAATACACACACATTTCCAATACACCACCACGTTGGATGATTCAAACTACACACACCTGACACACAAACACACACCACACTCACAACACTATAAAACACACACACACATTACCTATAACCCTTTACAACCAAAAAAATAGAACAAGCACAGAGAGACAAGCAAAGAGCACACACTCAATGACAGGCACAGAACACCATCACTCATATACCATCAATGCACATCACATAATACATCACAACACATCCCCCCACACATCACCTCACACATATGATTCACACCTCATCTTGGCACCTCAAAGACACCCCAGCTTTTCTGAGGAGAAGCTAAGGGTCATGGTGGAGGAAAACATCCGGGTAGAGCCACAGCTATTCGTATCACAGGTGCAGCAGACGTCCATTGCTAGGAAGATGGAGCTATGGCTCAGAATCGTTGACAGGGTCAACGCCGTGGGACAGCATCCAAGAACCAGGGATGACATCAGGAAGAGGTGGAATGACCTACGGAGAAAGGTGCGTTCTGTGGTATCAAGACACCATATTGCTGTACAGAGGACTGTCGGTGGACCCCACCTCCTCCCCCACAACTAACAACATGGGAGGAGCAAGTCTTGGCAATAATGCATCCTGAGGGCCTCGCAGGAGTAGAAGGAGGACTGGACTCTGGTAAGTCAAATCTTTACTACTGTATCCCCCAGCCTACCTGCATGCCATCACTAACATCTACCCCTACCCTCACACCCATCACTCCAACACCTCACATATACCCCAATAGCACAACCTACACATCCGAATACCAAGCCCTGGATGCTACACCAATGCATGGACCCCCATCACAGACCTGCATGGACACCCATCTCCACAGCATGCCCAGTAGAGCGACTCACCCAGCCCACACAGTCAGCAGTCACACAAGTCCAAAGCGATAGGGAAAGCACAATTCTATAAGGGAAACACACCCATTGCACAAGATGGCACACACAGATACAATAACAATGCATTTACATCCCAACAGGACCCCTACCCAACATCACCGGACAGGAGGTGCCAGCAATATCCAGTTCCCCCCCCAGAAGAAGCCCACAGTGATGACAGCAGCTCTGCATGCCTGGATCAGAGGACCAACCTGGCCCATCTGGGACCTCTGGACAGTCGGTTCCCCTGCCACAGTCCCAACCCACCACAGAGCCTCCCCCTCAGGAAACACCAGCACAGAAACTACCCAGCGGGCCCATGCCACTGTCCCCAGGACACGTCAATCAGCAGCCTGTCCACCACTACAGGGACCCCAGGCAACCCCACAAACACAGGACAATCAGGGACCTGGTGTCAGTGGCAGTGGGCACAAGGTTCAGGGGACAGAGGCACAGGACAACAGGGAAGCTGGGAGAACTGCGGTGCGACAGGGGGAGGACAGGCCCAGGGAACCGGCCCTCCACGAGGCACTCTCCAACATAATGGGAGCATGCCACCATTTCCAGGAGACCATGGGCACAGTACTGACCAAGTTTCAGGAGACCCTGCGGCTGCAGGAGGGACAGTACATGGTGATCAGGGATGACCTCACCAAAATCTACACCATCCTGGTCACCATAGCAGGGGTGCTGGCTGATGTGGGTAAGACAATGAGGGAGGCAGTGGCTCAACAAAGGGCCCCTGACACTAGCCAAACCTCCGCCGGCACTAGTGGACAGGTGGCCCTGCCACACGAACATCAGGCCACCAGCACCCCACCCCCTGCAGAAGGAGAACCACCCAGCAAACAGTCCCTGCGATCCAAGCAGAAGACAGAGAACATTGTCAAGACCCCTGCCAGGAAATAGGACCCTCTTGATTGTCACCCTTCTTTCCCACTCTGTTACCCTGTCCACCTTGAACTGACATTGCTCCACATCCTATGCCCCCTTGGACAATGCACCTGTGATGCCATGAGACTGGACTCTACCATGGACCTTCCTCCACCATCACCCCAGCCCCTTGCACATAACCCTATACTTATGAGCACGTAAATAAACACCCTTGATTCAAATACCAATCTGGAGTCAGTCTGATGATTCACAAATGTATTAGTATAACATTAGCAAAGCATTGCAAGGTATATGTTCATTTACTCATACCAATGTATGACAGTTGTTGGGCAGCAGTACACATAGCAGAAGCCAGAATGGGTACACAGATCTGAAAAAAAAATTTTCCAAAGGGAACAGTCAGTGTCCACAGACAGAGGTTAAGAGGCTGCCATGTACAATATCCTTAAGTAAACAGAAATGTCAAGAGGAGGTAGAGTGTCTTGCCTGTGTGTCACTGGGAGTACTGCAGGATAATGTTTGTTCTGTTGTCAACATCTTCTTCCACTGCCTCCTCTTCCTCACTGTCCACCGGCTCCACCGCTGTCACAAGACCATTACCAGGCTCATCCTCCAGCAGAAAAGGCATCTGACGTCTCAATGCCAGGTTGTGCAACATACAGCATGCCACAATGATCTGGCACACCTTCTTGGGTAAGTAGTACAGGGAGCCACCTGTCAGATGAAAGCACCGGAATCTGGCTTTCAGGAGGCCGAATGTCCTCTCAATAATCCGCCTAGTTAGCCCATGTGCCTCATTGTAATGTTCCTCTGCCCTTGTCCTGGGATTCCTCACTGGGGTCAGTAGCCATGACAGGTTGGGGTAACCAGAGTCACCTGTAAATATCGAGGAACAATTGTGAGACACACACTAACCCTTAGGGACAACCCCATACCCAGACACCTACTTATACTGTGTGGGGACCTTGGGCTCACCTATTCGCCACACCTTGGTGCCTCTGGAGTTGGCCCATCACATAAGGGATATTGCTATTGCGCAAGATATAGGCGTCATGCTTGGCATTCACATGGGAGATGTACTTGTCCACCAAACACACCATTTGCACATTCATTGAATGGTAGCTTTTTCTATTTCTGTACACCTGTTTATTTCTGCGAGGGGGCACAAATGCCACATGTGTCCCATCAATGGCATCAATGATGTTGGGGATATGTCCCAGGGCATTGAAGTCAGCTTTCACTGTGGCCAAATCCTCCACCTGGGGGAACATGATGTAGCTGCGCATATGTTTCAGCAGGGCACACAACACCCTGCTCAATACGTTTGAGAACGTTGGCTGAGACATCCCTGATGCCATGGCCACTGTTGTTTGGAAGGAACCACTTGTGAGGAAATGGAGCACTGACAGGACCTGCACAAGAGGGGGGATGCCTGTGGGCTGGCGGATAGCTGACATCAGGTCTGGCTCCAATTGGGCACACAGTTCTTGGATTGTGGCACGATCAAGTCTGTATGTGATTATAATGTGTCTGTCCTCCATTGTTGACAGGTCCACCAGGGGTCTGTACACCGGAGGATGCCGCCATCTCATCATCTGCCTCAGCGGTTGTAGCCTATGGAGAACGGTGAGCAGAAGGTAATTTACCACATAGAGAGCACAACTGTGTCTGGATTAAAGTTACAGAAGCCGTGTGTTAAATCGTGAGTCAGTATATGTGCCATTATGTGCTGTGACGCAGTTAGGTGCCATGCCATGTGCCCCCCTGCAATGGTGGCTGTCTGACTTGTGAGGAGGGACAAGGGGAAATGAGATAACTGTGCTGGTGTTGTGCAGCGTTGTGGTAGGCGGTCGAATACTGCCACGCAACTCTGTATTGGTAATCATTGGGCCCTATGGGTCCTAGGAGCCAATGGCGATGTATGCCGGCAGAGACGGTACACACCTCCACGGACGTCACCGCCATTTTCTACCCATTCACTCACTTGATACCTGACCATCAACAGGAGAGGACCTACAATGCAAGTGCTGCTGTGACCTGAGTCTGAAAGCGACAATGGCTTGAGTGTCTGGGGAAAGGGCCCCGGCCTTCACTGCGGAGGAGTTGGAGAAACTAGTGGATGGGGTCCTCCCGTAGTACACGCTACTCTACGGTCTTCCAGACAAACAGGTGAGTACACTGTGAGCATGATGCGTGGGCAATGCCTGTTTGGAGTGGTGTGGATGTAAGCTACATGTTGGGGGGTGGCCTGAGTGCTGCATGTGAGGTGGTCAGTGTATGTGCTTCAGAGCATGGCTGGGAACTGGTGGGCAATGAGTATGACGGTCTGGACGGGTGAGTAATTACACTTTTCCGCTCTCTCTACCCTCTAGGTCAGCGCCCACCAGAAAAAGGGTTTTTCGCGTGTCAACGCCAAGGAGGTGCGGACCCTGGGGGTCTATCACAGGCAGACCACCCACTGCCGCAAGAGATGGGAGGACCTGCGCCGCTGGACCAAGAAGACGGTGGAGGCCCAGCTGGGGCTGGCCTCCCAATGTGTAAGGGGTGCCCATCAAACCATGACCCCCTGATGTTCCACATCCTGGGTGTGGCCTATCCGGATTTGGATGGGCGCTTAAAGGCATCACAGCAGCCACAAGGGGGTGAGTACAGTTTCAGAAAGCTGACTTTGCGCGCTTTAGGAAATAGCTGGGTGGGGGATGTGGGCTGTGGGTGCCCCTAGGCCACAACGATCATGCCAGGGTAGGTCCCTTGTTTCAAGGCTCTAAAGCACCCCTACCCCAATGGTACAAGTGAGCAACTACTACTGTGCAGGGTCCTGTGGGTGTCAGGTGTGCAGGTGTGCAGGTGCTGGCGTTAGGCATTGTACCCCATGGGCTAGTGACTACCTTAGTGAGTGTTTGGGCAAGGCCTAGTGCATAGGGCAGCTCAGTGTGTGTTGTGTCCGCCAACGGAAGTGGTGTTGCTTGCATTGACCATGCGTGTCCTCTGTCTTTCCCTCCCTTCTTGTTTTGTCACCCTGGCCTTGTGTGCATTAGCATCATCTGGTGGAGGAGCAGAGGCACCGGCGACAGAGGGAGCTGCATCCCACATGGCCTATGAGGGTGAATCCACTAAGGGTGAAAGCACCATTGAGACAGAGGGCGAGGGGAGCTCCACGACTGGGACAGGAAGGGATATCAGTGACAGCAACTCCTCCTCTGATGGAAGCTCCCTGGTGGTTGCGGACACCTCTGTGCCCACCCCAACAACAGGTACAGCAGCCACCCCCCTACCAGCACCGCCCTCCCAGCAGCTTCTCAGCGTGTTTCTCGTGCCTGCTCACCCAGGAGGGTGGGCATCTCCTTCGCCTCAGGCACCTGAGGCCCTGCCCCAGTCAGCCCTGCTGCCCTCAGTGAGGAGGCTATTGACCTTCTGAGATCCCTCACTGTTGGGCAGTCAACCATTCTGAATGCCATCCAGGGTGTAGAGAGGCAGTTGCAACAGACAAATGCATACCTGGAGGGCATTCATTCTGGCCAGGCAGCCCAACAGCGAGCATTTCAGGCTCCGGCCTCAGCACTGATGGCAGCCATTGTCCCTTTGTCCAGCCTTCCCCCTCCAACTTCCTCCACCCAGACCCAATCCCCAGTACCTCAACCTATCCCAAGAACACCATCAGACCAGCTTGCACACACTTCAACACACAAGGTTGGCTCTGGCAAACATAAGCACCACACATTCCACAAGCACTCCCACAAGCATAATACCAATGCACACATGCCAACATCCACTGCCTCCACTGTGTCCCCCTCCTCCACGTCTTCCTCCTCCATCACCAGCACGCCCATCACCACACACCGCTCACATGCACTTACCGCCCCCACTACCATTCACACATCCCCTGTGTCCTCTCCCAGTGTGTCTGTGAGCCCTCCTCCCAAACTACACAAACGCAGTCACACACCCACCCAACAGCCATCCACCTCATGACATCCTCCAGCCAATGCACCTTCACCCAAAGTCAGCATACGAACACCTCCTACAACCTCTACCTCTTCCTCCCAAACCCCCTCCATCTACCCGTCCCAGTGTGTCAAAAAACGTTTCCTCTCAAATGTTGACCTCTTCCCTACACCTCCCCCCCCACGTCTATCCCCTAAGGCCCGCCTTTCCAGGTCCCAACCCAGAACCTCAGCCAGCACATCACCGGGCATAGTGGTGCCAGCAATATCCGGATTCTGGAGTGCGGCAAGCAACAGGGCTGCCAGTGTCCCAAGGAGCGAGTCCAAGGACATTCACCCCCCACAAAACAGAAGAAGTTTCCCACATCCCGGAGGGAGAAGGCCAAAACAACTGCCACCAAGGGCTCAGCCAAGACAATAGTTGGGAGTGGCAAGACAGCTGCGCCACCATCCAAGGTGGGGAAGGGCCTGAAAAAGAAAGGCAAGTCAACGTGGCCGCCAACCTGCACAGCAGACAAGACCGCCACCTGCACCTCCACATGCACCACTGCTACAAACACCACCGCCAGCACCCCAGATACTGAGCCCTTCACCAGCACCGCAGACACTGTGCCCTTCAGCAGCACCGCGGTCAGTGAGCCCGCCACCAGCCCCGCCGCTACTCATACCACCACCAGCACCGCAGTCTGTGAGCCCGCCACCAGCACTGCCGCTACTGCCACCGCCGCCAGCACGGCAGTCAGTGAGCCAGCCACCAGCACGGCAGTCAGTGAGCCACCCACCAGCACGGCAGTCAGTGAGCCAGCTACCTGCACAGCAGTCAGTGAGGCCGCCACCAGCACCGCCGGCCCAATGACCGCCGCAAGCACCACCGCCCCAATGACTGCTGCAAGCACCGCCGCTACTGACCCATAACGCAAGCACCGCCAGCGGCCACGTGACATCCTAAGCCAGTGGCACCACCGCAGACATGGCTGCCATCCACAGTGGTAATTCGTACGAGGCTGGTGGTCAGTTCCAGGGGCATGGGCAGCTTCAATGTTGCCCCACCGTCAGTGGAGTGTCACATCCACTACCTCAGTCCTTGGCAGGATGAAGCACTCTAGGCACAAGGCCACCTCCAGAACCAGTGGAGATTCACATCCACTACCTCTGTCCTTGGCAGGATGAAGCACTCTGGGCACAAGGCCCCCTCCAGAACCAGTGGAGATTCACATCCACGACCTCAGTCCTTGGCAGGGTGAAGTACTCTGGGCACAAGGCTCCCTCCAGAACCAGTGGAGAAAGGCATCCACCTAGGAGACAGTGGCTTTGCACTCCCCAGGATGAAGCACTGGCCAACCACCCACTGGAGAGACTTGAGAAACTGTGGCTTTGCACTCCCCAGGATAAAGCAGTGGGCAACCCACCCACTGGAGAGACTTGAGAGACTGTGGCTTTGCACTCCCCAGGATAAAGCAGTGGGCAAACCATCCACTGGAGAGACTTGAGAGACTGTGGCTTTTCACTCCCCAGAATAAAGCAGTGGGCAACCCACCCACTTGATAGACTTGAGAGACTGTGGCTTTGCACTCCCCAGGATAAAGCAGTGGGCAACCCACCCACTGGAGAGATTTGAGAGACTGTGGCTTTGCACTCCCCAGGATACATCAATGGGCATGGAACCCCCTCATGGTGCTGGCGTCGGGCACTCATCCGGCTGAGGTGCCCCCCTTCCCTTCCCCCTGAAGTGCCTGTTTTATTTCTATCTGATGCCCCTGCAGTGTTCTCTCCGTTTCGATCGGGTATCAAGTGTGGGCCTCGCCCATGCATTTTGGGCCCAGTGGTCAACGGACTATATAGGTGCAGTACCTGGACTTGAAATCTTGGTGTACATATTTGTTTATAGTGTATATAAAGTTTTGACTAATGGATTTTACATGATTACAATCGTTCAAATCATTTCCTTTTGTCATTGTGTTCTTCCAGGCATGTTTGGGGGGCGTAAATGTAATGTTTCAGCATGTATTGGTGTGTGTGTTGTTGTGGGTGAGGGTGGGGGTGGGGGTGTTGCATGTTGCGTGTGTGTGTCACTCTCTTTTCCCTCCCCCTCCCCTGTGTTGTAGGTGCAGTACTCACCGTGGTCGTCGCCGCCTTTGGTCGTGCTCCTGGTAGAGGAGCAGGAAGACTATCGCAGGGAGTATTTGGAGTTCAGGCTCCATGGCGTCCGGGTTCCTCGTGGGGTGTGTAGAGGTGAGTGTTCTCCCTTCCAAGTCCTTTTTCCGCCGTGTTTTTGTTCGCATTGAATCCGCCCCGGAAAAGGTGGTGGATTGGCCTGTCATAATAGTGTGGGCGGTACATTGTCTTCCGTCTGTCTGTTGGCGGTCACCACCATGGTGTTTGTTTGTACCGCCATGGCGGTCGGAGTGTTAAAGTGGCGGTCTATGTTGGCGGTTTCTGCCACTGTCATAATTCCATTTTTTTTATGCCTGCCTGTTGGCGGTTTTACCGCCGCTTGTGCCACGACTGCCAGGGTTGTAATGAGGGCCAAGGTGTTTTTCCTTACATTCAGAAGGAGGTGGCAAAATCACAGTTCTGGTACCTTGAATTCCAAGGACTAGAACTGGTGCGCTGTATAATGGGACAAATTCTTTCTTCAGCACAATCTTTACTTGAACTGGATCCCCAACCTTTGAAATCCCCCCAGTAGGTGCTGGTTGTACAGTCACTCCTTAAGTGGTGGCATGCTTGGTGGAACGCTCATCTCAGAAGTCTTGGAGTTCCTTTAAGACAGTGAGACTTTCATTTATGTCAAAAGGTGCTTCTGCTGCCAATGTGGCAGGGACGTCTAGATCTGGGACATACATCTGGGAGCCAAACAGGACATTATATGGCTTCGGCCACCCAAAGGTCTTGTAGAAAATTATTTAATGTTCCCTGGACTCCATCAAGGAGTGGATCCAACTAGGACCTGATCCTAATACTCTAGCTGGCAAGGATTGTCTTGAGTCTTGGTTTTTCTTCTCTACTATTGAATCTCCATCAAATTGATAGAGTAAGGAATGATGCACAGCCGCACCCATGGATTCCTATGGTATCTCAGTATGCTTTAGAGGCAAAAGCAGGGCCCTGGTCTGAGTAGGATGCAGCTACTGCATGTGTCTCTCTGAAGACTTGCAAATCTTTAGTAACAGTGCATGCATCAGCTGAGCTCTCTGGCCACACCCAAAGGATTCCTAGAGCAAGAATCTACAGCAAGTAGAATATATTCAAATGCATCATCTGAATTTAGGGGACAGCAATTATCCAGATATATACAGTGCAGAGGTTTGTTTGAAATTAGGAGGGGTGTCTGCTGTAGGTGTTTTATAGTGGAGCCTTTAATTTGTTGGCAAGTGTCACAACTAAGGACATACTGCTTTGTCTGTTTGTACAGACCATGCCACTAGTAACATATCTGTAGCAAAGAAACTGTAACCACCACACCAGCATGGGCAGACGCAACCCCCTGATATGCAGCTTTATTCAGTTCCAACCTGATTGGTTAGTGACCGACCCCGATCACCCACCCCTGGAATAGTAATATAAGAAATGTTTTGAACACTTAAGTGGTACTAATACTTTGCTAGATACGCTTTTGGTAAAGGGTTGCCATTTGCAAAGCATTTATGGCAGCCAGAGTTTCTTCCTCCACCCATGTGTGAGAATGAGTAATCATAGCTACAGTAGCAGTTCTAAGATCAGCCAATGAACTCCCCACAACATGTGCTAGAGAGTATTTCCTTTAGAAATTCTGGGCCTGATTTCTGAGAAGTTAGTGCTGCCTTTGCGTCATTTTTTGATGCAAAAGCGTCGCAAACTTACAAAATATAATCATATTTTGTAAGTTTGAGCCGCATTTGCATCAAAAAATGATGCAAAGACGGCACTAACTTTTCATAAATCAGGCCCCCTGAATCCATTTATGCACCAGTAATGCAAATTTTCATTAAAGGGCTGGACAAAGCAGTATTAATCGCACACAATAAGGGTGGGAAATTCAGGATCAGTATGCTCTAGTGAACAAAATTAAAGTTTTCTTTTCAGCCAGTACAATCCCCTAGGGACTGTGTGAAAGTTTGTTGAGGGTGAAACTCTCCATTCCTCATTACTACAAAAGCAGCTATGTAATTATTGATGTATGGTGCCTACAGCAGGCTGAGCTGAACAATCAGTATATATGATGTATTTATATTGATCAAGAGGCAAAATGTTAGTTGGCATGGGGTATTCATGTTCATATTGGAGAAATTCTTGAGTTTTTCAGTTTGGGTAAAAAAACATAATTTCCATCAGTGGCAGTCAAGGGAGTGGTCCATTGTATCCATCTAACATGTAGAGCATTTGTGTTTGGAATGCTAGCCTTTCTGAGAGCCTCTAAGGCTGGAACGGGAGTAAACAAAATAAGCATTTCTCTTGAGCCAGTGGTCTTTCCTTCATTACAGCCATCTGGAATGCAGTGAGAATCTTTTCGGTGGCCAGAAAATGCATTTCAGAATTAGAATATAAATGTGATTTATATGTAATTGGCACTGGGTCACCTTCATTGAATGTGACATAAGTGAAACCAATGGCACCTGGTATGATCCAGATGGCTAAATGTGTTTTATTGACACATGTGTAAGTGTTGTGCTGCAAGCATGTCAATCAGTGCTGATCTGAGAATGTGTCTACGTTCTTGTGTCCAATGTTTATTGGAAAAATCTGGACAAAATAAATTGTACAGTAGTTTCATGCATTGTGCATAGTCTGGGATGCATGGTCTGCCAAAACTGAAGAATCCTATCAAATATTGTAGTTTTTAATGGTATTTGGTGGTTGCAATTAATCACACTTCTGTAGAGACTGTGGTGCCAGGCTCTTCCCTTCATTTGATAACTCAGATCGTAAGAACAGGACACTGAGAAAGACAATGATTTTGTAGTCATGCTCAGCAAATCCCAAAACAATGGGATCTACTTTGACTAGATGAGTGTTTAAGTCATCGTCCATAAGATATATATGTCATCAACATAAAACAATGCTTCTGAATCAATATCATGCAATATTGATGGTACAAGGGAAGAGAAAAGTCCTGGACCTTTCCTATACCTTTGGGAAAGCTGGCAAAAATGGTGCTGAGGGCTGAGAACTGAAAAAGAGGTTGGATTCTTGCTTTCAGGTGTTATATTTTGGCAGAAAACCGCATTGGAAATAACAAGGGTAATTTTGTATTTTTACAGACAATGTTGTTCATTAAAGTCGTACTGTGTAAATTTTGTATTGGAAATGAGCATCTGTGGATATTTAAATGTTTATAGTGTAAAACTATCCTTTTTGAATGATCAGGCTTAGCTACGGGTAATAAGGGGTTATTCATGGAAGTTAAATAGGGTTTAAATACTCCCTGGTACTAAAGTTATGAAATAATTTTTCTCACTGGAGCATTTGCTTCATGTTTTATTGGGTATTGGAGTTGCAGCTGTGGGCTGAACTTTATGGGTATCACATTATAAAGCGAGTTCTTATCTCAGCCCACGTGGCTGCGATATATATCACTGGGCCTTGTGCAAGAGCCTAGTCTGCAGCATATGCTTGTTTTACTTGCTCAAGAAAAAGGACCGAGAAAGATGGTAAGATCACATCTTCCCCTTGTGGCAGGTTTTTAACAAACTCCAGTGGCCAATCCTTTTCAGTCAATAAAATGTCATAGCTAAGTGTTTCCCAGAAAATTACTTTAATTGCGCATTTTATGACCCTTGCCACTTTGTATATTCAATCTATACATTCTATCTGGAGGGGCGACCTGCTAATTTGGGATTTCGACTTTGATGTCGTTGTTAGTTGCTTTCGCATCCGGAAACTCTTGAAGATTCTGGGAAACTTTCATTACCTCTGCTGCACTGTCTAGCAAAATCACCAGTATGTGTTGCATATTTTGCCAAAATTCTGTCAACCTTCTCATTTTTTAATTGGGGTTATTGTTATGGAAGTTTCTCTTCCTGTTTTATTAAGATGTTTGACAAGTATTGTGAGTCCTTTTTCGATTTTATGTACTCTTCTTGTTTGAGATCTGACCACCCTGTTCTCTCAGACCATTTTTCAGATGAGTCCTGAAAGAAACAAGAAAGGCTTGAATCAGTGTACTGATACCTGTCAGGCTCTTTTAAGTTATCACAGATAAATAAAGGATAATGTTTTTCAAAGCTCTCCACCTGCGGAGAGGCTCCCTATGATTTTGTTTTTCCTTTATTATTTCTTTGTTTTTCCAAGAATCTTTTAGAAGACTCAGGTGCTTGTTTGGTATTATCCTTTTCAAGATTACCTTTAAACTTTGACTTATTTGGTTGGGCTCTTAGATTATTGCATTTTATGGATGTGTAGGTTTTGGCAATAACTTTAGAAAACTTGTGCTCCTGATCTATTAATGGAACTTGCAAGAGGCATTGGTGAACTCTCAGTGCTGCTGCTTCCACTTTTTAGAGCTTCCTACCTAACACTAAGGCTATACTGAGGGCATAGCGGGTGTTCCCTTCTGCCTTGCCGATCAAAGGGATTAGCCTTAATCCCATAACTGGAGATAGTGTCAGGAATCACCATGCAGTGTGGATGGAAATCTTCTTAGGAAGCTGGAACATTAGCACCAGCAAAGTTGCATGTCGGATACAGCGTTCGTCCCAGGATGGTCGCAGATGGAATGCCCCTCTGCCCCTTCCAGGTCAGTACATCACTTATATATTAAACCCATACTGTGTCCCATACAGTTCTACTTAATGCTATGTTTGGATGTTTGAAGCTGTCTCCTGAATGCGCAACTCAAGAACCAGGTAATTGTGTGCAGTGTTCCTAGCCTTCAACAAAGTGTTCTGATTACCTGCAGAGAAAAGGCTAACTAAGTAAGCATGCTGTACAGCATATTCCTAATAAATATCATGCAGAAGAAGCATGCAAAATGTCAATACTACAAGCAATGTAGCTAAAACCAGTAATATATAAAATATGCAATGAAGCTACTAAAATGGGTTAACCAACTCGGGTCCAATACGGTCCTCATGACAAATACAGGGCCAGATAGGGAATCTACTATGAACCCATTAGGCATTTTTTAGTATATTTTCAGAAAAAGGTTGGGTTGGTGATATTGTTTGCTGTTGTAGATGAACTACATATTTTTGATTCTTTAATTAGGTTAATGAAGTGTTCAGTTGTGAGAAAGGGGAACCTTGAATGGTGATTGTCTTACTGATCTGTTTTCGAAGTTGGTAGACTTGATGAGAAAAATTAGGGCCCAGATTCTCAAAGGTTTCCCTTCAGGTTAGGGTTACTCCTGTTATGCTAAACTTCACAAACCAAAGCAAATTGGTATTTTCGTTAGTTTGTATGGAAAAGTAACGTAAAGCAGCGTGAAAGTGATGTTGAGTTCCTTTTTGTACAATGGTTATGAAACTTTATTTCTGATGATTTTTCTATTTTTTGATAGTAGAGACAGACATTTTTTTAGTAATTATTGCTGAAAAGTCTTTGGAACAAGGGATATTTTTGTGGCTTCTGTTTCATTTTCAAGGTCAGCAGAAAGTTCATAAATATAAATGTTTTTTAGCGCCTGCCTCATATTTTTTATTATTTTGTACTCACCCCCTCTTACAAGAACTGGGTGTAGTGAGGTGGTATTGGGTCGTGCTTCTGTCTGCATGTTGCATTTCACCTCTCTTGCCCTACACATCACTGTTGTCTGCATGTTCATGATGTTAACGCTTCTTCCAGGAAATAGTCCCAAAATCAACACTTGTGTCTTACATATTCCTGACACATATTGCACGTATTGCACAACACCTGAGTTGTTCAGACCCTATTGTGACCAATGTTAAGCCATAAATAATTAGTGATACACTGTTCCAACCATGCAAAACAGAAAGTAGTGACCGGGGTCCTAAATTCTACAAGCAAGAGGCCTCACACACCCATAGGGTGTCATGCTTCATCATAGGCACTGCTCCTCGTCAGACTGGCGCTGCAATGTCTGACGGGCACCACCCCTGGTGGGGGGGCTCTTTGCCGGAGATCTTTTTATATGGTGGTGCCGTGACCCCAAAGGTGACTGAAGTGTCAACGGAGATCAGAAGAGAATGTGGTTTAAAATTGACTCTCAAAACCGCCACTGAGACAGTAGATTTTATTAGACCAGATGGACGGTCAGGGCCAAGGTTAAAAAATAAAGTCAGAAGAGTGAATCAAGAAATTAAGATCAATCACTCTTATAGCGAAAAATATATCAAAGAGAGGAGTCTGGGGATTCTCCAAAGTCTACCCTCTCATGGGTCAACATGTTTCGCATCCTGGTGGTCCAAACGGATCCAGTGATGCTTCATCAGGACCTTATGTGACTATGTGTATCTCCTGAATGATAAGGGCCACATATATTTCCAAACAAGGTATACAAGTTACTATAGGCCAGCAAATAGCTGGGGGGAGTAACAATCATTTACATGAATATGGAACCAATAATTCCTAACTCGTGCCCGTCCTAAAATTGAAGACGAGCATCCTAGGAATACACAGACCAATGGTCCATCGCTAAATGACGTTTGTCAGAGCTGCTCTGGCCAGGCGGCAACCTACCCCGGTCCGTGGTTCCTGAAAAGTTAAGCCACTCATTGGCACAAATGTAGCTTATTTTTTCTGTTTTGGTAGCACAACATAATGGGATGACCCATACTCTAAAGGCATAATTAGGCAATTTTCGTCTATGAGATAAGAATAAAAACAAGCATAGCTGCCTACAACTTCTTAACTATCAATCGAATCACGTCTAACATTTTTGGCATACTTACAGGATGAGAGAAATGCCAGTTTGCATAGGGCTGTTTTGAGCATTGTTGCCAGGCCTGACTTTGTTTATCTGGTCAGTCCTGTATAATACTGTAAAACTTAGCAGCCATTGATTGGAGATTGGGCCATTTTCTTCATTCTTTCTACTTGCCTCGTTATTGGCTGCCAAATTCCAGGCCCGGATTTAAGAGGACCTAGCACCATTCTAACAACACATTAGAGCCATTTAACTCTAATGAGGTGGTAGATGCTAAAAAATACCACGCCATATTTACAAAGTGGCTCAATGGAAGCATTGCACCACTTTGTGACCCTTTGTGCTACATTATGCCTGCACAATGTATGCAAAGGGGGCGTTCCCCCATTAGGTGGGCTGAAAAAATGGTGCAAAGAAATCTAAGCGATTCATTTTTTCTGCACTTTTAACCCCTGCTCAGACAAGGCCTAAAAAGGATGCTCCCATTGGCTACAATTGGCCTGTGGGTGCTTTGCAAGATTAGTGTCAGCATTTTTTATGCTAATCCTGTAAAGCACCGAACTAGCGTAAAAAATTCTGGTGCTAGTTCCCTAACTACCGCCATGATAGCTCAAGCTTATAGGTCAATAATTGGCTAGGTCACATTTCAAACCCTTGTGAATTTCTGCTCCCCTCCATGTATGGGGAATTGGCATGCCAGTCAAAATGGCATCAGAGATTCTGTTTAAGTATGGCCGCCCAAACCTCCTGCTCCGATTTGTACAGGTTCCCCAGGGTCTTACCTGGGGCCTTGCCGCCTTTCAGCTCACAGATAGCTAGCTGTGTCTTGTTGAGAGTGAAAGACTTAATAGCATTGACCTTCTCTAGGGGCCCCTATGGAGTCATCTGTTGAGATGTTTGGGTCAGCAATCAACGTCTCCCAACCAGTCATGTCAGGGTAAGTGTTTGTGGGACTGTTCACACTATACAGGTATTGGAAGTGGGCAGCCCAATCCTTGGGTAAGATGTTGGATTCAGGTCTCATCAAGTTAGTTTTACATCCATGGCTAAGCACATGCTAAGAAGTTGCCTGGTTCTTGCTCTGGATAGTATCCAGACCATCCTCCCATATAGAAGAATTAAAGGATAACTTGGCCTGCTGAAGGGTCTTTTCATATGTAGCCCTAGGTGCCTGGATCTGGTATTGGAGAACACTATTAATACTTTTTAACCAGTAGCGATTTTATTTCTCTGCATTCCCTATTATACCAGGAAGGGTTGTATTTTTATGGGAAATGATGTCTAGGTATAGATTTAGTGAAGTAAGTGTTCTTCAGCATCTCAAAGCACTTGCCATGAAGATTCATAACAGCAATTGGAGGGAGATCAGAATCGACCAATAAAGGCAGAGTAGTGATTAACAGTATAATTGGACAAGGGCGACCTCGTTATTGATAATAGCATCCCATCTAACATTCCTCCTGTTGTTGGTGATGGTTAGATCCTCTCTGGGCAGGCCAGAAACAGCAGAGAAAGGACAGCCTTAATGGGGTTAAGAGCAAAGGGAAGTGGTCACTTTCATATCTGAGCTGGACCTCCATATTATTGAGAGCTGGCAACGAGTAGAGGTCTAAGAGAAAGCAATCAATATTACTCTTATATGCTCCCCTTCTGAATGTAGGTCTCCTAGTTGGATCGGAGGGGGTATGGCTATTACAAGCTCTCAGACAACATGACAGTGAGAAATCTATCATTTGTAATGCGTCTTTGGATGTAGATAGTTTACAGGGGCCTAGTTGTTGAGGAATACCCCATTTCTGGCCTTTGTCACTTAGCAAGTCCCAAATTAAGGTTGATGGCTCAAAGCATGTGTTGAAATCCCTTCCGCCTATAACAGCTGTAGTTCTGTTGGCCACTGGAATACATTCTCTCAGCTGATCTATAACCATAGAATCCAACAATTTTGGGTTTTTACTATTAGAGCTGTCATACAGAACGATTTTTTATCATCCAACACCATATATTCTATTCTCCAAGATAACATGGGAGTTAACATTTAGTTGCTTTACCTGGCCCTCTATTGAAGAGCTGACCCATATGATATGGCCCCCAGATGGTCTGCTAGCACATGTTCCAAAGGCTGGAATGTGGAAGGTTGTGAAACCATGCCTGTCGGATGGCACTAAGGGCCTGATTTAGAAATCGGTGAACAGGTGACTCGTTCACAACAGTGAGGGATATCCTGTCCACCAAAATCGAAATGTCATTATGGGGGTCATTCTGACCTCGGCGGTAAAAGGCGCTTACCGCCGGTCAGAAGGCCGCCACAACACCGCCGCGGTCGCGGTAAACCGCCACGGTCATTCTGACCCTCAAGAGGAAAACCGTCAAAAACCCGACATCAACAAAAGTCTGCCACACCAACTGCCAGCGCTAACCTGGCGAAGACCAAACCTCCACCGTCATGCCAACAGAAAAACGCCCATGCCATTACGACCCACGAATCCACACGGCGGTCTTTCAACCGCGGTATTCCATTGGCGGTACACACCGCCGCGCTCAAAATACACATACAGCTCCAAAACACAGCCACATTGGACAATTTGAAATACACACACCTGAGACACATAGACACAACACTCCCACACACCCAATTAACTATAAAACACACACCCACATCACCCACAAGCCCCTACGATCACAAATCAGAGAAGAAGCCCAGAGAGAGACAGCACAGAATAGAGAACACCATCACACAGAAGTACACTACACCATCACCCACACAACAACCACGCACAAAACACCACACACCACTACACTCACCACACTCATCACCGCAAACACCACTAAACACCTCATCCACACCACCCCATGGCACCCCAAAGACACCCCAGGTTCTCAGACGCAGAACTCAGGGTCATGGTGGAGGAAATAGTTCGGGTAGAGCCCCAGCTCTTCGGGACACAGATGCAGCACACCACCATTGCCAGGAAGATGGAGCTATGGCAAAGAATAGTGGACAGGGTCAACGCTGTGGGACAGCATCCACAAAATCGGGACGACATCAGGAAGCGGTGGAACGACCTACGGGGGAAGGTGCGTTCCATGGTATCCAGGCACAACATCGCAGTGCAGCGGACTGGCGGCAGACCCCCACCTCAACCCCCAGAATTTACAACATGGGAGGAACAGGTCTTGAACATCCTACATCCTGAGGGCCTCGCAGGAGTAGGCGGAGGAATGGACTCTGGTAAGTCTCATCTTCACTACTTCATCCCCCCACCCCACCAGAATGCCAACTCATAACCCCACCCTCCCCCCCACCACCATCACACATCCTCATTGCTAATGTCTCACCATCACAACCCACCCATCTCAACACCAAACCCTGCATGCCACCACAAACCATCGACAGCCATCACCTAAGCATACCCACTGCACATACCCATCTCCCCCACAAACCGACGTCACAACAGGCCCCACAAAGGAATGCCAGGCACTGGGGTACACGGGCACCCACCCATTGCACGCTATGGCACACACAGAAGCAATAACCATACTCTTATACCCCTGCAGGACCCGAACGCCACCACACCGCCCAGGAGGGTCCAGAAATGTCCATCCGACCCCCAGAAGAGGCCCCCAGTGATGACAGCAGCTCTGTCTCCCTGGACCCAGATGACCAGCCCGGCCCATCGGGGACCTCGGGACAGTCGGTTCCCCTCAGACAGCCACAGGCTACAGCAGACCTACCCCCCTCTGGGAACACCAGCACAGCACCCACCCAGCGGGACCATGCCTCTGTCTCCAGGACACGTCAATCAGCGGTGTGTCCACCACTACAGGGCACCCAGGTTAACCCACCACCCCAACAACAACAGGGACCTGGGGGCAGTGGTAGTGGGCACACGGTCCAGGGGACAGAGACCCAGGGAAACAGGGGAACTGGGAGGGCTGCTTTGTGACAGGGGGGGGACAGGCCCAGGGAACCCACTCTCCACGAGGCCCTCACCTCCATCATGGGAGCATACCACCACTCCCAGGAGACGATGGCGACGGTCCTGGCCAGGTTCCATGAGATCCAGGTACTGCAGGAGGAACAGTTTATGGGGTTCAGGGAAGAACTGAGAAACATTAGTTCCGCAATGGGCACCATCGTTGTGGCTCTCAACCAGATTGTCACCACATTGCGGGACCATGTGGCACCACAAAGGGCCCCTGTCACTAGCATGAACCGGGAACAGGCTACCACCTCCGCCGGCGCTAGTGGACAGGAGGCCCCGACACAGGAACAACCAGCCACCAGAACCCCACCTCCTGCAGAAGAAGAACCACCCCGCAAGCGGGTCCTGAGATCTAGGAAGAAGACAGAGTAGGATGCCAAGACCCCCGCCAGGAAAGGATACCCCCTGCTGTTATCCCACAGTCCCACATTGTCACCCTGTCCAACTTTAAACTGCCCCTGCTCTACCTTCCACAGGCATATGGACAATGCACCTGTGAGACTGAGAATCTGGACTCTGCCATGGACATTCCTCCACCATCACCCATCACCGATTTTCAACCATGTCTCAAAATTGAGCACTTTAATAAACACACTTATTGCACACAAATAATCTGGAGTCTGCCTGTTTTTTTGAAAATATGTATTAGACATAAAGGTGCCAAAATGACCAGTTACATTGTGATGACAACATACCACTGTCACACAGCTGTAGTCCATGGGCAAACAAAGCAGAGGTCACGCAGTGGGGCCCACATCTCTGAAATTGGAAGGGAAAGTCACAACTCTGTTAGCATACACTGGGTGAAAAGGACAGACAGTAGAGAGGCAGGAGACTGTAAGTAAATGTAAAATGCCGGTGTTGATTCTTTCCTGTGTTATTGAAAATACTGCTGTATCACTGTGTCCCTGTTGTCTGTGTCGTCCTCTTCGTCTTCCTCCTCTTCACTCTCCGCAGGCTCCACAGCTGCTACAACACCACCATCTGGACCATCCTCCTGCAGAAAAGGCACCTGGCGTCGCAATGCCAGGTTGTGAAGCATACAGCAGGCCACGATGATCTGGCACACCTTCTTTGGTGAGTACATTAGGGATCCACCTGTCATATGCAGGCACCTAAACCTTGCATTCAGGAGGCCAAAGGTTCTTTCTATAATCCTCCTAGTTCGCCCATGGGCCTCATTGTAGCGTTCCTCTGCCCTGTCCTGGGATTCCTCACTGGGGTCAGTAACCACGACAGGTTGGGGTAATCTGAGTCACCAATTAGCCACACACGGTGTCTCTGTAGTTGTTCCATCACATAAGGGATGCTGCTATTTCGCATGATGTACGCGTCATGCACTGACCCATGGAACTTGGAATTTACATGGGAGATGTACTGGTCAGCCAAACAGACCACCTGGACATTCATGGAATTATAACTTTTTCTGTTCCTGTACACCTGTTCACTTTCACTGGGGGGTACCAAAGCCACATGTGTCCCATCAATGGCACCAATGATGTTGGGAATATGTCCAAGGGCATAGAAATCACCCTTCACTGTAGGCAAATCCCCCACCTCAGGGAAAACGATGTATCTCCGCATGTGTTTGAGCAGGGCAGACAACACTCTGGACAACACCTTGGAAAACATAGGCTGAGATATCCCTGATGAAATGGCCACTGTTGTTTGAAATGACCCACTTGCTAAGAAATGGAGTACTGACAGCACCTGCACTAGAGGGGGGATCCCCGTGGGTTGGCGGATGGGTGACATCAGGTCTGCCTCCAGCTGGGCACACAGTTCATGTATAGTGGCTCGGTCAAGCCTGTATGTCAGAATGACATGTCGTTCCTCCATTGTCGACAGGTCCACCAGCGGTCTGTACACGGGAACATTCCTCCATCTCCTCGCAAGTCCCAGCGGACGGTGCCTAGGAAGGACAACAGCGAGCACAGAGTCAATCAACCCACAGGTAAGTTCCCACAGCTTGCACAGTACACGATTCTCTATGCATTGAATGGCTTGTATGAGTGTCGATGCAAGGCCTAGGCATGTGTGACGCAGTAGAAATTAAGCCATGTGGGCCCTTGAAATGGCGGCTGCCTGACCTGTGAAGTGCGACAATGGGATGTGAGGTCAATGCGCTGGCGTGGCACACCGTGGCGGTAGGCGGTCAAAGACCGCGGCGCAAAGCCGCATTGGTTAACATTAAACCCTATGCGTTTCAGGAGCCAATGACGAAGTGTGCCGCCGGTCGCAGGACGCACCGCCGCGGTACGCACCGCCGCGGACGTGACCGCCATTTTCTATCTGCTTAATCACTCGAGACCTGATCATCCACAGGAGAGGACCTATACTGCAAGTGCTGCTGTGACCTCGGTCTGGAAGATACAATGGCTGCTGCGACTGGGGAAAGGGCCCCTGCCTTCACTTCTGAAGAATTGGAGAAACTCGTGGATGGGGTCCTCCCCCAGTATGCGCTACTCTACGGTCCTCCAGACCAACAGGTAAGTACACTGGGAGCATGCTTTGGGGACAATGCCTGTGTTGAGTCGGTGGATGAAAGATGGTGGGGAGGGGAGCGATTGAGGCATGGATCAAACGACGGATGAGAGCATGTGCCACATGGCAAGGGTGGGGATGGGGGCCACTCACATCGAGCATGCAGAAAATTATAATAATGTTATTTCTCCCCCTGTACATGTCACATAGGTCAGCGCCCATCAGAAAATCGACATTTGGCGTGCCATCGCCAAGGACGTCCGGACCCTGGGGGTCCACAACAGACGGGGCACCCACTGCCGCAAGAGGTGGGAGGACATCCGCCGCGGGAGCAGGAAGACCGCGGAGGCTCTGCTGGGGATGGCCTCCCAACGTAGGAGGGGTGCCAGTCGTCAATTGACCCCCCTGATGTCTCGGATCCTGGCGGTGGCCTACCCAGATTTGGATGGGCGCGTGAGGACATCACAGCAGACACAAGGGGGTGAGTACCAGCACATTCTGCTATCTTAGCGCGCAGTGGAGGTGTCTGGGTGGGGGAGGAGGGCTGTGGGTATCCCTAGGCCAGAGCGATTTCTGTAGGCTAGGCCCCTCCGTAAGGCATGGCCCTGTGCCCCCGCCCACCAACTCTGTAGGGTGCCAAGTACAGCTATCCATGGCCCTGTGTCACCTATGTGTGCAGTTGTCGTCCATAGGCTTGTAGGCCAAGTCCCAATGATTGAGTAGTGTACCCCAAGTGCGCGGCGTAGTGCAGGGGGCTTCTGTTTCTGTCCTCTCCGCCAACTGTGTTGCCAATGGATGCACTCAACATGTCTTCATTTCCCCCCCCTTTTATGCTGCTCTTCCTGTTCATGTGTGCATTAGCATCATCAGGCGGAGAAGAAGTGGCATCGGAGCACGAGGGAGCTGCATCTCACATGGCCCTGGAGGGCCATGCAACCGACTCGGAGTTCACCAGTGAGACGTTGGGCGAGGGGAGCTCCACAACGGGGACACGTGGAGACATCAGCGACACAGACACGTCCTCGGAAGGGAGCTCCCTTGTGGTGGCGGCAACATCCGTGCCCACCGCAACAACAGGTACAGCCGCCACCCAGCGCACCAGCTCCGCCCTCCCAGCAGCCCCTCTGCGATCGCCCCGTGCCTGCTCGCACACGAAGGTGGGCATCTCCTTCGCCCCAGGCACCTTAGGCCCTGCCCCAGTTACCCCTGCTGCCCTCAGTGAGGAGGTCATTGACCTCCTGCGGATGCTCATAGTTGGGCAGTCTACCCTTTTGAATGCCATCCAGGGGGTAGAAAGGGAGGTGCACCGGAGCAATGCATACCTGGAGGGCATTCATTCGGGTCAGGCTGCCCATCAGCGATCGTTCAACGCTCTGGCCTCAGCACTGACGGCAGCCATTGTCCCTGTCTCCTGCCTCCCTCCTCCAACTTCCTCCACCCAGTCCCACTCCCCTGTTCCTCTGCCTATCCCAGACACACCTACAGACCAGCCTGCACACACCTCAACACCCAAGGGCAGCTCATCCAGACATAAGCACCACACATCACACAAGCATTCACACAAGCAACAGCCACATGCAGACATACCAACAGCCACTGCCTCCTCTGTGTCTCCCTCCTCCTCGTCTCCCTCCTCCCTCCCTGTGACGTCTCCACTCACACTTGCATGCACAACATCATCAGCCACTACGTCCATCACCAGCACACCCACCAGAACACTCCGCACACATGCAGTCACCACCCCCACTGCCATTTACACGTCCCCTGTGTCCTCTCCCAGTGTGTCTGTCACCCCCTCTTCCAAACCACACAAACGCAGGCAGCCACCCACCCAACAGCCATCCACCTCACGACAGCCTCCGTCACAAGGACCTGCACCCAAAGACACCACACTTGACTCTCCTACAACCACATCCTCTTCCTCCACTCCCATACCAACTGCACCTACCCTTCCCACTGCTCCTAAAAAGTTTTTCCTGTCCAAAATTAACCTCTTTCCATCACCTGACCCACCCCCTCCATCTCGTAAGAGTCCAATCTGCACCTCAGCCACCACAACCCCTGGACCTACAAGGTCCATAGTACAGGGATATTGGAGTCCACCACCTTCAAGGGCAGCAACATCGGCCAGCAGTAAAGAGACAGCCAGCCCACCCCCTGGGAAGAAAACCAAGAAAGGCAAGGCCCGGCGCGGGAGGCCAGAGACGGCAGCCTCCAAAGGCACTACCCTGGCACCGTCAGGAAGTGGGGTGCCACCTGGCACATCTACAAAGGGAGGCAAGGGCCACAGAGAATCACGGAATGATGACAAGGGCAGCACGGCTGACAAGTCCGGCAGCAGGCGAGCTGCCCAGGAGGGCCCCACCAGCCCCATTCCGGGTGTGAAGGAGGACACCCACGGGCCCGGGACTCCAGCACAGGAGGGCCCCGGAAGCGAGAAGTCGGATAGCGAGTGAACTCCATATATTGGCCGGATATGGTGCCCTGGAAACACATGTCAAGAACCGCTGAACAGGGCCCTTCAAGACAAGCACCGCTGAACAGGGCCCTTCAAGACAAGCACCGCTGAACAGGGCACCGCCGTCTCAAGCACAGCTGAACAGGGCCCTTCAAGACAAGCACGGCTGAACAGGGCCCTTCAAGACAAGCACCGCTGAACAGGGCCCTTCAAGACAAGCACCGCTGAACAGGGCACCGCCGTCTCAAGCACCGCTGAACAGGGCCCTTCAAGACAAGCACCGCTGAACAGGCCACCGCCGTCTCAAGCACCGCTGAACAGGGCCCTTCAAGACAAGCACCGCTGAACAGGGCACCACCGTCTCAAGAACCGCTGAACAGGGCCCTTCAAGACAAGCACCGCTGAACAAGCCACCGCCGTCTCAAGCACCGCTGAACAGAGCCCTTCAAGACAAGCACCGCTGAACAGGGCACCGCCGTCTCAAGAACCGCTGAACAGGGCCCTTCAAGACAAGTACCGCTCCGCTGGGCCCTTCATCTCAAGCACCGCTCTGCTGGTCCCTTCATCTCAAGCACCGCTCCGCTCGGCCCTTCATCTCTGCACCGCTCCGCTGGGCCCTTCATCTCAAGCACCGCTCCGCTGGGCCCTTCATCTCAAGCACCGCTCCGCTGGGCCCTTCATCTCTGCACCGCTCCGCTGGGCCCTTCATCTCAAGCACCGCTCCGCTGGGCCCTTCATCTCAAGCACTGCTCCGCTGGGCCCTTCATCTCTGCACCGCTCCGCTGGGCCCTTCATCTCAAGCACCGCTCCGCTGGGCCCTTCATCTCTGCACCGCTCCGCTGGGCCCTTCATCACAGGCACCGCTCCGCTGGGCCCTTCATCTCAAGCACCGCTCCGCTGGGCCCTTCAAGACAAGCACCGCTCCGCTGGGCCCTTCATCTCAAGCACCGCTCCGCTGGGCCCTTCATCACAGGCACCGCTCCGCTGGGCCCTTCATCTCAAGCACCGCTCCGCTGGGCCCTTCATCTCTGCACCGCTCCGCTGGGCCCTTCATCTCTGCACCGCTCCGCTGGGCCCTTCATCTCAAGCACCGCTCCGCTGGGCCCTTCATCTCTGCACCGCTCCGCTGGGCCCTTCATCACAGGCACCGCTCCGCTGGGCCCTTCATCTCAAGCACCGCTCCGCTGGGCCCTTCATCACAGGCACCGCTCCGCTGGGCCCTTCATCTCAAGCACCGCTCCGCTGGGCCCTTCAAGACAAGCACCGCTCCGCTGGGCCCTTCATCTCAAGCACCGCTCCGCTGGGCACCGCCGTCTCAAGCACCACTCCGCTGGGCACCGCTGTCTCAAGCACCGCTCCGCTGGGCACCGCCGTCTCAAGCACCGCTCCGCTGGGCACCGCCGTCTCAAGCACCGCTCCGCTGGGCCCTTCATCTCAAGCACCGCTGGCCCATTGGCAGAAGGGGCAGGCCCGGATCTGTGTCGGGCAGGGCTGCACGATGCACTCTGGGCACCATGCCTCCTCCAGTACCAGTGGAGTCTGTAATCCACTTGAGAGACTGTGGCTTTGCACTCCCCAGGATTGCACAGTGGGCAAGCCACCCACTGTAGAGACTTGTGAGACTGTGGCTTTGCACTCCCCAGGATGGCACAGTGGGCAAGCCACCCACTGTAGAGACTTGTGAGACTGTGGCTTTGCACTCCCCAGGATGGGACAGTGGGCATGGAGGCCCCTCGTGGATCTGGCGTCGTGGACTCATGTGGCTGAGGTGCCTCCCCTTCCCTTCCCCTGAGGTGCCTGTAGTTTTTCTATCTGATGCCCCTGCAGTGTTCTCTCCAATGGCTTCGGGTCTCCTGTGTGGGCTTTGCCCATGTGTTGAGGCCCATCGGCCCACGTACAATGACTGAAACCCAATTTGGACAGGACAATTTACATATGTGGATATAGTTATAGATGTTTGAAAATATTTTTTACGTAGCCTTACAATATATTTGAATTTCATGATCATTTTATTTTGTCTTTGCATTCTTCCGGGGGGTTTGGGGGGTGTCACTCTGAGTTGTTGCTCTGCATTGATGTGTAGGTAGTTGTGGGTGAGGGTGGGTGTGTCGCGTATGTGTGTGCCCGTATTCTTTTCTCCTCCCCCCTCCCCTGTGTCGTAGGTGCAGTACTCACCGTTGTCTTCTGCACCGGTAGAGGAGCAGGTTGACAATAGCTGGTAGGATGTGTAGTTCTGGTTCCATGCTGTCCAGATTCCTCGTGGAGTCTGTAGAGGTGAGCGTTTTCCCGTTCGTAGTCTGTTTCCGCCGTGTTTTTATCGGCGGGGCTCCCGCCCCGGAAAAGGTGGCGGATTGGTGAGTTGTGATAGGGTGGGCGGTACATTGTCTCCTGCCTGTCTGTTGGCGGTCACCGCCGCGCTGTTTGTTTGTCCCGCCGTGGCGGTCGGAGTGTTAAAGTGGCGGTCTGTGTTGGTGGTTTCCGCCAGGGTCAGATTTCCATTTTTTTGACCGCCTGCCTGTTGGCGGGTTGGCCGCCGCTTTAACACCGACCGCCAGGGTTGGAATGACCCCCTATGTTCTTTAGGATTTAGATTTTGATGGACAAGATATCCATCACAGTTGTGACAGAATAACTCATCCACTGAGTTCTAAATCAGGTCCTGTCCTGTCCCAAGTCTCTTGGGACATAATGGGACAATGTACGCCATATGCACGCTATATTCCATGATATTACTATGAGGTTAGTGGGCCCGAAGGATAAGCTGCCTGAGCTTCTTGGGAAAGTATTATTGTTGCTAGCAGGATCCTACCTCGGGAGACAGGCACATATCCTTTGCCCTCTCCTGTGGCATTTCTAGAAGAGGGTCCATGGAAGGTAGGTGGACGGTTTGAAGTTAGACCAGTATTATCTAGGACACTACCCAGATGTAGGCTCTGTTGGAAATTATCTGGGCCATTCAGAATAGCTAATACTGAGGGATTACTGACGCCTGTAAAAGAAAGTCAATTCACCTCAGATAGGGTGGAGAGTGGTACATAGCAATTAAATGTCACAAGCTCCAGGGGGTGTCCCCTATTGGATCTAGCAGACAAGGACCTCAGCACTAAAGCCAAGGTGCTATAAAACTAGAAAAGTGGTAGAAACAGAATTTATTTTGATTGAGGTAGGCCCCTGTTGGGCTGGGACACCAACCCATCCCCTTGTTGACTGCTCTGTAAATTCATAACAACACAATCCCCATTAAAGTACTTTTTTCACGAACATTAAAATATTACTAACAGGACAAATAAAGTGTACTGGTAAGTTGGTTTTGTTGTTCAGCCAATGGGAGACCTTGTTTCTCAATTTTATGATGGTTTCACCAGTCCTCAATGGTAGTGCAGGAACATTGGCCAGGATGACCACGTATGGGCATGATCGAGGTGGAAGATATAACGTGGAGTGCCCATTTCTGTATGATGATGCAGTGGGCCCCAGACCCAATCTTTGAGAGCTGCCCATTGATGCAGATACTAATGTGCAGATTTAAGAGCCCCTTGCACCATTTTAGCGCCACCTTAGCATCATTTGTTTGTTGCTAATGTTGCCTTTTCTCTGCGCCATAATTACAAAGTAGTGCAATGCATGCATTGCACCACTTTGTAACCTCTAGTGCCACATTATGCCTGTGCAGGCATAATGTATGTAAGGGGGGCGTTCCCCCATTAGGAGGGCCGAAAAAATGGCACAGTGAAATTTAAAAGATTTCACTGCACCATTTTTTCTATCATTTTTAATGCCTACTCAGAGCAGGCTTTAAAATCACGCGCCCATTTAAATCAATGGGCCTCTATGCACTTTGCTACAGCAGTGTCAACATTTTTGACACTAGTGTAGCAAAGCATTACAATAGTGTCAAAAATCTGGACTCTATTGTTCTAACTACTGCCATGGTTCACCATATCTTAAATATGGCGCACACATGAAAGCATTAGTTGGGCGCAAGGGGGGTGCAAGAAAAGTGGTACTGCATTGGATGCAGTGCCATATTTCTTGAATTCGGCCATATGTCCCTTCTAGTGCCAGCCTCAGTGGCCTCTAGTCGGTCCCTAGGTCCAGGCCTTCCAATTGATTTAGGATGGTCACCCAGACCAGAAGTAAGAGACGTAGCGGTGCGGTAACTGCATCGTGAGGGTAGCATTATCAGACGTCCCATGCCCCGAGGTAGCACCCCCTCCCTTCTTCCTGTGCATCTTTAGCTTCCACAAGGTGGGACAAGGTTAGCTCTATGGATAACAGCTGGGAGATAATGGGTTCCAGTTTAGTAATAAAGATGGCCTCAAATTCTGCTTTGAGTAAGTTAACCAAGTCTCCCACATTGATTGAACCCTGTCGGGAAGGAGCCTTAGTCAATAGATCATAGTTGGTCTGGCTAGATTTCCCACTGGTGTTAGCGGTCCACCTGCTGCGTTTTCATGCCGGGCTAAGGGTCAAAGACCAGTTAGACACCTGTATCAAGTCACTATCATATGGCGTGATGGTGGTTAAACTACAAGCACATGGCTGAGTTGAGGGGTTACATGTCAAAGAGGGACTCTTAAGTTTGGAATGATCTATGGGCATTGAGGAATCACTCCTAGGCAATGGTTCAAGGCTCATTTAGCACTGTATGAAGCCATCTCCCATCAGGGATAGTCTATGCTCAGTCAGCTCGATCTTTTTGGAGACTACCCTGACCGGGCAGGCCAAAAAATCCATTGAAGGTGGAAATTTGGGCAGGTGCCAAGGAGGGTAGCAGTTTTTCCCATGGTGCAATCGTCAACTCAGTAAATAGCAGAACTACCAAAGAAGTTGGATTAATAGAACTAAAAATGCAAGTTACCTGCCACAGTCCGGAGACAAACCAAGGGAGGTGACTCAGCCTGGACTCTTCTGGTCGTTGACAGGCACAGGATGGGTCTGCCCTTGGCCCAGACTTACCCCGGGTCCGGTCTGCACTGTGGGCCATTGTCAGAGCTTTTCTAGTGCTGTTGAAGGCTCCTCCCCCTGCAGGTGCACACGCGCCTCCTGGTGTGCTGGAGTCTGGCACAGAGTTCCCAAGGTGCTGCAAGAAACTCATTGCTACCATATCTGGGTAAAAAACGTGAAAACTTGTTTTCTGCATCTGCAAGCCCATATCAAAGGCAACGAAGTCTTGCACCCTTTCCATGCAGGCTTTAGACCTGGTTGCAGTATAGAACTAGTGGTGATAGCACTTTGGGATAATTACAGACAGTGGTCAGAGAAATGTAGAGTGAGGGTATGGGTTCCTTGAAATCTTTCTGCTGCCTTTGACACATTCCATCACACCATACTTATTTTCAGACTTCAAAACATATGAATTTGAACCTTTTACTTAAGTAGGAAAGGTCTTCACTGACTGAAAGGGACCAAACCATTTCCCCATTTAAATATATGAGTCAGAGAAGCTCAACTGTGATATTCCTTATGGCTTTATCTTCTCACTACCATAAATTAACATACACATATTGCCACTGGTGCATTTGTTTCAGTTATCCAGAGTTCAGTTATATGCACGCTTAGGTCACCCAGCCAAACATACCCTGACAAGTCCTCCAAAGGTATCAGTTGCATCACATCAGATCGATCTCACAAATATCTTAGCCATTGTGCAGTAATGAATGTCATCTAACTTCCTAAAACTCAATCCTAGAAACACCAAGCTCCAGCACCAAGAAGAACCACAATAATTGGACTCAAGCAGCCTGGCATGAACCCCCCCCCCCCCCAGACCTTTTTAGGAGACACAGGTTGGTGTGTAGCACCTGCTTCTGGCTAATTAAACTGCTTGAAAAGATTCTATCACTGGGTGAATGTGGAACACCACATGCCTTAGACAACACCTTGATACAGGCATGGCTTGTCTATGGTAACTCTATCTACCATGGTCTCTCAGATAAACTGATAAGAAGGCTGTAGATGTTGCAGAAAGTAACAGCAATTACCATAGCAGGAAAAGGATAGTACAATCCCCATTTTGAAACCTTTTGCATTGTCTGCCTGTCAGAAAATGCATCTTGTTCGGGTCCATTTATCACTCCCTAGGCAATACATAAGGACTGAATTGGTGCTTTATAGGCTGCAACGTATTTTGCGAACTGCCAGCCAGTGGTAGCTGCAAATCCCTAAAATCAAGACCTTTTTCAAATAGTTTTTTTTCTTCAGCACCTTAAAGTCCTGAATTAACATTGGATTAGGTCCGCGTGCTCTTGCTCAGCTTTTTCACTGCTTTTTAAATGTGAATTAGTTCCTAGCAACTTTTTGTGGTATTTTTGTGTTTGTTTTTCATCATTCCAGAGTCGTATCGAGCTGTGTTGACTTAACATAACAATAAGGAGTTAATCGATCTTATAGCTCAGTGGTTCCCAACCTGTGGTCCAGGGACCTTTTGGGCTCCAGTAGGTCTCCTCAGTGGGCCCCTGACTGCTTAGAAAATTACTGAAAATTAACAGATTAATAAAGTGTATATAAATAAAGTGGCTAAATGTACAACTGACATTTTTTAAAACATACTATAAATGTCAAGGATTTTGAAATTGGAGGTTAAAATTAAATTAGTATCCTCAGATTGATTTGTGGGAGTGTTCATCAAACAGAATATATTATGAGTGATTTGTTGCTTCAATTGAATTTAGAAAAACTTCAATCTTCCTATTAACATTAAAAGCTTTCTTTTTATTGTGTTTGTAAATTAAATAAAATGTGTTATTATTTGTGTTTGTTTTATGGAATGCTTGCTTCTGTATTTTTTGTGTATTGTTTTCGGGTCCAAATGTCTAGGCCTGAGTCACATGACTCAGTGGGTGGTCCCCAGATTCCAATAATGATTTGGTGGGGGTCCCCCTGTTACAGTAATGATAAAGTGGCGGTCCATAGAAATCAAAAGGTTGGGAATCACTGATTTAGCTTATAAAAATGTGATTCCTCACAAACACGGTGAAGTTACAGTATATAATCTCTCTGAGTTTAAAAATGTTTACAACTGGTACTGTTGTATTGTCTTCTACAAATGCATCCATGATGCATAAACATTTGAAAGCTATGAATTGTAAGAGTGTTTTGGCCTGACAATTCCTTCCAAAGAATGGATGGATGGATCAAAACATTCTTCTCCAAGGAGCCAAAGCAAAAAATAAACTAATCTGTGATATAACTAAAGCGTTCCCTTAAAAGCTTGAACAATCTAGTGACAAAATTAAGTGCTTTTTCTTTGCCTGCAGCGCAAGCTTTCAAAAGTTGTTTTCTGTGACTATAACAATTATTTCCTCTCCATTTAGCAAGAATGTCACTGCATTTTACATTGTTTTATGACTGAATACACGTGTGAGTGGTAGAAAGAGCCATATGTTGCTTTGTTCTGCATAAATACTGTAGAAAATGTAATAGTCAGGACTCTCAATGGCTCCCGATGTTTTTCGTTTATTTATTTTTCAGCACAGCTGCACCCATTTTCTTTTCTCAGCGTTTTGTAAAATAAAAATTTGAGTTCTCCGTACTGTTCTTTTTATCCTGATCGAGACTGCTTGACGCATATACAGGGGTCTCAGCCACATCACTACAGTAGCACTCATGTAGTGCCACCGCTGCCTCGAGCCCAGTTTCATACGGCTCATCATATCGTCATCATGGCGACAACTAGAAGGGGCGTGGCTTGGTCAGTAAGACTCAGGGAGGGGTGGGGGATGGGGTGGTTAAATGGTGGTTTGCTCTCCATAATTATGGTGAAATCAGATTTTTGATACCAGTAGTATCATTATGAGTGTGGTGAAGATACCTATCTTTTTATGTACTCGTAAAGATACGACTCGTAAATCCTTTTGTGAATAGCAAACAACCATAAACTTATCCCAAAGCGCAAGTTTACCCCTATGAATCAGGCTCTAACTGTTTTAGTAATACAGAGTAAATCAAGGTCACGCATTGCACGCATTGCACTACCTTGCATTAAGAATGGGTTCCATGGGTAGAGAATAGATGTTCCCATGCATCCACTCATGGATATGAGCGCCTTTCTGAATTTACTAAAGGTAGTAAACCTGGGAATGCGTCAAAATGCTACATCTTCTCCAGTGAGGTGTAATGAGGAGAAATATCTTTATTTCTTTTTGTTACTTTGTTTTTTGTAGTGTGCTGCATTGTGCAGCACCCTTAGAAAGTGGTATATGCCTCTAAGGATTGTTTTTGACCAGGGAGCCATCTAAATGACACAAGTGAAATCAATAAAAAGCGTTCCTTATTCCCGAGCACCTGGTTGTCTCTTTCATAACATGTTATGCAATTGCTTTTCTGCATTATTTAAAACTAAGATTTCAAAACTCATGGACTTGTGTATACCTGTGTTACCCACTGCTACATCTAAAAAGGTCAAACTGCATGTCATGTTGCTTTTTCAGCCAACATCTAGTAAACTGACCTAACAATAACTAGACACAGTTAAGTGCACATACATATTCTCAACAGATGTCTTGTTACATAGGTAGTCCCTTGGACTTTGCTTGCCATAGTAATACTTCATTTCCAAGAAACCGTTGCCACACCGCTCTAATCCTAATTGGTAGTTAGGGTTCAATGTAGTGTCCTAGCTAGGGAATATTTTGTCAACACACAAATGTCTTTGAGGCATGAAAGCTAAAATTAAGCAAAGGTATCCAGTCATTCCTGGTAGATATTTTACTTAACCTTAGATGGGCCTTCTCTGTCGGTGGTGTCAGCACCCTTATTCTTTTAAATCTTTCAACAGAATTTGACACTGAGGCATACATCATGCTATTGGATCATCCCACGTAACTGGGAAGTAGGCAATAGTCTAGGTAGTTCTGATCATTTCTGGCAGACGTCTTTGTAGCTGTTGACTTCACCTAATTCATGACTCAACCCAGACATCTCCTTAGTAGTGTTTCCAGGACTTGTTGCAGCCTCTTACATTTTTAAACATAAATCAACATCTACTTGCTGATGGTGTCAAATTTGTATGAAGATGACAACTGTCAGAAATTAGGTTATTACATCTGGGAGAGGGGCACTGCAATGAACTCAATAAACCCATACAGATTCGGTCAAAAGATACTTCTGAGAGATTCTCTGCTCAACCAACAACAGTCAATCCTGAGAGAAGGACATGCTGAGTTCAAGCAGTACCAAGAATTCAAAAGTAAAGCATTAAACACTATACAATTCCCAAATCAATTTTGAAACATAGAGAACACTTTAATGAGTGAAAAGACACCAAGATCATCAACATAGGTTAAGAAGAATTGTAAACATGAGTTTTTCAAGCTTTAGGTCAAAAAGCACCAAGAAAAAGTAAAGTGTTATTGAAATGCCACTATTCACAGTTGGCAGAGGCCTATGAATGATTTCAGACCAGCCACAAGGGAGTGAATGTCAACTATATCAAGATGGTTGTGCCTATGAAAGTTTTTACCTTTTCACTAATTGTCAGGTTTACAAGGTTTTTGCACCTCTTAGCACCACAATTGCAGCAAATTATTTGCCTCAAATGTGACATTAACGGACCACTACCATAGCTCTATATTTACAAAGTGGCACAAACTAGATTTGTGCCACCTTGTAAACCCTTTGTGCCACATCATGTATAATATACTCATGTAGTGCCACCGCTGCCTCGAGCCCAGTTTCATACGGCTCATCATATCGTCATCATGGCGACAACTAGAAGGGGCGTGGCTTGGTCAGTAAGACTCAGGGAGGGGTGGGGGATGGGGTGGTAAAATGGTGGTTTGCTCTCTATAATTATGGTGAAATCAGATTTTTGATACCAGTAGTATCATTATGAGTGTGGTGAAGATACCTATCTTTTTATATACTCGTAAAGATACGACTCGTAAATCCTTTTGTGAATAGCAAACAACCATAAACTTATCCCAAAGCGCAAGTTTACCCCTATGAATCAGGCTCTAACTGTTTTAGTAATACAGAGTAAATCAAGGTCACGCATTGCACGCATTGCACTACCTTGCATTAAGAATGGGTTCCATGGGTAGAGAATAGATGTTCCCATGCATCCACTCATGGATATGAGCGCCTTTCTGAATTTACTAAAGGTAGTAAACCTGGGAATGCGTCAAAATGCTACATCTTCTCCAGTGAGGTGTAATGAGGAGAAATATCTTTATTTCTTTTTGTTACTTTGTTTTTTGTAGTGTGCTGCATTGTGCAGCACCCTTAGAAAGTGGTATATGCCTCTAAGGATTGTTTTTGACCAGGGAGCCATCTAAATGACACAAGTGAAATCAATAAAAAGCGTTCCTTATTCCCGAGCACCTGGTTGTCTCTTTCATAACATGTTATGCAATTGCTTTTCTGCATTATTTAAAACTAAGATTTCAAAACTCATGGACTTGTGTATACCTGTGTTACCCACTGCTACATCTAAAAAGGTCAAACTGCATGTCATGTTGCTTTTTCAGCCAACATCTAGTAAACTGACCTAACAATAACTAGACACAGTTAAGTGCACATACATATTCTCAACAGATGTCTTGTTACATAGGTAGTCCCTTGGACTTTGCTTGCCATAGTAATACTTCATTTCCAAGAAACCGTTGCCACACCGCTCTAATCCTAATTGGTAGTTAGGGTTCAATGTAGTGTCCTAGCTAGGGAATATTTTGTCAACACACAAATGTCTTTGAGGCATGAAAGCTAAAATTAAGCAAAGGTATCCAGTCATTCCTGGTAGATATTTTACTTAACCTTAGATGGGCCTTCTCTGTCGGTGGTGTCAGCACCCTTATTCTTTTAAATCTTTCAACAGAATTTGACACTGAGGCATACATCATGCTATTGGATCATCCCACGTAACTGGGAAGTAGGCAATAGTCTAGGTAGTTCTGATCATTTCTGGCAGACGTCTTTGTAGCTGTTGACTTCACCTAATTCATGACTCAACCCAGACATCTCCTTAGTAGTGTTTCCAGGACTTGTTGCAGCCTCTTACATTTTTAAACATAAATCAACATCTACTTGCTGATGGTGTCAAATTTGTATGAAGATGACAACTGTCAGAAATTAGGTTATTACATCTGGGAGAGGGGCACTGCAATGAACTCAATAAACCCATACAGATTCGGTCAAAAGATACTTCTGAGAGATTCTCTGCTCAACCAACAACAGTCAATCCTGAGAGAAGGACATGCTGAGTTCAAGCAGTACCAAGAATTCAAAAGTAAAGCATTAAACACTATACAATTCCCAAATCAATTTTGAAACATAGAGAACACTTTAATGAGTGAAAAGACACCAAGATCATCAACATAGGTTAAGAAGAATTGTAAACATGAGTTTTTCAAGCTTTAGGTCAAAAAGCACCAAGAAAAAGTAAAGTGTTATTGAAATGCCACTATTCACAGTTGGCAGAGGCCTATGAATGATTTCAGACCAGCCACAAGGGAGTGAATGTCAACTATATCAAGATGGTTGTGCCTATGAAAGTTTTTACCTTTTCACTAATTGTCAGGTTTACAAGGTTTTTGCACCTCTTAGCACCACAATTGCAGCAAATTCTTTGCCTCAAATGTGACATTAACGGACCACTACCATAGCTCTATATTTACAAAGTGGCACAAACTAGATTTGTGCCACCTTGTAAACCCTTTGTGCCACATCATGTATAATATACTCATGTAGTGCCACCGCTGCCTCGAGCCCAGTTTCATACGGCTCATCATATCGTCATCATGGCGACAACTAGAAGGGGCGTGGCTTGGTCAGTAAGACTCAGGGAGGGGTGGGGGATGGGGTGGTAAAATGGTGGTTTGCTCTCTATAATTATGGTGAAATCAGATTTTTGATACCAGTAGTATCATTATGAGTGTGGTGAAGATACCTATCTTTTTATATACTCGTAAAGATACGACTCGTAAATCCTTTTGTGAATAGCAAACAACCATAAACTTATCCCAAAGCGCAAGTTTACCCCTATGAATCAGGCTCTAACTGTTTTAGTAATACAGAGTAAATCAAGGTCACGCATTGCACGCATTGCACTACCTTGCATTAAGAATGGGTTCCATGGGTAGAGAATAGATGTTCCCATGCATCCACTCATGGATATGAGCGCCTTTCTGAATTTACTAAAGGTAGTAAACCTGGGAATGCGTCAAAATGCTACATCTTCTCCAGTGAGGTGTAATGAGGAGAAATATCTTTATTTCTTTTTGTTACTTTGTTTTTTGTAGTGTGCTGCATTGTGCAGCACCCTTAGAAAGTGGTATATGCCTCTAAGGATTGTTTTTGACCAGGGAGCCATCTAAATGACACAAGTGAAATCAATAAAAAGCGTTCCTTATTCCCGAGCACCTGGTTGTCTCTTTCATAACATGTTATGCAATTGCTTTTCTGCATTATTTAAAACTAAGATTTCAAAACTCATGGACTTGTGTATACCTGTGTTACCCACTGCTACATCTAAAAAGGTCAAACTGCATGTCATGTTGCTTTTTCAGCCAACATCTAGTAAACTGACCTAACAATAACTAGACACAGTTAAGTGCACATACATATTCTCAACAGATGTCTTGTTACATAGGTAGTCCCTTGGACTTTGCTTGCCATAGTAATACTTCATTTCCAAGAAACCGTTGCCACACCGCTCTAATCCTAATTGGTAGTTAGGGTTCAATGTAGTGTCCTAGCTAGGGAATATTTTGTCAACACACAAATGTCTTTGAGGCATGAAAGCTAAAATTAAGCAAAGGTATCCAGTCATTCCTGGTAGATATTTTACTTAACCTTAGATGGGCCTTCTCTGTCGGTGGTGTCAGCACCCTTATTCTTTTAAATCTTTCAACAGAATTTGACACTGAGGCATACATCATGCTATTGGATCATCCCACGTAACTGGGAAGTAGGCAATAGTCTAGGTAGTTCTGATCATTTCTGGCAGACGTCTTTGTAGCTGTTGACTTCACCTAATTCATGACTCAACCCAGACATCTCCTTAGTAGTGTTTCCAGGACTTGTTGCAGCCTCTTACATTTTTAAACATAAATCAACATCTACTTGCTGATGGTGTCAAATTTGTATGAAGATGACAACTGTCAGAAATTAGGTTATTACATCTGGGAGAGGGGCACTGCAATGAACTCAATAAACCCATACAGATTCGGTCAAAAGATACTTCTGAGAGATTCTCTGCTCAACCAACAACAGTCAATCCTGAGAGAAGGACATGCTGAGTTCAAGCAGTACCAAGAATTCAAAAGTAAAGCATTAAACACTATACAATTCCCAAATCAATTTTGAAACATAGAGAACACTTTAATGAGTGAAAAGACACCAAGATCATCAACATAGGTTAAGAAGAATTGTAAACATGAGTTTTTCAAGCTTTAGGTCAAAAAGCACCAAGAAAAAGTAAAGTGTTATTGAAATGCCACTATTCACAGTTGGCAGAGGCCTATGAATGATTTCAGACCAGCCACAAGGGAGTGAATGTCAACTATATCAAGATGGTTGTGCCTATGAAAGTTTTTACCTTTTCACTAATTGTCAGGTTTACAAGGTTTTTGCACCTCTTAGCACCACAATTGCAGCAAATTCTTTGCCTCAAATGTGACATTAACGGACCACTACCATAGCTCTATATTTACAAAGTGGCACAAACTAGATTGGTGCCACCTTGTAAACCCTTTGTGCCACATCATGTATAATATATGCATGATGTATGCAAAGGGGGCATTCCCTCATTAGAGGGTCACTAAAAATGGCTCAGTGGAATCTACAAGATTCCATTGCCCCATTTCTAGCCTCATTTTTAACGCCTACTTTTTTAAGTTCGTGCCAATTTTTGGGTCAAACAAATGATGCAAAGCCGGTGCTAACTTATCATAAATCAGGCCCCAGGTTCCCATCAGATAGCTCCTAATCCACTCTTCTATTCAGATTAGCTCTCCTCCCACCACATAGAGACAAATCTGGCTTTCCCTTCTAATGTGACTGGAGCCCGGCTGTCCGGGATTGTCCTGGGAATGAACAGGAAAAAGCCTCCTTGACAACTCCATGTTAAAAGAGGTGGTGCTTTAGCTACCATTTGTTCTGACAGTTGTTCCTGTCCACTTCCAGACAGCTAATTCCTGCTAAGTGGTCAGCAGTTGACATACATTGGTCCATTCAAGGCATAGAGGCAGAGAATTGTCCTTTGAGCCACAGTTGTAAACTTTCCCAGCCAAGGATGTGCATTCCAGCTCTGGCGATGTGGAGACTAATAAAAACTGGCTTTAAGCTAGTTCCAGCTCAAGTAGTCTAATGTAATTTTATGGTGTTTTTCTGCTTCAGTTATCAAAAATCTGATTCCAACATTAAATCAGATTTTAAAAACGAAATAGAAATAATTTTGCATCCTTTTCCTAGGCAGAGATAGAGGACCTTTTAATCTCATCTAAGTTCACGTAGGGAAATGTCTAGAAGGGGAAACATCCTAAACAACCTGTTGCAATTGCCTTTTTCTGTGCCTTAATGCATAAGGCACGGAAAAAGGCAGAGTGGATTGGGAGAGGACGTGGTGAGGTAAGTGGGGCTGGGTGTGGGGGTAGTTTTTAGAGGTGTAGTAGATTAAGGGGGTGGGTGGGTGGGGTGAGTCGGGCTATTTGTTTATAGGGGTGGGGATGTAGGGGTTTGGGTATTTTTTTTAGGGCTCAGGGGTGGCGGGGTAGGGCTATATTTTTGTTAGGAGCTGGGTGGAGGGGTTTGGGTATTTTTTTAGGGCTTAGGGTGGGGTCGGGGTAGCTTATTTTTTAGGGGTTAGGAAGACTTAAGAAAGGGAGGTAAGGAAGAGGGAGGAGAGAATAGGAGGAAGGATTGGGAGAGGATGCGGTGAGATAAGTGGGGTTGAGGCAGGGTTGGTGGATAGTTTTTAGTGGTGGGGTGGATTTAGGGATTAGGGTGGGTGGGAGGTGGGGTAGTTTGCTTATTTGGGGGAAGGTTTTATGGATAAGGGCTGGTGGGGTGTCAGGGTAGTTTAGTTTTTAGGGGCAGGGGTGGTGGGTGTGGGGTAGTTTCTTGTTAGGGCTCAGGGTGGGTGGAGAGGTTGAGCGTTTGGGGTAGTTTAGTTTTTAGGTGTGGGGGAGTCGGAATAGGTTTTTTTAAGCCTTATGGTGGGTGGGGGGTTGGGGAAGTTTACTTACTATGGCTCAGTACAACTGGGGGTGTTGGGGTAGTTTATTTTTTAGGGGCAGGGGCTCGGGTAGTATTTTTTAGGACTCAGGGCGGGTGGGGGTTAGGGTAGTTTAGTTTTTAGGGCTTAGGTTGGGTGGGGGATCGGGGTCGTTTAGTTATTAGGAGTAAGGGAAGGTTTTAGGGCTCAGGTTGTGTGAGGGGTGCCTGGGTAGTTTATTTATTGGGGTGGGTTAGTTTTGGGGCTCAGAGCTGGTGGGGGTTGTATAACATGACCATGAATGCCATTTCCACACATACCTTTACTGCATGCTTTTACAACAAAATGGCATGTTTAGTAAAGGCATGCGTGGAAAAGATGCGGTTCCGACTGCGTTGTTAAGGCATGCATTGTTCAGGCATGCGTGGTTCTGTCACACAACTGTCTAGAAGGTATACACAATCAAATAGCTTTTGACTTTTATTTCACTGTGAAGAAGCACTAACCCCAAAATGTAGTATCCTGCAAATCTTACATGCAAAAATTGGAGGACTGCAACAACAATGGATTAATTTGACAATATTCAGTTGCAGTCGATTAGAGATTGGGACATCAATATTCATATGTTGCAACATTGCCTGAGTGAATATTAAATTCCTTTTAAAGAAACTGGTTAAAGCTTGACTTAGAAAAGGATACATTATGGTCATAATGGGCAGAAGCAAGATATTTAGTGAATTATTTTGTCTAACTCAGCTAGATAAACACTCTGCTGCATCAAAGATGGTTAAGAACATAGGGTAAACTTGTATTTGAAACTCTTACCAAGGACACAAATATCTATTATCAGCTTTTGTTCCAGCTGAAATTGATTTAAAAAAAGCCTTGCTTTATTCATCCTTCGTAGGATCCATGCAGGGTTACTATTGTTACTTTTAGGTGGGGACTTACAGATACTTAATGCATTGTTTTGAAATGATTCCTTTTTTATTACAAACACTCTGAAATGAGAGTCAACAGTGCTCCTATTGACATCCTTTCATTGGATGCCTTTAGCAGATACAGTCAGCATTAAGACTCACAGCAAAACCCATTGCTCCATATTTCTAATATTATCCCTTTTCTGAAGATAATCCTTAATGCTGTGGCTGGGTGCGCCTTTCACTCTTGATGTCAGATTCCTTTCAGGGACAGTGAAAGGTGGTTGTGATCTTTGTCCTGTGGCCTTTGTCTTTGGAATTACCTGCAGCTTCAAGTTTGCTAAGCAGTAAATTCCCTTCGATTATCAATATAGAAACTCTGCTCCTACTTTATTTATTATGCTTGTAGAGTAGGTGTTTCTCATACTATCAGTGTTGTCAGCACTAAATATATGCACACTAATCATATCTAAATCCACAAATGTCGGTATTTTCTGATTTGGTTGAAGGGGAGAAAACGTACTGCCCAGTTTCCATATTGAGTGTCAGTTACTGTCTCAGTTCTGAACTCATGAGATCAGTGCTGAAAATCATGAGATAACGCTTGACATTTACTCCTATTTTACACTTTTGATGCTCTGTATTGGGTTACTCCTGTTTAAGATCTTTTGGTTAGGTTTGCAGCCTGGGCTTGGAGGATCAATGACAGGATTGATGACAGCATATTCAGCTGTTACTCGGTATGGAATATATCCACGATCCTCTGGTTTGCAAAAGGAGTGATGAACTATTTTCTTGAACTAGCCACTAGTGCTGTACTAGTGATGTTCCCGCGCCTTGGCTGCCATTTTAAGTGCCACGTTAGAGGACTGCAGGATCCCTCAGGGCAGCATTTGTTGATTGCTAGATTTTTTTATTATATAATGTTTGTAATTTTTCCACTAAAGATGTACTTACAGTTTTGGCCTTAAATAGTATGGTCAGGGGGATGGTTGACTTAGCAAAGGGGCGCAATTCTGTCTCAAAGTCTCATAGATGTTTTCTTTGAATCTTTAAGTTCTCTGGTATAATTTATGGGGCATATTTATACTCTGTTTGCGTCGGATTTGCGTGTTTTTTTTTTACGCAAATTCGATGCAAAACGAACTCCATAGTTATACTTTGGCGTTAGACGCATCTAGCGCCATAGTTCATGGAGTTTGCGTCATTTTTTAGCGTGGACACCTTCCTTGCGTTAACGATATGCAAGGTAGGCGTTCCCGTCTAAAAAATGACTCCGAGGCATGTGCGCCGTATTTATACTTCCGGGCAAAACTGACTCACGGGAGTGGGCGGGTCAAAAAAAATGACGTCCAGACGCTTTTGCGTAATTTTTTAGCGCCTGGTCAGGGCAGGCGTTAAGGGACCTGTGGGCTCGTAAGGAGCCCAGAGGTGCCCTCCCATGCCCCCTGGGACACCCCCTGCCACCCTTGCCCACCCCAGGAGGACGCCCAAGGATGGAGGAACCCACCCCTGGGACATTAAGGTAAGTGCTGGTAAGTATTATTTTTTTTTTTGTGGCAGAGGGGGGCCTGATTTGTGCCCCCCTACATGCCACTATGCCCAATGGCCATGCCCAGGGGACATAAGTCCCCTGGGCATGGCCATTGGGCAAGGGGGCATGACTCCTGTCTTTGCTAAGACAGGAGTCATTTCAATGGGGGTTGGGAGTAAAAAAAAATGGCGCAAATCGGGTTGAGGCGAATATTTTGCCTCAGCCTGACTTGCCCCATTTTTTGGCGCCCAAGCTCCATTTTCCCCTACGCCGGCGCTGCCTGGTGTAAGTCATTTTTTTTTCACGCACACCAGGCAGCTCCGCCGGCTAACGCCGGCTAACGTCATTGAATAAATACGGCGCCCGCATGGCGCTTCAGAATGGCGTTAGCCGGCGTTAACTTTTTTGACACACAACTGCGTTGGCGCAGTTGTGCGTCGAAAAGTATAAATATGGCCCTATGTTTATTAATTTTCCAAACAATGTGTAAAGGTTCTGAGAAAATCATGTTCTCTCTAATATCCTAAACTGTCAATTTGTGGAAAAAACAAATTGCCTAAAATATCTATACCGTCCAAATTATTTAAAACCTATCACCTCACCATCACTCGTTTCTGTGATGTAAGTTTACCTGGGATACATTCACACATAATTGTAATGGCTTTTGTGCTTGAGATAAGCCTGCTGTTCGTTAAATATGTAAATGCATGTGCTGCTCGTTTTAATGTAAATAAGCATTAAGTAGTTCTAACTTTGATATAACTTGACTGAAAGCTCTGTGTGTTTGGGGGGTGGTGAAGGGGTTACAATATGATGGATGGATGGACTAGTGCATGGTAAATGCACAGCTGCTTGAAGATGATTGAGTGTGTGGATAGATGAAAGGTTGTTTAAATGTTCATCTATCCTGATGGTGTTGCTTGTGATCAACAGAGGGAAAGGCAATAGACATTCTATATTGACATCATCACGTTTTGTTTAAACCAACCATCCAAAGCATACATTCATATAACCGATAATATGAGCAAATACATCCACAATATGTTAATAAATGAATCCATGATTCCATGAACAGTATTGTGTCAGAAGTCAGAAACATCATGCTTTTGATGCCCGCAGTATACACTTATAAATACCACCATTATGCAAAGGATAGCATTATATCAGATGTGGACATCATCTTGCCATGAGTGTCTACACTAGGGCAACAATTGGCTGTGAGTTGTCATCATCATCAGGGCAGCAGGGCTGCAGACCAGTCCTTCTTCTGAGTCTTCCACAGGTCCAGAAGTGTTCTGAAGAATGGATCTATGTGTTCCATTTTTATATCTAGTGGCTCCTTTGAAGAGGAAGAAGCTCCTGGAGTTTTCCCCTAGAGAGGTGTTTGGAATTTCCTGCTTCTCTGCCCTAGTCCCAGTCTGTCTGAGGACACACTAGGCTAGTGTGAAGTCCTTTGTTAGTGTGCTGGGGCAATGCTATTAAAGTGCAAGTGTAGCAGGTGACCTATTAGCCCCTCATTGAGCCAGCCAAGATGGACCATTCTGCAAAAACCCAGACCTTCTACTGTGATACTGTCTGTCACTGCGAACTACACCTAGTCATGTGACGCAAGAAACAGACTGCAGCAAGAAAATGGTGAGGGCAAGAAAATGCCAACTTTCTACAACTGGCATTTTCAAAATGTTTACTTAATATACAACTTCACCGTTGAAGACCAAACTTGCTACCTGCTCCAAATTACTTAATATATGTAATTAGGTAAATCAATGCTATACTATAAGAAGGTAAACCTTGCATTAGTGAAAAATGAATTGATTTTGTTTTATTGCAAGGACATGTAAAAGAGGTAGTACAAAATGCACTGTAACCTGCCCTAATGACTGTTGAGGCCTACTCTAGGGATGATGAATATGTATTAAAAAGAGGGTTTAGCCCAGGAAAAAGATTTATTTTGCCATTGCATTTGCATTGAAAAAGGAGACCGATATAGCCCATCAAAGAGGGTGGAGAAGCAAAGATCATTTGTTGAAATGCATTAATAGCTCAAGATGTAGTTGAGGTTTAGGAAATTAGGAATAGGGCAATAGGCAATCATGTTTAGAAAAGTACCATGCTACTACGCCTGTCTGTCAAAATATTTTTTGGGAGATTAGCTGTACCACTAACCTATTTTTTATCTTCTTTATTTTTTACATCAGCACCCAAGGACAAGATGGCATCACATCAGAGTGAAGGGGCTGCCGCTGCAGCTCCAGGTGGAACCACCAGCACCACGGCTGATAGTTCTGCTGACCCAGGTAAGTCCTGGTATTATTATTTTCTTATCTTTTACCTCTTCACGCTATTAGAAAAACCTTGCCTTGTTTGTTTTATCAATAAAGTCTTCTTTTCTCAACTCCTCTATCTAATGTATGTTAAATTCTTGTTATCATTAAATTACTCTTATTTTCTATATTTCATATTTCTGTAGAAGACTTCATCCTGTTTGTAACTTTCTTCTGCTTTTTTAGTAAGCTTTCTCTCTCCCCATATATGTCTTGTAATACTGTATGACTAAAAGAACAGATTTTCAGTACTGTGAAGATTACAGGCCCAAGTAAGCTATTGTGCACCACGCATGTCTGTTGAGAAGACTTTCTTGTTCATGCTCAAATAGTCACAATGAGAGAGTGGCCATGGTCATAGACCTACCCCCAATGTTTCCTTATCATTCATTTCTACAGTAGATCAGTAGATTCAATAACAATGCAGCATGGCAGGAAAGTAATAACAGAGTTTCCATTGCATTTGCCAATCAAGACCATATGTATCTAATTGACCAATCCACCCTTCATTGCACTTCAAAGACTCATCATAGCTCTGTCCCTCCATTATGAGAAAAAAAGGTTTTGCTTGACTTTTTCTACCTGGTTTTTCTAACTTCAACCAATACACCACCCAAAGTGAAAGCTTCAATAGAAGAATGCTAACTGAACAGTAGTGAGGTATTTCTGTTGTAGTTTGTTCAAAAGTAATAATAATTACTTAGGAGGAATCTCTGGTACCTAAAATGTGTAATTTGTTTCTAGCTGCGCATGACCGCCAGGACCAGTGTGACGGAGGAGGCCTAGAAGGTTGGAGAGGGAAGCATCCAAGTGGTGGCAGGGACGAGTGGTGGTGATAAGTCCCATCACTTGCTCATTGACATGTTGTGTATACTGTATTTGTTAAGTATGGTAGATATCCCAACTATCATCACGTCCATTACCACAGTACTTAGCCACCATGACTTAACTGCTGTTTGTTTCAATTCAGCACTGCAGTGTTGGCTGAGCAATGTTTGATTGCTTCGGTTACTGTGACATTACAAACTTTTTAATGCATTTACAAACCAAAAACAAGGTGTGTTTTCCAGTGTCGATTCAGCCACCCCCGGTTACTACTTCACTCCATTATTTATTTACTTCCTAAATTCTGTCCCAACCTACCAACATTGAAAAATCCATTCTTGGCATGTGCCACATTTTTCTGGCCTAGTGATTTATGTATATACATTTCATAGCTTCCATTACAGATTTATGCCTGCTCAAACTTTTCCCTTTCATCATTCATCAACTACAACGACTGACTAAGCAAAATGTTATCACATGGTGATCAGTGCCAGCCCACTAATCTATAGCAAAACCTCGATCTAGTTTAATCCCTCTAACTTACCTTGTGATAGACAAACTTTTGTCTTACTGCCAAGTGAAGGTATTTGTTGGAAATTATTTGTGGTGGAGGGCAAGGCCAGGGAGTAAACTGGGATTAAGGCCCTCATTACAACCGTGGCGGTAAATGCTGCCTACCGCTGTGCTGACGGCCGCCAACATACCGTGCCTGCTGCGGTATTCCGCTACGGGTATTATGACCCACACTGAGAATTCCCCCACAATACAGACACCCACACAAGTCCACCAGCCCAAAGGTCAGTTATAAACTGGCTATAGCCTGACCCACACTGTTACGCCAACAGGAATACGCCCACAGTATCACAACCCACGAATCACTGCAGTGGTCTTTCAATCGCGGTAAACCATTGGCGGTACATACCACCATTCTCAAAATACACAAATTTACAAAACACCACCAGATTAGACAATTCAAACTACAAACACCTGACACACATACACACACCACACGCACACACTCACACCACTATAAAACACACACCCACATTACCCAAAACCCTTTCAATGAAAAAAAAAGATTGCCAACACAGAGAGACACATGCCAGGAGAACCCACTCAATCAGAGCCTCAGAACACAATCACCCATACACCATCCACGCACATCACAGCGTACACCCAAACACATCACACCACACATCACCCCACACATCCTCACACATATCACACACACAACATCCATGACACCCCAAAGACACCCTATCTTTTCTGAGGAGGAGCTAAGGTTCATGGTAGAGGAAATCATCCGGGTAGAGCCACAGCTATTCGGATCACAGGTGCAGCAGGCGTCCATTGCAAGGAAGATGGAGCTATGGTGGAGAATCGTGGACAGGGTCAGCGCTGTTGGACAGCACCAAAGAACCAGGGATGACATCAGGAAGAGTTGGAACGACCTATGGGAGAAGGTGCGTTCCGTGGTTGCAAGACACCAAATAGCAGTACAGAGGACTGGCAGTGGACCCCCAACTCCTCCCCCACAACTAGCAATATGGGAGGAGCCAGTCTTGGTAATTATACATCCTGAGGGCCTTGCAGGAGTAGCAGGAGGACTGGACTCTGGTAAGTCAAATCTTTACTACTTTATCCCCCCAATCCTACCTGCATGCCATCACAAACTCCTACCCCTACCCTCACACCCATCATTCCAACACCTCACATATACCCCACTATCACAATCCACCCACCCCAATACCAAGCCCTGCATGCAACACCAAAGCATGGACCCCCAACACAGACCTGCAACGACACCCATCACCACAGCATGCCCAGTAGAGAGACTCACCCAGCCCACAAAATCACCACTCACACAAAGCCATGCTGACAGGGAAATCACAACCATACAGAGAAACACACCCATGCACAAGATGACACACGCAGATACATTAACACTGCACAGGACCCATACTCAACGTCACCGGAGAGGAGGTGCCAGATACATCCAGTCCCCCCCGAAGAGGCCCGCAGTGACAACAGCAGCTCTGCACTCCTGGATCAGGATGACCAACCTGGCCCATCAGGGACCTCTGGACAATCGGGTACCCTGCCAGAGCCCCAACCCACCACAGAGCCTCCCCCCTCATGAAACACCAGCAGAGCACCCACCCAGCTGGCCCATGCCACTGTCCCTAGGACACGTCAATCAGCAGTGTGTCCACCACTACAGGGACCCCAGGCAACCCCACAAACACAGGACACTCAGGGACCTGGGGTCAGTGGCAGTGGGCACACGGTTCAGGGGACAGAAGCACAGGACAACAGGGAAGCTGGGAGGACTGCTGTGCCCAGGGAACCCACTATCCAAGAGGCATTCTCCAACATCCTGGGAGCATACCACCATTCCCAGGAGACGATGGACCAGATACTGGCCAAGTTGCAGGAGACCCAGCGGCTGAAGGAGGGACAGTACCTGGGGATCAGGGATGACCTAACAAACGTCTACACCATCCTGGTCACCATTGCACGGTCGCTGGCTGACATGGCCAAGACCATGAGGGAGGCAGTGGCACAACAACGGGTGCCTGACACTAGCCAAACTGATGAACAGCCTTCCACCTCCGCCAGCGCTAATGGACAGGAAGCCCCGCCACAGGACCAACAGGCCACCAGCACCCCACACCCTGCAGAAGGAGAACCACCCCACCAACTTTCCCTGTGATCCAGGCAGAAGCCAGAGAACATTGCCAAGGCACCCACCAGGAAATAAGACTCTCCTGATTGTCACCCTTCTGTCCCACTCTGTCACCCTGTACATTTTGAACTGCCATTACTTCCCTTCCTATGCCCCATTGGACAATGTACCAGTGATACCAAGAGACTGGACTCTATCCTGGACTTTCCTCCACCATCAGCCCAGCCCATTGCACTACCCCCTCTACTTATGAGAACCTAAATAAACATCCTTGGAACAAATACTAATCTGGAGTCTGTCAAATGATTCACAAATGTATAAGTACAACATTATCAAAGCATTACAACTCAAATGTACAGTGAAATGTACTTTAGAATGACCTTTGGTGGGCAGCAGTACGTATAGCAGGAGCCAGAGTGGGGACCAGAGATCTAAAAATAGAGATGCCAAAGGGTACAGTCAGTGGCCATGGACATAGGGTAAGAGGATGCCTTGTACAATGTCGAACGTATAACTGAAATGTAAAGTGAACTTACAATGCCTTAGCTGTGTGTCACTGGAAGTACTGATGAATTATATTGATTCTGTTGTCAACATCTTCTTCCTCTGCCTCCTCTTCGTCACTGTCCACAAGCTACACCGCTGCCACAAGACCATCTCCAGGCACATCCTCCTGCAGAAAAGGCACCTGGCATCTCAAGGCCAGGTTGTGCAACATGCAATGATGATCTGGCACACCTTCTTGGGTGAGTAGTACAGGGAGCCACCTGTCAGATGGAGGCACCAGAACCTGGCCTTGAGGAGGCCGGAGGTCCTTCAATAATCCTCCTTGTACGCCCATGTGCCTCATTGTAACGTTCCTCTGCCCTTGTCCTGGCATTCCTCACAGGGGTCAGTAGCCATGAGAGGTTGGGGTAACCAGAGTCACCTGCAAATATTGAGGGACAACTGTTAGACACACACTAACCCTTAGGGACAACCCCATAACCAGAAACCTACTCATAGTGTGTAGGGACCTTTGGCTCACCTATTAACCACACCCGGTGCCTCTGGAGTTGGCCCATCACAAATGGGATGCTGCTATTTCTCAAGATAAAGGCGTCATGCACAGAGCCAAGATATTTGCCATCCACATGGGAGATGTACTGGTCCGCCAAACACACCATCTGCACATTCATAAAGTGATAGCCTTTTCTATTCCTGAAAACCTGTTCATTTCTCGGGGGGGAGGGGACAAAGGCTACATGTGTACCATCAATGGCACCAATGATGTTGGGGATATGACCCAGAGCATAAAAGTCAGCTTTCACTGTGGCCAAATCCTCCACCTAGGGGAACACGATGTAGCTGCGCATGTGTTTCAGCAGGGCAGACAACACTCTGGTCAACACGTTGGAGAACGTTGGCTGAGACATCCCTGATGCCATGGCCACTGTTGTTTGGAAGGAACCGCTTGCCAGGAAATGGAGCACTGACAGGACCTTCACCAGAGGGGGGATACCTGTGGGCTGGCGGATAGCTGACATCAGGTCTGGCTCAAATTGGGTACACAGTTCTTGGATTGTGGCCCGATCAGGTCTGTATGTAATGATAATGTGTCTGTCCTCCATTGTCGCAAGGTCCGCCAGGGGTCTGTATACCGGAGGATGCTGCCATCTCATATTCAGCCTCAGCGGTTGAAGCCTATGGAAGAGAACGGTGAGCAGAGGGTCATATTCCCACATCTATTGCACTAATGATGATTTGTTTACTTTACAGAACCATAATGTGAACCTGACAATCATTTGCTGTGCCAATGTCTGCTGTGACACAGTTAGGTGCCATGCCCTGTGCTCTTCTGAAGTGGCGGATGCCTGACCTGTGAGGAGGGACAAGTGGAAACAAGGTAATTGCCCCAGAGGTGGGAGGACTTGTGCCGCTGGGCAAAGAAGACGGTGAAGGCCCAGCTGGGGCTGGCCTCCCAACGAGAAAGGTTTGCCTATCACAGCATGACCCCCCTAATGTTCCACATCCTAGCAGTGGCCTATCTGGAGTTGGATGGGCGCTTGAAGGCATCACAGCAGCGACAAGGCGGTGAGTACAGAATTTGACTCCTGACTTTGCACGCGCTAAGAGGTACCTGGGTGGGGGATGTGGGCTATGGGTGCCCCTAGGCCAGGGCGAAGATGGCAGGGTAAGTCCCTTGTTGGGCAGGCTCTAAAGCACTCCTACCCCAATAGTGCTAGTGGGCATCTACTACTGGGCAGGGTCCTGTGGGTTTCTGGTGTGCAGCTGATGGCGTTAGGCATTGTACCCCATGGGCTGGTGACTATCTTAGTAACTGGTTGAGCATGGCCTAGTACATAGGCTGCTCCCTGTGTGTTGTGTACACCAACGGTAGTGGTGTTGCTGGCATTGACCAAGTGTATCCTCTGTCTCTTCCCCTCCCCTTTTTGTTTTCTCACCCTTTTTGTTTTGTCACCCTGCCCTTATGTGCATTATCATCATCTGGTGGAGGAGCAGAGGCACCGGCAATGGAGGGAGCTGAATCCCACATGGGCCTGGAGGCCGAATCCACTGAGGGTGAGGGCACCAGTGGGACGGAGGGTGAGGGGAGCACCACGACGGGGACAGGAGGGGAGACCACAGACAGCGACTACTCCTCCGATAGGAGCTCCCTGGCGGTGGCGGACACCTCTGTACCCACCCCAACAACAGGTACAGCTGCCACCTCCACTACCAGCACCACCCTCCCAGGAGCCCCTCACCGTGTTTCCTGAGCCCGCTCACCCAGGAGGGTGGGCATCTCCTTCACCGCAGGCACCTCAGGCCCTGCCTCAGTCAGCCCTGCTGCCCTCAGTGAGGAGGCTATTGACCTCCTGAGATCCCTAACTGTTGGGCAGTCAACCATTCTAAATGCCATCCAGGGTGTCAAGAGGCATTTGCAACAAACAAAATGCATACCTAGAGGGCATTCACTCTGGCCTGGCGGCCCAACAGAGAGCATTTCAGGCTCTGGCCAACTCCCTGATGGCAGCCCTTGTCCCTGTGTCTCGCCTCCCCCCTCCCACTTCCTCTACCCAGTCCCAATCCCCTCAACCCCAGCCTATCCCAAGCACACCTTCAGAACAGCATTTACCCAAATCAACACAAAGAAGTGGTTCAGGCAAACACAAGCACCACACATCATCCCACAGGCACGCACACAAGCACCATACCCATGCAGACTCACCAACATCCACTGCCTCAACTGTGTCCCCCTCCTCCTCGTCATCCACCTCCCTCCCAGTATCGTCTCCACTCACACCTGCATGCACTACATCCTCATCCACTACTTTCATCACCATCACGCCCATCACTACTCACCCCTCACTTGCAGTCACCACCTCCTCATCCATGCACATGTCCCCTGTGTCCTCTCCCAGTGTGTCTGTGACCCCTCCTCCCAAAGTACACAAACGCAAGCACCCACCCACCCAACAGCCATCCACCTCACAACAGCATCCAGCACATGCACCTTCACCCAAACTCAGCAGACAGACACCTCCTACCACCACTCCCTCTTCCTCCACTCCCAAACCCTCTCCCTCTTCCCGCCCCAGTGTGTCTAAAAAGCTTTTCCTGGCAAACATTGACCTGTTCCCTATACCCCTCCCCACCGTCCTTCCCCTCGGGCCAGGGTGTCCAGAACCCAGGCAAGCTCATCAGCCACTAAGTCAGCATCCGCTGTGGTACCTGCAACTCTCAGAGGCTCAAAAGGGGTACCCGTCAGGCCAGCCACTGTGCCACCAACCCCTGCAAAGGACCAAACTATTACGCCACCTGCCAAGGTGAAGAAGGGGACAACATGCAGCAAGGCCAAGGAGCAAGACCCACCCAGTAAGGCCTCCTCCAAAACTCCAGCTCCCAGAGCCAAGGTCACAGGAGCAGAAAATCCAAGGCAAGGCACTTTAGCGGTCGGAGGCTGCAGGTGAAGACCTGGTGCCCACCAGTAGAACCGCCAGCCCCGCCATCTGAACCGCGGGCAGCACCCCCAGCAGCCCTGCCGTAGGCAGCGCCACAAGCACTGCCACCTGCATCGCCGCTGCCACCACTACTGTCAGCAGCAGCATCCCTAGTGGGCAGCCGTCCGAGGCTGCAGGACAATGGCTGGGGCCTACCTCCACCACTGGCAACACTGGCACCTGCACCACGGCCAGCACCGCCAGCAGCCTCGCCGCAGGCACCGACACCTGCACCGCTGACAGTAGGACCACTACCAGCACCAGCAGCCCCAGTGGACGGCTGTCCAAGGCTGCAGGAGATGGCTGGAGCCTCCCACCACCACTGGCAGCACGCCCACCAGCAGCAGCACTACCACCAGTTTGCAGCCTTAGGCGCCGCAGGATGGAGTCTAGCCCTGCCTCCATGGACTATCATGCAACCTGGTCGCCTCAGACACCCAGGTGAGAGAATGTGAACTGCCACACCCCAAATGCTGCATCACTAAATACAAGGCCCCCTCCAGAACCAGTGGAGATATGTATCCACTCAGCCCCTCCTTGGCAGGATGAAGCACACTGGGTACCAAGCCCCCTCCAGAACCAGTGGAGAAAGGCATCCACTCACCCTATCCTTGGCAGGATGCAGCACACTGGGCACCAAGCCCCCTCCAGAACCAGTGGAAGAAGCCATCCACTTGAGAGACTGTGGCCTTGCACTCCCCAGGACATCACTGTGGGCATGGAGCCCCCTCGAGGAGCAGTGGCGTTATTCCATCTTCCAGCTGAGGTGCCCTCCCAATCCCCCTGAGGTCTCTGTGTGTTTTTGACCTGATGCCCCTGCAGTGTTCTCTCCATATTGAGGCAGGAGTTAAGTGTGGGCTTGACCCATGATATTTGGTCCAGTGACCCACGGACATTTGGAAAGGACAATATACGGCCTTATGTACATATTGTATATTGTTGTAAATACTGTTTTTATAATTGTTATATATATATCTGCCTATTTCTAAAATATCAATGGTTTAACTCTATTCCTTTTGTCCTTGCATTCTTCCAGGGAGTTACGGGGTGTAAATGTAATGTTGCTGCATGTGTTTGTGTGTGTGGTGTTGGGGGTGGGGCTGGGAGTAGGGGTGTTGGCTGTTGCGTGTGTGTGTGTCACTCTCCTTTTCCTCCACCCCTCCCCTGTGTACTAGGTGCAGTACTCACCGTGGTCGTCGCCGCTGCCTTTGGTATTCCTGGTAGATGAGGAGGTAGACCAGCATGGGCAGGATCTGTAACTCAGGCTCCATGGCGTCCTGGTTCTTCGTTGAGTGTCGAGAGGTGAGTGGTTTCCCTTCCAAACACTGTTTCCGCTGTGCTTTTGATGGCATTGGTACTGCCCCGGAAAAGCTGACGGAGTGGTGGGTTGTGATGGGGTGGGTGGTACATTGTCTTCCGCTTGGCTGTCGGCGGTAACCGCAGCGGTGTTTGTTGCTACCGCCGTGGCAGACGGAGTTTTAAAGAGGCTGTCTGTGTTGGAAGTTTCCGCTGTGGTCGTGATCACATTTTTTTTACCGCCGGCCTGTTGGCGGTATTACGGCCGCTTTAACACCGACTGCCAGGGTTGTAATGAGGGCCTAAGTGTCTGATTTAGACATTTGGAGGATGAGACATTCATTGGCGAATATGCCTAATAACGCATAAGTCCTGTTCCCTTAACTGTACTGCAGTGCATAGTTTTTTCCACTTTCTACTTATGGCAGACAGGATATCCGTATTTATATTTGTGATGTGTGTGATGTAGTATTATCTTTATTCATGTGCCTCTTTGGAGTCACAGTAAAATTGAAAGGCAGTCGGAGAAGAGCAGGGCTATTGGATTCAAATGAAAGACTGCAGAGTGTACCAGACCAAATGCTAGCATGCCCCGCACCAAGAACAAAATATTTTTAATTGTACAACATATATGCTTTACTCATTAATGAGCAGTAACCTTTTTCTGTACACACAGTGTCTGTTTAGTTTTTAATATGAAATCTTTTAAATTAAATAAATCACTTTTATTCTGTTAGTATTCTGTCTTAATTCCTTGCAGTCAGTGCTTTTTATGATGCACATGTGGGGAAAACCTGGCCCTGTGACTAATCACATCAAAAGTTCCAGTGGTCATATAAAAAAATGTGTTGCACTGAGCATTATTTATAATTTGCGTCTTTTACTTTTCTTCCTTCTTGATTTAGTTACTCCTGCTGGTCCACCATCTTGGTGGGCGATTGCAGCCTGCCTTTGGCACCACCGAATGGGGCCTTCCAGGCCGAATATCGTCTGCTTGTGACTCTGGAGGAGGAGATGGCAGAGGCATATGGACTGTACCAATGTCCACCAGCCAGCCACCATTCCCTCCATTCCGGCCACATGATTGACAGCATTGCCATCAGTCAGGATCCACCACTGCTGCTTATGGAAGGAAACAAAGTAATGGCACAGTTCAGTTAAATGCACTACAAACAGTCTTTGTGCCCCAGAAACTCAAGTTATATCTAAATGTTCTGTCTTCTAGGTTTGAAAGATTCAAATTATGGAGGAGAGAACTTACACAGTTCTAAAAAATGCTGATTGCTAAAAGAAAAATTATACTATATAAAAAAGCCAAATTAGGTGGTGCATATGGATTTTTTTCAGAATGTACGTCTTGCGTGCCGTGCTGAACCAGTCCAGTATGGTAAACAGGCGTGATATGATGCTTTTGCCTTTAGTGTAGGAGAAGAGAAGGCCTGCAGATTGTAGAGTCGAGGACAAGGATACAAAGCAAACTTCAGGAGGAATGGACCAAGAGGCAAAGCAAGAACACAGGCTACTGCAATCATTTATTATGACTGTGTGATTAACTGAGAAGTGAGATCAATTTTAAAGCTAATTCCAAATAAGTAACTTTGTGAACCTGGATGACAAATTTTACAACTTTCATAACATTTAGCGGAGTGCATCCATCATGTGATGATATAACATCACATGTCTGCCTCCAGTTACAGCCCCCCAACCACAGCCAAATAATGAAGGAGTTTGACATTTGAGTCAGCACACATTACCCAGCACAGTCCTCAAAATCAGCACACCTCTCTCCGGTCCGCAGGGCTAAGTAGACCTCCTAACATCATCATTATGTTTGTTTTCCTTTGAAGTCGATAACTTCCTTCTTCTTGCTGATGAATTAGTCCCTCCCTGAGTCATGACTCTGAGTAAAGAATCAGTCTTACTCCCAACCTGAATGAGGTTGAGAGAGCTAGACCTTCAGTGCACTGCTGTTGATGAACAAGAAGAGAAAAAGAACTTGAGTATTTTGTGTAGATTAGAATTTATCTAACTGACTGGTCTGTGAGTGACCATGCTGACCAGTCTTACAACTGTCATTAAATTTAGCCGAGTGCAACCATCGTGTGATGATATGATATCACATGTCTGTCTCCAGTTACATCCCCCTGGCTACAACCACATAATAGAGGAGTTTGACATTTGAGCCAGCACACATTATTTCAGCAGAATTTCCCAAATCAGCGCACTGTCTTCAGCCCACAGGCTAAAAGTAGGTCTCTTAGTGTTATCATCATTTTGGTTTCCCTTTAAAGTTGATAACTTTCTTCTTCTGGTTGATCAGGTAGTCCCACCCTGAGTCCTGACTAAAGTCAGGAGTAAAGAATTAGTCCAACTCCCAAACCAAATGAGATAGAGCGAGCTAGACATGTTGTGCACTGCTGATGATGAACAGGAAGAAAAAAATAATGCATTTTGAGTAGATTTGTATTTGTTAACTAAACTGACTGGCCTAGCCTCTGAACACCCAGAAAAAAGTATGCAAGGAGTGGACCAAGCAAGTAAATCAAGCCAAGTATGAAATGTCCAATCACTTTTAGCCAAAATACCTCATCAGCCATGAAACACTGGAAATCATCAAAATCAAGTTTATAAATTGGTTGAACAACCCCATCACTGTCTGCCACCACATGAATTATCAATTATCATCACTCACACTTGCTCAATAATATGTCACTCATTGGTGCAATAGATACCTATTCTAATTCAAGCACAATGGCAATTGTTCTATTACATCTCCTCTTTTTCCATGGAAGCAGCACAACGGCAGTCTTGCAAATTAAATGATCTTTACTAGGGTAGCCCTTCTAGGGAATGAAAACAGGATAGGCATGGGATGGAGGCAGACATTGTCACCAATGTCCTGAAAGGGGCTGCGGAGGCCTCTTCACTACATACTAGTCCAACTCCAGTCTATCAATACATGTGAATAATGGTGGATCTGCAAATGTCAGACACAAAATAATGTTCCTCCAGCTGTACCTATTGTTTGGCAAAGCAGTTCAAAGTGACAATCTGAAAGTTCTATAGTGGCCTACTCAGTCAGGGAAGTAGAGTTCATCCTCGTACCGGGGGGAGAGGGGTTTGCCCAGAGGTTGGGTCTGACCACTGACCCTCATCCCCTTCCTGTGGTGTTTCAGGACCAGTGCAATCATGTGGTATGACGTGTTGAATAATTTTAATCGTGGTCAATCTCTCCACCTTTTGAGGAGACAGAATGGTCCTTCTGACTGTAACAACTATGCTACCTGCAGTAAACACACATTCAGTAGACACATTGCTTACCTGACAAGCCACATACTTTACTGACAGCCTGCTGAGCTCTGGCCATTGGCACATCTCACCAATGCGTTTTGGTCCACATACACCTCTTTTGGGTCTTCTAGATAATCATGGACCATCCTCTGAATGGTCATTGGTGCTGCCACTTGCTCTGCATCTGTTTGGTCCAATTCTTCTATTGCTGGTGTTTTTGCTGGTGCTGTTGGTTGTGTTGGCTGCTGTGAGACAATAGCACTGCCCTCTCTTTAGGTTGAAGGCTGCAGACCAGAACTTCTGCCCGGGACTCTAACTTCCAACCATTCCTTTTCCCGGTCTCTCGCTTGCTCAACAAATCACATCTTGTATAGTGAAACATCCACTTCTGATAAAGGAATGAAAGTGAGTAGTATTTTTTGTGCCATTGATTAAGTATTGGGACAAAGATGTGCTCTTTGAAGGACACAATCTCTCTTTGCAGCCTTGGATTAACCGCCAGGTAGAGGATTGAGCTCTCAACCAACTCATCGTCTTCTCTCTTGCCATTCCCTTCAGTGAACTTTTGCAAAACTTTTTAACTAGTCCGGTAGCAGATGCAACAATGGTATCATACTGTCCTCCTTGCTGACTTCCTGTGTGAAAATCCCAAAAGGAAGTATCATTTGCGTCAGGCATTTGATTAGGTCCACCTGTCCACCTCCATATTCATGCTTTTCCCAGTTGCATCCCCTCCTCTTTTAAGGACATAATCAGTGATTGATTTGTACTGTTCAAACAGACTTTGAAAAATTTAGAAGTTGAGTTTCAATGTGTTGGCACCTCCTGTATAAGGGCTTTAACCAGTACTCTATTAGCACACTGAATGATCCTTAAATCCACATGGTCCACATGTCTGTTGTTAGGTGGATAGCGTGAACTGCACTCTGCTGCAAATTGTGTCCAATCAATTGCAAAACATAGTGATAGAGCGCTGGAACAGCAACTCTTGCAAAATTGGTCAGGCTTGGAACCTTCCATTTTGGGCTGATGCCTGCCACAAATTCTATAAATTCCACTCTTTCCACAAAAGAATAATAGAGGAGGTCCAATGCTAACATTTTAGATAGTTTCCCATTGTACAAATGTTTCATTGGATGGCTGTACTCATAGGGCCCCCTCCTGCCTAAACATGCCTGTAATAATAGCATGTATTTTTTTTCTTTTGTGGTGCCACTGACACAGGTGACTTCTGGAGAGGAACAGGTGATGGTAGACTCAATGTGCATCTTGGGGCTGTCGTCTCCATCTGAATATTGTGCCAATTCAAGGTTGCTGATGTGGGTGATGCTGCTGGTGCGGTGCTAGGGAGAGGAATGCTTTGTGTAAAGCTGTCACCCTCTTCTTCCTCATCACCTCCCACTGCGATTGGAGCTGATTCCAATCTCTCATCACCACCATCACCTGCAGCAATATTTTAAAGATGCTCTTCCTACTGGATTGCATGACATTATTTCATATTGGTTGTTTGACCTCCAGTTCCATAGTGTGAACCAGGCTTACCTCGAAAAACACTTGGGTAGGAAATGGAGCATATTGGAATGATATCCATCTGTTTGATAATTTTAAAGAGGCCCCAAACTGGGGAGGAGAACTGTTGTAGTGTGACACTAGTGCCAATGCCTTAAGAACTGGAATTAGGTTGGTGTGTCAGTGATTGCCTCTATCCAGTTTCGTACTTTGACTGAGGTAGTGGTGGATGCCGGTCTCAGCAGAGGCCTTGCATATATGGAAGCTGGCAGTGATGGTGGAGCCAGTGCCATATCCCTCTGAGCAGGTTGAATAGGAGGGGTAATGTCAGTGTCCTCTGAGGCAGCTTCCATAACAACGATTGGCTCATTCTCCACCTCCCCTTCCATAGTTCAGAGGCTTTCAGGAACAATCCTTTTCCCTTGATTCTCTTGGTAAGTCTCAGACTAAGCTGAGGTCCAATCCATGGCTTTATCATCAGAGGGGAGAGGGGGACTTTTAAAAGATGGTGGAGTACCCTTTTTCTCTTGCTGGAGATGGGAAGCCAACAGTTCAAGAAGAGGTTCCTCTAGCTCAGCAGGGAGTTCAACCTCCTTTTCTGCTCCTACTTTAGGAAGAACTATTTTTGGCTCTGGCTGTGGCTCATGTTGTTGTCCACTTTGCTCAATTTTCTGTGACAATTGTATAGTAGTTTGTGGCTGAGACAGTTCCAATTCAGACTCACTGCTCATCACCATACTTGCAGTGGCTGCCTCACTGAGAGACATGTGCTTGGGCTTAGGTTGGGGTGGTGCCGTTGAAGAGTGCTGCTCCTAACTTCTTGCCTGGAGGACAGGGAGGAAGCCACACAAAGTTTCATGAAAAAGGAGGAGGGTGGCAAGCAAGTGGAGGCAATTTGCTTCTTATTCTCCTTCTCACAGGCCACTTTCTCGGCATCCCCTCACTTTGGGGTCAGATTCAAAACCTGTCAATTGCCACTTAGCTGCAGAAGCAGAGGTGTAGTTTGCTGTGGTCATGCCACATTGTACCCGCCTTTTATTCAACAATACTGTGGGTAATGTCTCTAGTGCACCTAAAAGCAATCAAACAAGAACATTTTTTAGTGATATATGGTATTTTGGCAGTTTGAGTTATTCATAGTTCAAACAATATAATTTAGTGAGGTTATCTCCAATAATTATTTCACCATAGTGTATTGATTTCAACCCACACCATTATATAATATTTCAATTAGGATAACAACAAACAGAACTGTTTGCTTTATGTGCATCCAAGGGGTGTGTATGCTCCTATGGCAGGCAAGGGGTGCATGGAAAATGAAATAATTCAAAAAAATTAATGCTGATGTGCACCTGTGGGAGGCAGGAAGTGGGGAGAAATGAATAATTCTTACACAATGAATGTTGGTGTGTGCCTATGGCAGACGGGGTGGGGAATAAGGAATCATTTCTTACAAAATGAATGCTGGTGTGTGCCTATGGCAGGCAGGGAGTGCCAGGAAAATAGAATAACCCTTCCAAATTAATGTTGGTGTGAGCCTATGGCAGGCAGGAAGTAGGGGGAATGGAATAACTATCTTGTCTTCAGAAGACTACTCAAGAGTTGTCTCTTTCTATTATAACCACCATATTCAAACAGCAATTGACTGCATGTGCCTGAGTTGACAATTATTTTTAATCTGATAATGTGTATATTCTAGATATGTATAGTTCTTTAGGTAATATGTATCGCTACTATGTCATAACAATAAATTACATACATACTCTTTAAACCTGTTTAACAAATGTAAATTTACTCCTGATTAAATATGTACATGTATGTATATGAATGGGTATATATATATATATATATTTATACGTGTATAGGTGTGTGTATGCATGTGTGTATGAATGTCTGTGTGTATATACATATATACGTGTATGTTATTCTATGCTTGACATGTTCATAGGTCATTGCATAGCTCATAGTTAAGTTATTATTTTATATACTTATGAATCCCTGCTCTAGTTTTTATATCACACTAATCAAATGTTTTATTATCATAAGCATTTCACTATTTAAAAATTTAAGAAATAATTTTTTTTTTAGAAAAGTACACTTATTAATTAACTTCAAATATTACAAATCTTGAAAGCCTGTTTATACAAAACTACTTTTCTTCTCATATTACACCCATTATTATATTCCTTGAACATATATTCCTTTACTATGTATTTACATATCTATTTATTTAATACTCTAGTCCTACTGTACTAGAGAAAACTTAAATAAAAATAAATAAAATAAAATCTATAAATTAAATTCAAAATATAAATAATTAAATTAAAGTAAAAAAAGAAAATAATACTAATTGAATACATACATTAATGACAAATAAAAATAATGATTAAAAAAGTATATATATATATATATATATATATCTCCTCAAACAAAGAATAATCGAAGCCCAAATCAAGTCTTCCCGGGCATTTTATTCAAGATATAGCATGCACTGATACACTCCTAACGCGTTTCGGTGAAATACCTTGTTCACAGGAAATTGTTTGAAGTCATTGCGTTCATGATATTGGGATCATCATTTGCACAAGGCCATTTGTATTTGCTGTTTTTGCACCTTCTTTTCGAACTTTTATTAATAGACACTGAAAGTAGTATTATAATTGATCAGAGAGTGTCTGACACATGAAACGCTATTTCAGCAATACAAAAGGAGTTGTCAGAGTCACTTTCAATATGAGAAGTTACTACAGTGTTTATTTGAATGATTAAGAACCAGTGCGGTGCATTATGGAACGTGCAGGAAATGTATGTAGGCCACGTGACATTTGAACTTAAAAGCACCTGAACGCAATGACTTCAAACAATTTCCTGTGAACAAGGCATTTCGCCGAAACGCGTTAGGAGTGTATCAGTGCATGCTATATCTTGAATAAAATGCCCGGGAAGACTTGATTTGGGCTTCGATTATTCTTTGTTTGTGGAGATTTATTGGCAGGATGCTCCGTCCCTGCCGCTGAAGTCGCCCTGCAGGGTTGAGCCCCGACGATGGAGAGACTGTTGATGATATATATATATATATACATATTTATATATAGATATATATATATATATATATAAATACAATTATAAATAAATAAAAATAATATAAATTTACTCTCTTGTAAGCTTTACTACCCATCTGCATATGTCATGTCTCTATCAATCTATCCTCCATCCCCACTCTGACTCTAAAAAAATGAAAATGGCATAGACCTCTTCTATCAATGTCCCTAGAAAATGGCTATGAAAACTGGAAACATGGGACTAATAATACACAAGGTGGCTGGCTGAAAATGCTGCTGGAAACATGGTCAAATAACAACAATAGAAAGCAAGGAGGCATTTGAGAACAAAGAACACATGCAGGCCTTTGGAAAAAGCACACTGACTGCTTACACAAAATGACCGTTGGCTATATGGTCTAACAACAGCAAGCAAGGTGGCATGGAGAACAAAGAACACATGCAGGCTTATGGCAAAAAGACAGAAAATAGCTGTGAGCCACATGGTCAAAGTACAACAACAACAAACAAAGAATCAAAGCGAACAAAGAACACATGCAGGCCTATGGGAAACACACACTGACTGGCTATACAAAAGGGCTGCTGGTGACATGGTCAAGCAACAACAACAACAACAAGCAAGGAGGCTTGGAGAATGAAGAACACATGTAGGCCTATGGCAAAACTACACTGACTGGCTATATAAAGTGGCCGCTGGCCACATGGTCAAACAACAAGAGCAGCAAGCAAGGAGGCACTGAGAGCCAAGAACACATGCAGGCTTATTGCAAAAGCACACTGACTTACCAGGCACAATGGCCATCAGCCACATGATCAAACAACAACAGTATCAAGCAAGGAGGCATGGAGAGCAAAGAAAATATGCAGACCTATAGCAAAAGCACACTGATTGGCTAGACACAATGGCCGCCAGCCGCATGGTCAAACAAATACAGCAGCAAGGAAGGAGACATGGAGAGCAAAGAAATCATTGAGGCATATGGCAAAAGTACACTGAAAGGCTAGACAGAATGGGCACCTGCCACAGGGTCAATCGACAAAAACAATGAAGGAACCATGGAGAAAAAAGAACACATGCAGGCCTATGGCAAAAGCACACCGATTAACTATACAAAATGGATGCTGGTCACGTGGTCAAACAACAACAAGCAAGCAAGGAGGCATGCAGAGCAAGAACACATGTAGGCCTATGGCAAAAGCCACTGCCTGCCTGCACAAATTGGCCACCGACCACATAGTCAAACAACAGCAAGAAAGAAGGCATGGTGAACAAACAACACATGCAGACCTATGGCAAAAGCACAGTGGTTGCTTACACACAATGGCCACTGACCACATGGTCAAACAACAAAATAACAACAACAGCGAGTAAGGAGGCATGGTGAGCAATTAACACATGCAGGCTATTGCAAAAGCACACTAACTGACTAGACAAAATGGGAGCCAGCCACAGGGTCAAACAACAACATTAGCAAGCAAGGAGGCATGAAGAACAAAGAACACATGCAGGTCTATGGCACAATCACACTGACTGGCCATACAAAATGGCTGCTGGCCACATGGTCAAATAACAACAACAAACAAGGAGGCATGGACAACAAAGAGCACATGCAGGCCTATGGATGCCACAGACTAGACAAAAAGGCCACTGTCCACATAGCATGCAGAACAAAGACAAAATGGTAGCCTATGACAAATACACATGCACAAACACACACTAGCGAGATAAATAAGGCATTGTAAACACTGAGGAAAACCCTACCATTAATTCAACAATGCCAAAAATTAAAATGAAGTCAGTTATGAATATTTTTACAACAGCAAACATCTTTCCAAGACATTATATCATTTTACCCTATCAATCATACATTTATTACGGAAACAAATGTGTGAAATATAAAAATACAAAATAGCCTTTAATCCAATGCCATCCCTGGCCCAAGTAATTATAAATGTTTTAAAACAACATGTGCCACTGAAAAATGGTTTTGCATGCCTAAATACTAGTCCTGGTTGGCTGGCCCCATGGCAGAGTAGGCCACATGGTAACATAAATGAATAGTGCAATTTTACAAATATGGAGAAAATGTACTTAACTGTGCAACCTTGTTCCCTTCAAAAGGTAAAAAGAAAAACACTAAAAAGTAGGCCTCACTGCAACTCCAGGACACCCAGCACAACCACACTCAAATTAAAAAATTGAATATAACTACAAATGAGATATTGGCGCATGTCCTTTATCAAACAAACACCCTTATGCAAAAAAATGTTTAACTTGTTTTGATGTCACAAAAACAAGGTCTTCAAAATGCAATAGAATATGTCACAGACAAGGAGAATGATCATTTCACCTTGAAATCCAAATAAAAAGTGACCAGGGGATGGACAAAGCACTAGGAGGAGCCTTCTGAACAGGAAGAGAAAGTTGCACTTTCTGAAGCACTTTCCTTCCAGTTGAAAATAAAGTAAAATAAAAATAAAAATCCTTTTTACATAAAAAACAACTTGAACTGTCCATTAAAGTAGAATTTAATTTGAAAAGTATTTTCATGTTGATATACCTGCTTCTTGAGTTGAAAATTCTGCTTGAGAAGCAGAGACTCTACCGCTTGTGGTTGCTTGCGTCACAAAACAGCAGGAGATGGCTCTGTGGCGACTGGAAGGCACACTATCAGGTTGCAAAATCTCATTTGCAATCTCAAGCACAAAATAACAGAGCCCAGCACGTGTTAACAAAACCTTGCATGCCCCAATGGGGCTCACATGTGCCAATGGAAAAATAATTCCACCATGCACCAGATAGCGGAATTACAAAGAGATTACGCGTTACACGCATAGCACAGTTACCTGAATTAAACCAACTCCGTGAGCCGAATGAACTTTTCTGCCCTGGCCTACTTTAAAGGTGAGTGCACAACCACTTCAGCACTGGTTAGCTATGGTAAACTGCACAAAGTCATTAAAGCCAACATAAATGGGTTAAAAATACAGGAGGGTAAAGGCAAAAATGTTTGGGGGTGACCTTGCAGAGAAGGCAAGGCTAGCATTATGCCATGTGTGAGAAAGTGAAACATTAACTGGGGTGGATGTTAGTCAATCACATGTAGTAAAATCACTATCTTGTTAGACCCAGTTAATGGTTCTGGTAATTTACACCTAAGCTCACCCCCTGATAGCTATTGCACAGAGCAGACAGGCTTAACTTATGAAAATGTGTAATAAACAATGAAAGAGTCAAACACAAAATACAGTCAAAATCGTATTATGATTTATAAAACATATAGGCCCTTATTATGACATTGATGGTAAGTCCTGTTTACAGCCATGCTCACTGCCGCCAACATTCCGCCGGTGCGGCGGATTACCGCTACCCATATTATGACATAAACATAGCAATCCATCACTATGCAGCCACACACACACAAGTCTGCCAGGCCAAAAGTCAGTGATAAACTGGCGGTAGCAAATCCCACACCATTATGCCAACAGAACTACGCCCACAGCTTTACGACCCATGAATCATCGCAGTGGACATTCAACCGCGGTAAACCATTGGCGGTACATACCGGCGCACTCAAAATATACACACACATACAAAATAACACTACATTGAACAATTCAAACTACAGCACACACCCCAACATAGCACCCCACACACCCTCACACACACCATTCACACTACACACACCACTCATACTACACCCATGGACACCCACAAAGACACTCCAGGTTCTCAGAGGAGAAGCTAAGGGCCCGATGGAGGAAATCATCCGGGTAGAGCCACAGCTATTCGGATCTCGGGAGCAGCAGACATCCTTCGCTAGGAAGATGGAGCTATGGCGGAGAATTGTGGACAGGGTCAATGCCGTGGGACAGCACCCCAGAACAATGGATGACATCAGGAAGAGGTGGAATGACCTACGGGGAAGGTGCATTCCGTGGTAGCAAGACACTAAATAGCAGTACAGAGGACTTGCGGTGGATCCCCATCTCCTCCCCTACAACTAACAACATGGGAGGAGCAAGTCTTGGCAGTCATGTATCCTGAGGGCCTGGCAGGAGTAGCAGGAGGACTGGACTTGGGTAAGTCAAATCTTTATTACTAACACCCCCCTTCCTGCATGCCATCGCAAACCCCCACCCGTACCCTCACCCCATCACTCCACCACCTCACATACACCCCACCATCACAACCCACCCATCCCAATACCAAGTCCTGCACGTAACACCAATGCACTGACCCCCATCACAGACCTGCATGCACACTAGAAACAATCACCTAGCCCACCAAATGACTACTCACACAAGTCAAAGCTGCCAGGGCAATCACAACCATAGAGGGCAACACACCCATGCACAAGATGTCACATGCAGAAACAATAACACTGCATTTACATCCCCACAGGTCCCCCACCCAACGTCAGGAGAGAGGAGGTTCCAGCAACATCCAGTCCAACCACAGAAGAGGCCCACAGTGATGACAGCAGCTCTGGACACCTGGATCTGGATGACCAACCTGGCCCATCAGGGACCTTCCGGACAGTCGGTTATCCAGGCATAGTCCCATACCACCACAGGGCCACCCCCCTCAGGAACACCAGCACAGCACTCATCCAGTGGGCCCATACGTCTGTCCTCTGGACAAGTCAATCAGCAGTGTGTCCACCACTACAGGGATCCCTGAACACTCCAAAAACACAGAACAATCAGGGACCTGCGGTCAGTGGCAGTGGCACACGGTACAGGGGAAAGGACAACAGGGAAGCTGGGAGGACTGCTGTGCGACAGGGGGAGGACAGGCCCAGGGAACTGGCTATCCAGAAGGCACTTGCAGGGATCCTGCATACCACCATTCCCAGGAGACGATTGGCCAGATACTGGACAAGTTGCAGGAGACCCAGCGGCTGCAGGAGGGACAGTACCTGCGGATCAGGGAGGACCTGAAGGACATCAACACCACCCTGGTCACCATTACACGGGTGCTGGCAGACATGGCCAACACCATGAGGGAGACAGTGGCACACCACCAGGCCCCTGACACTAGCCATACTGATGAACAGCTTCCGCTAGTGGACAGGAGGCCCCGCCACATTACCAACAGGCCACCAGCACCCCTCCCCTGCCGAAGGAGAACCACCCATCAAACGCTCCCTGCAATCCAGTCAGAAGCCAGAGAACATTGCCAAGACCCTCACCAGGAAATAAGAGTTTCCTGATAGTCACTGCCATTGCTCCCCTTCCTATCCCCCCTTGGACAATGCACCTGTCAGACAAATAGACTGGACTCTATCCTGTACTTTCCTCCACCATCACCTAAGCCCATTGCACATACCCCTCCACTCAATGGCACTTAAATAAAAACCATTAAAAAAAATACAAGTATGGAGTTTGCCAAATGATTGAACTATGTATTTGTTTAACAAGCTTTAAACACTGTAATACAATTGTACAGGAATGTATACATATGAATGACTTGTAGTAGGCTGCAGTCAACACACCAGGAGCCACAGTGGGGCACAGATATCTGAAATTAGAGATGCCAAAGGGTACAGTAAGCGGCCAGAGAATCTGCCTGCCTTGTACAATGTCAAACACAAAACTGTAAATGTCAGTGTCTTACCTGTGTGTCACTGGAAGTATTGTCAAATTATTGTGGTTCATCCTCATCCTCTGCCACCTCATCTTCACTGTCCACAGGGTCCACTGCTGCCACGTGGCCATCTTCATCCTCCTGCAAAAAAGGCACATAGCATCTCAAGGCAAGCTTATGCAACATGCAACATGCCACGATGATCTGGCAGACCTTCTTGGGTGAGCAATACAGGGATCCACCAGTTAGATGGAGGCAATGAAACCTGGCCTTCAGGAGGCCAGAGGTCCTCTCAATAATCCTTCTTGTCCACCCATGTGCCTCAATGTAACATTCCTCTGACCTTGTCCTGGCATTCCCCACTGGGGTCAGTAGCCATGAGAGGTTGGGGTAACCAGAGTCACCTGCAAATATCGAGGGACAACTGTTAGTCACACACTCACCCTTAGGGCCCACACCATACCCATACACCAAAATCCACTGGGTGGGAACCATGGCTCACATATTAGCCACACCCTGTGCCTCTGGACTTGGCCCATCACATTTGGGATGCTGCGATTCCTAAGGATAAAATCATCATGCACAGACCCAGGATATTTTGCATTGACGTGGGAGATGTACTGCTCCACCAGGCACACTATCTGCACATTCATCGAGTGAAAGCTCTTTCTATTCCTGAACACCTGTTCATTTCTCAGGGGGACAAATGCAAAATGTGCCCCATCAATAGCCCCAATAATGTTGGGGATATGTCCCATTGCATAGAAGTCAGCTTTCACTGTGGCCAAATCCTCCACCTGGGGGCATACGATGTAGCTGCGCATTTGTTTTATCAGGGCAGCGAACACTCTGGTCAGCACTATTGAGAACATTGGCTGTGACATTACTGCTGCCAAGCCCACTGTCATTTGGGCAGTGGCAAAGAAATGGAGCACAGATAGGACTTGCACAAGAGGGGGGAGCCCAATGGGGTGATGGATTGTAGATCTCAGGTCAGGCTCCAATTGGGCACACAGCTCTGTGATTGTGGCCCTGTCAAGTCTATAGGTGAGGATGATGTGCCTGTCCTCCATAGTTGCCAAGTCCACCAGGGGTCTGTACATGGGGGGATGTCTCCATTTCCTATTCATCCACAGGGGCTCATCTAGGGGGCAAAACGATGAGCAGCTGGTCAGTATTTCACATTTCCAAACACTACCCTGCATTGCATGTTGTGACTGTAACAGTATTTTGTTGTATAGGCCCAAATGGTGCATATGTGCACTGTGACACAGTTAGGTGCCATGGCCTGCCCCCACTCTGAAATGGCGGGGGCAGGCCATGTGGATGCACATGTGGAAATGAGGTAATTCTGCTGACGTTGTGCGCTGTTGCGGGAGTCAGTTGAGTACCGCCGTGCAACTCCTCATTGGTTGTCATTGGGCCCTATGGGTTACAGTGGCCAATGGTAATGTTCACCGGTGCTGACGGTACGCACCGCAGCGGACGTGACCGCCATTTTCTATATGTTCACTCACTTGCTACCTGACCTTCAACAGGAGATGACCTACACTGCAAGTGCTGCTGTGACCTGTCTGGAACTGACTATGGCTCATGTCACTGGGGAAAGGCCCCCTGCCTTCACCTCTGCGGAGTTGGAGAGACTGGTGGATGGGGTCCTACCCCAGTACCGAATGCTGTGTGGGCATCCAGACAAACAGGTGAGTACACTGTGAGCACAATGCATGGGGCATGAATGCATGCAGTGCTGTGTGTGAGGGCCTCTTGTAAGGGGGGGTTGCTGGAAGGGTCCTGGGCAGCATGGTGCATGTATGTGGGCAATGTCTGTACGTGAGGAGATGTAAGGGCTATGGTGGGACATGAGTGTAACAGGCCAGACGGTATGACTGATACCTTTTTCTATGTGTATTTTTCTGCAGGTCAGCACCCATCAGAAAAAAGGTTATATGACGTGCCATCGCCAAGGGGGTGCAGAGCATGGGGTATATAGCAGGCAGAGCACCCACTGTCGCAAACGGAGGGAGGACCTGAGACGCTGGGCAAGGAAGACGGCAGAGGCCCAGCTGAGATGGACTCCGAACGAGGAAGGGGTACCCATCGAACCCTGAACCCCCTGATGGCCCGCATACTGGTGGTGTCCTATCCGGAGTAGGATGGGCGCTTGAGGGCATCACAGCAGCCACAAGGGGGTGAGTACAGTTTCCCAATATACTACTTGCGCTTGGCAGGGTGGTCTCCGGGTGGGGGTTGTGGGCCTGTTGGTGCCCCTAGGCCAGGCTGGACATTGCAGGGTAGGTCCATTGTTGGGCAGGGTATGATGTGAACCACCTCCAACCAAGCTAGTAGGCATCCACTACTAGGCAAGGGTCTGTGGGTCTCTGGTATGCTGCTATTGGCATTAGGTATTCCTGTCCATGGCCTGGTGACTAGCATTGTGACTGTTAGTGCATTGCCTAGTGTGTAGGGCTGTTCCGTGTGTGTGTGTGTCTTGTGTACGCCAACGTTGGTATTGGAGTAGCCACTGACCAAGTGTATTCTTTGTCTCTTCCCCCCATTTTTGTCTTGTCACCCTGTCATTCTGTGCATTAGGATCATCTGGCGGAGGAGCAGAGGCACCGGTGACGGAGGGAGCTGCATCCCACATGGCCCTGGAGGCCGAATCCACGGACGGTGAGGGCACCAGTGGGACTGAGGGCGAAGTGAGCACCACAGCAGAAACAGGAAGCGACAGTTCGGACAGTGATACCTCCTCAGATGGAAGCTCCGTGGTGGTGGCGGACTCCTCCGTGGCCACCCCAACTACAAGTACAGCCGCCACCCCCGTACCAGCACCTCCCTCCCAGCAGCACCTCAGCGTGTTTCCCGTGCCCGTTCACCCAGGAGGGTGGGCATCTCCTTCTCCCTAGGAACCTCAGGCCCTGCCCCAGTTAGCCCTGCTGCCCTGAGTGAGGAGGCTATTGACCTCATGTGATCGATCTCTGTTGGGCAGTCAACCATTTTGAATTCCATCCAGGGGCTGGCATCCCATTTGCAACAAGCAAATGCATTCCTGGACTGCATTCACTCTGGCATGGCGGGCCAACAGAGATCAATCCAGGCTCTGGCCTCCTCTCTGATGGCAGCCATTGTCCCTGTTTCTAGCCTCCCCCTCGAACTTCCTCTGCCCAGTCCCATTCCCCGCAACACCAACCTATCCCAAGCCCAGAGGTAGACCAGCATGCACCCTGGACAACACACAGGAGTGGCTCAGGCAAACGCAAGCACCATACATCATCCCACAGGCACTCACACAAACACAATCCAGATGCAGACATACCAATATCCACTGCCTTCACTTTGGCTCCCTCCTCCTCATCCTCCACCTTCTTCCCAGTAGCGTCTCCACTAACACCTGGATGCACTACATCCTCCTCCACTACCTCCATCACAGCACGCCTATCACTGCACACCCCTCACTGGCAGTCCCCGCCCCCACATCCTTTCAAACATCCCCTATGTCCTCGCCCACTGTGTCTGTGTCCCCTCCTCCCAAAGTACACAAACGCAAGCACTCAGACACCCAACAGCCATGCACCTCACAACAGCATCCAGCCCATGCACCTGCACCCAAACACACAGACTGACACCTCCTACAGCCACTTCTTCTTCCTCCACTCACAGACCTTCACCCTCTTCCCACCCAATGTCCCTAAGAAGCTTTTCCTCACCACCGTTGACCTCTTCCCTACCTCTCACCCCGTCCTTCACGTTGGGCCATTTTGGTCAGAACCCAGGCGATCACCTCAGCCACCTAGTCCACGGCCACAGTAGTGTCAACAGCTACTGCAGGTGGGAGAGCATCCCGGGAACCAGCCAGCAGCACTGAAAGTGTGCCTGCACCAGGTGCATCAAGGAAGGGCAAGGAGGCACCACCAACTGTGAAAGGGAACGGCAAGGAGGCACCACCAGCTGCAAAAGGAAAGGGCAAAGAGGCACCAGCAGCTGCGAAAGGAAAAGGCAAGGAGGCACCACCAGCTGTGAAAGGGAAGGGCAAGGGGCCTGCACCTGCAGGCAGTAAGGACAGGAGGCCTTGTGCTGGGATTCATTCAGAGGCCCTATCACCAACCATGGCGGTTCAGCCGTCCGAGGCTGCAGAAGATGGGCTAGAGCATCCTCCCACCCCTGCCAGAACTGCCACCAGCACCACTTCCAGCAGCAGCAGCCCCAGTGGGCAGCTGTCCGAGGCTGCATGGGATGGGCTGGAGCCTCCCCCCACCACTGTCAGCACCGCCACCAGCACCACTTCCAGCAGCAGCAGCCCTAGTGGGCAGCCGTCCAAGGCTGCAGGGGAAGGACTGGAGCCTACCCCCACCATTGCCAGCCCCGACACCAGCCCCACCACTGCCACGACTGAGCAGCCGTCACCCCGGATTGGCAGTGTGTAGTCTTGCCTCTATGGTCTGTAGTGCGTCCTGGACCCTGCAAATCCTGTAGGTGTGACACCCAGGTTGGAGACTGTGACGTTGCACTCCTCAAGATCTGAATCACATGGCACAAGGCCCCCTCCAGAACCAGTGGAGAAGCCATCCACTCACCCCAGCCTTTCCAGGATGAAGCACACTGGGCACAAGCCCCCCTCACAAACCAGTGGAGAAGCCATCCACTCACCCCATCCTTGCCATGATGGAGCACAATGGGCACAATGCCCCTTCCAGAACCAGTTGCCTTGCACTCCCCAGGACCAAGCAGTTGGCAAACCACACGCTGGAAAGTCTGTGGCCTTGCACTCCCCAGGACCAAGCAGTGGGCAAACCACACACTTGAGAGACTGTGGCCTTGCACTCCCCAGGACAATGCACAGGGCATGTTGCCCACTCCAGGACCAGTGGTGTTGTACTAACTTCCGGCTGAGGTGTCCCCCCATTCCCCGTCCTCCTGAGGTGCCTGCGTATTTTCAACCTGATGCCCCTGCAGTGTTCTCTCCGTGTTGTTACAGGAGTGAGGTGGGGCCTTGGCCTATGTGTTATAGCCCTGTGGCCCACGGACATTCAGGACTGGGCAGTGTCCCTCCATTTTGTAAATATGTATATACGTTTGTAAATTGATGGACTTATTCATGTTCTTTAATCGTATTACACTCACTTTCTTCCAATCATTTTGTCCTTGCCTTATTCCTGAGGGCTATTGGGTGGATATGTAATGTTAGTGCATCTGGTTGTGTGTATGGTGTTGTGGGTGGGGGTGTTGCATCTTGTGTGTGTGTGTGACTTTCTTTTTCCTCTCCCCTCCCTTGTGTGCTAGGCGGCAGTACTCACCGTGGTCGTCTTTGCCGCCGTTGATGTTCCTAATGCAGGAAGAGGTAGACAAGCATGGGAAAAATTTGCAACTCGGGCTCCATGGCGTGATTGTTCCCTGAGTCTCCAGAGGGAGTCCTTTGATGTCTGTGTTCTGTTTCCGCTGTGCTTTTGATGTTGTTTGCACCACCCTGAAAAAGGTGGTGGATAGGTGTGTCATAATAGTGTGGGTGGTACACTGTCTTCCGCCTGGCTGTTGGCAGTTACCACTGTGGTGCTTGTTGCTACCGCTGTGTCAGTCGGTGTGTTAAAATGGCTCTCTGTCTGAGAGGTTTCCGCTGTGGTCATAATTCCATTTTGGTTACCGCCGGCCTTTTGGTGGTATTACCGCTGCTTTATCACCAACCGCCAGGTTTGTAATAAGGGCCATAATATGCTACAATTAACAAAATGATGCCACAATGTGAAAAAAGCCCATAAAGGTAACCCAAGATTTGCATTTTTAAAGATTTTTGTAGAAATAGTGTAAACATGTGTAAGGTGCCAATAGTAGTCAATGGTCACAGTAGACAAGGACCTAGGCACAATTTCAGGCTGACCACAATGGAGTGCAGGTTGGATACACCAACCACGTTTGAATCGGATGAGATTTTTTCCTTCGGACTTAGAGCCTCATTATGAGTTTGGTGGTCTGACTGCCAGACAGCCATAGTGGTGTCCTCCAAAAGACTGCCATATTGGTGGTCATACAGCCTGCTGTATTATGAGTTGCACAGGCAGGACTGATAAAAACGAGCCAAAAAAACAACACCGCCAGTTCTTTGGAGGGCAGGAAATAGGCGGTCCGACCCCCAGCACTTACAACCTGTCAACCAACCACCAAATGTATTACAAGTACAAAGTCACAGTTGTGGTCAGCCATTGCAGTACACCATGGGAGTTCATGGTCAACAATGCAATGCATGGCACCACATTGGATGGATTTGAAAACAACATAGATGACACGCATAGCCACACCCGACATGACTGCAAAGCACACTATAAAACACACCCCTTTGCACACCACAATCCTTTGCATCTTCAAAGGAACACACTGTATCAAGAGCACATTATCAGAAACTAAAAAAACATGAACCCAGCTTTCACTAAACATGTCACAAACCCTCAAAACACTCCTATCACATCCATTTGCTCCTCTCTACTCCATTTACTTCCTCTCACCTGTTTATTTCCCACCACCTATCACTTTTTGGTTTTTCACCTTCATGTCACCCCAGAAAAAACCCTGTTTCTCTGAAGATGAGTTAGTCATGGTGGACTAAATGTTGGTGACCCCACCCCACACACAAAGGATGACATCAGGAAGAGGTAGAACGACCTCAGGGGGAAGGTATGTTTCATGGCATCCAGGAACCAGCTGCATGTCCAGCAGATTGGCAGTGGTCCCTCTCCTACTCCCTTACAACTCACATCATGGGAGGAGAAGGCCTTGGACATCTTGCATCCTGAGGGCTTGACAGGAATACTTGGGGGAAAGGAGTCTGTAAGTCACAGCACAAAAATATTACCAAAATGTATTTTCATTCATGCTAATTGCTGACCTTTTCCCAACTTCACTGTCACCCCACTCAAAATCCCAGTGTCTGCCTGTCCATAGACCCCTGTCAGGCCTCCAACATGTAAGCTAGACTCACCTGGGGAACAGGGGGAACAACATCTCTATATAGTGTGTGTAGAACAGGGATTGGCAGCACTACAATTCCCATCAGGGACTGCTCCACTATTACAAAAACCAGAACAATGTGTCCTACTCACAATTACCTTGTTTTTCGTTTCCCCATTGGAAGGTACACATCTGAGAGGATGACATCAGTATAGTGTGTGTGTAGGACAAGCACTGACAGGAATGCTAAGGCCAAGAAATACTGATACTGTCACTCCACTCATCCATAACAGTATCCTCTGTTACAATGACCCTTCTCCCTCTGCTCAACCATTGAACTGTGCCCACCTGAGAGAAGGACATCTGTATAGTATCTTGGTAGGACAGGCAGTGACAGGAATGCTAAGGCAAGGAGGCACCTGTACTGTAACTCCACTCAGCCACAACAGTGTCCCCAGTTACAATGACCATTCTCCTTCTACCCAGCCATTGAACTGCACCCACCTGAGAGGATGACATCTGTATAGTGTGTGTAGTACGTGGAGTAACATGACTGTAGATCCCAGGAGGGACAGTCCCTGTAACTTCAATAAGCAAGCCAGTGTCCAAATGATATTGTGCATCTGTCTGTGAACTCACAAATGTAGTTTACCCACATTGGAGGGACCAAGATACAGATTGTGGTACATTCTGTAATGTGGCTACCACCTACACCCATTTTCAGCAGCTATGTCAAGCTGAAAATGTTGTGGGCAGGAAGGACAGCTCAACCTGTGTGCAAGCATGTTTGAGACAGATCAAAGGCCCCAAGATGCATTATGTGAATGATATTGGCAGTAGACATATTCAAAATGCACTGACAACATCACAATTATCACATAAACAACAAGGTTCCGGGTCTGCCTGAATAACAGTCATATAGATCTTAAAATGACCTAAACCACACCCCGGCCAGCCACTGTTTAGCCTTCACTGCTGACCATAAATATGCTATAACCATCCTTCCAAGTGATAATAAATGCAGACATTCTGAAGCCAGTTGAATGAAATGGAATTGGTATGTTACTCAGATGTCAGAGCAATGCAACTGATAGCATGTGTACTTGTCACATAAGGGAAATCTGCAAATCCAATGTGTATATGGCCTTAGCCAAATGTCACTGTTAACTATTGAAGATAGATGTCACAATACAACAGGTCTAGCTGCCACTGCAAATACTGAGAACACTGAAGAGACTGCTACTAGCCCCATGGATGAAGCCTTCATTGAGGACACCACTTTTCTGGACATGTGGACATTGAGGATGGTTCTGGCCCATCCGGGCACCCTGGTCAGGTGACACAAGTGAGCTTCACAGTGACCACATTGACTCCTCCCAGTCCGTTGCTTCAACATCTCAGGCAGCCAATTGCCCCCAAACCTGTGTCCCTAGGACAGTTTGTGCCCCACAACCCAGCATCCTGAGTCACAGCAAAACACCTCCAACAATGATGGTCATGGAACGAGTGGTAGGAGGCAAGCTGTGCCAAGGGTACAGGCACGTGGGGGTAGGGTAGGTAGGAGGGATGGTGTGGACCTGCAGCATGAGGCTGCTGGGGATGGTCCTGGCCAGGACACGATCAACCAAGTCTTCAGAGCCTACCAACAATCCCAAGGCATGATGTGCCAGGTACTTCCCAAACCCCAGAAAATGAAGCAGCTGCAGAGGGACTTCCATTGGGAAGCCATGGAAAAGTGGGAGGCCACCAGCATGATCTTGGTCTCCCTAACAGGGGTGTTCAGGGAAATCAGTAGTACCTGGATCATGGACTGTGAGCAGCACAACACCCCTTCCTTTGACCACGCAACACTAGCCCCTTCAACATCTGTGGCAGACACTGAAAAGGATGCCCTGTCAATGGAAGGACCTGCTTCAGATATCCCTGTTTCTGTAGGAGCAGATCCCCCTGTAAACAGGAGCATCCACCCAAGCTTCCAGGAGATGCAGATGGCAAGACATCAACCTCTGCCAGAAGGTGACCTCTTCCTGAAGGAAATGTTTTGTGTGCCACAGATTCTGTTGACTGTCCTTAAACCACTTTCCATTTTCCATGGTAGCAGGCAAACTGGGATTTGTACTTCAAATGTTGTGGCATCTACTAATATGATTTCCATGACTGATCCCTTCACTTTAAGTTTTTGTTGAATCTCACAATTATTTCCTGTACATATGTAAATAGACACACCAATCACAAAAACGTTGACTACTACAAATTTTTCATGGTTTTGAGATGTTGAATTGTAAACCCATGTGATGGACATGAGGAAGACATAAGGTGATAGTAGAAGGAGGAACATGTCTCAGGTAGTGTCATGCTGAGGATAATTAGCAACACAATGACACAAGTGTCAGGTCATATCAAACATTTTATTGCACAGTACAGCACACAGGCTGTTAAAATGTCTGTACTGTCATAACCATATCCAGAACCATATTGACACAGGCGAGATATCCCAAAGGTACTGTCCCCCAGACCATAGAAGAAAGAGGTTTTGTCAGACATTGTCTCGAGGAATAGGCTAACAGATAAGTGGATATCAAAACCGTCTTTGCCAACTTAACATACGCCATGTCACAGACAGAGGGCAGGTCAATAGTCTCTAATCATAGGTCCATCCTAAAACAATAACCAAGCATCTGGTGGAATGATACGCACCTATGTCAGTGTTGTGGCACAGGCACTGTGACCTGCAATGAGGAAACACATCAACAGCTATACAAAGGTCAGACAGGATGACATGTTTCAAGGCCACATGATCACACACATGAGACAATTGGACCAACACACCACATCAAACAAGTGTATTGTGTACTTCAGAATTCCATCAACCCACTGTCCAAGCTGCTTTGGGACAGGGCTCATACACCCCATATCTGTGATCAACATTACCTAGATCAATCCATGTCCACTTCATATGTCAGAACAGCAACAGCTCCCTGCCAATATCACAACTCTGAAATGCCCATATGAAGATGGCATGGTGAAGAGATCTGGATAAAACACAAAACAAGGAGTTTAGGCTGGAAAAATATACATATGACCCAAACCTCATATCAAACTTCAGTAGATCAACTCACATTGCAATTAGACTGGCACAAACAAAGTAGATCATCAAGGTAGTTTAGAAGTCTGACTAAGCAAGCAAAATTTGGCTGCATACTCCATAGCATGTGATCCCCTGTCTATGGACAAAATACCATACTCAACACATCCTGAACTCTACAGTTCCCCATACAGTCACAGTGATCACATGACATTACATATTTACACTCTTCAACTTCCTCTTGATGTCTGTCATCCTCACTTGGCATTTCAGGATTCTCACCCGGTGTCACTGCTAGCTCCCTTCAATTGGAATATATAGGATTTCTCTCCTCAGAACAATGTTGTGTAGTATGCAGCAGGCCACAATGATCGTACATACTTTTCTGAGTGAGTAGAGGAGGGCTCAACCTGTCTTGTCTGGGCACCTAAATCCGGCTTTCAGGAGCCCAAAAGCCCGCTCCACGACACACCATGTTCTTTCATAGGCATTGTTGAAGTAGACTTCCACTGGCATATTGGGGTTCCTTACCGGTGTCAACAATCATGGACAGTTTGGGTATACAGAGTCCCCTGCAATGGAATAAGACATATGTGCAACTATGAGTCCCTCCCCTAAGAATTTTTTTTAGCAGACATTGCATAGAAACAAACATGACATATGTGATTTCTCAACCAGCCAGGCCCTCTCTGGCTACAGTCATGACATGAGCTATGGAATTACACTGTTCCACATGATGAAGGCATCATGAACTGACCCCAGGTAATGGGAACAGACCTGTGAAATGCAGAGGTTCGCCAAACAAACAACTTGGACTTGAATGAAATGGAAGTTCTTCCTGTTCCAATAGAATTGTTCATTGCTATGCAGTGGAACACGCGCACCTTCAATGGCCCCCACAACATGAGGAATGTGTGCCAAACCATAAAAGTCAGCCTTCAAATGGGCAAAATTCTCACATTTAAGAAACCGGATGTAGCTGTCCGGGTGTTTTAACATTTCTGAGAGTACATCTTTAAAAAAAAAGACTGAACCATAGGCTGGGACATCCCAGCAGATAGGTCCACTGTATTTTGGAAGGACCCTGTGGCCACGAAGTGCAACACTGCCATGACTTGTGTAATGGGTGGTATGCTATTTGGATGACGAATGGCAGGCATCAGATCTGACTCCAAGTGATGACAGAGAGCCACTATTGTTTGCCTATTCAGACAGTAGATCTGGATAATGTGTCTTTCTTCCATGGCTTGTAGGTCTGGCAGTGAACGGTAGACAGGAGGATGTCTGATCCTTTCCCTCTGTAGGACAAGTGATGAGTTTTGCCATCATTCAATTTGTCCCCTGTAACACGCATAATGCATTACAATGACAAACTGTGACAAGGCATGTCATAAGTTGAGGACATGAAACACAGTACACATCACCACTGCCAATTACACAGAATTTACATGTTTCCCCCTTGCTTTCTCACAAATGTGTTCACATCATCTATCTTGATAGCAACAGTTTGTGCATGAAACCTGCCACTCGGATTGTGACTCGATGTCCCAAGACTCAAAATGACCTTTGTGGGGGTGTGGGGTTCTGGGGGGGCTTGGCCCCAAAGCAAGTCGCATATGCTCCTAGCAATGTACAAATATTGGGGGTCATTACAACCCTGGCGGTCAAAGACCGCCAGGGTTGTTTTGGCGGATTTCACCACCAGCAGGCTGGCAGTGAAATCCCTGGTATTACGACTGCGGCGGCCGCACCGCCGGGACCGGCGGTTTCCCGCCACTTTAGTCCCGGCGGGAGTAATCCTCCAGGCAGCGCTGCATGCAGCACTGCCTAGGGGATTACGAGTCCCCCTCCCGCCAGCCTTTTCATGGCAGTTTGCACCGCCATGAAAAGGCTGCCAGAAAGGGGAGTTGCAGGGGCCCCCTGCCACGGCCCCGTGCAGCTTTTCACTGTCTGCCGACAGTGAAAAGCGGGACAGGTGCAACTGCACCCGTCGCACGGCCGCAACACCGCCAGCTCCATTTGGAGCCGGCTCCTGTGTTGCGGCCGAGATACCCGCTGGGCCGGCGGGAGGAAACCAGGTTTCCGCCCGCCGGCCCAGCGGGGATCTCCTGATGGCTGTGGCGGGAGTGCGGCCTCATTGGTGGCTATCCGGTGGTCAGACCTTGGTGGGCGGCTTCAGCCGCCCGCCAAGGTCATAATGACCCCCATTGTGTCTAATTTGAAGGACCTATATGACTGGACAAGACAAGCACTTATCATGGGTGTACACAACAATTTCGGTGTTGTGATACATTTTTCCTAGCCATTTACCAGATATTATGCCTCTAAAATGGCGGGTGCCTGACCTACTCCACTGGCAAATATCACAGAGGCTGCCCTATCGTCAAAGAACCTGAGTTATCAGCTACATCCAGCACAGCGGTTCTTACCCTATTACTTAATATTTAATAGACAAAGCACAATAGCATCAGTAAATGTTCCAATAGAATGTATAAACAAGGAGGCTTCTCATATTGAATTACACATAGGCCCTCATTATGACATTGGCAGTAAATCCCACTTACCGCAATGCCGACTACCGCCAATATACCACCGCAGCGGCAGATTTCCACTACCCATATTATGACACACACACAGCAATCCGTCAATATTCAGCAACACACAAAAGTCCACCACACCAAAGGTCAGTGATAAACTGGCGCTATCAAAACCCACACCATTACACCAACAGAACTACACCCACAACATTATGACCCATGAATCACCAGGGTGGACATTCAATGGCGGTAAACCATTGGCGGTAAATACCACGCTCTCAAAATACACACACTCAAACAAAACTACACCACATTGGACAATTCAAACTACACACACCTGACACTCATACACACACCACACCCACACCACTATAAAACACACACCCACATTACCCACATCCCTTTACAACTAAAAACAACTGCCACAAGAGAGATGGAAGACCACAGACAAGACCATAGCCACATACCACCATCACCTATACACCACCCATGCACCCCACATCACACACCCCAACACATCACTCTATACACCCTCACCCACACCACTCACAATATACCCATGGCACCACAACGTCACCCCAGGTTCTCTGAGAAGGAGCTAAGGGTCATAGTGGAGGAAATCATCAAGGTAGAGCCACAGCTATTTGGTTCACAGGTGCAGCAAATATTCATTGCAAGAAAGATGGAGCTATGGCAGAGGATTGTGAACGGGGCCAATGCCGTGGGACAGCACCCAAGAACAAGGAATGACATCAGAAAGAGGTGGAACGACCTACGGGCGAAGGTGCGTTCCATTGCAGCAAGATACCAACTGTCTGTACAGAGAACTGGCGGTGGACCCCACCTGCTCCCCTACAACTAACAACATGGGAGGAGTAAGTCTTGGAAATCATGCATCCTTAGGACCTGCCAGGAGTAGAAGGAGGACTGGACTCTGGTAAGTCAACTCTTTATTACTATCACTCCCTACCTGCATGCTATCACATACCCCCACCCCTACCCTCACTCCCATCACTCTACCACCTCCCACACCCCACCATCAAAACCCACTCATCTCAATGCCAAGCCCTGCCTGCAACACCAAAGCATGGATATCACTCACATCCCTGCATGGACAACTATCACCACAGCATGCACCAGAGACAATCACCTAGCCCACCAAATAACAACTCACACAAGGCAAAGCTGCCAGGGCAATCACTACCATAGAAGGCAACCCACCCATGCACATGATGTCACACACAGAAACAATAACACTCCTTTTACATCCCCACAGGTACCCGAGCCAATGACCCAGGAGAAGAGGTGCCAGCAACATCCAGTCCCGTCCCCCCCAAAAGAGACCCACAGTGATGACAGCAGCTCAGGTCGCCAGGCCCAGCAGGGATCTCCAGACAGTTGGTTACCTAGGCACAGCCACACACCACCACAGAGCCTCCCCCCTCGGGAAACACCACAGCACCCAACCAGCGGGCCCATACCTCTGTCCAGAGGACACGTCAATCAGCAGTGTGTCCACCACTGCATGCACCCCAGGCCACCCCACAAACCCAAGACAATCAGGGACCTGGGGTCAGTGGCAGTGGGCACACGGTTCAGGGGACAGAGGCATAGGATAACAGGGAAGCTGGGGGGGACTGCTGTTCAACAGGGGGAGGACAGGCCCAGGTAACTGACCCTCCAGGAGGCACTCACCACGATCCTGGGACCATACCAACATTCCCAGGATGCACTGGGCCAGATCATGGACAAGTTGCAGGAGAACATGCGGCTGTAGGAGGGATAGTACCTGGGGATCAGGGAGGACTTGAAGTCTATTAACACCACCCTGGTCTCCATTGCAGGGGTGCTGGCACACATGGCCAACACTATGAGGGAGGTAGTAGCACAACAGCGGGCCCCTGACACTAGCCAGGACACTGAACAGCCCTCCATCTCTGCTGCTGCTAATGGACAGGAGGCCCCGCCACAGGACCAACAGGCTACCAGCACCCCTCCCCCTGCAGAAGGAGATCCACCCCGCAAACATTCTCTGCGATCCAGGCGGAAGCCAGAGACTATTGACAAGTCTCCTGATTGTCACCCTTGTGTCCCACTCTGTCATCCTGTCCACCGTGAACCGTAAACTGCCATTGCTCCCCTTCCTATGCACCCTTGGACAATGCACCTGTGATACAAATAGACTGGACTCTAGCCTGGACTTTCCTCCATCATCACCCCAGCCCATTGCACTACCCCCTCTTCTTCAGAGCACTGCAATAAACACATTTTGAAATAATACAAGTATGGAGTATGTTAAATGATTTCAAAATGTTTTCATTTAACAAGGTTCAAACATTGCAATTCAACTGTACAGTAATGTTTACATAGAAAAAGCCTGTAGTTGGCTGCACTGACAACACCAGGAGCAATAGTGGGAAAATCTGCAAAAAGAGATGACAAAGGGTACAGTGAGTGGGCATAGAAGTGGGAATTCACAGCCTGCCAGTGACAATGTGAAACCATAAACTGTTAATGGGAAGTGAAGTTAAACTGTCTTACCTGTGTGTCATTGGAAGTATTGACGAATGACTGCACTTCTGTTGTCCTCATCCTCATCCTCTGCCTCCTCATTTTCAATGTCCACAGGTTCCACTACTGCCACACGGCCATCTCCAGACTCCTACACCTGCAAAAAGGGCACCTGGTGGCGCAAGGCAAGGTTGTGCAACATACCGCATGCCACGATGATCTTCGATGAGTAGCACAGGGATCCACCTGTTAGATAGAGGCACCGAAACCTGGCCTTCAGGAGGCCAAAGGTCTGTTCTATAATCTATCTTGTTCGCCCATGTGCCTCATTGTAACGATCTTCTGCCCTTGTCCTGGGATTCCTCACAGGGGTCAGGAGCCATGTGAAGTTGGGGTAACCAGTGTCACCTGCAAATATGGAGGGACAACTGTTAGCCGCACACTCACCATTAGGGCCCACACCATACCCATACACCAACAACCACTTGTTGGGAACCAAAGCTCACCTATTAGCCACACCCAGTGCCTCTGGATTTGGGCCATCACATTTGGGATGCTGCTATTCCTCAGGATAAAAGCATCATGCACAGATCCAGGATATTTAGCATTGACATGGGACATGTACTGGGCCGCCAGGCACACCATCTGGACTCATGGAGTGAAAACTCTTTTGATTTCTAAACACTTGTTCATTTCGCCGGTGGGGGGAGAAATGCAATATGTGTCCCATCTATTGCCCCGATGATGTTGGGGATATGTCCCATTGCATAGAAGTCAGCCTTCACTGTGGCCAAATCCTCCACTTGGGAGAAGACAATGTAGCTGCACAAGTGTTTAATCAGGGAAGCCAACACTCTGGTCAATGAGAACATTGGCTGTGACAATCCTGCTGCCAAGCCCACTGTCACTTGAAAACAAAACAGTTGACAGAAAATGGAGCACAGATAGCACTTGCACAAGAGGGGGGATTCCAGTGGGGTGACAGATAGCAGATGTCAGGTCAGGCTCTGATTGGGCACACAGCTCTGTGATTGTGGCCCTGTCAAGTCTATAGGTGAAGACGATGTGCCTTTCCTCCATTGTTGCCAAGTCCACCAGGGGTCTGTACATGGGGGATGTCTCCATCTCCTATTCAGCTGCAATGGTTGCAATCTATGGGACAAAGGATTGAGTAGTTGGTCATTATCTGTACATTCTAACCACTACAGAGCAATGCATTTTGTGATTGTTACATTAATGTGGATGGGGTTTGTCCATAATGTGTATTTGTGTACTGTGACGCAGTTAGGATCTGTGGCCTGCCCCACCCCCGAAATGGCGTCTGCCTGTCCTGTATGGAGGGACAGGTGGAAATTAAGTAATTCCGCTGACGTTGTTCGCCGTTGCGGGAGGTGGTCGAGAACCGCTGTGCAACTCTTCTTCGGTTTATATTGGGCCCTATGGGTTACAGTTGCCAATGGAGATGTACAGCGGCGGTGACGGTACATTCCGCTGCGGACGTGACTGCCATTTTCTATCCGTTCACTCACTTGCCACCTGACCTTCAACAGGAGAGGACCTACACTGCATGTGCTGCTGTGACCTGTGTCTGGAACCGACTATGGCTCGTCTCGCTGGGGAAAGGGCCCTTGCTTTCACCTTGGCGGAGTTGGAGAGTCTAGTGGATGGGGTCCTACCCCAGTGCCGACTGCTTTATGGGTCTACAAACCAACAGGTGAGTACGCCGTGATTATGATGCATGGGGCGTGATTGCATGGAGTGCTGTGTTTGCAAGCCTCATGTAGGGGGGTGGGTAGATGGGCCCTGGGCAGCATGCTGCATTTATGCTGGGCCATGCCTGTGATAATGGGGATGGGAAGGGGTATGGTGGTCCATGAGTGTAACAGGCAGGACGGTTTGACTTATACCTTTCCCTGTGTGTATTTCCTCTGCAGGTCAGTGAGCCTCAAAAGAAGGGTATGTGGCGTGCCATCGCCAAGTACGTGCGGACTCAGGGGGTCTTTGGCAGACAGAGCACCCACTGTCGGAAATGGTGGGAGGACCTGAGACTATGGGCACGGAAGCCCGCGGAGGCCCAGCTGGGGATGACCTCCCAACGAGGAAGGGGTGACCGTCGTACCCTGACCCCCCTGATGGCCTGCATACTGGTGGCGGCCTATCCGGAGCTGGATGGGTGCTTGGGGGCATCACAGCAGCAACAAAGGGGGTGAGTATAGTGCCCTTCATCACTACTTATGCCTGGTGGGTTGGTCTCCAAGTTGGGGATGTGGGCCTGTGGGTGCCCCTAGGACAGGACTGACATTGTAGAGTAGGTCCCATGTTGGGCAGGGTTCCTATGTGGAAGTCCTCCAACCAAGCTAGTAGGCATCCACTACTGGGCAGGGGTTTATGGATCTCAGATATGCTGCAATTGGCATTTGGTGTCTCTATCCATAGACTAGCATTGTGACTGGTAGTGCACTGCCTAATGCATAGGGCTGTTCCCTGTGTGTGAGTGTGTTGTGTACGCCAATGGTGGTGTTGGTGCTGCCATTGACCAAGTGCATCCTTTCTCTCTCTCCCCTTTTTGTTTTGTCACCCTGTCCTTATGTGCATTAGCATCATCTGGTGGAGGAGCAGAGGAACCGGCGACGGAGAGAGCTGCATCCCACAGGACCGTGGAGACAGAGTCAACCTGCGCGGAGGGAACCAATGGGACGGAGGGTGAGGGGAGCACCACGCCAGGGACTGGAGGGGACAGTTTGGATACCTCCTCAGATGGAAGCTCCCTGTGGTGGCGGACACCTCTGTGCCCACCCCAGCTACAGGTACAGCCACCACAACCCGTACCAGCACTGCCCTCCCAGCAGCCCCTCAGCGAGTTTCCCATGCCCACTCACCCAGGAGGGTGGGCATCTCCTTCGCCACAGGCACCTCAGGCCCTGCCCAGTGAGCCCTGCTGCCTGAGTGAGGAGGCCTCCTATGATCCACCTCTGTTGGGCAATCAACCATTGTGAATGCCATCCAGGGGCTGGCAGCCCAAATGCAACAGACCAATGCGTTCCTAAAGGGCATTCACACTGGCTTGGCGGCCCAACAGAGATCAATCCAGGCTCTGGCCTCCTCTCTGGTGGCAGCCACTTTCCCTGTTTCCACCCCCTCCAACTTCCTCTACCCAGTCTCATTACCCTCAACCCTAACCTATCTCCAGCACACAGGCAGACGAGCATGCACCCAGGACAATGCACAAGAGTGGACATGGCAAACACAAGCACCACACATCATCCCACAGGAACTCACACAAACACAATCCAGATGCAGACATACCAACATCCACTGCCTCCACTGTGTCCCCCTCCTCCTCCTCGCCCACCTCCCTCCTAGTTGCGTCTCCACTCACACCTGCATGCACTACATCCTCATCTACTACCACCATCATGAGCACACCTATCAGAACACACCCCTCAATGGCAGTCACCACCCCCACATCCATTCACAGTCCCCTGTGTCCTCACCCACTTTGCCTGTGCCCCCTCCTCCCAAGGTACACACACGCAAGCACTCAGACGCCACACATCCATCCACCTCACAACAGCATCCAGCCCATGCACCTGTACCCAAACACAGCAGACTGACACCTCCTACAACCACTCCCTCTACCTCCACTCCCAAACCATCTACCTCTTCCCGCCCCAATGTCCCTAAGATGCTTTTCCTCTCCACTATTGACCTCTTCCCTACCCCTACCCCCGTCCTTCACGTCAGGCCAGTGTGGTCAAATCCCAGGCAAACTCCTCAGCCACCCAGTCCATGGGCACAGTAGTCTCGACACTTACTCGTGGTGGGAAAAGATCCCCGCCACCAGACAGCCAGCCGGAAAGGGTGCCTGGCCCAAGTGCTGCAGGTAGGAAGGGCAAGGAGGCAGCCCCAAGTTCTGCAAGAAAGAAGGGCAAGGAGCCATCCCCAAGTGCTGCAGGAAAGAAGGGTAAGGAGCCATCCCCAAGTGCTGCAGGAAAGAAGGACAAGGAGCCATCCACAGCTGTTGGCAGTAATGGCAAGGGGCCTGCACCAGCAGGTAGTGAGGACAAGCAGCCTGGTGCTGGGACTCAGGTGGTGACCCCACCACCAACCATGGTGGTGCAGCCACCTGAGGCTGCATGGTATGGGCTGGAGCTTCCCTTCACCACTGCCCCTACCGCCACCAGCACCGCCACCAGCAGCAGCAGCCCCAGTGGGCAGCCGTCCAAGGCTCCAGGGGATGGGCAGGAGCCTCCCCCCACCACTGCCAGCACCGTCACCAGCAGCAGAAGCCCCAGTGGGCAGCCGTCCGAGGCTGCAGGGGATGGGCTGGAGCCTCCCCCCGCCATTGCCAGCACCGCCTCCAGCACCGCCACCAGCAGCAGCAGCCCCAGTGGGCAGCCGTCCAAAGCTGCAAGGGATGGGCTTGAGCCTCCCTTCACCACTACCAGCACCGCTACCAGGCTGGAGCCTCCCACACCACTGACAGCATCCCCACCAGCAGCAGCAGCAGCTCCAGTGAGCAGCCATCTGAGGCTGCAGGGGGTGGGCTGGAGCCTTCCCCCACCATTGCCAGCATCGCCACCAGACCGCCACCATCAGCAACAGCCCAAGTGGGCAGCCGCCAAAGGCTGCATGGGATGGGCCTGATTCCCCCCCCACCAGCAGCAGCAGCATCACCACTGCCACCACTGAACAGCCGTCACCGCCGACGGACAGTGTGTAGTCCTGCGTCCATGTGCTATTGTGCATCCTGGCCCCTGCAAATCCTGTGGGTATGACACCCAGCTGAGAGACTGTGACCTTGCACTCTGAGGTACTGGGTTTTTCAGAACCGGTACTGATCCGGTAACCCAGCGGTGCCAGGGTACACCCAAAGACCTCGGGTACTTTCCTGATTCAGACTACAGAAACTCAGAGTCTTCTAGGTGAAGTCAAAGATCGAATTTATTGGCTGCAACCAATTGACAGGCGTCCTAGAAGTACAACAGCACGACTTGTATGTTCTCAGGAGACTGTGGTGGTCATTCTAACCCTGGCGGTAAAAACCGCCAGGGCGAATGACCACGGGAGCACCGCCAACAGCCTGGCGGTGCCCCTTAGGGCATTCTGACCGCGGCGCTTTGGCCGCGGTCAGTGCAGGAAAACCGGCGGTCTCCCGCCGGTTTTCCGCTGCCCGTCAGAATCCTCCAAGGCGGCGCAGCATGCTGCGCCGCCTTGGGGATTCTGACACCCCCTACCGCCATCCTGTTCCTGGCGGTTCGGAACAGGATGGCGGTAGGGGGTGTCGCGGGGTCCCTGGGGGCCCCTGCAGTGCCCATGCCAATGGCATGGGCACTGCAGGGGCCCCCGTAAGAGGGCCCCGCTTGTATTTCACTGTCTGCATAGCAGACAGTGAAATACGCGACGGGTGCAGTAGCACCCGTCGCACCTTCCCACTCCGCCGGCTCGATTACGAGCCGGCTTCATGGTGGGAAGGTCGTTTTCCCCTGGGCTGGCGGGCAGCCTTTCGGCGGCCGCCCGCCAGCCCAGGGGAAAACTCAAAATACCCACCGCGGTCTTCCGACCCCGGTACGGTATTTTGGCGGCTCCCGCCGGGCGCGCGGTGACCGCGTCCGGCGGGAGTCAGAATGACCCCCTGTGTGTCAATGCAAAATCAGGTTTCCTTATATAAAGTTTTTTGAGCTTCAGGCAAACATTCTTGACATTTTGGTTGGTCATTCACATGTTTTCACTACAAAGGAAAAAACAGTGTCATGATGAAACCTCATATTTCATGTCATCCAACCCATAATAAATTACCCGGCAAGGCCTAGAATTTCACATCAGATAAGTGTGGACCCCCAATAAAAACGAGCACCTCCCCCTCGTAAAGTAAGAAGAAGAAAAGAGCAGGTGCAGGTGGGAGTAAGATTAGGCAGGGTGTGTGAGCGATAATAAGGGTTTTATGGCATGGTGTGCCTTGATGCTATCTGATTCGGCCACTGGGAGAGGGACTGACCAAACAGGTTTGGCCTGAGGCAATGGTTCCAGCTTGCCCAGGTCAGAGAAAAGTCAATCAAGGTGTACGTGTCCTTGGAATCAAATCCGACTGTATTATAAGCCTATGTGAGGGCAACCTTTAAAAATGGGAGCCACGAGTGCAGGACGAAAATGGCGATTTCGAGGTGAAAACGCTGCTAGAATTGAGCGAAAATGCTCATGCTTAGTGTACTAGTCATTATCGGTCTTTTGATACTAAAATCGTACTGTTGTGGCAAAGTAAATTACATGGGTCCAGAATTTTTAGAACCACAAACCCTCCTTTTGCCCTTACATAGGCAATAAACCTATTCTCATGCTAATCTGAGTCCAGGTCTATGTTTCTAAAGTCGTTGAGATGTTGCTGTAACATCATCCTAGTATTTAGCTCGTCTCTTGGTGCAGGTTTCCTTATGCATGATGTAACACAGAGGCCACATATCGCAGGAGCACACTGCACGCATAGACAGAACAGGAAAAGAATGGCCAAGATCATCCCAATGACCATCAGAATCTTCCATCCCCATGCTGATATCAGTTCCCAGAGCCATCCCATTAATGACCAATCTCCTTTATCTAAATGAATAGATTCGGAAATTCTATGCAGTTTGGAGATGGCCTGGTATACTGTTGGAGCGTTATCTGGGACAAAAACACAGCAGCTCGACTGGATCAATGTACATACTCCACCCCGGTCTGCAAGTATGACATCTAATGCGACCCTGTTCTGAAGGGTCATAAGACGATCCGACTGGAGCTCAGCAGTCAAGTTACCAAGGGCACCAGCGGTTTCAGCCACAGTGGATTCAACCACTCTTATCAATTGCCTTATACTCCTGCTGTTACTTATTTGTCCCCAGAACGGCAGAAAACCCATTACGAAGTCCCCAAATTCTTGTCCTGCAGTGTCTTCTTCACTGAAGACGCCTCTAACTATCCTTGTCTTGTGGTAATCTGCCGCTGCTGTGTAGGTAGGGGGCAACAGGAACGAAACGAAGCATGTGCCCGAAAAGTCAGGGGGCAACCATGTAAAGGCTCTATCATGGCAGATGAAATAGGTACCCTTAGCTGCCAAAAGCGGAGGGGAGGTCTGAGATGCGAAGACATATGTCTCAGTGCAGACGCTTTCCCCTAGCTGAGCTCTGGGATTCTTGCCAGTACCTTGCAGACACAGGTGACCCTGATGGGGTACAAGCCAAATCAGGGAAGATATCTTAGCTTGCTGTTTCTCATTCATTGTGGCTTCATATCCGGTCATGTTCCATCCTAAATATGCCATTGTCTCATCTCTGGGGATAGTCTCGTAGGAGATATTGTCCTTCATCATGTCTATGATTCCTTTAACCAAAGCATTTTTCTTAGGGTTGTCTTCCGCAAAATGTAGGGGGTAGTGTGCATAGATGAATATCGTTCTGAATGCCCACACGGAACCATTGTGGCTAAAAGGCAGGATCAGATAAGGGATACCTTTATCTGCTGTGTGAGGCATAAGGCCACACACCCAACAGTTAGTTGTATTTATCACTAGTTGGTGTTGGTGCAAAAGCTGGATGAAGGAGTTATTAATGAACTCTAGTCTCCTAGCAGATTCATGTTTAGGGAGGAGTTGAAAAGAATGTGGGGAAACAGTGGAAGGAGGAGGTGCAGACGAGGTAGTGGGTGCCAATATCACATTGAAACAGAATAAAATATATCCTATAAAAAACATAAGTATACTAAATAACATAAAAATGCATAGCAGCAAAAACCGTTTCCTGGTTATCGTTTCACATATTCTCTTCTTGAAACTCAGTCTTTCAACATGTTCTCCATTTTGGAAAGATTCCATCCTCTAACCGTTGCCGTTCGTGGCGGTTGGTTTACTTCACTTAGGAGTGTTCTGAATGTTCCAGGCCGCCCTAGAACAAACCAGACCTGTAGACCTTGTGTCCACAGGCTACCCCCCTAAGTCTTTTCAGCCACGATCCTACAGCCGAACCCGGATGGAGGTTCAAAAAAATACAAAAAGCAAAAAGTCATTCAAAAATAATTTTCCATATTGGAGAACTTTGCTAAAGAGAAGAAAAGTAAACTATTTTATTTGTCCTTTATTCTTGGTCGTAGATTATAACAGTTAGTCCCAGGTATCGTGTGGTCCTGAAAAAGGAGTTCAGGTTCTGTAGTGTCCAATCGAACTGACGGTGATACTGCTGATTGTAAAATGTCATCACTTTCTTTCTCAGTGAGTGTTCCTTTTATTCGTGCATCGATGAAAGGCAGAAAACGTGGCACGGTTTCAGTCTCTGAGTCGGCGACACCTTCCTGGACCCACCGGTCATATGGCAGAGGTAGGGGTACCCTTTTGCAATGGGTCCCATGGATCCAGTGTTTCTTCCCTTCTACTCGAACAGCTGATCTTGTGGAGAGAAGAACAAGGTGCGGTCCGGTCCACCTGGGCTGCTCGTTTTTGGTTCGCTGAAAGTTCTTTATTAAAACCCAGGATCCAGGCTCAATAGGATGCCCTGGAGATTCAGAGACCGGAGGCAAGGTGTCGTGGACCTGTTGATGTAAGACACGCAATTTAGCCGTCAATTCATACAGATAGTCAAGCAAGACAGGATGCTCTATCTCACTAAACTTCTTGGGCCTAGGCACTCCCCATATATTGGCCGGGCGGCCAAAGACTATTTCGTAAGGACTAAGTTTCACTCGTGAATGCACAGTCATTCTGGTTGATAGGAGTGCTAAGGGTAGAGCGTCAGGCCATTTGAGACCAGAGCTCGCTTGTATCTTGGCCAATTTTAGCTTTAGAGTGCCGTTATAGCACTCCACTAATCCAGCTGATTGGGGGTGATTTGCAGCGTGAAACTTTTGGTTGATGCCTAGCCCTTCGCATACTTTCTTCATCACTTGACCCACAAATTCACTTCCATTGTCACTCCAGATCATTCTCGGCATTCCGAACCTAGGGAAGAACTCTTTCACAAGGGCTTTCGCTGTGGATAGCGCAGTATTGTCTTTTAGGGGATAGGCTTCCACCCATCTTGAAAAGGCACAAACAACAACGAGTACATATTTTAAGTTGTTGCACCTCTCCATGTGGATGAAATCTAGCTGCAAAACCTCAAACGGATACGTAGGAGGTGCAAAATGACCAGCTGGAGTTGGGGTTCCTCTACCAGGGTTGTGTTTCAGGCATACCATGCAATTTTTAACTACATTTTCTGCGCACTTGGGAATTCCTGCATTTTGCCATACTGGGGCCAACAACTTACAAATTCCTTTCACACTGATGTGAGCCATTCCATGAGCCATTGTAACTACTGCAAGCACATACGAATCAGGTAGCAACCATCTCTGATGTTCTGACAACTCGACCCAACAACCATTCGCATCCAATTTACCCGTACTTTCTCTCCACACACTCAATTCTCTCTCTGTGGCTTCAGCTTGAATCGATTTCACGCTTTCTATCGTGTCTTCACACATTCCAACATCACCAATCCATCTTGCAGGGCCCGCGACATACATTCGGCTCATCACATTCCTTGCCGTTTCTTTTGCGACCTCATCAGCAAATGCATTCCCACGACCAACATCATCAGTCACCTTTTTATGGGCGCTACACTTCACAATCGCAACTTGCAACGGTAAAGTAAGTGAATCAAGGAGCTCATTTACCAACTGACCATGCTGTATTTTAGTTCCATGCGAGGTCAGGAACCCACGTTCCTTCCACAAACGCCCAAAATTATGGGCCACACCAAATGCATATTGGCTATCGGTATAGATAGTCACTTTCATTCCTTTTGATACTGTACATGCTCTTGTTAGGGCTATTAACTCAGCTGCTTGGGCTGAATTATGTGGGATACGTGCAGCTTCAACAATCGTACCCAAAGTTGTCACAGCATACGCCGCAGTCGTGTCACCATTCGGGAGCTTAAAGCATGAACCATCCACCCACAAAGTACCATCACTCTTTGCAATGGGAGTTTCCAGAAGGTCTATTCTCCCTTTCGTTTCTTCTTCTGTTCTACAGAGACAATCATGTTGTTCAGAAGTATCTAACTCCGTCACAATTGGCAATAACGTAGCTGGGTTAAGTGTAGTGCATCTTTTTATATGTACATGGCTTGCTAACAATGTCAACTCGTAACCTGACAATCGAGCACTAGTTAAATGCTGTGTCTTGGTTCTGTTTAACAACGTGTCCACTGCATGTGGAACCATTACGATTAATGTGTTATTCATCACTAAACCAGCAGACTGGCGGATAGAAACAGCAGCTGCCGCTGCCGCTCTTAAGCAGCTCGGTAGTGCCTTAGCTACTGGGTCTAAGGTTGAAGAGAAATAGGCGCATGGACGCTCCCTGTCTCCAAACTGTTGTGTCAAAACTGCTAACGCACAACCTTCTTTCTCATGGACATACAATGTAAAAGGCTTGCTGTAGTTGGGGGTACCCAACACAGGAGCTGAACATAATGCATCACGTAATTCGACAAAACTTTTCTGACAATCTTCAGACCATGGGACGGGATTTGGTATATCTTTACAAGTTAATGCCACCAAGGGTTTGGCTATTAACGAAAAATTAGGTATCCATTGTCTGCAATATGATGTAATACCCAAGAAAGCACGCACTTCTCTTTGTGTTCTTGGCACACTCATTGCTGCAACAGCTCTGATTCTCTCTGGGGTCAGTTGCCTTCCCTCCTTCGAAAAGAGATGACCTAAATAGGTCACTTCTTTTTGACAATACTGTAACTTTGAAAGGGACACTTTGTGGTGTAAATCAGACAAATGACGCAATAATGACAATGTTGCTTCTTTGCAGATCTCCTTAGTATCTGCGGCAACTAGCAAATCATCGACATATTGAATGAGAGTGGCGCCATCAGGTAACATAAGAGTGTCAAGTTGTGCTTTCAAAGCCTGACTATAGATGGATGGACTTTCACAATAGCCTTGAGGAGCTCTCTTAAATCTGAAGCTTCGTCCTCCCAAATTGAAGCCAAAAATGTCCCTGCTCTCTTCTGCAATAGGGATGCTGAAGAAAGCATTCTTCAGGTCTATTACTGAGAACCAAGTGGCTGAAGCCGGAATCATTGTCAACAATGCAGTGATATCGGGGACGACTGGAAACTGTGGCACAACTATTTTCTTCACCTGTCTAAGATCAATTACAAACCTATAAACAGGTGGCTGAGTAGGGTCAGTATGCTTCAAGACAGGCAAAACAGGACTATTGCAAACATTGCCTCTTGTCTCTTCAATTACATCCTTCTCAATCAGATCACGAATAATTGCCATCAACGCTTTTTCCCCCTCACTAGAGATCTTGTATTGGGGAATACGTGGCATTTTAACATTGGCTTTTAATGTTATCACATATGGCTGAATTTCCAAAAGACCTACATCATTAGGTCCAGTAGCCCAAAGAGTATTAGGAAGAGACGAAAATTCTGGTGGAAATCTGTCCTTTGACAAATACATTGGTGAAACCACTTTCTTACCCAATGTGAGTTGCACTCCAGAAGGAGAGCAATACAATGTTGCATACAATCTTTTTAACAAATCTAATCCTAACAAGTTCTCGCCACAACCTGTTGTCAAAATAAGGGGTGTTTCAAATTTACAAGGTCCAACAGAAAGAGATATAGGGTTAGAAATCGGATTTCTAACTGGGGCGCCGGAAAAACCTACTGATACATTTGTTTCGCCAGACAAAGGTGCGCCAAGGAGTTTTGGGTGCATAATAGAACTCTTGGTAGCACCAGTATCCAACAGAAAAGGTTCTGACACACCTGATGCAATCACCTCAACATCTGCATCACAGGGCATGATGCCCCCTCCAGAACCAGTGGAGTTGCCATCCACTCACCCCATCTTCCCCAGGATGAAGCTCACTGGGCACTATTCCCCCTCCAGAACCAGTGGAGATAACATCCACTCTTCCCATCCTCCCAAGGATGAAGCTCACTGGGCATGATGCCCCCTCCAGAACCAGTGGAGATGCCATCCACTCACCTCATCCCCCCCAGGATGAAGCTTACTAGGCATGTTGCCCCTTCCAGAGAGAGTGAGCAAGTCACCCACTTGAGAGATTGTGGCCTTGTACTTCCCAGGACGCAGCACAAGGCATGTTGCCCCCTCCAGGAACAGTGGTGTTGTACCACCTTCAGGCTGAGGTGCCCTCTGTTCCCGGTCCCCCTGAGGTACTTAGCTATTTTAAACCTGATGCCCCTGCAGTGTTCTCTCCGTGTTGTTGCAGGAGTGAGGTGGGGCCTTGGACTTTGTTATGTGGCCCTGTGGCCCACGGACATTGAGGACTGGGCACTGTCCCTTGCATTGTAAATATGTATACACTTTTTTGATTTGGATGCACGTATTTCAACAACATTTATCTTATTACAACCTTTCTACACTATAGTAGTTGTCCTTGCATTATTCCTGAGGGGTACAGGGTGAAAATGTTATGTTACTGCATTTGGTTGTGTGTGTGGTGTTGGGGGTGGGGGTGTTGCATGTGCTTGTGTCACTCTCTTTTTCCTCCCCCCCTCCGCTGTGTGTTAGTCAGCAGTACTCACTGTAGTCATCTAGGTAGTCGTGGGTGTTCTTAATGGAGCAGGACGTAAAACAGCATTGGAAAGACATGCAAATAGGGCTCCATGGTGGCGTGGTTGTTCCCTGTGTCTCCAGAGGTGAGTTGTTTCCCTTCTGTGCAGTGTTTCCACCTAGCTTTTGATGTCGTTAGTACCGCCCCGGAAAAGGTGGTGGATAGGTGTGTCATATTACTGTAGGCGGAACGTTGTCCTCCACCTGGCTGTTGGTGGTTACCGCCATCGTCCTTGTTGATTCCGCCCTGGCGGTCGGTGTGTTAAAGTGGCTGTCTGTCTGAGCTGTTTCCGCCGTGGTCATAATCCCATATGTATTACTGCCGGCCTGTTGGCAGTATCAATGCCACTTTATCACCAACCGCCATGGTTGTAATGAGGGCCATAGTGATTTAATTTACATATCCAAAAATATATTGCATATAGCAAAAAGGAGTCCCATTAACTAGAACCTCTGACATATACCACATCCATAAAACAACATAAAACACAAAGCAAAACAGGTTTCAAACAAATGGCCATAAGCGACTCCACAGAAAGTGATAAACAATGTTCATTTTTGCCCTAAAACCCAGTACAATTTGAGTTCATTATGTCTCAGTCAAAGACGTTTCGACCCTCTACATAATGTGGGGTCTCATCAGGACAAAGTGATTGGGTCAGAGACGCCTTTTCAAAAAATGAAAACCACTTTTGCCAAGTGCATATCCCAACATATCAATGTTACCTACCCCCTATCAATATAGCAGTCAAAGTGGGAAATTACTAAGGGGGTCATTCTGACCCTGGCGGTAAATACCGCCAGGGCGGAGGTTGGCGGTAGCACCGCCAACAGGCTGGCGGTGCACCGCCGGGCATTCTGACTACCGCCGACTTTCCGCTGCCCATGGGAATCCGCCATGGCGGCGCAGCTTGCTGCGCCGCCATGGGGATTCTGACACCGCATAGCGCCATCCTGTTCCTGGCGGTTCGCCCGCCAGGAACAGGATGGCGGTATGGGGTGCCGTGGGGCCCCTGGGGGCCCCTGACGTGCCCATGCCAATGGCATGGGCACTGCAGGGGCCCCCATAAGAGGGCCCCACAAAGAATTTCAGTGTCTGCTTTGCAGACACTGAAATTCGCGACGGGTGCAACTGCACCCGTCGCACCCTCCCACTCCGCCGGCTCCATTCTGAGCCGGCGTCCTCGTGGGAAGGGAGTTTCCCGCTGGGCTGGCGGGCGGACTTTCGGCGGTCGCCCCCCAGCCCAGTGGGAAACCCAGAATGACCGCCGCGGTCTTTTGACCGCGGTACGGTCTTCTGGCGGTTCCCGCTTGGCGGGCGGCTACCGCCGCCCGCCAAGCTTAGAATCACCCCCTAAATGTTGATAAACCTCCAAATGTATGCTATTTCTAACCACAACCAACAATCGTCCGTTACTCAAAGATAGAAAAATTATGTCAGGAGTGGCAAACTATTTTTAATTAAAAAACTTACCCCTTCAAACAAACTTACAAAAGATTAAAGAGTCAAAAAGGCTCAATGGACTTTGAGTGGAAAATGAATGGGAGTAGCCAATCATACCTCGCATAATATAATTCATGACCCGCTATTAATATTCCTGAGAATTAGCAATCAAGGCCACAATCACCTGACAAAGAAAGTGCGCCAAGGCGTTACTCTCACAACTTAAACTGACCAAGGGACACCATGCTTGTCCCAAAATATACACCAGTATCCCAGCTGAGACGGAAATGAAGTGACAAATAATGATGTCCTCCAAATGAGTCAAGAATGCAATGTTAGAAATGGGGTCTTTCGTTGGCAGTCAGGTTACCCACTGTCCAAGCAAGGACCCTCACTCTAGTCAGGGTAAATCACACACAATCCAAATTATCCTGTGCCCACCCTCTGGTAGCTTGGCACTGAGCAGTCAGGCTTAACTTAGAAGGCAATGTGTAAAGTATTTGTGCAATAAATCATACAATAACACCATATAGCACCATGAAAATACACCACACACTGTTTAGAAAAATATATAATATTTATGTGGATATTTGCAGGTCAAAATTATAAAAGATGCAATATGAAAATGTAAAGATATCACTGGAAAGTGATATAAAGGCCCTCATTACAACCCTGCGGTCGGTGTTAAATCGGCGCTAAGACTGCCAACAGGCCGGCGGAAAAAAATTGAATCACGACCGTGGCGGAAACCGCCAACAAAGACAGCCACTTTAACACTCTGACCACGACGGAGGTACAAACAAACAGCGTGACGGTCACCGTCAACAGACAGGCGGGAGACAATGTACTGCCCACAGTATCACAACCTACCAATCTGCCACCTTTTCTGGGTCGGATTCACCGCAAACAAAAACACAGCGGAAACAGGACTTCGAAGGGAAAACGCTCACCCCTGCACACCCCACGAGGAACCAGGACGCCATGGAATCAGAGCTCCACATTTTACCAGCCTTTATCTTCTTGCTCCTCTACCAGGAGCACGAACGCCGGCGGCGAAGACCACGGTGAGAACTGCACCTATGACACAGGGGAGGGGGGAGGGAAAAAACAGTGACACACACACGCAACACCCTCGACCCCACCCTCATCCACGACATCACACACACTAACACAGCATGATACATTACAGTTACACCCCCACTACCCCCCGGAAGAATGCAAAGACAAAAGGAAATGAGGTGAACGATTGTAATATATTAAAATTCAGTAGTCAAATAATATACATACACTATATACAAATATATACAACAAGAATATTAGTCCAAGGTATTCCACCATTAAAGTCCGTGGACCACTGGGCCCACACTGCATGGGCGAGGCCCACACAAGATACCCGAACATGACGAAGAGAACACTGCAAGGGCATCAGATAGAAATAAAACAGGCACCTCAGGGGGAAGGGAAAGGGTGGGCACCTCAGCCGGTTATTGCATGACGCCAAATCCACAAGGGGGCCCCATGCCCACTGTTCAATCCTGAGGAGTGCAAAGCCACAGTCTCACAAGTCTCTACAGTGGGTGGGTTGCCCACTGGTATATCCTGGGGAGTGCAAAACCACAGTCTCTCAAGTTTCTACAGTGGGTGGTTTGCCCACTGTTCAATCCTGGGGAGTGCAAAGCCACAGTCTCTCAAGTCTCTACAGTGGGTGGTTTGCCCACTGTTCAATCCTGGGGAGTGCAAAGCCACAGTCTCACAAGTCTCTACAGTGGGTGGTTTGCCCACTGTTCAATCCTGGGGAGTGCAAAGCCACAGTCTCTCTAGTGGATAACAGTCTCGACTGGTTCTGGAGGGAGCTTGGTGCCCAGAGTGCTTCATCCTGCCAAGGACAGAGGTAATGGATGTAAATCTCCACTGGTTCTGGAGGGGGCTTGGTGCCCAGAGTGCTTAATCCTAACTACCAAGGACAGAGGTAGTGGATGTAAATCTCCACTGGTTCTGGAGGGGGCTTGGTGCCCAGAGTGCTTCATCCTGACAAGGACAGAGGTAGTGGATGTAAATCTCCACTGATTCTGGAGGGGGCTTGGTGCCCAGAGTGCTTCATCCTGCTCGTGGCGGCCTCAGTAGCGTCAGTGCTTTTGGCGCTCATGGGCCTACGGTGTTAGTGGCGGCGGTGTCTTTGCCAGCGGTGCTTGTGGCGGCTGTGTCCTTGGTAGCGGTGCTTGTGGCGGCGGTGTCCTCGGCAGCAGTGCTTGTGGCGCTGGTGTCCTTGGCAGTGGTGCTTGTGGCGGCAGTGTCTTTGGCAGCGGTGCTTGTGGCGGCGGTGTCCTTGGCAGCGGTGCTTGTGGCGGCGGTGTCCTTGGCAGCGGTATTTGTGGCGGCGGTGTCCTTGGCAGCGCTTCAGCTGCTGGTGGTCCTGTCTGGGGGCTGCTGCTGGCGGTCGCCTCCTGGGCAGCGGGGCTGCTGCTGGCGCTCGCCTCCTGGGCAGCAGGGCTGCTGCTGGCGCTCGCCTCCTGGGCAGTGGGGCTGCTGCTGGAGGTCCTGTCTGGGGCAGCGGGGCTGCTGCTGGCGGTCGCCTCCTGGGCAGCGGGGCTGATGCTGGCGGTCTTCTCTGGGACAGCGGGGCTGCTGCTGGCGGTCCTGTCTGGGGCAGCGGGGCAGCTGCTGGCCTGGTTCTGGGCAGCGGGGCTGATGGCTGTCTTCTCTGCTGTGCAGATCTTCCCAGACTTGCCGAGTTTCTTGTGCCCCTTCCCCACCTTGGAAGTTGTCGCAGCTGACTCCCCACTCCCTGGGAGTGGCTTTGGTGGCTGTTGTCTTCCCCCTCTCCCGCCGGGCACTGCCCAACTTTTGATGCTTGACAGGTGGGGTACTGTCCGTGCTGTGGCTCCTTGCCACACTGGCTGCCCTGCTGCCTGGTGTACTCCAGAATCTGGTGACTACTGGCACCACTGGTCCCGCCGATGTTGGGGCTGAGGTGCTAGGTTGGGACCTGGAGAGTCGGGCCCTAGGAGACTGACGCGGTGGGGAGGTGAGGAAAAGAGGTCAAGGGTGGACAGGAAAAGTTTCTTAGGAACACTGTGACGGGTAGCTGCAGGGGGTTTGGGAGTGGAAGAAGAGGTTGTGGTTGTAGGAGGTGTACGTTTGGTGACTTTGGGTGAAGGTGCATGCGCCGGAGGCTGTCGTGAGGTGGATGGCTGTTGGGTGAGTGTGTGTCTGCGTTTGTGTACCTTGGCAGGTGGCATCACAGACTCACTGGGAGAGGACACAGGGGATGTGTGAATGGTAGTGGGGGTGGTGACTGCACGTGAGCGGTGTGTGGTGGTGGGTGTGCTGGTGATGGAAGTAGTGGCTGTATATGTAGTGCATGCAGGTGTGAGTGGAGATGAGACTGGGGGGGAGGAGGGAGATGAGGAGGAGGGGACACAGTGGAGGCAGTGGATGTTGCTATATCTGCATGTGTGTGATGCTTGCGCGAGTGCCTGTGGGATATGTGGTGCTTATGTTTGCCTGAGCTTTCTTTGTGTGTTGAGGTGTGTGCATGCTGGTCTGATGGTGTGCTTGGGGTAGGCTGAGGTACAGGGGATTGGGTCTGGGTGAGGAAGTTGGAGGGGGGAGGCTAGAGACAGGGACAATGGCTGCCATCAGTGCTGAGGCCAGAGTCTGAAAAGCTCGCTGAAGGACTGCCTGACCAGAATGAAGGCCCTCCAGGAATACATTGGTTTGTTGCAACTGCCTCTCTACACCCTGGATGGCATTCAAAATGGTAGACTGCCCAACAGTGAGGGACCTGAGGAGGTCAATGGCCTCCTCACTGAGGGCAGCAGGGGTGACTGGGGCAGGGGCTGAGGTGCCTGGGGCGAAGGAGATGCTTACCCTCCAGGGTGAGCGGGCACGGGGCAAAGGATGAGGGGCTGCTGGGAGGGCGGTGCTGAAGGGGGGGTGGTGGCTGTACCTGTAGATGCGGGGGGCACAGATGGGGCCGCCACGACAAGGGAGCTCCCATCAGAGAACGAGTCCGTATTACTGGTGTCAGCTCCTATCCCCACCGTGGAGCTTCCCTCACCCTCCGTCCCACTGGTGAAATCAGACTCCGTAGTGTCGCCCTCCAGGGCCATGTGGGATGCAGCTCCTTCCTGCTCCGGTGCCACTGCTCCTCCGGCACACATGTACAGGGAGACCACAAAAAGGGGGGGATACAGAAGAAAGACATGTTGAGTGCATGTATTACAGCTAACGTTGATGGACACGACAGACACAGAAGCCCCCTGCACTACGCCGCGCACTTGGGGTCCACTATTCAATCCCTGGGACATGGCCTACAAGGCTATGGCCGATATCTGCACACATGGATGTCACAGTGACTATGTGTAGTTGCACTGTACCCAGGTGGGGTGGGGTGCCACAGGGTCTGCCTGAAAAAGGGGACTTAACTAGCACACTCGCCCTGGCCTAGGGAAACCCACAGCCCACCTCTACCACCCTGACACCTCCACTGCGCGCTGAGTCAGCAGAATGAGAGTGTACTCACCCCCTTGTTGCTGCTGTGATGCCCTCAAGCACCTATCCAACTCTGGGTACGCCACCGCCAGGATCCTGAATATCAGGGGGGTCATGGTGCGACGGACACCCCTCCCACGTTGGGAGGCCATCCCCAGCTGGGCCTCCGCCGTCTTCTTGCTCCAGCGGCGACTGTCCTCCTATCTTTTCCGGCAGTGGGTGCTCCATCTGTGATAGACCCCCAGGGTCCGGACGTCCTTGGAGCTGGCACGCCAAATATCCTTCTTCTGGTGGGCGCTGACCTACATGAATTGTACAGGGGAAAAAGAGAGGTTATTACCAACTGCACCATCACAGTCATTGGCCCGCATCCCTATCCTTGCCATGTGGCACGTGCACTCACCTTCGTTTCATGACGCATCATTCTCCCCCCCTATCTTTCATCCACACCACTCCACACAGGCATTGCCCATACAGCATGCTCACAGTGTACTTACTTGTTTGTCTGGAGGACCGTAGAGTAGCGTGTTCTGTGGGAGGACCCCATCCCCGAGAGCAAAGCAAGAGAGCGGCAAGACAGCAGGGCAACAGCAAGGCAGCAGTCCTTTGTAGAAAGCAGTCAGGTGAGTCCTTTAGGCAGCCAGGCAGTTCTTCTTGTCAGGGTGCAGGTTCTGGTTCAGGTTTCTTCTCCAGGAAGTGTCTGAGGTGGTAGGGCAGAGGCCCTGAGAAATACCCAAATGTGCCTTTGAAGTGGGGGAGACTTCAAAGAGTGGCTTAGAAGTGCACCAGGTACCCTTTCAGTTCAATCCTGTCTGCCAGGGTCTCAGTAGGGGGTGTGGCAGTCCTTTGTGGGAGAGCAGGCCCTCCACCCTCCCAGCCCAGGAAGACCCATTCAAAATGCAGATGTATGCAAGTGAGGCTGAGTACCCTGTGTTTGGGGTGTGTCTGAGTGAATGCACAAGGAGCTGTCAACTAAACCCAGCCAGATGTGGATTGTAAGGCACAGAAAGATTAAAGTGCAGAGAAATGCTCACTTTCTAAAAGTGGCATTTCTAAAATAGTAATATTAAACCCAACTTCACCAGTCAGCAGGATTTTGTGTTACCATTCTGGCCATACTAAATATGACTTTCCTACTCCTTTCAGATCAGCCTCTACCACTTCAACAATGTATGAGGGCAGCCCCAATGTTAGCCTATGAATAGAGCAGGCCTCACAGTAGTGTAAAAACAAATTTAGGAGTTTTACACTACCAGGACATGTAAACTACACAGGTACATGTCCTGCCTTTTACCCACACAGCACCCTGCTCTAGGGGTTACCTAGGGCACACATTAGGGGTGACCTATATGTAGAAAAAGGGGAGTTTTAGGCTTGGCAAGTACTTTTAAATGGCAAGTCGAAGTGACAGTGAAACTGCACACACAGGCCTTGCATAGGGACTTACAAGTAAATCAAATAGTCCAATTTGGTGTGATCCAAGGTTACCATGTTTAAAGGGAGAGAGCATATGCACTTTAGCACTGGTTAGCAGTGGTAAAGTGTGCAGAGTCTAAAAGCCAGCAAAAACAGTGTCCAAAAAGGGGAGGGAGGCAGGCAAAGAGTTAGGGGTGACCACCCTAAGGCTGTCAGGTCTAACATGCAGACACTAGACCGCATACTTGCGTTTGTCATAAAAAATTATACCTAACAATTGAAAGAGAAAATGGTGAAGAGAGAACAGATTAAAAAGAATGAATACTGTCAGATAATAATACTGATTAAAATTACTAACTAAAAAGAAACAAAGATAAAAAAAAGATAAAAGAGGAAAGAAAAAAGAAAAAGGAAAAAAGAAAAAAGAGAGAAAGAAAAAAGAACAAAACGAAAGACAAAAAATGAGGCCACAAACAATGATGTCATCCAAATGAGACAAAATTGCAACCACTAGCCTGCATACTAGAGTTTGTAAGAATATAATATACCTAAGTATCGAAAGAGAAAAAGGAAGAAGCAAAAATGAAAAAGAGTGAAGACAGACAGATATTACTAACTAACATTACTATCTAAAAGGAAGAAAGATACAAAAAAGGAAGAACGACCTACTCCTCTGGACATTAGGAACTGCCTGTGACTGCCAGCAGAAGTCATCATTGCGGTAGGCAGTTGCAATAGTGGTGGACACAGCCATAGACTAACGTTGTTGCCAATGGTGGTCGCAGGCCAGTGTCCGCCGGCAGTGACGGCCATGTGCATGGGAGACATGACCACCATGTTCTGAAAAATCCCTCACTCCTGACACTACTACCAACAAGACCTCCACTACCTGAGCTGCTGTGTATCACTTCTGGGAGCAATCATGCCACATCCAACAGGTGATAGGGCCCCTGCCATCTCCCCAGAGGAGCTGGAGAGGCGAGTGGAGGAGGTATGGACAGCTTTATAGTGCATGCCCATGTGGGCCAGAATGTCAAGTCAAGGCCATGGAGATGTAGTCAGTGTGGCATCAGTGGGAGAGTAAATGTGCATATAACTTTGTTCAGTGGCAGATGTTGAATCCTTAGATTTTGATGTGTGTTGTTGACTGCACCCTGTTGTATCTTACGTTAAATGCACAAAACTAGGTGAGGTGACATTCCAGCCACCCCCACTTGACAATGGATGTTGTTAATGTGAAACACATGTATTTACATGACAGCATAATCTGCGTATGCATGTTCCATATGTCAGGTGTGTGTGTAATGTTGAGCTACGTATATCTTGACACTGAGATTTCAAGCCACATCCGGCCTTACTAACCTGTCATTCTGCAGGCATATCCTGACTCACCTTACACACTACATGCCAAATTGGTGTCGGCTACATGATGCATTGTTATGCATGGAAGTGATGGGAATGGCGTTTCATGTAGAATCTGTCTGCTCAGCCTGTGGAGACCAGGGCCTGTCAATTGTATCTCCCAGTACTGGTCCGAGTCAAGGCTGGTGTTGAGTCATTTTGACTATGCAACTGTTAGCCTGTACCCACTCCCTGTATCCCAGTACATCCTGTTATGTGAACCAATCTAGGCTTTGCACTAAAATGCAGCTTATTGAGGTACCTTCCCTGATGACTATGTACATGGTTTTAGTAGCGAGTCAGTGAACTGTGATTAATGTACACTTGGCATCACTGTCAATGTGTGTCTCTGATAGGACCCTTATTCCTGCAGCCGTGTTGTCATCAGCATACAGGTCAAATTTGTTGTCTGCAGGCTTACAGCATAAATGGTAGTGTCACAGTGCAGACAGTGTGATGAATCCCGGTAACCCGTGATATGTGACTCATTTGTTTAGTCACATTGCAGAAAATGGTGAATACTTGTCTTTGTTGGATGCCATCTCTGTAGGATGGACACATATGTCCAGAAGCATGTTCTGCAGCACATGTACATGACACAGACCCCTAATTCCTGAGGTGGCATGAGTGTGCATTTGTTAGTCCACATGTCCACACAAGTACAGATTAGATACCTTCTGTACCCACCATGCCTGTCTTCTTCATTTCTACCCATGTGTAGTGTCAGGTTTTGTGCCCTGGCAGTAGGCTGTAGTAAATCTTGGTAGAGTCCCATCCTCACAGATTGTGAGTGTAATGCCTATGGAGTCTACCTTTCAGAAGCCACAGAGTTGTGATGTGTCCTGTAGTTCTTCAGATCTCAATCAGATTGCTAGAGCATGTCCCACAAGATGTCAGTTGCCCTACCTAGTCAGTGGAGGGCCTGAGTAGGGTGGTGGGTTGGTCTGCAGATTGGGGAGTGTTTGTAGTCATGCCCCTGTACTCAGTGGCTGGTTTGTGGCACACTTGGGCAAAAAGGAATGTTCATAGCTTTGTGTACTGACACGTATGTGATTCAGCCATTTTGGATAGGACTTGTGGACACAATTTCTTGTCTTGTCTTTTGCATCCATTCAGGTCATCGCCCTTCAGAAAAAAGGGAATTGAAAACCCTTTGCCAAGAAGGTGAGGACCCTGGGGCTCCAAAGCCGGAGGAGTTCCCACTGCAGAAAGAGAGAGGGAGGACATAAGACACTGGGCCCAGAAGATTGCAGAGGCAGAGCTGGGGCTGTTCTCCAAAGGTGGGCAGGGGGGCCATCAGAATATGACTTCCCATAATGGCCTACATTCTTGCAGTGGCCTACCTGGACCTGGATGGGCATTTGAGTGAAGCACAACAACCACACGGGGGTGATAAGTCAGTAATCCATGTTGTAGGAGGCTGGCCTGGCTTGTAGAGGTGTTTCCAGCAGCTTAGGCTGATAGAAGGTAGCTATGGCAAAGCAGCTTAGGCTGAACCAGGAGACATGTAAAGCTCCTACTATACCACTGGTGTCATATGCACAATATCATAAGAAAACACAATACACAGAAGTACTAAAAATAAAGGTACTTTATTTTTATGAAAATATGCCAAAAGTATCTCAGTGAGTACCCTCAGTATGAGGATAAGATATATACACAAGATATATGTACACAAACCAAAATTATGCAGGTAATAGCAAGAAAAGTAATGCAAGCAGTGTAAAGTTACAATAGATTGCAATAGGAGCACATAGGTATAGGGGCAACACAAACCATATACTCCAAAAGTGGAATGCGAACCACAAATGGACCCCAAACCTATGTGAGCTTGTAGAGGGTCGTTGGGACTGTAAGAAAACAGTGAGGGTTAGAAAAATAGCCCACCCCAAGACCCTGAAAGGTAGGTGTAAAGTGCACCTACTACCCCCAGAGAGCACAGAAGTCATGATAGGGGGATTCTGCAGGAAGAACAATCACAGCAATGCAACAACAGTGGATTTCCGGACCTGAGTACCTGTAAGACAAGGGGACCAAGTCCAAGAGTCGCGACAGCGTCGAGAGTGGGCAGGAGCCCAGGAAATGCCAGCTGAGGGTGCAAGGAAGCTGCCACCTGTTGGAAGAAGCTTGGAGTTCTGCAAGAAAGAAGAGGACTAGGAACTCCTCCTTTGGAGGATGGAAGTCACACGTCATGATGAAGCTTGCAGAGGTGTTCCCACGCAGAAAGACCACAAACAAGCCTTGCTAGCTGCAAGGGTCGCAGTAACGGTTTTTGGGTGCTGCTGTGTCCCAGGAGGGACCAGGATGTTGCCACTTGGAAGAGGAAACAGAGGGAGTGCCCAGAAAGTCAGGGAGCCCTCACAGAAGCAGGCAGAACCCGCAGAAGTACCTGAACAGGTGTTTGGAAGAAAAGTGAACAGGAGTCCACCTGAAGTCACAAAAGGGAGTCCCACGACGCAGGAGGACAACTCAGAATGTTGTGCACTGCAGGTTAGAGTGTCGGGGACCCAGGCTTGGCTGTGCACAAAGGAAATCCTGGAAGAGTGCACAGGAGCCAGAGCAGCTGCAAATCACGAGGTACCCAGCAATGCAGTCTAGCGTGGGGAGGCAAGGATTTACCTACATCAAACTTAGACTGAAGAGTCACTGGACTGTGGGAGTCACTTGGACAGAGTTGCTGAGTTCCAGGGACCACGCTCGTAGTGCTGAGAGGGGACCCAGAGGACCAGTGATGTAGTCTTTTGGTGCCTGCGGTTGCAGGGGGAAGATTCCGTCTACCCACGGGAAATTTCTTCAGAGCTCCTGGTGCAGAGAGGAGGCAGGCTACCCCCAGAGCATGCACCACCTGGAAACAGTCGAGAAAGCCGGCAGGATGAAGCAATACAAGGTTGCTAGTAGTCGTCTTGCTAATTTGTTGCGGTTTTGCAGGTGTCCTGAGCAGTCAGCGGTCGATCCTTTGGCAAAAGGTGAAGAGGGAGATGCAGAGGAACTCTGGTGAGCTCTTGCATTCGTTATCTGAAGAATTCCCCAAAGCAGAGACCCTAAATAACCAGAAATGGAGGTTTGGCTACTTAGGAAGGAGGATTGGCTACCAAGAGAGGTAAGAGTCTATCAGAAGGAGCCTCTGACGTCACCTTCTGGCACTGGCCACTCAGAGCAGTCCAGTGTGCCACAGACACTCTGTTTCCAAGATGGCAGAGGTCTGGGACACACTAGAGGAGCAGGGGAGTGGTCACTCCCCTTTCCTTTGTCCAGTTTTGCGCCAGAGCAGGGCTGGGGGATCCCTAAATCGCTGTAGACTGGCTTATGAAGAGATGGGCACCATCTGTGCCCATCAATGCATTTCCAGAGGCCGGGGGAGGCTACTCCTCTCCAGCCTTCACACCTATTTCCAAAGGGAGAGGGTGTTACACCCTCTCTCAGAGGAAATCCTTTGTTCTGCCTTCCTGGGCCAGGGCTGCCTGGATCCCAGAGGGCAGAAACCTGTCTCAGGGATTGGCAGCAGCAGCAGCTGCAGTGGAGACCCCGGAAAGGCAGTTTGGCAGTACCCGGGATCTGTGCTAGAGACCCGGGGGATCATGGAATTGTCCCCCCAATGCCAGAATGACATTGGGGTGACAATTCCATGATCTTAGACATGTTACATGGCCATGTTCGGAGTTACCATTGTGACGCTATACATAGGTAGTGACCTATGTATAGTGCACACGTGCAATGGTGTCCCCGCACTCACAAAGTCCGGGGAATTTGCTCTGAACGATGTGGGGACACCTTGGCTAGTGCCAGGGTGCCCACACACTAAGTAACTTTGCACCAAACCTTCACCAGGTGAAGGTTAGACATATAGGTGATTTATAAGTTACTTAAGTGCAGTGGTAAATGGCTGTGAAATAATGTGGATGTTATTTCACTCAGGCTGCACTGGCAGGCCTGTGTAAGAATTGTCAGAGCTCCCTATGGGTGGCAAAAGAAATGCTGCAGCCCATAGGGATTTCCTGGAACCCCAACACCCTGGGTACCTCAGTACCATATACTAGGGAATGATATGGGTGTACCAGTATGCCAATGTGAATTGGTAAATTTTGTCACTAGCCTGTTAGTGACAAATTTGGAAAGCAGAGAGAGCATAACCACTGAGGTTCTGGTTAGCAGAGCCTCAGTGAGACAGTTGGGCATCACACAGGGAACACATATAGGCCACAAACTTATGAGCACTGGGGTCCTGGCTAGCAGGGTCACAGTGGCACATAACAAACATACTGACAACATAGGGTCCTCACTATGAGCACTGGGCCCTGGCTAGCAGGATCCCAGTGATACAGTGAAAACACCCTGACATATACTCACAAACAGGCCAAAAGTGGGGGTAACAAGGCTAGAAAGAGGCTACTTTCTCACACATGCCTGTCCCATTGTCAGGTGATTGAGAGCGTACTAACCGCTCCCCTTGATAATTAGGGATGAGCCATGTGTCACACAGTAGATGGGAGATTGTGTTCACATGTCATGTGTATCAAACTGGTCATTCTTGCCCTCTGAACCTGGGACCTGGTACAAACCTGGGGGGAGTCCTCAACCAACTTACTAAGCAAGGATCACAAATGGCTGTGTATAGTGATCATTCATGCACTTTCTATTTTTGTTGTGGGTGTAATTTCTGACCAATAGATCACTTCCCCTGAAAGTCACAGACAAAAGATAAATTGGTTATGGATCACTGTCCTTTGCCATGTGTCTGGGCATTTATGTATGTGTAGACATCTGCCACTCATAAGCAATTTATCTTCAGTGTATGATGGGTACTGCTGCCTCAATGCAATCTGTGATGTGTTGGTGCCCAGCATAGATATGACATGGCTTACATGGCTAATGGTTTGCAGGTGTAGCAAACTACTTTCCCTTGGTAGGTGGGGAATGTCCATTGAGTAGAATTATGTCCCATGACTGTAGCCAACACTCCTTGTGACTATATGTCAGCATGTGTCCTTTTCTTTTCAGGAAACATCCTTAATCTTCAATTTCATTAATGTTCTACCCATGTTGATGGAATGATGTCTGTATTCCCTCACATATATGTGCATGGAAAACTGTTTTGGAATAGTACATTTACAATGGTGGTCCATTTCATGTTGTGCCACAGACAGGAGTGTATCAGCATTTTGTATTGCCTGACAGATGCTTTCATGCGTGATAGTGTGTCATTTAGCTTGTAGGACTGAAGTAGCAATGAGGTACACGACAGATAAGCCCAAATTATGGAACCACCCTGTGTTTATCTATGCCCTTGACGTGGCATCAAGTGGAAAGGTTTACTGCACATGTTTAGTGATTGCGGATTGTTCCCTGACTGTTGTTATGCATCATGAAGTGACACGTGTTTAGCTTTAGGCATTCATCCACAGACAGATACCATGTCTAAGATGTGAATAGTGATGTTTGTCCTCTTTGGACAACAAGTTGGGGTCCTTCTATTAGTCCTTCCAAGTTTTGCATCCCTTCAACATGCAAGGTACAGATGTTTACTACAGACACACTGAGATGATGTCATTGTAATGGGTGTCAGACATTAGTGGTGACTATCCTGAGGCATTGTTGTATGTATTCTGGAGACATCTCTCCCTGACATATTGGACTTGACGTCAATGATGTTCCTTTCTAAGATACATGTGAGGCCTATCTGAGAGACATTGAAACTACCTCCTCGACTCTATTGGGAGAGGTGTTACTTTTTGAGCTGCACATTTTTAAAATGTGCCCATTGTGACATGGGTATTTCCATGTGAACTACTCCAGAGTATTGCACTTTTGTATTAGAGATAGCTGGATTTCATTGGCATTGTATCAAATTGTTGATACGTCATGTAAGTGCAAATAGATATGTGCATAAACTTGTGTGTGAATTATGGGAAGATACTTTATGAAGGGATGCTATTGTTGACTGCAAGTTAAATGGGGTCTGCTGCATGTGGCACAGCTAGGAGGATGGAGATATCACCTAGTTGTTCTATGGTTATTGTGGTTGCAAGACTTCTCCCATGCAATTGTATTTGTCTGAGATCCTGATCAGCCTGTGGTTAACTTTGGTAAGTCCAGATGGCATGCATACATATGTTATGGCACATGACTGTGTCACTTAGGTGAAAGTTTTTGATGGAGTCCACTTGACATTATGGTATTGTTTGTCAATCAGAGTTGTGATTGAAGTGTTATCATGCACATGTTATGGCCCTATTTCCCATTCTTTTTGTGGCAACAGCACAGACAGGTCAAGGAGATGGGGCACAGCTGAGTGGGGAAGCATGTGGCCACTGGACCTTGGGTTAAGATACCATGACACAGAAGGACACAGTGGCCTGGAGGCCAAGAGGAGTGCCACAGGGGAGATGGGATCCATATCCTCATCATTGGATTTCTCCACCAGTGGTCACAACGTAGTTGTAGTAGACCCATCCGGGACCCCCAGCACCATCCTTGTCTACCAACCTCCATTCTATCACCACCGTCCCTGTTGCTCCCTACCTAGATTGCCGTGCCTGCTCACCAAAGAGGGTGGACATTTACTTTGCAGCAGGCACCTCTGCCCCAGCCCCTGTCACCCCTGCTGTCCAGAGTGAGGAGGCTACTGACCTCCTGAGAAGTATTTCTGTGGGTGAGATAGCCATTGTGAATGCCATCCAGGGACTGGCAGTCAACTCCAACAGACTAATGCATACCTGGAAGGCATTCATGGTGCAATGTTTGGAGATCTTTTCAGACTCTTGGATCTACACTGATGGCAGTCAGTCATCCCCCCCTCAATGCTGTCCCCCTCTACCTCTCTCTTCACAGTCTAAATCCCCCCTTCTCCTAACTAGCTAAAGCACACAAACAGATTCTCATGCATCCACCTCAACAGCCAAACGTAGCCCACACAAACACAAGCACCACACAACACACTGGCATGCACACAAACAAGATCCACCCAAAAAAACAGCTAAACTCACAACTTCCCCTGACACCCCACCACGCACAGCATCACACACACTTCACGAATACCTATAAACGCCATCACAACAGTCACTGACACAGCCACCACACCCATCCTTCCCACAGACACCACTGAAGCAGACTCTCGGAAATCCACCTCAAGAACCACACCGCAGATACCACAACTACCGACATTTACCACATGTACCATACCTGCAGTCACCACCCCAACAGACACCCACCCACCTACCATAGCATCCCTCAGCACCTCTACCCCCTGTGCCCAAGACACATAAATGCCCTCATTCACCCATCCAACAGACACCCACGACACACAAGCATACCTCCCATACGCAAGCACCCAAGACATCCATACCTATACACCTACACCTTCAACCTCCAAATCCTGTTTACCTTCTGATGACCGTACCCATGCATCTAAAAAAGTTTTCCTATTTGACCTGAACCTTTGCACTGTTTCTCCCACCCCCATACTAGACTCAGAAGGACCCCACCCAGCTCCCAGTCCATCCCTTCCACCTCCACCGTCTCACCTGCCCTCCTGCAAGTAGCCATTCCCCTTCCCCCTGAAGAAGTCCACCCCTCCCAAAAAAGCCCACCCCATCCCAAGAAGATGACTACACCTCCCAAGCCCAAACCTCCCTCCCAAATCTGCCCCCACTCTCCGGAAAATCCCTGAGATGCCTGTCTGCTACCTTGAATCCCCTTCCAGTGGAGGTTACATGGCAGTTAGGAGTCATGTTGTGGCTCAACAGTCGGACATTTTTGGGGGTTTTCTTGGTCTGGCCAATGGCCTTTGGACATTTATAGTTGTTCAAGTTAATAAACCCAACAGTTGTTTTGTTTTGGCCTCCAATTCCTCTTCTAGCTTTCTGTTGTTCCTAAGTGACATTGGTTGTGTGTTTCCAGTTGTGTATTTTTGGCCCTGCTTGATGCTCCACTTGCTGTTGTTAGCAGTATGTGATTTTGTTTGCAGTGCAGTTTTCCCCCAAGAGAATGGTATCTACTGTGTGTATAGGTATGTGTGTGTAAATGCAATGGTGGTATCATAGATTGTTTACTCTTTGGTATGGTAAGTATTTATTTTTGTGATGTCCTATGTGAGCATGTATGGTGTTCTTCTTGTTCCCCTGATCTGGCTTATGTATACATGCAATGTGTATCAGCTTGAGTTCTGTATGTGCAGGCATGAAGTGTGTTGAATTGTGCTACCTTCGTTTGGATTTGCCTGTGCGTGTGTCCATTTAGGTGTGTGTCTCTTACTGATGGTTCCTGTCGAGGTATGTCTCATGCAGTAGGAGCTGTATGTGCTTTGCTGATTTTCCCTTCTCCATTGTTTAGATGTGCATGACATTGGTTTTGGTATTGATTGTCCCTGAGACCCATGGAGGGCAATTTCCCGTGGACATGCTATTTGAGGGTCTTCTTCAAAGTGGTATATATCCCAGAGCAGTCTCCTTCCCTGTGTGTCCCAAATGGACTCATCCAAATTGTGTAGGCATGGTTGTCATTTTTCTCTTGGTGTATTTGTCTATCTGTGCTTTGTGTATGCCATTGTGCTTCTATTGGGCTGCGATGTGTGTGTCCATTGCAGGGCTATTTACTGGTGGTGTTGTTTGCGTTCCATGCCACATCAATAGATATGTGTGTTGTAAGTGTGGGCATTCCCTGGCCAGTGTGGAATGTGACTGTATGAGCTAGATTTGTATATGTGCTGTAGGTGTGTTGTTGTTAATATGAATGGCAATGTTGTGTAGCTTTCAATTTTCTTGCTCCTGAGCTGTGTGGCCATGTGTGTTTGTGTAGTGTTGCAGTGTGAGTGTGCTTACCAAAATGTGCATATTGTGCGTGTGTCCGTATCCATGTTGATGTTTGTCAGTGATGGTGTATTGTATGAGACGTACCTGCTGGCCAGTGCTACAGGCTGTTTTTAAAGGTTAATGATACAAGTAGGTGTGTGTACTTATGGTTGATGGCTTCCACGTCGGCGTTGATTTGGTTGTCGTTCGATGGGCAGCAGCAGCGACAAGATGTTTGTGAATGGCTCCAGGGCAGTTCACGAATGTGTACAGCTGCCTACAGGTGACTGTCTTCCTTTATAATGTCCATTTTCACCAGTTTGTACATGGTGGTTGGAATGCTACAGTCACATTGGCAGTGTGCAACCTTGTAATGGGTCCGGCAGAAACACTGTCTTTGCCGGCCTGTTGGTGCTTCCTTGTGACCGTGGCAGTCTGTGCTGCCTGGCGGTGCTGGCTGACTGCTGGTTGTCTTCTGTTTGCTTGACTACTAAATTCGTAATACGGTGGTCCACTCCTCCAGATTGTTGGCGGTTGGACAGCCAACATTCTGGTCACGGACTGCCAAACTCGTAATCAGGCTCTTATGCTCTTTATTGGAACTCTGAAGCCTTCAGCAGGACTAGGCTGCAGGTTGCATCTGCAGTGGACTCCACAAGTCCGAATACCTTCTCTTTGATGTCTTGTTGAAATGGATTTGCTGCTGCAGCAAAGCTCTGAGTAGGGGAAACCCATTCCTTCAGCCCAGTGGCAACACATCTTGGGTGGATCGACTTAGCAGGTTTGGTCCGGTCCTCAGGCTGTAAGTCCAAATATATTCCAAATCCCAGGTTTTTAGGGTATTTTAGTTGATGTTCAGTTAGACACAACCAGGGATCCCAGGAACTCAAGATTTGAATTTTAGGGTTGAAATTCTCTCCAGAAGAGGCTACTAGCAGAATCCAGGTCAAGTCTAGTTGATACTGGTCAGCTGGGCTCTTCAGTAAAAGGTCTCTTGCAGCTTGTTGTGACCCTGTATCTTAAGCAGAAGGTCATCCAATTGACCCTTACATTCTACAGCATTGCCCTGGTTACAGCTGGGCCTTTCAGGTTGCCTCACAGGCCTCAAACAACAGGTGAAGCCCTTCTGTTGTTCTTCCACAGGTGCTGTTGTGTTCTGGAGAAGTGCTAAGGGGTGCCACATTTATCCATGGTAATAACCTATGTCTGGGAATGACTCCTGAACCCTGCCTAATCAACTAGGTAAAGGTTTCCACTGATAAACTTACCCACTTTTGCAGCAGTTTATTTGTGCCCTACTTCAAACAAACCAACAGTGACCCTCTCTCACTAAATCCAAGAAACCCTTTTCCCCTTGTGCAGAGTCTCTGAGTCCACCCAGAGGAGCAGCCATACTAATTATCAGTCCCCTCTTCCTTGGTTACTTAGAACTTTTTCTTGGGGTAGCTCTTCCCCCAGGGGGTTGGTGCCTGACAGACTAAGAGGACAAAAGAAAGGGCCTTTGCAAGTTTGAGCTACATCTGTGTGTGACAAGGGAATCCTCTTTGGAACAAAGTAGGTTTCAATGCACAGCCAAACTGGCCTTTCTACAAGAGCAACAAGAACATCTCCCCATAACCAGGCCATTGTCTTTACCCTGGGAGCAGTTTCACACCTCATCAGGGCTACTACCAACAGAGTGACAGTTAGAAGCTAAATCAAACTATCCTCCAAAGGATTCAGACAGAAAAAGGTAACTTTCTAAATATTCTAGTTCTTTAATATTTATTTACTAAATATCTGACTGCACTTTAAGTTGGACATTTTTTTAAATATTAGAAATAGCCCTTGAATTTCTTCACAGCTGGTTCCTAGCCTGAGTAGCACAGTGAATGATTAATATTACTTCCCAGTGTTTCACTATTTGCCTGCCAACCTTCTTATACTGAAAATAGCATTTTAGTGCCTAGTGCCATGAGGAAATGTTGCAATTAAATTGATAAAATGTCCTGCTTTGAAATACCATGCACCCTTTCTTGTGGGCTACAAGGCCTACCCAGGGATGACTTATTCATATGTAAAGAGACAGTGTGTACCTGGCAAGCATGGCTTATTTTGTCAGGGTAGGTTGATGGTTTAAAACTACAGTGGTAGGCTTGGAATTGTGTTTGTCTTGTCACATTAGTGGCTGGCACTATAGTGCTGTAGTCCATAGATAACATTTAATTTTACATGCCATAGGTGTTCTCTGGGCACTATATGCAATGGCCTTATAGTAAAGTTTAAAATGCCAATTAGGGTTTTGGCCAATGTCAACATGTTTCAGGGGTCAGAGCATCTGCCCTGGCGCCTGAGGCCTGATTAGCAGTGTCCCAGTGCTGAGAGTAAAATTTTAAAAATAGCAGCATCAGTCAGCAAAAATTGGGGGTGAGCAGACAAAAAGAGGCAATTTCTCTCGCTATGGCTTCTGTGCAGGCTTCAGGAACATACTATACACTCACACTCTGGAAGATATACTTCTTGTGTATTCCATTACCGCACAAGGGACTCTCTTTGCTGTTAGCTTTCATGACACAGTACAGAATGGTTAGCACTTAGCACTCAAGGGAGCTATTGAAACTGTGTTTATATCCAAAATTGTATTACAGGATGGCTGTTGATGTCACAATAAAAGACAAAAGATTCCAGGTAAGAATAACAAACTCAAAATAACAGACTTCATTCGCTAAAGTGTTGAAATATAGGATGCCTGTTAATATGTAGAACTGTACACCTACTGTAAGGATGAAATGACCTATTCTGCTGAATAGGCAATGCTCCATAGATGAATGAGTACATGGCACAGGAATATGGCCTGATGAGTATATGATTGACAGTCTATCTGCTATTCGTGATTGTGGTAGACTGTTAATCCCCATTCTAGCTAACAGCAGAATAAACTTGTGCGAGGCAAGACCTAAAGCACAAACATGTTCTTCCCGATCATGAATAATTGAATGATTTAAATCTTACGAAAAATGATACTGAGGAGCACATTGATACTTTTTTAAAGGGATTTGGGTTCTAGACAACACACTTATTTTATTTCTTTGCTGGTTAGTTTACCAAGCTTTATTAGTGCCAGAATTATAGTATTATTCACCACCACAAAGAAAAATATGACTTCTAATTGTAACAGAAATCATAGCAGCCCCTGCGAAGGAGGAAATGGTAAAAGATAAGAAAGAAAATACTAATGTGAGGCTTTTCACACTTCTTCCTGGACCGACATGGAAGTCTTCATGGAACAACACCAGAAATGTAGATAACCTTGTATCATTATAATATTATACAATCTTACTACTACATTACCTTAAGCAAAGTGTCCTCTAAATCAGCATTTTATCTCTAATCCTAAATGCAGTTCTCTCACTAAAAACTAATTATAAAAATAATGTTTATCATTGTCCTTTGAAATCCATGAGGCATGGCTTTCACAAATGACTCTGAAACTTACTAAAGAGTTCAATACACTTGAGTCCAATACCACTTTCATCTTGATATTAGGTGATAAAAAGAAGAGTGACACAAGGTGCAACATAAGAATGTGCTGGAAAAAAACAAAAACGTAATAAAATCAGAGCTTGCTAAATATGTGTGTAAATATGCAAATCCTTGAAAATTGTAAATGATCTTATACTGCGATCTGAATAGACAATGCATAGAACTCTGCCCCAATCGTCCGGGAAGGATAGCCCATTCTGCCAACAGCTAGTTCCCCTTTGTCTTACTGTCTGGGAGGAATACACAAAGGCCATAAGGTAAGCTAATCCCAGCCATGTGACCCAGGATACTGGCAGAAGATACAAATGGTTAGGATTCAAAAACAACAACTTTTTAAAATTGACATTTTCAGAATTGTGACTCAAAATTGAACTTTGCCATTTAATGATAGCATTTAATTTACAGGCCCTGGGTACATGTAGTATAATTTTCTAGAGATGTACAGGTAAATCAAATGTCCCATTTAGGTTTAGGGCAATTATACCATGTTTTAAGGAGAGAGCACAAGCACTTTAGCACTGGTTAGCATCGAGTTCTAAAGCCACTAAAACAATTTTAGCAACACAGGAGGGGTGAAGGAAAAATCTTTGGTATACTACAAGCCAAGGGTGTCAACTCTAACATGTGTCCCCTATCTGAAAGTAGAGAGAAATACCAACCCCCATGGTAGTTCTCATAACTAAGCCAGAAAAATCTGGAAAGACCATCAGCATTGGAGTGCTCGGTCCCAAGGTGGTGTTCCACCGTAAAGTCCATTCCCAGTAGTGAGAGGGGCCACCTTAACAGAGTGGAATCTCATTGCTCATTTGCATGAACCAACAGAGGGGCATGTGGTTTGTCTGAACACAGACGTGAGACCAAAACAAGGATAGTCTCAATTCAGTGCTCAGATCACTTCAATGCTTTCTCTTTCCATGGCACTCCACCTCTGTTACCTGGGAAGTAGCTTCCTGCTGATGAAGACTTCATGTTGGCCTAGGCCCTCTTCATTTAGATGTGGGAGCATATCCGCTATGTCATGCTCTGAGCTGTCTGTTTCAATGATGAGTTCCTTAGAGAAGTATGGCACCTTGAGCACTGGTGTGGTACACATGGTACATGGCCTCCTTCAAGGTGTAGAATGCTTTCTGGCACACCTCTGTCCAGATCACATTCTAGGGCTGATTTTGAAATGTTAGCTCAGTTAAGGGGACATTAATGGTGCCATAACCCCTGACAAACCTCGTGTAGAAGCTGGTGAGGACTTGTCTAGGTCTTGGGGTCGTTTTCAAGCCAAGATGTTTAGAATTTGGGGTTGAAGGAGCTGCACCTTGCCCCCACTGACTTGGTGATCCAGGTAGACCACAAAACTCCACCCTATCTGGCACTTACTGCCCTTTTTAGTCAGGCTTGCCTTCTGTAGGACCTGAAACGCTGTACAGAGGTGGTTCAAGTGGTACTATCAGCTAGACCTGAAGACCGCAATGTCATCCAGGTAGACAGCACTGAAGTCCACCCAGGACCCCTTTCACCACTCTCCGGAGGATGGCAGGGACAGTTTTTAAACTAATGAACATCACCCCAAACTGGAAGTGGCCCTCAGGGTGCAGAATGCAGACCTCTCCTTCCTCCCCTCAATTAAGGCAATCTACCAGTACCCTGAACTAAAACTAATGGTACTCAGGAATTTAGTAACTCCCAACCGAACAATGAGTTCATCTGTTCAGGGAATGTGGCAAATGTCAATCTTTCTGAGTGCTGGGGTGGGGGTGGTGCTCAGCGGAGTGGCCTTGGATACTAGCACTACTGGGCTTCAGCAAGGGTTGTTGCAGTGTTCAATCACCCCTAACTCTAGCACCTAGGACATTTCTTCCTTGATGCTAGCTCTTACTTTTCAGATAGCCTTGGATCTTATTCACTGCAGGCATTCTGCCCCTGAAGTCAATGTCCTGGGAACACTAATGAGTGATCCCAGGGCTTAGTTAGAACATGGTGGAGGACTGCTCCAACAGCTGCAGCAGTGTCTCATCTGTTGAGAGTCAGAGAGAGGGAAATGTTCACTCCCTCTATTGACTCACCTTGCTTTTTTAATGAGAGGAGATCCAGGAAAAGTTGACCCTCTTCCTCCATAGCTACATATGTCACCAAGCACATAGTGACCTCTCAAAATGTGAGGAAAAGTGATTAACATGTGGGACACTTAAGGGGTTTCCAGGGGTCTGGAGGTCCACCAGGTAGGTGTCCTCCCCCTTGTGCTCCATTACCTCATACAGTTCAGTCCACAGTCCTGCAGGGCCCGGGGAAACATTGGCTATATCGCCCACTCCTTCTGAGCAGGCTGAAACATAACCAGAGTGGCCTTCTAGTCAGACTAGAGTTTCATAACTTAATGGCTTGCTGCTAAGTTCTCAATAGCAGTCTTCCAGAACCTTTTGATCTGGGATCCTAGTGCCACCATGTAGCTGACTTTCACTTAGGGGGGTTTCCAGGGAGTTTGCTCCCACCTCTCCTTCACAAGACTGAGAGGACCTCTGAGAGTTTGGCTATATAGAAACTTAAAGGGGCAGAACCCAAATCTGTGGACTTGTTGAAAGATTCAGCAAGACCAAGAAAGGCATGATCATGGGCCTTTTAGAGCGTCTTGCCATGTCTTTTGATTACTTAAAGAAGGAAGTTGGGTGGCAAGACATGGCAAGACGCTCTAATAGGCCCACAAACATGCCTTTCAGGGTCTTGCTGAATATTTCAACAAGTCCATGGATTTGGTGATGATAGGGTGTGGAGAGCTTGTAAACTACTCCAAACCCTTCCGGCATTGTCTTGATCTATGTGGACATGAAGTTGGTTCCTCAGTCAGACACCATCTCCATTCGGGTAAAGATTCTCATCAGTGCTCTGGCCACCAAAAGTGCAGTCACTATTCTCAGAGGGATGGCGTCTGGGTATCGTACGGCATGATCCAAAAAGACTAGGAGAAACCTGTTACCTAAGTCTGTCCTGGGGTCCAGAAGCCCCACAATATCAATGCCCATCCATTAAAAGGTGTTGCTGACAACACTGTTGCCGAAGGCTGTCCTAGGGTCCAGAAGCCCCACAATATCAATGCCCATCCTTACAAAGGTGTTGCAGATGAGAGAGCGTAGTCTAACTATTACATATATTAAACGTAAAATGCTTATATAAATGCTTAACAATGCTGCATAGAAAACAACAATAAATAGTAGTTGCTCAATGTGTATTTGAATTATAATTATGGAACGTGAAATTACTATCGTGCACATAAACTAATATCGGTTATAAGAAATAATTGCTTGCACCATGATTAGTCATATATATATATATTAACGTTACATTGGTACTAAAACCCATAGGCCTTAAGTTAGCGTAAGTTGAAGATTTAGCCTTGTAGCTCTCATATTAAAGCATATTTTCTGTTTTTCAGTGTGCTGACTCGTAAAGGCCATGACCCAGCATTTGTTCTTTTCCTCCGTTTTATGTAGCTAATTTCATCCTGTTCCCATCTGCATGCTAGTTGCCTTGGTATGAGTTTTATACAGATTTTGAAACAAAAGTATACGAAAGAATGTACAAGGACAATTGACCATGGATAAAGAAGCTCATGACCTGAGAGACATGCCAAAATGGTGATGAAACTCCCCGGATGTGCCACCTACGAAGACGTCAATTATGAAGACCAATCAAAGTGTTATAAATTATCGTGGGGTGACAATTGGGATTACCTAATGTATAATTTGATAGGTCAAAGATAGTGGGGTATAGCGAATATCCAATAGAATTTTGGGGGAAGGTATTATGAAAAGGGATAAAAACTCATGTCACAGAAGGGTCGGAGGAACTAGGTAGGGAATGCTATCGATTTCATCCCAAAACTCTGTCACTCTGTTTGGTGATTTGAGACTTAATAAACTATCCTCACCCATAGACTGCCCTTTTCTGCTTCTCCTCCGTAAGAGGGAAGTGTCCCCTCTCCACTAGACTAAGTTAGACTGATGGCGATGCGACTGATGTCCTGAAGGCTAAGGCCCTCATTCTGACCTTGGCGGGCGGCAGTGGCCGCCCGCCAAAGTCCCGCCAGCAGAATACCGCTGCGCGGTCAAAAGACCGCCGCGGTTATTCTGAGTTTCCCGCTGGGCTGGCCCAGCGGGAAACACCCTTCCATGAGGATGCCGGCTCCGAATGGAGCCGGCGGAGTGGAAGGGGTGCGACGGGTGCAGTTGCACGCGTCGCGATTTTCAGTGTCTACATGGCAGACACTAAAAATCTTTGTGGGGCCCTGTTACGGGGGCCCCTGCAGTGCCCATGCCATTGGCATGGGCACTGCAGGGGCCCCCAGGGGCCCCACGACACCCCATACCGCCATCCTCTTCCTGGCGGGCAAAACCGGCAGGAACAGGATGGCGGTATGGGGCTCGGAATCCCCATGGCGGCGCAGCAAGCTGCGCCGCCATGGAGGATTCCCCAGGGCAGCGGGAAACCGGCGGTGCCGTTTCTGACCGCGGCTGTACCGCTGCGGTCAGAATGCCCATGGGAGCACCGCCAGCCTGTTGGCGGTGCTCCCGCGGTCGTTGGCCCTGGCGGTTTTTACCGCCAGGGTCAGAACGACCCCCTAAGACTGATCCTGTGTGCTGACTTAATCCTTGGAGGGTAATTATGACAATGCTATTGTAATTTGTCTGTTTGCTTTTCCTTTCTAGGTACCAACTGCTGTATTTTTAATAGAGGCCATAGTTTAGATGTTTTCTAAATTGGTGTTCTAAATCATTTTGCATGAAGCCCAACATGCTGATGCTAATTAGTGGTTAGGCTAGGTGATCACCCTGACTGACACATATAGACAAGACTGACGTTGCGCTATGCTGAACTGAGGCTTGTATCATATTTTCTGTGTTCTAACCTATGTTTATATTGTGTTATACTCTTATGTTCGTGATTCTTGCATTAGTGAAATCTTATTACAGTTGCCACGTTGTGATTATGTTCTTATGCTTCTTGGTTTTGAGATTGACACTTCTACTAGTAGATTGTAATCAATAGGGAATAAAATTTATGAAAATTCTATCAAAGGGTGTGGTTATTCATGCCTGAAAGGTCATGGTTGCGCCGACAGTTTAATCAATGTCTTTATCCAAAGTAAAGTGTATTGTGGTGATAAATATTGGTGACATCATTGATATATTGCTTGACATATTGATCAGTTATCTCGTCCTACGGTGTCTCACCACTGGGTCAAAAGATTCATCGGCCTAAAACGAGTCCTAATGTGTATAAAATTGGCATAAAGGGACGCGTTATGAGTTCTGGTAGCAGAGCAACGGTTTGGCCCTTGGGGGCCGTAGGACGGAGAATCATTGTTTAATTAGTTTTTCTGTGATAATACAAATTGAAGGTATGATAGGTTTCTAAGTTCACCATGACTTTCCCGGGATCTTGGAGCCTGCCTAAGTGAGTTGGGAATGTTCTCAGTGCCATAATGTATGTGGTTTAGGGTTTTTGGGCTGGCTTAGCTTATGCCTTTTCCAGGTGATTGTGAAATTTGTGTGCATTTAGACCAAGTAAATGTTGTTTTAGGAGGAGTGGGCGTACTCCGCAGTATGAGAGTAGGGAAGTCGGTGTACTACATGTGAATGTGGCGCTTAATGCTCAAAATTATCCACGTGGTTGGTTGTCATGTACGGACCTGTTGAGGTCTAAGACTCCGGAGTATGAAGGTAAGTGTAATCTATTTTGTAATCTGTACGGCTTAATAGGTCAATCGGGCGTGGTTGACAAGTCAAGTTTGAATTATAATGTGGGTGTGAAACCTTCAATGGAGATTTGACAAATTCTAAAGTGCACTAGAAGGAGTCATTGACAAGTCGAGAGTAGAATTTGCGGGTCGAATTCTGCTTGCGTATGCGGGGATTGATAAGGAGAGAGTAGCGGCTGAGGCTTTAAGTGAAATCTCTGTAAAGTTCTGAAGCGAATGTATTACCCTTCCTGTAGTAAACCGGCAGATTTGTGTTGTCATTTAAAGTGGTCGCAATAATTTGCATTAGTTTGTGTGGGTCTGTATGGGTTCAGTGAGGAGCGGACAAGCCGCAAGACTTTGTCAGCTGCAGCGTGTGTGAGTGTGACGTCAGTGGTGCCGTGCTGAGATAGGTCAGTTGTCGAGAGGGGTTGCGCACGGATTGGCTGCCGTCCGTGAGAGGCAATAGGTTGAATGAAGAAGATGGGTGAAGAGTGTCCTGGGAACTAAGTCACTTCTGATTAAATACAAAACTAAGAGAAAATCGTAAAAATTAATTTTGTTTGAAGCATTCAAGAGCGCTCTGAAAGGAGACGTATATATCGTAGCAACCGATGGGAAACCTACACCACCCAAGGGTACTCCCGCCTATATAGTCATGGAAGAAAAAGGTATTGCGCCTTGCTTATGGATAAAACAGTGACGCAAATTAACCGAGAAGGAAGGATGTTTACGTTTCTGGAACATGGAACGTTCAATACAAGGATTCTTGAAAACTTGAGGTGGATGTTAAGTACACAGAAACCACCTCCGAGACCAGCTCAGATTGAGGCATTAGCGGTTTGGGATCTAATGGCTCTTAAACAAAGGCAAGAAAAGTTTCAGAGAAGATTGAGAAGGGCAGAAAAATCTTATGCAGAGGCTAGATGGGATAACGAGAGTAAAATGTGGAGAAGGGGGATTGTTGATGGGATAAAATTATTCCCAGCAATATCGCAGGGAGAAGAGACACAGGGAAAGAAAGCCTCCTGTAAAACAGACAAAGACTCAGGCAAATCTAAAGAGAATAAAAGATCTTGGGAAGAGGAAGATGATTCAGATGATGAGGAATTTATGGACAGACTTTTACATGATCGCCCGCCACCTTATGCGGTGAGCGAAAGTGCTCCAAGTACTAGCATGGATCCTGGGAACCAGACGCAGGAAAAGGGAGTTACTGATACGGTACAGACTAGTGATACGGCTTCGATACAGAATGGTGTCAGTGTACCCACTGCACCAGACATACCGATACAGTTGCAGCCTCCACCGCAGATACAGAGAATCTACCCAGATGTCCTAGTACTTGAGACGACTACAAATTTTATAGTGCCGTCAGACCCGATATACACGAAATCAAAGTTAGTACAAATTGAATCAACTCCGAAATTACTATCCCAACCACAACCACAACCACAGCTGATACCAGGGTACAACCCTGTGGCTGGACCGCCATTAGTACCAGTTCCGGGTACCTTAGAACAGACCTATGGAGTCACTGCTCCACGGAGTCTGGGTCCGGGTCAGACACCTGCCGCCATATCATTACCAATTACTGTTGGTCCACCCGTGCCATTGTATGCACAGGGTAAAACAGGCGTATGTGATCAGGGAATGATGACTCAGGATGCGATAAGAGGAGGGTCTATGGGAACTCCACAGATAATGGCCCCAGGAGAGCAAGCGATTGAACAACAGAGGTCTTTAATGGACCTTAGTCCAGTGGGAGCACCCCTCGAAGCAATGCGACAAGCTGGTCTAGGAGTTTTAACGCCATAAACAACAAGTACGAATACTCGCATTCCCCAATGATGCATGCAGGGAACATTTTGTTGCAGGGTTTTACAGTCCAACAGCTAAACGAATGGTTAGAAAAGAATTATACTTGACAGAAGACTGCAGTGGTTACAGTCGAACAAGAGAAAGAAAAACAAAGCGAATACCTGAACTTTGTAAGACTGGGGGCAGAAGCTGCTGAATTAGTGGAAGGGACAAAGGGAGTAAATAGATTGGAGTCATACACGGAGGCAGAATTGAGATACATATGCCCTAAGATTACCAAAGAAGTAGGCAAGGTGCATCAGAGGTTATCAAACCTAGCAGATAAATACAGCATTGATATCGGAAACACTAAACATTTGAAAAGAAGTTACAGATTAGATTTTGACTCAAAAGATTTTGAACACATGAGGTCTGCAGGAATGAAGGCACATTTGAGAGAATTATTACAAAGCGCGCAAATTTGGGGGGCACTGAAAAAATGGGAAGGCAGATGGGCAAAGAAAAGAGACAAGGGAAAAGGTGACAGCCCAGGGTCTAATCAAGCCAAGGCCTCACCTGATTTGGAATCAGTAAAAATATTACCTATGAGAGAGACAGCTGGTGGTGTCCTAGTTCATGTGCCTTGGACCAGAGGAGACATTCTATCCTTTACTAACGATTATCCCAGATTGAGAGAGAAACCAATCGAGTGGTATCAGCAAACAGATAGGTTTGTGAAACTTGCAAAGTGTCTCTGGGAAGATTTGAATACCTTGTTTGAGATCATTGTTCCGCCTGATTTGTGGCTCGAGTGCAAGAGAGGGGTAGATTGGCCGACAAAGGAGCCAGCAAGAGATAAGGTGACCGGGGCACCTCTGAAGAGGTGATGAAGTATTATCATAAGGTGACTGAGTTTTTGAAACAAAAGGTGTCGCCGAAGGTGACTGATTGGCAGAAAATCGACCGTACCTCTCAAGAGGTTAAAGAGTCAATACATGCTTATTACGAGAGACTGCTAGAGGCATTCAAACACTACAGTGGTACTGAAACTATTGAACCAAAGGATATGAACCATCTCGTGTTTAGATTTGTTGAAGGGTTGCGACCGGTAGTTAGCCAGATGATTAAGAATCATTTGATTTGTTGGCAAGCAAAACCAATTGATGAGGTGTTACAGTATGCAAAATACTGTAGTGATGAGATTGAATTGAAGCAAAAGAAGCTCAAAGAAAAGGTGATGCTGATGCAGATAAGGGCTGCACAGGCTGGAATACAGGGAAATGGAGTTCAACAGATGATACAGCAGCAACCGCAAATGAATGGTGTGTTTCAGGCACAACCGAGAGGTCGAGGCAGAGGGTTTGTGAACCGTGGTTCAGACTTAAATACAGTTGTAATTCAAAATGATGTTCAAGGGGTGAAAAAGATGTCACCATGTCACGCGTGCCAGAGCGTGGGCGTGGGGCATTGGAAACGGGAGTGCCCGAATATGGTGCAGGATGGTGCTGTTCAGCAAGGTGTTAACATTGGTGCATTACAAAATTCACGAGGTCCGAAAATGAGACAACAAAACCCGAATTTTCAGAACAATCTGGTACAAATTCAAGGGGTACAGCCCATGCAGCAGATGCAAATGCCGCGTTTTCAGTCAGTATAAATGCAACCAGTACAGCAGCAGACTCCTATGGAGCCTAGACAGCAAATGCAATTACCAAGGGCTCCGATGGGACAGCAACAGGTGATGCTTCCTCAGCAGGTCACAGGCCAGGTAACAAATCAAAATAATACTGTACAACAGTTCCCATTACGAGGCGAAAATGGCATGAATGAGGATTGGTCGGATGATAGCTCAGACAGTGAGGAGTGCAGGCTTGCAGCGTCCTTAGAGGTGGATAAGAGAGGCCCATATGTAGAAGGTAAGGTGATGGGTTACAAGGTTTCATTCCTGGTCGACACAGGAGCCACACGCTCCACAGTTAGAAGTGCAAAAGTTCCAAGATTGCCTCTCTCAGGGCGCACCATAAGAGGGGTTGGCGTAGCAAATCAGTATCTGACTAACCCGATTACAGATCCAGTGCAGGTTGAGATTGGCAACTTCCAGGGGCTACATAGGTTCGTAGTCTGTGACTCGAGTCCAGTATCCCTACTGGGAAGAGACTTACTGTGTAAGATAAAATGTTCAATTACCTGTTCCAACGACGGAATTGAAGTGCAGACAAATAGTGACGATGAAGGAGATGAAAGTCAGTTTTTAGAGGAAGAAACAGGAACAAATGAAGACTACCCTCTGATTACTTTATTCCCGATGCATACCTTGATTGACCTGCCTGTTGAACTAAAAGGGACAGTAACAGAGAAAGTATGGGACTTGACCGGGAAAGAAGTAGGACTAATAAAAGGGGTAGAACCAGTCAAAGTCCAGATAAAACCAAATGCAGTGTTCCCTCAAGTGTCACAATACCACATGACCCAAGGTGTTCTCATTGAAGTGTCACAAATAATTGCAGACTTTCTCAGGCAGGGAGTTCTGAAAGAGGTCTTGAGCAGTCCATGTAACTCTCCCATAATGGGTTTAAAGAAGCCCTGTGGAAAGGTTCGAATTGTGCAGGATTTGAGAAAAATAAACAAAATTGTGATAAAATGTTGTCCTGTGGTGCCCAACCCAGCAGTAATAATGTTCCAGGTCCCCTGTGATGCTGAATGGTTTACCGTGGTAGACCTATCACAAACCTTCTTTTCAATACCTCTTCATGAGGACAGCCAATTTTTGTTCAGTTTCAAATTCCTGGATAAGGTGTACAGTTGGTGCAGAATTCCTCAGGGATTTTCTGAGTCACCATCCATCTTCAATCAGATATTGAAGAAGGATTTGAGCCACTGGTGCTGCCTTTTAACTCAACTCTTGTGCAGTACATTGACGACTTGCTAATTGCGTCCAAAACTAGAGATAGTTGTAAATATGATACCATTGCATTACTGAATCATCTGGGAAAGAACGGACACAAGGTGTCACCCAGAAAGCTACAATACTGTCAGAAGGAAGTGAAATACTTAGGGCACTTGATTGAAAAGGGTTCCAGGAGAATATCAAAGGAAAGAATAACAGCTGTTTTGCAAATGAACCCCCCAACGACAAAAAGAGACGTCAGGATGTTTTAGGGAATGGTGGGCTACTGTCGCCAGTGGATACACAACTTCTCGATCATTTCAAAACCATTGATAAAATTGACAGGCAAAGAAATCAAAGATGAGCCATATACTATAACCTTGACTAAAGAAGAACATGAGTCATTTATGGAAGTAAGAGAATGCATGTGCAAGGCACCAGCATTAGGAATGTCAGACTATGAGAAACCTTTCCTGCTGTTTTGTCATGAACGTGATGCTTGTTCTTTGTCTGTCTTAACACAGGTCCATGGAGATGCAAATCGCCCTGTAGCATATTTTTCAGCTACCTTGGACCCTGTCGCAGCAGCCTTACCGGGTTGTTTGCGTGCAGTCGCAGCAGTTGGTCAGAGCCTTACACAATGTGAATGCATAGTCATGGGATACCCTTTAACAGTAATGGTTCCACATTCAGTTGAAATTCTGTTGACTCGAACTAAAACTCAACACATGACAAATGCTCGCCTCACTAGGTATGAGACGATCATACTGGGATCACCGAATGTCACCCTCAAGCGTTGTAATGTATTGAACCTGGCAACTTTACTTCCTAATGAAAATACTGAAATCAAAAATGAGGAAGAGTTTGAACATGACTGTCTTGAGGTAACTGAACTGTGTACCAAACCTCACCCGGATATTAAGGATACCCAGTTAAAAGAAAATGACTGTATCATGTTTGTCGATGGGTCCTGTCTAAGAGATTCTGCTGGAACACTGAGAGCTGGTTATGCGGTATGTACCATAACTGGTATCGTTGAAGCCTCCTGGCTCAAAAAAGTGTTTGCCGCACAAGTGGCAGAACTGATTGCCCTTACTAAGGCATGCCACGCAGCTTTAAATTTCAAAGTCACTATCTATACTGACAGCAGATACGGATTCGGAATTGTACACGATTTTGCCCAACTTTGGTCACAGAGAGGTTTAATGACCTCATCTGGTTCCCCTGTGAAAAATGGTGAGCAAATAAAGGATATGTTACATGCGATTCAGTTACCTCTTGAAATTGCCGTGGTGAAATGCAGTGCTCATATTAGATCACAAGACTTTGGGGGTCATTACGGCCTTGGCGGGCGGCTATCGCCGCCCGCCAGGCGGTAAACACCGTGCGGCCACCAGAAACAGGCTGGCGGTAGGGGGGTCGTAATCCCCAGGGCAGCGATGGAAGCAGCGCTGCCCTGGCGGATTACATCCGCCAGGGCCATTGTGGCGGTAAACCGCCGGCCCCGGCGGTGCGACCGCAGCGCTACCGCCGCGGTCAAAACCAAGTTTGCGCCCGCCGGCCCAGCGGGAATGAGGCCGCAACATAGGAGCCGGCTCCTAATGGAGCCGGCGGTGTTGTGGCCGTGCGACGGGTGCAGTTGCACCCGTCGCGCTTTTCACTGTCTGCTATGCAGACAGTGAAAAGCTGGCCCCCGCTGGCCCCAGTGAAAAGCTGGCCCCTGTTAGGGGGCCCCTGAACTGCCCATGCCAGTGGCATGGGCAGTGCAGGGGCACCCAGGGGCCCCAGGACACCCCTTACCGCCAGCCCCTTCCTGGCGGTGCAAACCGCCAGAAACTGGCTGGCGGTAGGGGGGTCGTAATCCCCAGGGCAGCGATGCAAGCAGCGCTGCCCTGGCGGATTACATCCGCCAGGGCCATTGTGGCGGTAAACCGCCGGCCCCGGCGGTGTAGCGCCGCGGTCAAAATACGCCGGGAGGCACCGCCAGCCTGTTGGCAGTGCTCCCGTCATTTTGGCCCTGCGGTTATAATACCGCCAGGGTCATAATGACCACCTTTGTGTCCATGGGAAACGGCTATGCAGATCAAGTCGCAAGATTTTGCGCATTGAACTGTATATCGTTCAAGGAACAATGGGAATTATTACCACAAACTGAGAATGACACATGCTTGAACCTTGCATTGCGGGTAGTTGACACATTAGATGAGTTAAAAACATTACAGAGCCGTGCAAGCAAAGAGGAGAAACGCTCCTGGCAAAGAATACAATGTGTACAGAGGGCTGATGATTTGTGGTTCTCGGAAGAAGGGAAACTAGTTTTGCCAAACAGTCTTCTATCCCAGTTTGCCAGGCTCTATCATGGGCAGGCTCACCTTGGGAGAGACGCAATGATCAGGTCATTCAAAATTGATTGGTTTAACCCAAAATTCAGGCATGCCGCAGAAATTACCTGTCACAGGTGCGTCATCTGTCAACAGATGAATGCCGGAAAAGGAACCGTGGTAACTTTGAGCCACATTGGGAGAGCTGGAGGTCCATTCAACAAAATGCAAATGGACTTCATTGAAATGCCTGTTTGTTGAGGATTGAAGTACGTGTTGGTGATTGTGTGTGTTTTCAGTCACTGGATTGAGGCATATCCCACACGTAGAAATGACAGTCTTACAGTTGCAAAATTACTACTTATGGAACTGATACCAAGATTCGGGTTTCCGGTTTCTATAGAGTCGGATAGGGGTAGACACTTCGACAATGAGGTGATTAAACTTCTGTGTGCCGCACTTGACATCGAGCAAAAGCTGCATTGTAGCTACCGCCCGAAGCATCAGGACTAGTAGAACAAATGAACGGTACTTTGAAGTCGAGAATGACAAAAATGTGCGCAGCAACTAACATGAAATGGCCAGATGCCTTGCCTCTAGTGCTGATGTCAATGAGAAATACCCCAGACAAGAAAACTGGACTATCCCCCCATGAAATCCTCCTGGGTAGAGCTATGAGATTACCAGCAGTACCTGCAAATGCGCTAGTAAATATTAAAGATGATATGGTGTTGGATTACTGCAAAGGTTTGGCTGATGTGATTCGCTCTTTCTCTCACCAGGTGGAATCTAACACATTGCCACCGATTGGCGATCCAGGCCACTCTCTCCAAGCTGGTGACTGGGTGGTTGTCAAGAAGCACGTAAGAAAATCGTGTCTAGAACCACGTTGGAAAGGGCCATATCAAGTAATCTTGACAACTACTACTGCTGTCAAGTGTGCCGGAGTTCCCAACTGGATACATGCCAGTCACACGAAAAGGGTAACGTGTCCTGTTGAAGAGGAACTTGAAGTTTCCGGCACAACAACTTCAGGAAGAGAAGTCTCAGGGCCAGAAAACAGTCAAGAAGGAACTGAGACGATCGGAGAGCCCACTGAGAACAGCCTTGTCCCTCAAGCAGTCAGTGAGTTTGAGAGAGGTGACAGAGTGCCTATCTCAGTAGAGGCAGCAGGAGAATCAAATCAAGGAGAAATTCTCCCAGAAGTAGACAAATACGGGTTAGAGCTCGAACCCGGTACAGACCCAGAAGAAGAAGAAGGGGAAATTGTAGAGAGAAATCAGAACGTGCCAGATTCTCCCGAGCCAGCTGCAGGTCCATCAAGTGAAAACACCATATCACAAGAGGAGGGTGCTGTCCAGCGTCCTGAAAGAACACATCAAGAGAAGATGCATAAAGGTGATAACTGGGCAGATAGACCACTCCTCAAGATAAGAGACGTATCAAACGACAAAATAATAGAAGAGAACGATACATCTCGAGTGGAAGATCTAAGTGAAGAAGAACAACAGGGTGAACGAAGGCTGGAAAGAAAAAGAGTCGCAAACAGAAGGTATTCAGGTCCTGAATGGGCGTATGCTACAACATCTGAATGGCAACAAGAATTCCTAGCATTCTGTTTTGATCGAGAAGTACCAGGCCAATACTACGGTACCTGAACAACTCTGAGGAAAGCTTGGTTAAAAATTCTGAAAATTTTAAAACCGAAAAGAGACATTATAAATTACCGAAAGTGACACTAAAACCGGATTGACTTTAAAACCTGATTACAACAAGCTGCTAACCTGATTTGACAAAAGGGTCCTGGAGTGAATGAAGACGCTGTAAATATATGCAGAAAGCAAGAGAATATTCTAAATCATCCTCAAGTTGATTGTTGATCTACTATCCGATTCTATACGAGCATGGCTTACAATAGAAGTAGTAGCAAGGGAGGTAAAGTGTGTGGTTGGCTAGGGTTTATAATAGGTGTTGTGTGTGCAGTGATAATCGTGGGAGTGATTGTAGGAATGCCATGGATAGAGAAAGAAACTACTAACGCTACTTCAAAACCTGAAACTACCACACTAACACCATGGAAAAGATTTGAGCAGGATGCAAGACACATGCATGAGGGAACTAATGCAAAGGGGGAACTTTCTACTAATGTCTTCTATCGCTTACTAAATGAGTATGTGGAAACCATGGATGCGAAAGATTGTTATGTATGTACTAAAATTCCTTCATCTGTGCAGGAGGGAGTTACATATCATAGCCTCCTTCTTACTTACGGAATTAGTTGCAGATTTTATAATCAAGAGCATGTGCAATACTTTTATTCAAACTTAGATGTTGTGTTTTCTTTTGTGCCTGTGATTGAAGTTTTAAACAAGTTAGCTAAGGAACATGATATAAAAATAGTTAGAGGATTCTTTGAGCCGACGCTTACATTCGGGACAGCTTATGCACATCGCAATAACTTGACATGCTTATTATCACCTGTTGAGAAAAGCTTTTTAGATCACACTGATGATAGACGCAAAGCATTGAAAGAAATATTAGAAAAAGGGTTAGAGAAACGCACATACGCAAATGATTATGCTTACACTGCCATCAAGACACAAGGGAAATTAGCTATAGATGCATTACATGTAGGTAGACTTTGTATATATAGGCCAAAATGCGAGCAGGACAACCTGTTAGTGGGAACGAGTGAATGCAGGCATGTGTTTTTGTTTCAAAGTAAATGGACCTTTATGCTGAACGGACAGGATCCAGCGATCCCTGGGATCTATTACATCTGTGGGCTCAATGCTTATTACCGTCTCCCTAAGGGATGGTATGGGACATGTTATTTGGGAATAGTATTCCCAAAGATTTATCAAACTGATGACTTAAAACAAATACCTAAGACGTCTGAATTACAACATCCTAGACAAAAACGAGAATCAGTGGCGGCTGTCATAGGTGATATATTTGGAGCCATAATCCCTTCAGTAGAGGTTATTTTGAATTCTATGAAGATTCAAAAGTTGTCTACTATAGTGGATAACATGCTGACAAATTTCACAGGAGCTATACTCCTGATGGATACTGAACTTGCCGCAGAAAGAGCTATGACTCTTCAAAATCGACTTGCTTTAGACATCCTTTTAGCTAAAAGTGGAGGAGTCTGCAAGATGCTCAATGAGCGTCATTGTTGTTCATTCATTCCAGATAACAGTAAAAAGATTAGAAGTATGCTTACTAACCTTACTAGAGATAGTACAGATTTGAAGAATTTGAAAGAACTCAGGGGCATATTTATACTCCGTTTGCGCCGGATTGTTTATCACACCTATTAATTATCCCATACAGAAAACCTTACTGGGGATAAATTAGGATCCCTGCAAAGCAGGAGTTTGTTCACGGGATAGGAATTTCATCGCAATCATGGAATCAAATCTTAGTATCACAAAATCCACAAGAACATGCTTAAAAATCCACACACATTGTAGATTTCAATATGTACTCCTATTGCCATCTAGCAAATTGCCCTCAGATAGACAATCCACAATGTGGTGAGTATCTATTTACATATTTAGATTTATTATTTTTTTCTCTTGGAATCATCTCTTCTCCTACACTAATAAAATCTATGACAGCCCATTCAGAATGAGAAGCTTAAAAGTATGGGTGTAGATGTACAGCTCCTGAACATACGCTTACTTGTATTTCTATTCACAACCATTTGTGGGAGTAAACCTGGAAAGCTGCAACAGAGACAGGTTTTGAGGCATACTATTGTGAATGCCATGTGACCTGTGCTTTGGGACTCAAAGTCCCCCTCTGCGGAATTCCATATAGTGTAGAATTATGCGTATGGGGAATGGAGAGTACTGTGCAAATGCATTTTTTTTCTCCACCTAAATAACATTTTCCCCCATGGAAAAATCAGTTTCCCTAAACTTAGCATATCTTGGGGTGATCCATTCACCATCCCATCATGGAGGATCGAGTAATTAAGTAAATCGCTTGGCTGGAGTAAATCTCCTAGCAGGGTCTCCTCAGATATTGGGAATTGCAGCAAACACACTTTCTGTGGGTGTTACCAAACTTCCAAAGCAAACAAACAACACTTTGGAATACCCACCTCCCACATATCCCTCAAGTGAAATTTGATACAGCAGATTTGTTTTGCACTGGTGGTTGACATAGCAATAGTAGTAAAAACACTATACCAGACAGCTATCGCTTTGTAAATTCTTGAAAGACAAAAAATGGGAATTTAAGATTATGGGTTATAATACTCTTGGGACTGATAGATAGGTCTTTTTCGGTGGGTGGAGACTCCGCACTCGTGAAGATACTACTTGTAAATCCCTTTGTGATTGGCAATCATACATTTACACAAAAGTGTAAGTTTACCTTTGTGAATCAGGTCCTTTGTGAATAGACTCCACAGTGTTTTCAAGGGGGAACTACATCTGCAATCCCATATCCCCATTTAGTTTAACTGTTTTCTGAAATAAATGGATGTGTGCAAATGATGTGAGGAAAAGACAGTGGCTATAGTTTTTAATATGCACAAGGTTATGACTTGTGTCCAGAATCCGTCCAATAGTCACTCTGTATTCCTAACTCTACACGTGTGCAAATGACAGAAATGCTTCAGCATTTTCTGCTATGGTTAATGGGATTTAGGATTGAAAAAAATCTATCCCCAAACTCCACTTCCTGCGTACCTGAATTTTTGACATTAGCAGTGCTTAATTTGTGAATGAAGGCGTGTTGGTGCCCAAATCTCCGCTCTCAAATACGCGGCCGGTGCAATTAAATGTATGCACACAAAATACCAAGGGGTTTACTCCTAAATGCACCTCAGGTCTCATATCTCCACTGTCAGACACTACCTGATCCGTCTGGTCACTCTAGCAGGTTCCTGCTTTCTCCATTTGTGATTGGTTTGCTGTCTTTTTCCTCCTCCGTCTTTCCTGTTTGTGTGTTTTTCCCTCTTTTACTCTCGGGATATGTCTGATGTAGAAAAAAAGTGCCGGTCCCACAAAATAATAGCCAATGCCTTCCACTGGCAACCTCTGGCCTAAATTAAGCACTGGCCATCAGGCCATTATAAGAAACATGGACCGAAATAACTATAAAATTGGTTTCATCCAAAAACATTTAAAAATCATGTTGCCTGATCTAAACACCTTCATATTAAAGGCATTAAAGCAAGTAATTGAAGATCACAAAGTATCACTGGCCTGCTAAAATACAAACTAGACACAAAAATGAAATTATATGACAGCATACATTTCCAAGCGAGAGAAGTAGCAAAACAAAATGATATGCTTTCGGGAGGCTAAGCTTCTGCACTTTAATTGTTTGCATAGTGCTGAACTTTATATGCATGCAAGTAAGCGGTGCTGCGATTCAGCAGGCACCTTTATTTCAGGTAAAATAAATGTCCCCTTAATGCTAACTGGCATCTTGATGTGGCACCTCGATGAAAAATGACACCAAAAGAATGGAATATCCATGGTTTTGAATACAGGAGCTCTGACTGTCTTAAAATAAATCATTCTAAAGGTATAAAATGCAGTCTCATATTCTATGATGCATCTGGACGAGCTGAACAAAGTGCGACCTTTAAGCTAACAGTATATTTTTAACAGTATCAGTTGTGCTTTGCCCTCATCTTATGAGCTTTGTCTCCTGGATTTATGACTTACTGATGTGCTGTTTTTTACTGAGCAAAAAAGGTCAAAGTGTCCTATTAGTCTGTGGTTACTGGCAGCAAGTTATTTTTTAAAAATGAAAATCAAACAAAGGTGTTCTTTAGGGCAGTGACAGTAAAATACAGAATTTGCAGGGGGTTGGATTGACAGAACTTGAAATTGAGCTGGGATACGTTGGAGCCTAATCACAAACTGCATTTTGTAGAATGTAAACTAGTACTACAGTACTATAACATGTACACACAAACTATTATTCCAAACCTATGTGCGGAGTCCTGTTTTTTTCTACAAATCAATCCCAATATATGTGTAGATCTCTTAAAAAGTACCTATCCAACTTTGCAGTAAATGTTAGATTGGCCAGTGGTAGTGCTGTAAAATGACTAATACTTAGTATGACATAGGAGGAGGTTTAGGCTAATTAAGGGCGGCTTTAGTGACAAACATGCAAACAAAAAAGTAAACCCATACAAAAGTAAGACATCTGCATGTTACTAATGAACAAAGCATGTTACTAATAAACAAAATCATGTTACTAATGAGCATAACTTGTTGTCAACTAATCGCCACTTTTGGTGAACTGTAATACAGAATGGGCCAGATGTAGGTAGGTAAAATTTTGTGACTTGCAATTTGCAAGTCATACCGACTCGCAAATTGCAACTCGCAAAAGTGCATGCAGAAAGGTGTCTCAGACACCTTCTGCGACCCGCTATGGGGTCGTAAAGACCCACCTCATGAATATTATTGAGGTGGGTCGCATTTTCCGACCCCATAGCGAGTCCATGCACTCACAGGGATGGTGGCCTGCTGGAGACAGCAGACCTCCATGTCTGTGACTGCTTTTTTAATAAAGCAGTTTTTTTTTTTCTTTTTGCAGCCCGTTTTCCTTAAAGGAAAACGAGTTGCAAAGAGAAAAACTTCCGAAACCATTTGGTTTCGTTTTTTTCAGAGTAGGCAGTGGTCCATAGGATCACTGCCTGCTCTGAAAAAACTTTTCTTTCGTCATTGACAAAGGGGAAGGGGTCCCACGGGACCCCTTCCCCTTTGCGAATGAGTTACCACTTCAAGTAGATGGTAACTGCGAGTGGGTTTGCGACCGCATTCGTGGTCACAAAGCAATTCAGCATGGCGATGTGGTCGCAAATGGGAAGGGAACACCCCTTCCTATTTGCGAGTCGCAGCCTCAAATTGCATCGCGTTAGGCCTTTTGCACGTCGCAAACTGCGTTTTTCGCAGTTTGCGACGTGCAAAAGGCTTTCTACATCTGGCCCCAAGTGTAGTGCTTGTGTGTTGAAAAATGACCCTCTCTGAAGGGTCAAACCACACGTATTGCTTTACTCTTCTCTTTTTCTGGTCTTGTTTTTGTTGGCTTTAGGACTCTGAGCACCTGACCCCTGTTAACCAGTGCTTAAGTTCATGTGCTCTCTCCCCTAAGCATGGTAACATTGACTTATACCCATAATTAATGTACTTATAAGTCCCTAGTAAAGTGCACTACATGTTCCTGGGGCTGTAAATTAAATGCTACTAAGAGGCCCTTAGCATTGATTGTGCCACCCAAGTAAGTAGCTCCTTAACCATGTCTAAGGCCTTCCATTGCAGACCCTTTGTATGAAGTTTTATACTGCCATCTTGACCTTCCTTTTTAATACATATAGGTCACCCCTGCAAAAAGCCCTAGACTGCCTAAGGGCAGGGATCAGGGTTTTCACTACTGCAAGGCCCATCTCACCCATAGGATATCATTGGGATTACTTTAAATCATCTTTTAGGTATAATTCGCAATTGCAAAGAGATAGACTTTTCAAGTTTAGTGACTGTGGACTCACAATTTAAAATCACAACTCATGGTGAAGTCAGATTTTTTATTGCAGTGCTGAAAATGGCACTGTTAGAAAGTTGGCATTTTCTTTCTTTAGCCATTTGGTGCCTCCATTCTGTCTCCGATACATGTCTGGGGTGGTGTAGCAGCTGGGTTTGTGCATTCCCTCTAGACAGTCGCTCAATGGGAGCTTAGGTGTGACTGATGCACCATCCACAACTTGATAGGACATCCTGGGCAGGATTAGAGGAAGGGGCTGACACTTACATCTGAATGGGGAGTGCCTGCCCCCACACAAAGGGCAGCACACACCCCTGTTGTGAGTCTGGAGCCAGGAAAGGAAGGGAGGAGCTATGTGCACTTCAAAGAACGTTACTTAAAAATCTCCCCCACTTCAAAGGCACAGTTGGCTATAAGACCTGGACGTCTGAAACCACCAACTCAGCACACTTTAGGACTGGTGGATACTCTGCAAGGAAGACGGAAGCTGTGCTGCTACAAAGACTGCAACTCTGCTGAGCTGCTTCTCTGCTAGACTCCTGCTTTGCTGAGCTGACCTGCTGCCTGCTGCACTCTTGCCCTGGAAGGGAGAAGGACTGGACCTGCATCTCTACAACCCAGAACCAAAGTGACTCCAAGGACTTGCTGTTTTGCCTTTTGTTTTCTGAAGTCTCTGGTACACAAAAGACTTCTAACTCTCCTGTTACAGCTCCCAGACCTGTCTTCAACCAGCTCCCAACCCCAAAGAGGCACCTCTCCATCCTGGGCATTTGGAAGTCATTTTTGGCCCCTGAAAATCAAGCACTGGCCTTTTTGCAACCGCTCTCAAATGAACCATGTCACTCACTTGAAGAGGCAGTGCAAGTCATGCCAAGTTCATTTCTGAACAGCAAGTATCGCCACTTGCAACTGCGAGGCTCCTGCCCACCTGTCCACAGTATCTGGCATACTCTTTGTGTCTGTGGACCACTGCCAGTGTTACAGTCCTTGCTCCCGGCAAAGTTCATCCCCATGAATGGGACACTTGGCCCCATTCTTGTGAAGGTAAAATGCTAGAAGGACATATCTGGGACTGTATCCAACTCATGCCCCATCACAGTTAGCCTGAACCTTTGGATTGAACCTGGTCTAGCATGACCAGTTAACCCTGGTTGGTACCTTATGCTTTTAAGCACTATATTGGGTTTTAATCATTAAAAAATCATATCTCAACTTCTAGTTTTTTGGATGTTTGTCATTTTGGTCTTGTTTTGTTCAATAAAGTGAGCTCTTTTTTTAACATGGTGTAGATTATTTGTGAGTGGTATTTTCACTGTTTTAATGTTTGAAGTGTTGCACAAATGCTTAACACATTGACTCTTAAGTTAAGCCTGACTGCTCTGTGTCAAGCTACCAGAGGTTGAGCACAGGTGAACCTAGTGTGTGTTTGTGACTTACCCCGACTAGAAATGTGGTTCCTTCTTGGACAGAGTGCATACCTCTGCTAACTATAAACCCAATTTCTAACAATGTTAACACAGGTTGTTGGTGTGAAAAACAGTTGTGTGATTTGTAACTGTACGTGAACAGTTGTGTTGTTTTTGTTCAACTGTCAATCAAGACAAAAGATTATTACCCTGTGTGTGATAACTGTAAACATTCATGTGTTGGTGAGTGAATTAACTAGAGCATTTTTTCTTACAAAATGATGTATACACATCTTTACATCGAGGGAGAGAGAGCCAATACTCCATCACAAAACCGGGGAATGGGAGAATAGCAGGTGAGCACATATCTACTTATGGGCCAGAGTTAACTTAGCACACCTTTTCCAGAGACACTACATAGAATACACATTAATCAAAGGTGTTCTCTATTCAGCCACATCAATGGTCGATTGATGGAACCTAGATTTTTGAAATCGCAAAAGGATCAGATTTTGGGGATCCAACATTGGAAGAGTGAACAGAGGTTGCCTTCTCATCTCTTGCACTCTCTGTCATTCCATTCCCCACTTCCCTTGCTGTGCATTCATATCCCAGAGTGTGTAATCATGTCCTGGCACAGGAGTGCAGTGGAGGAGTTGGGATCCAATATCTTGAAGAAATGTCCTGCTCCTACAGGATTCAGCAGTAACACAAGTTAGTGCTTTTTGACATTTGCTTTCTGAACTTGTTTTTGTTGACTTTAGGACTCAGCACACTTTACCACTGCTAACTACTGCTAAAGTGATTGTGTTCTCCCATTTGAACATGGTAAATTTGACTTACACACAACTAGCACATTTGATTTACTTGTAACTCCCTAGTAAAGTAGTACTACATACTCCCATGGCCAGTAAATTAAATGCTATTATTGAGACTGCAGCACTTATTGTGCCATCCCTTTTTTAAACATCTCAGGCCTGCCATAGCATCCTATGTGTGCAGTTTCGAACTGCCATTACAGCATGCAAAATAAAACTTTTGCAAATCCTAAACCTTCCTTTTTTAATACATATAAGTCACCATTAGCGTAGTCCTAAACTGCCCATATGGCATGGTGTGTTGTAGTTAAAAATGTGGGCATGTACTTTCAAGTGTTACATGTCCTGGTAGTGAAAAACTCTCAAATTCATTTTTTGCTGATGCTAGACCTACTTCTTTCAAAGGATAACATTGGGTAACCTTTTTACATTGAATAAGTGATAACGTTTAATTGGGAGCAGGTAGGAAAGTCATGTCTGATGTCTGAGGAATTGTAACTTAATATTATCTTTAAAGGTAACGTTGAATTCTAAGTCACCATTCTGAAATTGCCACTTACAGAAAGGTGGCATTTTCTTGCCCCAACCATTTGGTACCTGCAGCCTGTTACTGGGTCAAATAACTACTATGTGTAGTTGGCAGTTAGCCTTTGTCTACTCCTCCCAGATAGCATCACAATAGAGTGTCTGGGTGTTGGCCGTATGGGCCATCTCTGGCAGATCTTTCACCTACCACACTTGCACTTCAAAGGCACTGTTCCAGCTCACACCAAAGGATGTTACACTAGCCTATTGTGCCACTGAGTGACTGGGACTAGGGCATGGAGGCAGGAAATTCCAGACACCTGTTTAGGGGAAAACTCCAAAAGCTTCTCTCACTTCGAAACTGACACCAGGTACAAAAAGGGAGCCCACAGACCCACTACCCAGTGCACTCCTGGACCTGTGGATGCTGCAGAAGAAGGATACCTTACTGCCCTACTACACAGGGCCTGCCTGCTTGCTGATAAGTAAGACTAGAACTGCTTTCTTCATCCCAAGGGTCAAGTGACTGATCTCCTATTCAGGGCAATGGACAAAACAAGCCCCAGAAGACTCCCTGCAACTGTCCAGCTGACCTGCTGCTCTGGACATGCCAGGCCTGCAACTGGATCTGCTTGAGCCCTGCTGGCTTCTGCTGGAGTCAGTTCTTGATTAACAAGTTGTGCCTTCCCAGGTCCACAGCCCCTGGCTGTTATCAGTGAGAGCTCTTCCTGGCCTAACTGAAGGTCCCACCAAATCCAGTGTGAAGTGATGCGCAGTGTCTCAAAGCCTCATCACACAGCTGTAATCTTCAGCTGAACTGACGTTAAGGGACGTGAATCCCCATAAATCCTAGCGGCACAGCTTCCAGCCCCATCAGGCTTGAGACCGAGCAATGCAAAGCCCTGTAAAGTCTTGCCGCATGGCTGCAAGCTTCATTGGACAGATACCTAGTGACACAAAGCACTGCAAAGTCTCACAGTACAGTTTCTCGGAACTGATGCAGTGTGACACAACGCGATGCAGGACCTCACATCACAACCCTTGTAGCTCCTCCAAACCGATGCTGGACAATGTGAAGTCTCACAAAGCAAAGCCACTCGAGCTATGCCCCAAGAACCTGAGACCCAGCTGGGCACAGCAGTATGGGCCTAAATTTGGAAAGACAGGCCTGTCCTATCTTTTTGTGTGTGAAGTTCTCCACCCCAACTGTGGCGTCTCTGCAGTCATAAAAATGACTATTAAATAATTTGTTTATGAATACTGAAGAAGATTTAAGATACACAAAAGTGGAAGTTTACCTTCAGGTCTTTCGTTTGAATGGACTCTGTCCTGAATAATGCATAAAATAAAATTAGACGAGGAATTAGAGATGCAAAAAACCTGCAATGTAAAGAAGACCCCATCGCAAGAACACTGTCACAGGTTAATGCAGCCCTTTAACAAGAAAATAGAAAACATTTGAGGAGATCGTAACAATGAAAATGGAAAACATAGTAGAGAAAAAATTTATTGGCAAGTACATGCACCTTTAATATCTTGGATTTCTCAATGACTTTGCTTGACTCCATGTTTGACTTGAAAGAACAGGGTAACTTAACAACATCAGAACCACAGAGTGGTTTACAAATATTCTTTACTAAAACCACAAGGATAGAGTGGGCAACATATTACCAAACTATTGTCTCAGAATGGTTCATAGAGTCTTCTTTTCCTTCTTGTGTCTAGGTAGCCTAACTTCCCAATACATAATACAAAATATGTCCGTAAATATATAAAAAGGGACGATTGGTCTGGTAGATGGATCTGAAGCACTGTTTGTCAAGCATCAACCAAATCATATCAAAAGGTGAGCTTTTTTTAAATAACTTGTTACCTCTCGCACAGAGACTTCTGTCTGTAATGATGAATAATTAAATTGCATAAAGAAACCTGTTTGCAAATTCTGTTGAGCACTGGTATAACCTAGTCCTTACACAAGAATGTTTGCAATGGCCCTATTTAGGTTCTGTTTTTGTGCCCATTGTTGTGTTTACGTAAATAGCCCATCTATCAGATCAACTTAATTCTATTCAGTTGCCCTCTACCCTGCGATGCAAAGCGTGCACCTGCCTAGCTTACCACAATTATCGTTTTGTTGGACTTAACAAAAATCGGCTTACAAAGAAAGTTGAATTGCTTTGTGAATTAGGTGGAATTGGGTAAACTGTCAATAAACTTCATTAAAGGTAGAGGTATGGTGTTCTCAATGAAAGCAATATTCTCTTGAGAGTCATGACCAATAGGATATCACCCCCTGCAGACCATCTGAACTGTATTTGTTACTTGGGCCCTCATTTTCGCTCACCCTTTTCTTGGATAGCACACGAAGAGCAGTCAAATGCAAAAGCAGTGGCCAAAGGATATGTGAGCATGGGAGATGAACAACAGAAACATTGAAATGGATATAGAGCGCGATGAATCTTGCCATCTTTGTAAATGGATTTTAATGTATCCTCATGGCTCTGCTCAAAAACTTCAAAGATTTAGCAAGCTTTTAGTTGAAAGTATTTCTTTTAATCTATCAGGCCCTATGGACAGGAACAAAACATCTAGAGCTTGGTATTACCGTGATTTCCTCTAAAGCACATGCAAAAGTATTGCGAGTTTGGTATGATCTGAAATAATACAGAACCTAACACTTTGCTTTGTGATATTTCATAACAGTTATTTAACATTTGAAAGCAGTAAGGGGCATATTTACAATGCCCCAGCGCCACATTAAGGGGCATATTTACATTGCCCTAGCACCATATTGCTCCACATTAACGTCATAATTTTTGACGTTAATGTGGCCCAAGCAGGCCGAAATCCCCGCGCCTTATTTACAGGTTAGTGCAATGCATGCATTGCGCCACTCTGTAACCCTTAGTGCTACATTATGCCTGCGCTAGGCAAAGTGTATGCAAAGGGGGCGTTCCCCTGTTAGGGGAGCCCAAAAAATGGCATTGAGAAATCTATGGGATTTCCTTGCACCATTTTTTACGCACTTTTAACTCCTGCTCAAGAGCAGGTGTTAAAAGGGGGCTTCCATTCTCTAGAATGGGGCCCTATGTACTCTGCAGGAGTAGCGTCAATATTTTACTCCAGCAGAGTACATCAACAGTGTCATGAAAAATTACACTATTGCCCCCTCCCATGCACCATGGTGCACTGTATTTTAAACACGGCACGCATGTGGTGGAGGTAGGGGGGTGCTAAGGGGTGCAGGGAAAGTGGTGCTATACTCCGTGCAGCACCACTTTCCATAAATCTGTCCCTAAATGCCTGTCTGTCTCTCAATGGAAAATTTTGTCCTCAAAGAAGTGGAGACATCTGAACAAGACAAACCGGAAACAGAGGTAAATTATATAAAGTTAGTATGTGGGAAAGTGGCTCTAAATACTTCATGTGCGTTTGGCATACCCATCTTTAAGATTATCTTATCAAATCAAATATGTACTAAGCCATTTATCTTAGCATAAAAGATGCATTACAGATATTATATAAACTTTCCTCGTTTAATTCAATTTATCGTTTGTGTATTTTGTTTTACATTTTTTTAAAGGAATAAATGTGCATTATGGATTATGTTCCATGTTTTATGATCAACACCTCTGTAGAAGATGTTAAGTGCTAAGTAATTTAATAAAACATAAATATATAAATACTGTTTTCAGACTGATTTCACAAATGTTCACCTCGCCAAGATTTTCTGTCACGCCATCGCACATCTATACTTTATATAGTCTTGATATATGCAATGCGCAGTGTGGCCCAAGGGGCCTTGTGTGATATATGAAGCTACAAATTTGAATAAATAAATAACAGTCGGTGATATAAGTTGTGTCAGAAATTAGAACCAGAAATATCTTGTTCTAATGTGATCCTTGAAAATAGATATGTTGATTTACAAAATTAACGATGCGTGCAATAACGTACCTATGTCTATCATACGGTTTATGCTAGCTTATGCATGCTTACATTGTGATTTGATGTAATTTGGCATTTATCCATCCATCGAAATACCCGGGAAAGGGTGACCTGGCCCTAACAGAGGAAAACCACAGATGAATGGAGCTCGCTCGCTGATAGGTGGAGCTGGGTTGTTTGCAGAATGTCATAAGCATAGGAGTAGCCAGAAAATGAACTTACCTCTCACTTGGGCGCCACCTCTAATCACAGTGAGAAAGAGGAGCGAGCAAACAGACATCTACCTGTGGGAGTTTCCTTTACTCTTTCACTGTCCTTCCCCCATTTATCTATCCAGCCATCAGTTCACCCATCTGCACCTCCACCCATCCACTCATCATTTCACTGTTTCATAGACATCCATGCCCTTGTTCATTCATCGATCAATATTTGCACATATCCACGTAACTATCCTTTTACCCAACCATCGTTTCACTGTTCCCCATCACTCTGTTTCTCACCCTTCCAACCATCCACACATTCATCTATTTATCCTTTCACTCTTCAAACCATCCTTTCACCTTTCCATCCTTGTTTTTATTCTTCCTTTCATGATTTCATTCTACCTCTCACTGTCTCTTCCTTCCTTTTACAGTTCCTTCACGCCTCTCAGCCCACCTTTCTTATTCTCTCCTTTTTGTCACAGTCAAAGGGTTTCCTAACACTATTACTTATGAGTGCTTTGTGTAAAGTGGGACCCAGTACAGCAGCCCTTCAGTCCCCCTGGTAGCTCACGCTTAAGCTGCTTAAGTATGAGGGGGTTCCCTACACCGCTGGTCATAAAGCTGCTGATGGAACTTAGATGGAATGGAAAGACACCCCATGCTCGGGCAGTTAGGACAGAGAAAGCAGTAAATAATTGTCCTCTTTCCAGGTCATTTGTAATTAGGGTGTAAGTATTTTGCATGGGCCAATAGGGAATATGCAGTCATTTTTTTTTCTTTCCAAGGCCAATCTAGGTGATTCTGCGTTTTTCAAGGACAATGCAGGAAAGGTGCATAGACTATACCTAAAGAGTCAATTACCAAGTGGATCACTCTCTCTTATTCCACAATCTTCATTTCCACGTTCTAAAACCCTTATCTCCTCACATTCATGAAGAAACTAGATAACCCCTTTCCTGTGGCCACAGCTTTGCAATTGATTGCTTTTGGGGTGCTGCCCAAGATAAGGACGATCGAAAATTAATTACAGAGGACCATTCTTCTCAAGTCAGAATATTTTCTGTGCTTTAATCGGTCTGCTGAAGATTTTTAGCAAATAGCAGTTAACAGACCACCAGTTTGGTCATTAGGATATATGGTGAGAATTGAATCAGGCATAGGGTGGACTAGAAAAACACTCATGAGCACCATCAGGACTTCAAAATCCACTATCTAATCAATTTTATACAGTCATTCTGTTCAAAACGTTGCAAAATATGCAGTACTAGAGGGAATGCACATGTACTCATGGGTCCATAGCCCTTCCCGCCATGGTCAAATGTAGTACCACCTCTTGTTTTAAATCTTAGTTGGTTGTAGCACATTTTCATATGACTTTTGGCAGCTTGTCTGTTCCATATGTACTTGTAGCACTCTTCAATATGCTATGGCCAGGACACCCTGTGGGTAATTGTGTGCTTTACAAATTAATAAATAAATAAAATAAATACAACAGATGTTCACTCAATCTTTGCAACTGTTAACCCATAGTTCCTTCGTCCTTTGATCCTGGTATACCTGTCCCATTCTTCTAGAATGCCCCTTTCAAAGGGTATACCGTCCAGAGATCAAAAATACCTCCTCTGTGGAGTTTTACATAAAGAGATCTAACTGCAACTGAGTAGCCTCTGTTCTCACTGCATCGCTGATCATCTAATCCTTGATATGTGCATATTCAGATCCAAGATACTCTTCATTCTGAAACGTGTCTTGCAAGTTTCACAGAACTTAGCTACCTCAACACAGTCTACCTATCATAAGACAATGTCCACTCTTGGGATCGTGAGTAGTAGTTAAAGTGGGACAGCAAAGCAGGAACAGTGGGTGATCTGCTCACAATAATATGTGTGTCTGGTTTTAAAGTTGCAGATTATAGAGATTAGGGCTTTGTGCCTTCCTGAACTGTCAGAAAGTGCATAATCATCTAGGGCGTTAAATGATAGTAAACTGTTTATCGAGTCCACTGTTTATCCTTCTCTCTTCCTATGGACTAATCAACAATCTCATGGAGATTCAAGACTTCTTCCACTGTCCTGCAAAAAGGATGCTTTTAATTTCAAGGGCTGGACACTGGTATCTGAGACCCACAGCGTAAGTGACTGGAAAAAATAGACCAGTCTGGACAACAGGTTGTTCTTTAGAGTGGCATTCTAACCCACCCACTCTTGCGTGTGTCTATTTGCCTTCATAACTTATCTATCACATTTGAGCAAATCCATAAAGACCTTAATACACAGTGTCTAATGAGCATGTGAGCTCTTTGAATCATAATAGTCCTCTTGAGCAGCTGCAACCCATCTGGGGGTAAAGTCAAGTTGACCACCTCTAATTTGTCTATCTGAGTTTTATAAGCAACACGCCCACTGTAGACACCGAGGGCCAGATTTATCAAAGGTTTTCCATTGCTTTTGTGCCATGTAAAGGGATGCAGAGTGAAACAAAACCTACATAGAGATTTACCAAGCCACACAAAATGCCACCTTACGTGGCCCTGCATAGCTTGGTAAATCTGGAGTAACACAAGGCAGCACAAGTCGATGCCTTGCGTTACTCTGCCCCAGGGAGGCCTTCCATGGGTGGAGGGTGGTTGCTCCCATACATCCACCCATGAATTTCAGAGCATCAGCCAGATCTACCATGAGTGGTAGACCTGGGGATGTGTTAGAATGCTTTGCCTTCCCAGGGGAGGCATAATAAGAAGAAATATTTTTATTTCCCATCGTATTTTCTCTTTCTACATGTGCTGCATTCTAAAGCACATGTAGGAAGAGGAAAAAGCCTCAACAGATTATTTGTATGCATGTTCCTTCCTTCACAAAAGCAATCCTACCTGCAAAGCAGTCACTTTGTAGAATGGTGCAAACGTGCCTGAATTGGCAGTAGGCAGCCAAAAGATGTCTTGCTGCGCTGTACTGCTTGAGAAAACAATAACTATGGCCTCTAGTATATGGACAAGTGCTAGGAGGGTTTTCTAATGAAACCAGCACATTGATGCCAACTTAGTTGTTGCCGTTTCAACTCCCTTTGATGATTAATTATGGTCATGCTGCATCACCAGTGGTTTGAGAGCGAGAGTAATCAGCAGGGTCAACAGAGGATACTCCGTCCCAGACATATTAAACTTAATACAAGTCTGCTACTACTCGCATTGGAGGTTACCCCAGCCTCTGACGTTGAATAAAAATATTCTCTTAGGTCTGTTTCCTCTAGATATCTTTTAATACATAAGGACTTGCATTTCTGACATTTTGACCTTTGGGCACAGTCACTCTTCCTTAAATCATGGCAACTTATTTGGAAACCCATATTTGGCTTTAAAGCAACACCACAGTGCTGAACTGTACAAAATGCATAAAAGTCGAACGCCCAATATGGCATGCAGTGTGAACTTATGTCACTTATTTATGGAGCTACACACATGATAAATTACGTAAACTATAGAAAGCTGCTTCCAAATAGTTGACTTTGGCCCTCATTCTGACCCTGGCGGTCTTTGACCGCCAGGGCGGAGGACCGCGGGAGCACCGCCGACAGGCCGGCGGTGCTCCAATGGGGATTCCGACCGCGGCGGTAAAGCCGCGGTCGGACCGGCACCACTGGCGGGGTCTCGCCAGTGTACCGCGGCCCCATTGAATCCTCCGCGGCGGCGCAGCTTGCTGCACCGCCGCGGGGATTCCGACCCCCACTACCGCCATCCAGATCCCGGCGGTCGGACCGCCGAGATCCGGATGGCGGTAGGGGGGGTCGCGGGGCCCCTGGGGGCCCCTGCAGTGCCCATGCCACTGGCATGGGCATTGCAGGGGCCCCCGTAAGAGGGCCCCTACATGTATTTCACTGTCTGCTGCGCAGACAGTGAAATACGCGACGGGTGCAACTGCACCCGTCGCACAGCTTCCACTCCGCCGGCTCGATTCCGAGCCGGCTTCATCGTGGAAGCCTCTTTCCCGCTGGGCTGGCTGGCGGTCTGAAGGCGACCGCCCGCCAGCCCAGCGGGAAAGTCAGAATTACCGCCGCGGTCTTTCGACCGCGGAACGGTAACCTGACGGCGGGACTTTGGCGGGCGGCCTCCGCCGCCCGCCAAGGTCAGAATGAGGGCCTTTGTGTCTTCACCTTTCACCTATGCAAAGAATCAAGTGTTCACTGATGAAGCTCCCCCTTATTTACTCTCTGGACATCACCCTTGGCTTCTGCTTTCAGAGACCAGCATCTGATTCACACCTAAAGAGTAGAAAGTGGGATGTTGAGGATTTGATTGCACTACATGCCCCATATTTCCTATTTGTATAAATTACAATCCATCAATTCAGGTTCGTGATACCCAAGGTTTAAATACAATTATAGAGTTTGTATTACTTCATGAAGGAAAAGGAAAACAGATGACTAGTAACATATTGAGGAAACTAACGCATTGGGGTAAATTACGTGTTTCCCTTTAGGAACGGTGCTGTGGATTGACCAAACATAGGGCCTGATTTAGATCTTGGTAGTTGCACCACTAAGCCGCATTGGTGGTGGACTTGAATAGACTGTCAAGTTGACAGTGTTCCATATTTAGATGTTACAGCTCTGCAAGCGGTGGACTGATGGTGGTGCGCTGATGGGGGGAGGACTTTGGACAGCCGACAACAGCAGTGGCTGTGAAATAGAGGTTAGTATACACACACACTGTACCTTTGCCATATGTGTCCCCTGCACTATACATGACACAAAGCATCACATAGACACCCATATACATTCCCTTTTAATCACAACACATACATGCTGCAAACAAACATTGACGGATATCCACAAAACAACATACATTCACCATTGACACTGCATGCACACACAGCACAACCCCAATGACCAACACAACTACACACTCATCTACATAAACTCACTCACACACAACCACAACTACACACATCATGAAAATGACAACCACAAAACACCACTAACCTGAAAGTTGCTTGCATCAACATAACACAACATACAAAACAACATCACAGCCATATGTACGTGGCACACATACTGACACAACTACAGCACCCACTCCAGCTCCCTCCCCCTCCCCAACCAGCCAATCTCATCGCATACACACATACCCATACTGATTCTCACACACAACCCACAGCATAACATAACAGGTAGAGGTCCCCTGGCAATCTGTACTAATAGACACAGTTGACAGGGGTGAATGTACCTTCTTTGTGGTGCCAGCATTCATTTGCCAATGGATACTGGCACCATAATGACAGTTGTGCTGTGTGCAATATGTGTTGTGTACCAGTGTGTCCCCATTCATGTGTTACCCACTTGTGTCCTGACATATGCATGTCAAAGTAACGTTATAATACTGAAACACATATATGTCTACAGTGGTCCTGACTTCCAGTGCAGCGCCCACCCAATGTATCCTGGCGATGCAGCATCCCTGCCTTCGGGTCTGGCAAAGGGGGGTTATGTCCGGTGGAAGACAGTGGTGGAATGGGGAAAAAAGGTCAGTTTTCACACCTTTTCCTCCAATCCAGCAACTCAGATATGGAGATCAGACCACCACTTTTTTCTTGGCAGTAAAGTACATCCACATCTGCACACCAGGAAGGGTGGCTAGGGTCCCATCGGCATCCCATTTTCCCTCTCTTGCCATTGATGTGAGTAATATTTCTTACTGGAGACCACAGTTCGAATGTGGCCTTTCACCTATGGGACCACCAACATCTAAATACGGCGGGTGATTAGTCAGAGTGGCGGATGGGCTTCCAGTCAAAAAGTTGAAGGCGAGACCGTTACCACTAAGTTCTAAATCATGCCCTAAGTTACCATTACCAAATGGATTCCTACTCAACTGCTAAAGTAAGATTAAAGATGTTTGACAATTCACAGTTAAAGGACTGGTAGACTAGTGGAGAAGTGTGGCACAATGGTTAGAGCAGCAGATCCTGATGCAGACATATGACCCAGGACCAGGGTTCAATTCTTACCTCAGCAGATCTTGGGCTCAATTCCTTTGAACTAGATAATTCTCGCCTCAGTGCCTATTCTAATTAATGGGTCCCACACTGGGCAATAGCTTGCTTAATCTTCACAATGACCCTGACAGCGCTTGGATGCCCGGCTTCCCCCTGGGGGTTGTCCAGTAGTGGGTGCCTCACAGGGAAAAGCCAGGAGGGGTTCCACAGTGGTATGCGTACAGCGTCTTGAGACCCTAACGGGTGAGTAGTGCACTATACAAGTGCAAAATTTACATTTAGTGTGATTTAAAGGTTATATCTTTCATCTATTCCAAAATCTCCAACTGACTCTAACCACATGAACAACTGTGTTTTGTTACTGGTGGAATATTTTATACATGATATGCTCGACTACATTGATACATGTAAATGTGAAAATCACTCGGCTATGTTCTAAAAGCTTAGACATTTTGGGTACATAAACCACTGTATGTACAAGACTCGATGCCAAAGGACTACCCAAAGAATGGTCAACTGAAGGGTCAGTATAGACAATGTGAGAGAAGACCAATGGCTCTGAGGAAAACTCCTGAAAATAGTCTAGCATAGAATAAAGAAACCAGAAGCACATAATAATCGCAGAAAGCAGAAGTCCGACAATTCTGGCGGCTTGACATCAGTTAAAAAGGATCTTTAGACAAGTCTAAAAAGCCTAAATACAATTGTCGGTGTTCTACTGCTGCCATGAATTATATTGCTACAAATTCAATCCAGGAAAAATCAGGAAATCAGGCCATTATTCCCTAAGGCGAAAGCTGAAGGCAAAGGGTTAAACTCTATTTCAAGTTCCTATTTTCTTTTCTTATTAGCAACTTTAAATTTTGTTCACAGAGATCTACATAATTCAACATTTTATAGCATACAACTATTCAACAAATATTTAGCATTCTGCTTTCAATCAGTATTGAAGTGCATCTTTAACTCATGCACAAATTATAATTTACATTGATGTCACTTTTTTGTCCAGGGTACATGGTGGAGAGCAGGTCTGGTCCTTTACAGCTCCTCTTAGGTCTGAGAAAGCAGGCAGGTTTGTTCCTCTTCTGAACTTCCACAGGTCCATGAGTGGTCTGAAGTGAATGCCTGGAAAGGCCATATTTATGCCTGACACTAGCTTGTGAGTGGGAATGACCCCTGGGGTGCCAAAACCAATGAGGCAAGGTTCCCCCAGTAAAATCTACCCATTTTTGACCTTTTACTTGATGGCTGAGGTCTTCAGTTGCACTAAACTAGGGCTCTAAGGGCTGGAGGGTGGGGAGTCTGAGAAGTGTTTTATGGTACTCCTTGTGTTCCTCCACATGTTTCACTTAAATCTTCTTTTAGGCAGTACATGTACCCCAACGAACACAGGGACAGAATTATTTTAGAAAAAAAACTGACTTTTATGCACCAGAGGATACACATACCTTCTTTAGCATTCTGATTCCCTCCTTTGAAATGTGCTCCAAATGTCACATGAAAAACCTCATCAGAGCAGTTAATCAGATCTTGTCACTCCAGCTGACTCTGTGATGTCAACTACAGGACAACTGTGATGGAGGCGTGTCTGGCTGGGGGGTCAAAAGAAGGGTGCAGGCCTGGATGTCAGTTACATCTGCTTGTGACAGGATAGGCTTCTATGAAGCTGATCAAGTCCTTGGGTCCAGCCCAGAGACCATACTGCCAAGGGCTAAACAACACAAACCCACACCCAAGGTCTTTTGTCCCTATCCTAAGAGCAGGTTCACCCTTATTCACACCTATTAAAAAGCTAATTATTTGCTGGCAGAAGGTGAGAGAAAAATGCAGATTTTGCTTCCAGGGAATTCAGGCAGGGCAAAGGTAACTTTAGAAAGGTAACTTTTACATTATATCTAGAAATACAATCTTCACAAATTAATTGGATTTTTAACAACTATAGAAATTAGTTTTTTTATTATAGTTCTTCTTAGTTCTATTACCAAGATGCAGTATTAATAATTAATATTGCATTTCACTGCTTCCCTATGGAACAGTCAGACCCACGTACATTCATTGTAAGTCTGTGTGGATTAATAAGCAGTATATGCCCTACTATGAAATACCCTGCACCTGCCTTTATGGGATGTAAGCCCTCCCTTAGGGGTGACTTATTAGTATTTAAAAGGAGGTTTTAGTCCTGTCAATAATGTTTATTTTGACACCTCACATTGACAGTTTAAAACAGCTCTGCCGGGCTACAATGGTAAGGATTGCATCAGGATTATTGTGTCACTTCAGTGGGTGGCACAATGGGGGTCATTCTGACCCTGGCGGTAAATACCGCCAGGGCGGTGGTTGGCGGTAGCACCGCCAACAGGCTGGCGGTGCTCCGCCGGGCATTCTGACCGCGGCGGTACAGCCGCGGCCAGAAGCGGAAAGCCGGCGGTGTACCGCCGACTTTCCGCTGCCCATGGGAATCCGCCATGGCGGCGCAGCTTGCTGCGCCGCCATGGGGATTCTGACACCCCATACCGCCATCCTGTTCCTGGCGGGTCGCCCGCCAGGAACAGGATGGCAGTATGGGGTGTTGTGGGGCCCCTGGGGGCCCCTGCAGTGCCCATGCCAATGGCATGGGCACTGCAGGGGCCCCCGTAAGAGGGCCCCACAAAGAATTTCAGTGTCTGCTTTGCAGACACTGAAATTCGCGACGGGTGCAACTGCACCCGTCGAACCTTCCCACTCCGCCGGCTCCATTCGGAGCCGGCTTCCTCGTGGGAAGGGTGTTTCCCACTGGGCTGGCGGGCGGACTTTTGGCAGTCGCCCGCCAGCCCAGTGGGAAACCCAGAATGACCGCCGCGGTCTTTTGACCGCGGAACGGTCTTCTGGCGGTTCCCGCTTGGCGGGCGGCTCCCGCCGCCCGCCGCCCGCCAAGCTTAGAATCAGGCCCAATGTTTGTCTGAGCCCACTGGATACATTTAACTTACAGGCCCTGAGTACACTATGTTCCCTATATTCGGGACTTGTACGTTAGTTGGGCCAGTCACCCTGATACCAATTTCATCATGTTTAAACGGGAGCACAAGAATGTTACTACTGGTTACCTTACAGAATTCTATGGCCAACAAAACATGTAAAAGCAGGAATATGGGAGAATAACACCTATATAATCATTTCTAACATAGGTCCCCCAGTAAAATACAAGGAGAACAATCTACCAATTCTCAATGCTCCGGTGGAAAAACCTGGAAAGAGCATCATCATTGGTGTGGTCAGTCTCAGGGTAATGTTCCAACATAAAGTCCATTCCCTGTATAAAGAGATGGATCACTTCAACAGCCTAGGATACTCATCTCACATTCATAGTAGCTATCTGTGGGGACTGTGAAGTGTCTGAACCCTAGAGTGAGTGGCAAAAGATATTGCCTGATTTTCTTCAGTGCCTAGGCCACTGCTAATATCTCTGCTAGTTTCTCTCTTCCAATTACACCCCACCTTTGCTCCCTGGGAAGTAGCTGCCTGCTAATGAAGGCCACAGGTTTCCACATGTTTGTCAAGCTGTAAGAGAAAAGCCACAATCCCATGTTCTGAGGCATCTGTCTGCACAAGGAACTATTTTGAGAAGTCAGGTGTCCTGAGCCGTGGTGCTGAACACATAGCTTCCTTTAAGGTATCAACAACATTCTGAGACACCTCTGCCCAGACCGTCTTTTTGGGCTGCTTCTTGAAAATCATGTCTGCCAAGTGGGTGGACCAGATGGCTTTCCTCTCCGTCTTGTCTGTGTCACTGAGTATTAGTGCTGATGGTGCTGGGAAGCCTTTAACTGTGTGGCTGATAAGGACTTAGACCACACTTCTCCGCCTTTGACGAGGACCTCTACACATAGGTTGGCAAAGGCATTCCAGGACTGGGTGTGGAGCTGAAGACTAGAAGATGTCTGGAGTGCACAACATGGTTTAGAGAGGGATTACTCCTATTACTCCAGCCTGTATGTGCTGCACATCCACCTGTATACATTTCTTTGCTCAGGGTGACTGTGTCAATTTGTTAAGCACATTGAATACCTTAGTCCCACTATCTCTGATCATAGCCCACTGTTGATGTGCCTCCACCTGGTAGAGGACGGCCCTATACCTCAGTGCCCAGGAAGACTCAACTTACTTGGAAGGACTCTGGCAGGCAATTTTGAGATATTTTTAACATAATCAGGGCATGGCATTGGAATGCCTTGGGGAGTGAAAGGCATTTGAGTGGTGGTGTAAAACACTGTATGTGAGCTTTGAGAGGCTCAGGAGAGACCTAGAGTGGGATTTGATCAAGCTAGATAGAGACAGCTGTCGCCTAGACAACCACCTGGACGTTGATGATGAGGCAGGGGTCAAATCTGGCTGGGGCCACATCGTAATACAGTGTCCTCTTGGAGATGTTCATAACTATTGCCCAAGCGCACAAGAGTGAGGGCAGGGAGGGGTGACTGTTGGTGTGGCTGGTACAGACAGAATTTAGAGGATCCCGGATTACTCAACTGCGAGTACTGGGTGGGGAGCTGGTGTATTCACAGGTGAACATTAATGCTGCCTTCCAAGTTTATTATATGACTATCTACAACAAGCAAGCTGAGTATTCCAGAGAGGGTACTGAGGGGCATATTTATACTCCGTTTGCGACGAATTTGCGTCGTTTTTTTTTACGCAAATTCGACGCAAAACTAACTCCATATTTATACTTTGGCGTTAGACGCGTCTAGCGCCAAAGTTCATGGAGTTAGCGTCATTTTTTAGCGTGGACACCTTCCTTGCGTTAATGATATGCAAGGTAGGCGTTCCCGTCTTAAAAAATGACTCCGATGCTATTGCGTCGGATTTATACTCCCGGGCAAAAATGACGCCCGGGAGTGGGCGGGTCAAAAAAACCTGCATTTGCGCCGGATTTTAGCGCCTGGGTCAGGGCAGGCGTTAAGGGACCTGTGGGCTCAGAATGAGCCCAGAGGTGCCCTCCCCTGCCCCCAGGGACACCCCCTGCCACCCTTGCCCACCCCAGGAGGACACCCAAGGATGGAGGGACCCACCCCAGGGACATTAAGGTAAGTCCAGGTATGTATTTTTTTTTGTGGCATAGGGGGGCCTGAATTGTGCCCCCCTACATGCCACTATGCCCAATGACCACGCCCAGGGGACAGAAGTCCCCTGGGCATGGCCATTGGGCAAGGGGGCATGACTCCTGTCTTTGCTAAGACAGAAGTCATTTCAATGGGGGATGGGCGTCGTTAAAAAATGGCGCAAATCGGGTTGTGGTGATTTTTTTGCCTCAGCCTGACTTGCACCATTTCTGGACGCCCATACGCCATTTTCCCCCTACGCCGGCGCTGCCTGGTGTACGTCGTTTTTTTTAACGCACACCAGACAGCGCCGGCGGCTAACGCCGGCTAACGTCATTCAATAAATACGGCGCCCGCATGGCGCTTCAGAATGGCGTTAGCCGGCGCTAATTTTTTTGACGCAAAACTGCGTTGGCGCAGTTTTGCGTCAAAAAGTATAAATATGGGCCTGAGTCCTTCTTAGACACTCTGGGGCATATTTATACTCCGTTTGTGCCGAATGTGCGTCAAAAAATTTGACGCACTTTCAGCGCAAACGTTGCCCCATATTTAAACCCTGACGCCCGATCCGGCGCACCAGGAAAATGGCGCTATGTGCGCCAGTTTTTGGAAGCGCCACCCCGCCCTGCGTTAATGACATGCAGGGTAGGCGTTCCCGTCCAAAAACAGACGCACATAGCGGTGCATGGTATTTATGCTCCAGGGCAAAAATCACTCCCGCGCGGCAGGCGGCGCAAAAAAATGGCGCAAAGCACGAATATCGTGAAATTTTAACGCCTGGGTCAGGGCAGGTGTTAAAATGGGGCAAACACACCTGTACTTAATCAGAACACACAGAACAAACAACAGAGCAGCAGAGCAGCAGAGCAGCAACAGGGAGACATGGAGGTGCTTTTTCTTCAACGTGCACATAGACGCAGAGCCCTGCAGCAACAACAGCAGCCACAACAACAACAGCAGGGACCCCAAAGACAGCGCAGAAGGCAGGAGAGGATATTCCGCCCAAGAACAACCCTGCATGGCCTCAGGGAACGAGACATCATCCAGAGGTACCGGTTGAACTGGCAGGCCATTCAGCAGCTGCTGACAAATATTGAACAGCAATTGGCCCCCACTTTAGTGACTCCACGCACTATCCCAACCGAAACAAAGCTGCTTGCCGTACTTCACCTGCTGGCAAGTGGCTCGTTTCAGACAACTGGTGCCCTGGTTGGTGGAATCTCACAACCATCTTTCTCCGCATTCCTGCCTAAAGTACTGGATGCCATCATTGGACTGACACCCCGCCACATCTGCTTCCCTAACACAGTGCAGAAGCAGCAGGAAACAAAACAGGGGTTCTACGCCATCAGTGGCTTTCCGCACGTCCTTGGTGCAATCGACTGCATACACGTACGCCTTGTGCCACCTGCTGCGAGTGAACACCTCTACCGCAACAGGAAGCACACACATTCCATCAACGTGCAGGCCATAGTCGATCACCAAGGACTGATCAGCAACATTGTGGCTAAATATCCTGGGAGTGTACATGACGCATTCATCTTCCGTCACTGCACCATCAACCAACACTTCCAGGATGGACGGTATGGCAATGGACTACTTGTTGGTAAGGACAAAAATCTACTTATATACTCACTGCACAGAAACCCTCTAGGATAAACAACACATACACCACAATAGCAACACCTAGACAGGAACACACTGAGGTACTCACATCACTAGCCATGTGTCACAAGTCACCATTGAACCTCTCACACATTTGAATTTACTCCACAGCTTAGTGTGAAGACATTCATGACTGTGGTTGCCTAAATGTCACCTTGCAAATTGGAAGTCTCACAATAACCTGTACACTAATACAATGCATAACTTTTAAGGGATGGGATGGCCTGGGTATGTTCATATGAACGTTTCTAATACCCTTTCATGTTTCAACTCTGCATGGAACTATCATCACACCCCCAGTGAGGACACACGGACACCTGTGTCACAAGTCACAATGCAAGGGAGGGCACACTGTACTTGATAAACCAATACATCCTGCTGACAAACAGTTAGACAACAAACACTTGCTCAGCCAAGGAAAAAAAACAATGCCAAAGTTTCCACCAACAACCATAGGTTGTCACATTAGTACACAAAATAGTCACAGCCAACACAACACAACTCTTGCCATCAAAGATACGTACAACAGTGCCTCCTACATCTAATTGATACCATTCTGTGTTTCTCTTTCAGCTGATCAGGGGTATGGCATCCAGCCTTGGCTAATGACACCATATGGGAACCCAAATACTGCTGCTGAGCGGGCATACAATGACGCCCACAAGAGGACACGCAGCATTGTGGAGAGGACCTTTGGGATCCTAAAGTCAAGGTTCCGCTGCCTTGACATCACTGGCGGAAGCCTACTATACTCCCCAGAGATGGTCTGCAAGATCATACTCACTTGTGCCATATTACACAATATTTGTGTAAAAAGGAACATTCCCCTCCTTGAACCGGACCCAGACATGCCTGAGGATGATGATGAGGAGGATGCTGGCCTGCAACAGGAGGGGGAACAACCTAACACCGCAGCAGGAGTGCATAGGCGCCAACAGCTTGTGAACAATTTTTTTACTTAAGTTATTATAATCACTTGTATTCCACACTTGTAAATAAACACAGATAACAAACACCACATCATGCTTTGGCCTATTCATTTCTGACCACCTTTAGTTTGAAATAGCTGAAGATGAATGTCGTCTCATTGATCAAGAATGCCATTAAAATTCATCACACCAAAAATAAACATCACAACTGTATGCACAGAGGGTAGGATGTGACATGTTACATTACCATACACAGAGCCCAACAAGAGTACAAATGTGACAATTACACATGCCGGATCCAAACAACTGAAACAGTCTCTCATCCAGCCCAATATTGGAGATCATTTGAAAGTCACATCACACGTGTTCAGAGACAGGGTGGGACCATCCATGTGTACGTGAACATGTCATCAATGGCTTCTCTCAAGTGTATGATGTGAGCAATACACAATTGCAACAACATCAGCTGCCACTAACTCAGGAGGAGACCTTGAAGTTACAGTGACAACATACACACAGACAGGTCATACTGGATCCACATTCCCACACACATGTACACATATGTCATACAACCAACCTAATATTTGAAAGTAGACCATCACAGTTGTGTCCCAGTTTGAACCTAGCAGGAAGATTGTAACATGACACTAAACCAGTTTATGCAGAAAGGGACACAGACAAGCAAAAAAATCTTCGCATTATCACATCGTGAACGCTGAGAGTCTTGCAAACTTAGTCATATGAAAATGGTATGCAACTTAGCTCCAAATCATCATTACTGCAAACGTCAAATGGGCTAATGAGATGAATGAATGGTCAACAGTCATTCATACCATATGGCCTTACATTCGCCCGCTGCTGCAGGTTTGCCATGATATGATAAAAATACTCCATGGATACAGTAGCTATTCTGGATGGTCAAATCCTAGGGTGCTGGGGGCCTAACTCCACCTCTACCACCCCCAAAACATACAAGAGTCATGTACTTGTGAACTAAACACATGCATAAGGCACATGTGTGGCCTCCATGTCACACGTCCTACACAAATATGAAAAACAAAATCATAATGGGACATGGTCAGCCCCATAAAAACTGAAAGTGACTCTCCCACTCCCTGTTAGGACTACAGATAAAAGCATCCCCATCATAAAGGTGGGCACATTTTGGAGACGGAATACATAATGGTATCAAAAACATCATTTCAAAATAGCCATCAGCAATTACACCAAATATGTTGTCAAATATGGTCAATACATTAGTTAACGTATCCCAAACATCACGGTGTGAAGGCCGTCTATACATAAAAGTACGGACATTTGTCATATACAAACACAAATGTGTCTCACATCGCACCGTTTGACCATGACAAATCACCTTTCCAAAGCTAAACACATGAAGACATTTGGATAAATTTGCTCAATATTCTACGCATACAGCATGGCCGTCATAATTTGTTCACGTACATGAGTGCACACAATGCAGAGTCAGATACAAATGTATCCAAAAGTGTCTTGATATTTCGCCTTCAAAATATTATTTACATCCACAATATTTTTGACTCTGCATCATGTGCACTACTGTACTGTAAAAACCACGCCCATGATGTATGCGTGGTGAATTTGACGCTACATGGACAATATGTTGGTCATTTTATGTACAGTATTAATTATTAATATTCATATCATATTTTTTCACTCCGCATCATGTGCACCACTGTACGTGTAAAAAAAACGACGCCCATGATGTATGCGTGGTGAAATTGACGCTACATGCACAATATGTTGGTCATTTCATGTACAGTATTAATTATTAATATTCATAACATATTTTTTCACTCCGCATCATGTGCACCACTGTACGTGTAAAAAAAACGACGCCCATGATGTATGCGTGGTGAAATTGACGCTACATGCACAATATATTGGTCATTTCATGTACAGTATTAATTATTAATATTCATATCATATTTTTTCACTCCGCATCATGTGCACCATTGTACGTGTAAAAAAAACGACGCCCATGATGCATGCGTGGTGAAATTGACGCTACATGCACAATATGTTGGTCATTTCATGTACAGTATTAATTATTAATATTCATAACATATTTTTTCACTCCGCATCATGTGCACCACTGTACGTGTAAAAAAAACGACGCCCATGATGTATGCGTGGTGAAATTGACGCTACATGCACAATATATTGGTCATTTCATGTACAGTATTAATTATTAATATTCATATCATATTTTTTCACTCCGCATCATGTGCACTGTAATGCGTCATAAAAAATTGACGCACAACTGTGTATGCGTGAAAATATGACGCATAACTGGAAAATAAAAACGGCGGCCATTTTATGCAGGAAGTGATGTAATAGGATATCCTGTTTACAAAATCTGTACTGGGAGGTAACTTTCACTTTCACTTTGCAGTCTCAGATTTCTCTAGACTGTGTGGTTGTGTGAAAGGTGTTGTCGTGTGTTTTACTGCTCTAGTGTCCTGTGTGCCTTGTATTTTGTCTTAGTGTCAATCTATTATTGTTGTATCACATTGTCTCAGTCTGTTTAGTGTTATTTTGTCTATACCTGTGATAGTTTGTATTGTCTGTGGGAGTCTGTTGTGGGTAGCATAGTTTGGGGGGTTAGTTGGGCTATTTTTCTACTTCTCCTTTTTCTTTCACACCTCTACCTTTCCCCATTTCCCCCTTTATATTTTATATTTTGTTGGTACATTCTTATCCCTCTCAATATGTCAGGTAGGCCTCGCCTGTCCAGGATGGGGGAAGACGAATTGGGGGGGTTCATATGGCTCGTAAGCCATTTCCTCCCACTAATGCTGGAAGCTGGGGGCCGTGTGATACAGGGGTATCACACGGAGGCCAGGAAAATCCGGTGGGAAAAGGTGCGCCATCACCTGGTCAGGGTCTATGGGAGTCTCAGGAATGTACACCAACTCAAGCACCGCTGGGCAGATCTGATCACCAGGGAACAGGACCTGCTGGACCACCTGGGACTCCAGATTGGTGGCCATGTTGGTGAGTAAAAAACAATTACATGGGAATGACAGAAATCGTGTGTGATCATGTGATGATTGTTAGCGAATCTGCAAAATAAGTAGCTGAGTGTGTGTAATGCCAGGGAAACCTAGGCCCATGGTTATACACATTAATCCCCATTCTTGCAACACATGTACACGCAATGACAGCTTTATAAATTCAACATCTATTTGTATTATGCTAAGTCGCCCCCTCTCTGCGTCCCAAAATTTTTCAAATGCTGCGCTACAAAGGTATACATATGTGTCCTAATGTGTATTTGTTGCAGAATGTGTATGAAGACCTATGCTACCAGTCCGATGGATCATTTTTGCAACACATACCAGATGCCTGTAGCTGCATGTAATGTAGTGTTGCCTTTGTGTCAGAAAAGCAACACGTGAACGGCTCCATTTGTACTCCACTGGTCATAATGGCCAGTGAGTACGTCATGTAGAAACAACATACCTACATATGCAGACGCCATAGCTAGACAGAAAATTGGAAACACATGATGATGCTATACATGTGTGTTGCCGTCACGTCACATGAAGTTAGTCATGTTGTTCACACATATGTCACATGTGTGTCTGTTTGCTGTCTGTTGACCCTGTCCAAATAGCCTGTTTAATTGTGAGTGGTCATGCAGTCCTCATGGAACCAGTTTTGGAATGTCTCTCGGGGATGCACATGCTGAGATGTATGGATAACATTATTGTTGGGGCATACTAATGGAGGATTAACTTGGACGACACCTGACTGTCCTGACCACTGCATGAGTGTAGTAGGGTGTGACACTGGAGCAGGAGACTCATCCAATGTTAATGTTGAATACAAAGTGATCCATGCAGGATGAGCATGTGTGAAAGTCTATCATTACCATGTCATTTTCACACAATGTCATTGTAACAGAAATCTTTTGTCCGTTCACCCAGTTTGAGTATAATCTTTGTTTCATGCTTTACAGGTGGACCAGCCCCGTACACCGTGGGAGAGGTGGCCCATTTTGACGACCCCGATACCTACAGTGAGTGTCGCCTGAGTGCTATTTACATTGTTTGGTAATGACGCATGATGGATTACTGTGTGTTCAAGAGAATTCATGATTTGATGTGCTGGCCGTTCATTGGCTTTGTTCTTTTAGTGTGATATCAAATTAGAATTATGTTTCTGCAAAGCAATACGTAGTCATCTCTCAGATTGAGGGGCTGTAGCCCATTCAATTATGGCGGCAATTGGGAATGGTATGACTCATTTCGAATAGACTGGTCAATGTTAGACTTGGTCAGGGACTTGCCATGAACTGAGTCTGCATATCAGACTGACAGTCTCCCAGATAGCTTAGGCACATGGCATTGATGACAAGTGCTTCTTCCTAGTTGAGGATGGACTGTGTACACTGTAGGTTGGATCTTCCATGGGCATGTACTTCCACAAGGTGAACTCGAAGTGTGAGTGACTTGAGTGCAATGCCCTAGGTGTTCAGTTGAATCATGTGAATGGGTGTACTACCTCCCCTGTGTGTGTTGTTAAACATGCCTCACTAATAGTATGTTATGTTGGGCTAAGTCATAACATTTTGACATGTGTGGACCTGGGATGTGACAAGGTTGGGCTGACTACAACGTGTTGCTAGCCCTTCATAGGTGTTGTGTGTGAAGGCACATAATTGTTGCACTTTCTGTACACTTCTGGGTGTGCATTGAACATGGGATTGTTGGTTGTTCTTCCCACACCACCCACAAAGACTGGGATGTTACTGTGAAACAGGGTACCTAGGACTGTAGCAACCAGTATGTTACACGTACTTAACACCTTTTGTGACTTGAGTTAGTACCTTGGGCAAGAGTGAGAAAAATGTCTACACGTTGCAAATGGCATAAATATCTGTGTGGGATTTTCAAACGTCTGTTTCCTAATCCAAAATGTCTTTGGTGGTCATGTACATATGAGTAAAATGCTTTTCAAAATTGATATAATGAAGGGTTTTACCAGACCTACTTGCAAATCACAGTGGTAGGCAATCCCATTTGCAACCGAGTACGTGGTTGCAAAGTGAGTAGCTGTTATCATCCACTTGAAGTGGATGGTAACCACCTTGCTGACTGGAAGGGGTCCTCATTGTAAAGCTTCAGCCTTTGTGAGTGGACTAAAAAAATCCTGCGCAAAAAAGCCAGTGGTCTAAGGGACCAATAATTACTGTGAAAATTTCCAAGTACAATTGTTGTGATTTAAAAATAATTGCAGCTCATTTTTCTTTCCGGTAAACGGCCTACACTTGGGGAGAAATACCTTGCTTAATTTAAAAACAGTCACGTCTATGGAGTTCTGCTGGTCCCAGCAGGCCACCATCCCCGTGAGTGCCCATGTTGCTAAGGTGGGGCAACTTGGAACCCACATCATTGATGTTCATGAGGTGGGTTTTAGGGACCCCATAGCGACTCGCAGACGGTGTCAGAGACACCGTTCTGCTTTGCAATTTGCTAGTTGATTTTCCTAAATTCCTACATCTGACACCTAGTGTGGACACATGATTCTGGGCCAGGGGTTCAATCTTAGCACACAACTAATTAAAAATGCTATTGAGTGAGGAGTGTGAGTGTAATCACACAGAATGACATATGTACTGAAGTCAGTATGCGGAAGAGCTGGTGCCATAATGTCAAATGCCTTAGGTATGATTTGGATGAGTAGTTTAGGGTGATGTCATCCATCATGTAGAGACATGGATATGCTAGGTGTGATATGACCTTAGGGATGCATGATTCACATGTACTTCCTCTGAGCATTTCCGTGAACTATGTTGTAACAATTGCTGCATACAATATATTTCTAGTAATGGACAAATGAGCCATTGTGGGATAAAACCCACTGTAAATTAAATGCTCAATATTTCCCTTTTCTCTTCACAGCTGCAAACCTGAGTGCCGCAGAGCGCAACCATTTTGAGCACAGGGCAATGAGGTACAGGCACATCCTGCAGGTGCAGTGTGGGTATCGGAGGATGGCCCGCAGATACAATTCCGATCGGGCCTCTGGGGCGTGGTATGCCACACCACAGGCTCCACCAACGGTGCCACCTACAACCACCAGGTCTGCCCAAGGGGACCCAGCGACGGACCAGCCATCTTCTTCAAGACCTGGACTCAGCCGTGTGTTGGGAGCAGGGCTGTCCCGTGGCCACTCCACTCCAGCGACAATCTCCACCTCCACCGGCACGCAGACCAGCAGTGACCCTCCAATTGACCCTGCAGCCTTCCAGGCATTGTCTAGGAAACTGGACAGGTTAATTCAAAAGGTGGACAACCTGACGGAGGACATGGCGGAGGTTAAAAAGAAGGTGCGCTCCATCCGGCGCACACTTCAGAGGGCAAATCTTTAGTTATTTTGCCCTCCTGAACTTTTACCCCTCCCCTCTCCCCTCTTTCCTCTTTTCATACTGTTAGTTGGGTTTGGAGGGTTAGTTATAGGATAAGTATAGGTAATTAGCTTAGTTAGTGTTAGGTAAGAGGGTGGGGGGTCCTTATACTTTCTATCTAATATTTTTGTGTGGGTGGGGGGCAATGTTGGGATTCCTGTTTAATAAAAAAAATAAAAAATAAAAATATATAAAAAATATATATATATATATATGTTTGTTTAGGATAGTATAGTATGTGTGTAGGTTAGTAAGTGTTGTCCTGCATGTGTCTTGTCTCTTAATGGTGGGTGGGGGGTTGATGTTTAGATCGTTTCGTTACATGTATAGAGTAAGTTTAGCTTAGGTTAGTTAGGGACAGTTGTGGGTTAGTAGTAGTCAGGTTAGATTAGTGTAGGTTTACCTTTCCCTTAGTTGCCTCTTTTATTACTACTTTTAAATAAAAATTTTGTTAACCCTTTACCTGATGTGTTAGGTGCTACCTTTTCATGGCCTTGACATCAGTGTAGCAGAAATGTTAAGTATGACATTTGTGTTCCATGCTCCCTATCCCCAGGCTTATGAGGTTTAACATGCCAGCTACCCGTGTGCTAACTTGGTAAGTATCCACCATGTTGGAGAGCCACCATTGGTAGTGTGCATTGATCATCAAGGTTTGGGGTTGGTATGTATCCTACTTCACAAAGAGTGCTTCCAGACTTGTTATTGTAGGTAAATAGATAGGTCGGACAGCATTGTGAAGTTCAGGGAGAGCTTTATAGATGATGATTTGTTCACACTCTTGTCTTGTTGCTATCATTGCTGACCTACATCATGTGTGTACTGATTCAGCATGACTTTCCTTCATGGAAGTATACGCCGTAAGGGTGATTGATGCAGTGTAATTTGTTTATCATTCCTTTCATTCTACAGCATAATTTCAAATTTTAGTATTGCATGGTGCCTACATTTCTCAGCCACCATTAGTTGTGTAGAATAGCTATAGATGGTGCATCATTCTGTCCAACACAGCATGATTGTTTGTGCTTAGTCCCTTCATCAGTTATTTTCCTCAGTATAGTAAAGCTATGATGCAATCCTGGCCACTGCACAGATGATTCAGTATACATGAAATCAGGACAGTAGTATAGAGAATCGACATGGTTTCCACACAGCCACTTTGGAGTTATCTACTGCACAGTTGAATTTTGAAATGACACAGAGACACAATAGGTGTGCAAGTGATATTTATTTATAAGTGGTGTTGTGCAAAATGTCCATTCACCATGTTTGCTGACTCCTTTCTGGTGCATTATTACATGGTGATCCTACAGAAGGGGTGTGGATGATGCTCCTGACATGCTGGGGTGATGTCACAGACAGTGCAGAGGAACATGAAATGCCAAATGGTAGGAGAGAAACACTCACTGGCAAGGTGGACAAGTCAGACAGTGGATTGCCGAACAGTCATTGAGGTTAGTTGTAGTGAGACTGGCATGTGTCAAAACGTAGGACCTTGGTCAGAGTAGGGCATGGTGCAGGGACTAGGGCTTCCGGGTACTCTTGCGTGTGAATGTTATCTGTTCCATGTCTTCTTCTTCTGATGTGTGTGTTGCCTGGTGTGTCCTTGTTGTTGTTGGTTGTGAAGGGGCAACACACACCTCAGTGTTAGAAGACATGGAGGCAGACATCCCGGGGGCTGATCCCTGTTGAGTAAGGAAGGGCAGTACTGCAGCAAGGAGGGCCTGCTGGTTTTTCAGAATGGCAGCCACATCCCGATGGTAGGCAGCCAGGTCGGCCCTGAGGGGTTCTATGTTGCATTCGTGCACACGTTGAGTGGCTTGCAGTTTGAGTTGTTGTGTCAACTGGATGACAGCTGTGCCAATTTCCTTCAGTGTTTTTGAAATGTCCTCCAAGAGAAAATTTCTGGCTTGCATTGCAGCTGCCTGATCAGCAGTTGACAACATGCACGAACGCACCCCCTCAAGGCTGGCTGCCATATTTTGCATCCCCACCCGCACCTCCTTGGCCAGCTCCCGCTGGACCCCAACGACAGTTCTTTCGAAGCTGGTGCCAGTGTCATCAGAGTCCTCAGCTGTGTTGGAGCTGGCAGGTCTTACAATTGGGGTGGCGGGTGGTTCTACTGTGGTGGCTGCTTCTTCTGTGCTCCTCCTTGTGACTGAAGGTGGGGTTTGGAGGCTTTCAAGGACCATGTCAATGGTCTCTTGTGGGAGGTTGATGGTGTCGTCATCCATGTCATCAGGGAACTCATGGACAGGCAGATCAGCAGGAGATCCGTGTTCCTTTGCAATGAAACAGGGTACAATTAGTGTGTCTGTGTTGTGACAATTTTGCAGTAAGATACAAGCCTTTGGATGCCTTAACATTGTACTCTGTGTTTGTCTGCTGTCCGTCATAGGGCATTGTTGTAGGCCTATGGCCCACCTGTGTGTCACATGTTTGATATAGATCTTTCAGACATGTCTGCCAGGTCGCCTCTAGGTGTTGCTTTGTAATTATTTAGGAATAGGCGTTTTTTTCTCCTACTCCTCACTCGGTGTTTCACTATTGTTATGGAGGGACATTTTGTAGGGTGGGCTCTCATTATCCAACATGTGATTCTTGGCTTTCTAGGCAGCAGGATAGCTAATGGTGTGGGGGACTAAGTTTGACCCACTTGAAAATAACTCTGTCACCCAGATATTCAATTTAGCTAAGACTAACTAGCAGTGCCTCTGGTCTCCCACATCAAAGGAATGTTTAGACATCCGAGCGCATGACATCTTTGGAACTTCTCAGGGAAGTGGTGGTCACTCAGGTCCTACACATTTGTATCTTTTCCGGTAGGTTCCCATACACAAATGACATAGACAGTATTAGTTTGATATGAAGTTTCATTGTACAACTGACTTGTAGGAATTTAGGTGTGAGCCCCATTTACACAAACAATACACACTGTTAGAATTGAAATAGTCCGCAGGAGAGTAATACATTAGTACACAGCTTTCATGGTGCCTAACTGTTTCTACTCTCCCCCTGCATGTTCTATCTATAGCACAGCTTGTTAAGTTTGGAGGTTGCCTGTCAGAATAACAGGGGAGACATCATCCCTCATATCAGAGGAATGGGCTAGGATCTGGTTGTGCATCAGCAGCAAGGCAGGCAGCATCTAGTTGTTATTTTCTGTTTGGAAACTCCCCCATGCGTGTCTTGGGACAAGGGAGTGAATGTAAAAGACATATGTCATGGTGATGACAAAGTTTCCCTAAGCAGGAATGCCAAACCTTGACCCCTACCACATCTATCAGCAACGTACCAGACGGTATCCTTGACTGGGGCACAGAGTGAATATGTTCTGGCAAACTCCAGTGCAGAAGTAGGCAAAACAGTGTGATTTGACTAATTGACAACACCTTAGGACTGACTATTTGCTACATTAACTGATAGGAAGGGCAATGAGAATCATTTAGTGCAAATTGCTCTGAGGCACTTAGATGTGAGCAAATGAGTATAAGTACATTCAGGGTAAGATGCACAAAGGCCTCCAGCCTGAGGTTAATGCGCAAAGTATACGTTTCACTTGCCACACTACACTTTGACTGACTGTGGGTGTTGTGACTGCCCTGCCAGCACACTTGCCTCTCAGGCCCTGCCCCATACACTTTTTATTCACATTGCATGATCTGTACATGTAACGTGGCATTACCTATGCATGTCAATGTTAGGATGTGGTATGGATGTAAACATTCTTGATGTTTTGAGATGATGTTGGGTGATGTGTTTTGAATTGGATTGGCCTGTTTATCGTATGAAGGTCCTATTTGTTTGTCCGACTTTGCAGGTGTGTTTCAGTGACCAGTTGCCTGTGTCCCCTCCTTAATGTTGTTGTCTGAGCAGTATGACATTAGTGATGTAGCCTTGTTAGCCAGGCACGTGAGGGACCCTGACGTATGCAGCATGTGTGTATCGTTAGTGCTGTGTGGCTCCTATTGCTGTTTACTTAGGCTTATGTATGTGTCAGTTATGGACATTCGGCATTTGAGTGTACTGGTACCTTTGTCTTATTTCTAGGAGTAATTGCAGATGTCACCCTCACCCCCTAATTTAGGTATGTATGTGCCAGGGTGGGATTTCTGCCATTTGGTACTATAGCTGCACAGAGATGAGAGGTGTTATTGTCAACTGTGTTTGCAGTTAAGTTACAGTTGTTGTATTTGCTACTGCATTACTGATAGGGACCTAGTTGATGTAGAATAGATTTTGCAATACAAGTGCCTGGATGTGGATTTGAGGTAGTGTCCTTCCCACCTGTCACTGCTTTCCCTTGGCTCTCTTGTTGTAATTACAGGATGTCCCAGTGGGACTGTTGTGGTTGCTGTATTTTGTCGTGCCCCAGCTTCGGTCAGTACTGGGCATGCCCCCCTGCCGTGCCCCTTTCCCCATGCCACTTCATATATGTGCTGACTTACATGCATTGTGTAGTAGGTATCCCCCCCTGCTTACAGTCCCCATTATTGTATTAGGATTCCCCATGCGACTTACCCTGCATGTGCGTAGTGTCGTGGTAGTCTGCGCTGTCCAGTCCTTGAATCCCTGCGACCATCTCCTCCATGTGGTCCAGGGCCTCCTGTTGTGCTGGACTCCCCCCTCCAGTCTGCATTGCTGCCTTCCTGTTCCTGGCCATTTTCTCTTTGGTCCTACGTTTGCAGTTATGCCAGCGTTTCTTACACTCGGTGACTGTCCGGCGTTCTTCAGCCACACTGTTAATCTTGTCCACAATTTGTTTCCAGATGGCCTCTCTCCTACTGAGTGGCAATTTGGAGGTGATGAAAAGTTGGTGCTGGTGTTCCGTCACCTCTTTCACCAGGATTTCCTGCTCCTCTGCTCTGAAGCGACACTTTCTTTTTTTTTTTTTAAATGTCCTGGTTCCTGTATGCTTCCTCCTGGCTGGTTCCTGGTCTGCTCTCATCCTCCTGGGGTCTGTTGGGGCATCTAGGATCCATTTTGGGTCTCCTCTCCTGAAAGGGCAGTTTTCGCGCAAAAATGTGACGCAATTGCGTGAAAAAAAACGGCGTTTTCACGATTGCGCTGTCGTAAATCGACCCACAGTGATGTGCGTCGCATTTACGTTGGTTTCCTTTACGACAGACCGACGCTGTCTGCGTCACGAAATAATGACTCCCACCTGTTGGTTGCGCCGCCGTACGTCAAAGTATAAATTTGACGCCCGCATGGCGCATCCAAATGGCGTTAGACGGCGCAAATTTTTTTGACGCATAATTGCGTTAGCGCAATTTTGCGTCAAAAAGTATAAATATGGCCCTCTGTGCTTACGTAGATTTGATGCGGAGACTGCAGAGGTGCTGAGGCCCCATCACACCGGGGAAAATAAAATTGCCATATGGACATGTTGAGTGGGAAGTCAGTTGAGCCTGGACCAGATGGCCTGCCGATGGGATTTTACTCTGCCTTTGCTGGGCTACTGGTGTTGAGGCTGGCTGCCATCTGTGCTGCAGCTCTGGAAAAGTTGATACTCCCAGCCTCCCCTAGGGATGTGATGGTTGTCCACTTCCAAAGACCCAGGCACGGAGAATACCTATTAAGGTGTGCAGGCCTCTGTCCATGCAGAATATGAATTTCAAGATTGTGAGCAAAATTCTAGCGATGCAGCTACTCCCGCACATGCAAGCATTAGTGCACCTTGACCAGTGCGGATTAACACTACAAGAAAATACCTCCCTGAATGTGCACCACCTGTGTTTGCTACTGCATTCTCTAATTTTGCAGAGGCAGAGAAAGGTGGGCATAGTAATGTTCAACCTGGGAAAGGAATTTGACACAGTTAGTTGGTTGTTCTTGGAGGAGGTCATGCTTAAATAGGACTGGGTATTGCCTGGGTGCGATTAGTGTGCCTCCTGTATACTGGCCCAACTGCTAGGGTGTGGATGGGATATAAGGTTTTATATGATGTTCATCAGGGCACCAGGCTGGGGTACCCGTTATGCCCGCTCCTGTTTGCACTCGCCATTGAGCCACTGGCGGAGTTGTGCAAAGAACGATGTCGGGGAAGAGGCGTGATGTTGGATGGGTCTGAACACCTCATTTCTTTACATGCGGTGACCCATTACTGTATGTGTCCAATATGGAGATGAATGTCTCCTTCATGGTCCAGATGCTCTGGGAAATTGATATGGTTCTGGGTTTGTGGGTAGACCTATCGAGACCTGTGTTTTCCCTCAGTAACTGGGCCTGAATAGACCTCGCACATTGGTACCAGGTATCCAGGGTCCCCCACGCACCTTCCGTTACCTAGGGATACAAATTTACCACAGATTGGAAGATGTGAGGAAAGGTAAACCAAGTTATAACATGTGCTCTTTGCTGGGGCGGTGTGGCCTTTTGGCGGACATTGTAGCTTTTTCTTATGGCACAGATCGCACTCACAAAGTTGTCTCACTGTGTTCGCTGACACCCCTGGCCACCTTGATTGAATCCCATGGACTGTCCTCAGCGTAGTTCCTTCACTATGAGGCCATTATTAGGACATTTATGGCTCTTTGGGACAAAGAGATTGATGAACCAGAATCATATGTTTTTTTCCATTTGTGATTGTCCATGTGAAGGGAGGATCCTGGTGGTTTTATTCTGTCCTTAACACGATGGTTAGGAAACCCCTATTGGCCTTGCAAATTAATTGGGAAGGGAGTTTGCATAGGGCCATACCAGACCGAGAAGGGGCAAGAATGTAAGCAAACCTGCTGAAGGTCTTTCACAAAATACGCGTCAAATATATGTAGTTCAATTACCTCCATCAGATGTACCTAACACCCAAGAAACTTAATGCAATCCACTGAGGGGAGGCCAAGTATTGCCGTCATTGCACACTAGAAGAAGCGGATTTCTGCCATATTACTTGCTGGGGTCCTTCCCTAGACCAAGATCAAAGAAAGTGAGGAACTGATTCATCAATTTAGCACTGGTATTAGCAAAGAGGCAGATTGCCATGACATGGAAGGCAGCTGGGGACCCTGTGGTGCCCAGAAGGGAGGCTGCCATTAAGGAATGGACAAAGCCATAGCACCTCTTTGGAAGGAGGTACTTGATGCCTTTTAAAATCCAGATGGCCATGCTGGGTCCTCCCCAGTGCGCCTGGATTGGGGGCGCTGATGCTGTAGTTTCGTAATCAATTTCCTACCTTTGTAGCAGACTTGACCTCCATGTTGTTATATGGGGCCCCCATGCTGGAAAGAGGGATGCGCTGCAGGGAACCGAGAGCCTAGTATGGTTTAGCCCTGATGGCTCTTGGCTGGTAATATGTCTCCAATTGGGGAGGGGCGGTTCTTAGACCCTGCCTCCCAGGCCCATGCATGCTACTAGACCCAATAGCTTGAATTGTAATGTTATGATAAATGTTTTCAGGTTTAATCTGTATAGAGGCAGCAATGCATACTGGACACAAATGTATTGTTTCCACATCAGATGGGGACCGTTATATCTCCCTGTGCTACTGCATGGACTTTGTGCAGTGAAGGTGGGGATTTTTTTTTTTTTTTTTTGGTAGTTTGACAGAACCATAAATGCCCTATAGATGTGGTGGAATGAGATATCAGATGTGTTAATGCATTATATGTGTTTCTCAACTTAGGAAAAACCTAAAAAACATATTTGCAAATAACAAAATCTCAGTCAAGGGGGCCACAATGGTGCCATAGTCCTTGATATATCTCTTATAATATCCAGTGAGACCTAGGATGACTCACACCTGGTTCTGAGTCTTGGGAATAGTCAAAGTCATGACAGTCTGTATCTTGGGTTGGAGAGGTTGTAGATGGCCACCACCAACTTGGTACACCACTGAGTCATGCTCTATCTCACACTTACTAGTCTTGATAGGTAGGCCTGCCTGTTGCAGGGCCTCAAGTAGTTATTTGAGGTGATAGAGGTTGTCATCCCACCTGGAGTTTAAACACCAATATCATCCAGGCAGGTTGCATTGATGTTTCCATACTAAGCTAGGACCCTATTGAGTAATCTCTGGAAGGTCATTTCTTTAATCCAAGGGGCAACACTTTCACCTGAAAGTGTTGCTATGAGTTGGAGAATGCTGACCTCTCTTTGGACCACCTAGGTAGGGCAATATGCCAATAACCTGATGTCAAATCGAAGGTACAGATGAACTTGGTAGCCACAAATCGATCAATGAGTGCATAAGCTCTGGGGACATGGCGAGCATAAGTTTTGGTGACTGAATTGTGAAACCTATAATCCACACAGAACCTCAATTCTGGGGTGGTGGAAGGATTACAGGAGGGCTCAATCACCCCCAATTCCAGCATATTGTACACCTCATGCCAAGGCCATGAGGAAACTACTGACAGGATGCTGAAGTTGAGTGTCAAGTGCAAAATCAGAATCACATTCTAGAATGCACGGACTATTTATGGCACAGGAAAGATGGTTCAAGTGGCATTTGATATGAGGTGTTACAGCCTTCAAATCCAGGGAATCAGCAAAAGCATGTGGACCAGATCTAGCTGACTCAAACCCACCACAGGAAAGATAGTACAGTACTCTGGAAGAGAAATGCCTAATTGAGAGGAAGTTAGTCAGAGAAGACATATCAACACCACCATAGTCCAGTGCTATGGTCCAACTGATGCAGAGATATATTCTACCTAAAGATGCAAGCTGAACGTTAAGCTGTGCTAAACCTTGACCGGAAGATTCTGATGAGAAACCTGAATGCTAAAGTGGCAAATGAAAACATAAACAATGACATGATTCAACAGGAACCATGTCAGAAACACAGGAAAGGAAGTTTGTGGAACAATGAACAACAATGGAGAAAGGCTGTTTTGAAAATGATTTGGTCATAGGAGGGACTCTCGTCCCCTACAGTGATATTCACAAACCTTGGTACTGAAACTAGATTCATCACCTGATGATAAGCAGTACCTGGAAATACTAACTGCAAGATGTCAGAGTTCGGAGAAGAGCACACGTCAGCAGTGACCACCATCTAGTGGCTGCACTTGTGAAGCTGAAGGTCTGAAAAACAGAACACAGAACAACAGGCACTATGATGTGGCAATATTACAGGACCCCAAGATTGAGAATGTATTTGTCTTACAAATCAAACAGGTTCCTATTCCTGGCAGACACAGATTAGTATGAGCCAGCTTCAGATTAAGGGTCTCATTACAGCTTTGGTGATCCAAATGATCCGACTGCCAAAGCCACAGGGAGGAGGCTGCTAACATACCGGCGACCTCCCACCCAGTCATGTCATGATGTTTCCACCAGGCTGACAGGCAAAAACATTGTATTATGATGTTTCTGCCAGTCAGACTGTCAGAAACAGTGCCACGCATTGACGGCATTGGCCTCAGCTATGCCATGGCACAACATCACCCTCAGAATGCACACTGGTGCTGGCGGCGGGGGGGCTGCATAGGCATGGGCAGTTCAGCGGCCTCCCTGTGCCCCCCAGCTCTGGCTTTCTGTCAGTCTTTTCATGGCAGGGACCACACCATAAAAAGGCGGACAGAAAGAGGATTTATGATCAACACAGCGGTGCTGAACTCTGTGCCACTGTAGCTGAGGATGACTCCGACTGCTGCCACCCGCCGGGTTCCATGATCCTGGAGGTGGTGGCAGTCCCTTGGTGGTCTGATCAGGGTTGTAATCTGGAGGTCAGACTGCCAAGAGTGCAGCTGTCTGACCCCCACAGGAGGCTTGGTGGTCCAAGGACCACCAAACTCATAATTTGGCCCAAAGTCAAAAAGACATATGACAGGTTACTTTAATAGATGTAAAGCGCATTGAAACATGCCTGGGGACCAAGACAAGGAAGAGGAAAAAATGGATAAGTTAAGACACATGAAAAGCTATTGAAGATAGGAGGGCAGAACAGAGAAGATCATGGAGACTAAATCTGACAGGCTGCAGGAAATGGATGAGCAACCAAACAGAGGAGTCAAAGAATGACGATAGCAAAGAAGCGGGCACTCATGGATAACCTTGCGTGCCAAGCAGAAGAGGCAGTCAGTAGAGGAGAATTGAGAGAGGTCTTCAAGATCATGAAGATAGTCAGTGGTAAATCTCGGGCAACATACAACATCCATATCCTGGACAAACTAACTCTTACTCAAAATAGAGAAAGAGCAGACTTTGTCCAGTATTTCAAATAAATCTTAAAGAGACTAGTGCAAACAAGCAAAGCAGACATCCAAGAGGCAGAAACAGACTTAAATGTGACACTGCACCAGTATGGAATGAAGACATTGTTACTCTCATCCAATCTCAAGAGCAAAAAAGCTCTTGACCAAGACTCCCTCAACGCAAACATTCTCAAGGAAGACCATGAAACATCAGCCAATATCCTCCAATTACTCTTTAAATCAATTTTTATGAGAGAAAGAAGGTACCAGATGACTACATCCAAAGCAGCAGCATCAAAAGTTCAAAGAAGGGAGCATTACGCAACTGTAACAACTGGAGTGGAATCATCTGTCTGCTAATCCTGAAAAAAAATCCTGGCAAAAATCATTTTATAGTGCATTTCTGATGCTGCAGACAAGCAGTTTGTGCTGGATTCCACAAGGACAGAGGATTTGTTGAACAAATACTTACTCAACACAACATCATACAGAAGTGCATGGAGTGGCAGAGGCAACTACACATAATTGATTTAGAGAAAGCCTTTGACAGTATTCACCATGACAGCCTCTGACGTATACTGAGAGCTTATAGCATACAACAGCAGATAGTTTTACTCATCAAAGGCTTCTATGATAATTTTATCTGCAAGGTCAAGTATAGCTTTGATGTCCAGACAGGTGTTAGACAGGGATTAGTGATATTAGAATCACTCTTCAACCTACAGCGTCATTATGAGTTTGGTGGTCCCATCACAGGACCACCAAACTGGCAGAGAGAATGCCAGGGCTGACCAATGGGAACATTGTAATATGTGTTTCTGCCGGGCTTACAGACGGGAACAGTGCTACAGTTTTGGTCTTGGCTCCCTTAAGGGAGCTGTGGATAATACTGTAGCACACCAGCACCATCAGAATGCACACTTTCTGCAGTGCAGATAGTGTGCATTTTGAGGGTGCTGGGCAGGGGGCTCATGCCGTGGGCATGGGCAGCAAAGGGGCCTCTATGTGGTCCCCAGCATTGGTATTCCACCAGCCTTTTCATGGTGGACTTCCCACCATGAGAAAGCTGGTGGAAAGAGGGGTTGTAATCAGCCAGGTGGCGCTGAGTTCAGTGCCACCATGGCTGGTGGCAAGCCCAACCACTGTCATGCTGTGGGGAACCATATTCTATGCAGGGACAATGCTCCTTTGGCGGTCTGCCTGCAAAAGTAAAAATTTGGCGGTCGAACTGCCAAAGCTGTTGCGGCATGACTGCCACTGCAAGTTTTTCTGTCTCACCAAACTAGTAATGAGGCCACTAGTCAACTCCTGGGTGATGCTATGCACAACTGAAGACCAAGCCAGATGCATCAGATGGGCCTTATTTTCTGCACTGGAGGATTATTACTATGTGGATCACTTAGGGCCTCATTACCAGTGTGGCAGTCTGAGGACCGCCACACTCATGTCTACGGGCGGACCATTGCACTTCGGGTGGTCCGACCACCCAATTATGACCCTGGTGGGCAGACCCACCAGGGAACCACTGTCCCCACTGGGAACATTGTTTCCGACAGGATGATGGTGGTCTTAGTTCAGTCAGCCAGGCTGGTGCTAAACTACAACCTTGTTCTCCGCCAGCATTTTCATGGCAGTTTCCCCACCATGAAAAGGCTAGTGGAGAACAAGTGCAGGGGGCCACAGGGGAGCCCCTGGACTGCCCATGGCCATAGGCATAGGAAGTGCACGGGCCTCTCTGCCTAGCACCATCAGAATGCTCACTCTCTGCTTTGTAGACAGTGCTCATTCCAAGGGTGCTAGATGACCCCCTCTGTGCTATGATATGGCACTCAGCTCCCTTAAGGGAGTTTTGCCTCAACAAACATGCACAGAAAGCGGGCCTGAAGATCAAAACAAAGGAATCTGAAGTCATGCCACTCAACATCCCAAATCCTTCACTAATCAAGGTGGATGAAGAGGACCTAGCAATGACTAACATGTTCATCTACCTAAAGAATACTGTCAAGCATAATGCAGGGGCTGGCAGTGACATCAAGAACAGAATGAACAAGGCCAGGAATGCCTTCAGGCTGCTGAATGTGAGAAATTAGGTTGATGGTTGTGGAAGGTGTGCCCTCTTCAAGAAATAGCCACAATCCTCCATCAGGGTGAACCAATAAAGTAAGTATGCAGCATACATAAAGTGATAAAGTGAGAACGCAACACAAGAGAAATCACAAACTGATTTATAAAAATAGATTACATTTTAATAAATTGTTTGATACTAACATGGCAACAGTTCAATCAATGAAACCAGAGTTATGAATTATAAACGTTTATAGTGAAAACTAGTGCATTGAAGATCAAAGCTTCAACTGCAGGCATCAAGTTGTCCGAGACTAGGACAAGGTCTAAAGTTGTGGCTGACCGCAGTGGAATGGTTCGGATGAACAAAGGGGATTAGGCTAGCCTCAGCTTACCTTTGGACTTTAAAAACTTTCAGTATAAAAATGTATGAGAAGCTAAATTTCACCAGGGAAAGGCAGTTGATGATGTCTGAGGTGGAAGAGTCATCATCGGGGAGCTGCTGGTCAAAGTCACAGTGAAGAATCTTCAGTTAAGACTTAGGGCCCACCTTATAACTTGGTGCACACCCACTGTTCCACTATATGGACGGAGTAAATTACTACTTCCCTATGATCACCCACCAAATTTATAAATGGCCTCAAGGCAAGCACTAATATATAAAGTATCACAGTGGTTCCTGGCAATGCTTCTTGCTGTTTCATGCAAGGTTCCATCAGCATGATGCTACTCAGCAACAGAAAGTATAATTTTTTTATTTAAAAACAAAATCCCAAAACCTGATTTTCTTTTTGAACATAAAAATATAATGCTCTCTTTGACTCTGGGACTCATCTGCCATGATGTTGGGAGCATTATTTGTTTTTTACTGTCCTTCACCACCAAGGTTTACCTGCCAGTGACAGACAGTAAGAAATTACGACATGTCCGACCATCCTGATATCAGTATTTGGACAAAACATCGAAAAAAAATATTGTGATACAAAAATAGCATGTTAGAATATCGGAATGTAAAAAATATTGTCAACAGGAATATCGAAGGTAAAAACAACGTTTTAAGTGTAGTTTTTAATATTGTGTTTTTAATGTGGTCGTAAAGAGTATTAATTCAGAAAATATTGTTACATGTAATGTTGTTTGGAAACATTAATTAGTATGCAATTTATTGTAATGGGTTTATTCTGTTTGTTTAATATATTTTATTTGTGTATTTACTACCATATTTTATTTTATTATGAAATTGTTGAAATTAGTATTTTTAGTTGTATTTATGTATAAAATAAGGGATTTCTATTTTTAGCAGTGGGCTACTGGGTTTGTGGGGATAATGTCGGGGGGATTTTTGAAAGTGGATATTGTAATGTAAATTTAATGTTAACCCCTTCCCCGCCACGGACGTAGTGGTTACGTCTGGTGGCGCGGCACTGAGGAGACACGGACATAACCAATATGTCATGGTATAGGCCCTCGGGGAAAGCGCTGGTGCTCCCCCGAGGGCCTCCCCCTCCAGGAATCGCTTCTCCTTCCACCCCCGAACCCCTCACCTCCCCAGTGACGTTTAATGACATCAGCGCGCCAATACACGCTGACCTCATGAGGTCAGTGCAACCCGGGCAGGGAGGCAGAGAGGCATGATTGTGCTGCAGGTATGCCCACTAGACACCAGGGAGTTTCTGACTTTGGGACTTTGTGTAAACAAAGAAGAGGAGCAACCCCTTGGGAAAGGGTCACTCCCCAAGGAGGGCCATTTAATCTAAGGCCATTTCTGCCCCCACTGAGGGCAGTTCGGCCTATATTAATTAAGCCGATCTGCCCCCGGGGGGGCAGAAGCCATTAGACACCAGGGATGTTTTTTGTTTTTTATATTGATAAGGTGAGCGACGCCTTACGCAAGGGTCGCTCCCAAGGTGGGGGTCATTTTTTTATTAGGCCTTTTCTGCCCCCTGCGGGTAGATCGGCCTACATTAATCAGGCCGATCTGCCCCTGGGGGGGAAGAAGCCAGTAGACACCAGGGATTTTTTATTTTTTTATTTATATTGATAAGGGGAGTGACCCCTTAGGCAAGGGTTGCTCCCCAGGGGGCAATTTTTTTTACTAAGCCTTTTCTGCTCCCACTGGGGGCAGATCAGCCTATATCAATTAGGCCGATCTGCCCCCGGGGGCAGAAGCCACTAGACACCAGGGCATTTTTTAATTTATTTATATTGATAAGGGGGGGGGGCGATCCCTTAGGCAAGGGTCCCTCCCGGGGGTGGAATGTTTTTATTAGGCCTTTTCCTATATTAATGAGGCCGATCTGCCCCCAAGGGGGGTAGAAGCCACTAGACACCAGGGATTTTTTATTTTTTTTATCTTGATAAGGGGAACGACCCCTTGGGGGTAGATTGGCCTATTTCTGTTAGGCCGATCTGCCCCCGGAGGGGCAGAAACCACTTAGGCACCAGGGATTGGTGTGTGTGTATGTGTGTGTTTTGTTTGGGGGGCAGCCCCTTGGGCAAGGGTCGGTCCCCATGGGGGCACATTACTGTTGGCCATATCTGCCCCCATGGGGGCAGATTGGCCTATTTCTGAAGGCCCATCTGCCAACAAGGGGGGCAGAGAGCCCACAAGAGACCAGGGAAGATTTTTTTTCAAAATAAGAGGGTGGAGGTATTGCCCAAATAAATGGGGCCAAAGTTGTTCTGCCCACCATTGGGCAGATGGGGCAATTACCCCTGATCCACACCCGGGGGCTGGGGGGCAAAAAATCAACTAGATGCCAGGGAATTAAAAAACAAAACAAAAAGGTGTGGTGGTGGCTACCAACCAATTTGGGCATGGTTATGCCCCCACCCCAACTGAAGGGGGTAACAGTCTTTCAGCTCTCCCCCGCACACTAAAACATCTTATCCCATGGCAAGCAAAAGGCCATTTGATTATTTGGGGTTTTGGTTTTACATTTGGGCCATGAGAGCTTGGCTAACTCTCAAAATTGTCCCACTTGGAATGGTGAGGGCTGCACTTTTTGGACTTTGGGACGCTGCCATGTAGAAGAATCCACAAGACCTAGACACATCTGAAAACGAAACATCTGGGTGAGTCGAGTTTGATGTGCTTCACCTGCATCTGTGCCATTTTCTTACCCACAATGCCCTGCAAACCTCCAACTTTACTGGAAATCTCACATTTTTTCCACATTTTTGTGATGGAACCTCCCGGAATCTGCAGGAATACACAAATTCCTACCACCCAGCATTGTCTCATCTATACTGATATAAATACTGCCCCACTTGTCAGCCTAAAAATGTTTTTTTTTCAAACTGCCCTTTTGGACCCGCTTTGGCTCCCCCTCAATTTCAACATGTTTTTGGCTCTTCTCTGCCACAGGCACTTGGCTCACAAGTGAGGTATAATTTTTACCAGGAGACTGAGGGGAATGTTGGGTAGTAGGAAATTTATCCCGGTGCAGTGATCCCACACAGAAATGTGGGAAAAAGTTGATTTTTTAGTTACATTTGAGGTTTGCTGAGGATTCTGCATAAGAAAACATTGGGGGATCCCCGAAAGTCACACCTCCCTGGATTCCCTCGGGTGTCTAGTTATCAGAAATGTTTTGGTTTGGTATGTTTCCCTATATGGCTGCTGAGCCCAGGACCAAAAACGCAGGTCCCCCCATAAAAACAGCTCTGTTTTCTTTGGGAAAATGTGATGTGTCACCTTGTGTTTTGGGGCATTTCCTGCCCACACAAGTGAGGTACCATTTTTATCAGGAGACATGGGTGGGACGGAATTTGTGGCTCCTCTGATTCCAGAACTTTCTGTCACTGAAATGTGAGGAAAAAGTGTTTTTTTGGGCCAAATTTTGAGGTTTGTAAAGGATTCTGGGTAACAAAACCTGGTGAGAGCCCCACAAGTCACCCCATCTTGGATTCCCCTAGGTGTCAAGTTTTAAAAAATGTGCAGGTTTGGTAGGTTTCCCGAGGTTCCGGTTGAGCTAGAGGCCAAAATCCACAGCTAGGCACTTTGCAAAAAACAGCTCTGTTTTCTTTGGAAAAATGTGATGTGTCCACGTTGTGTTTTGGGGCATTTCCTGTAACGGGCGCTAGGCCTACCCACACAAGTGAGGTACCATTTTTATCGGGACACTTTGGGGAACGCTGCGGGGAAGGAAGTTAGTGGCTCCTTTCAGATTCCAGAACTTTCTGTCACCAAAATATGAGGGAAAAGTGTTTTTTAGCCAGATTTTGAGGTTTGCAAAGGATTCTGGGTAACTGAACCTAGTGAGAGCCCCACAAGTCACCCCATCCTGGATTCCCCTAGGTGTCTAGTTTTAAAAAATGCACAGTTTTGGTAGGTTTCCCCAGGTGCCTGCTGAGCTAGAAGCCAAAATCCACAGCTAGGCACTTTGCAAAAAACACATCAGATTTCAATGTAAAAATGTCACATGTCCATGTTGCGTTTTCTGTCACGAGCATTAGGCCTACCCACGCAAGTGAGGTACCATGTTTATCAGGAGACTTGGGGGAACACAGAATAGCAAAGCAAGTGTTATGCCATTTGTCTTTCTCTACATTTTTTCCTTTCAAATGTTAGAAAGTGTCTAAAAAAGACATCTATTTGAGAAATGCCCTGTAATTCACATACTAGTATGGGCACCCCGGAATTCAGAGATGTGCAAATAACCACTGCTTCTCAACACCTTATCTTGTGTCCATTTTGGAAATACAAATATTTTCTTGATACCTATTTTTCACTGAATTGCTGGATACTGGTATAGAATGAAAACCCATTGCAAGGAGCAGCTCATTTATTGGCTTTGGGTACCTAGGGTTCTTGATGAACCTACAGGCCTTATATATCCCGCAACCAGAATAGTCCAGCAGACGTAACGGTATAGTGCTTTCAAAAATCTGACATCACAGGAAATATTACAGTGTAAAACATTTAGAATAATGGCTGTTTTTTTACCTCAATTTCAATATTTTTCAGCTGTTATTTTCTGTAAGAAAACCTTATATGATCTACACAAATTACACCTTTCCGAATTCAGAATTGTGTCTACTTTTCAGAAATGTTTAGTTTTCTGGGATCCAGCATTGGTTTCACACCCATTTCCGTCACTAACTGGAAGGAGGCTGAAAGCACACAAAATTGAAAAAACTGGGTATGTCCCAGTACAATGCTAAAATTGTGTTGAAAAATGGGGTTTTCTGATTCATGTCTGTCTGTTCCTGAAAGCTGGGAAGCTGGTGATTTTAGCACTGCAAACCCTTTGTTGATGCCATTTTCAGAAGAAAAATCACAAGCCGTCTTCTGCAGTTTTTTTTCCCCATTTTTTTGAAAAAAATGAAATTTCCGCTGTATTTGGGATTTTTGGCTAATTTCTTGGCCTCCTTAAGGGGAACCCACAAAGTCTGGGTACCTCTAGATTCCCTAGGATGTTGGTAAAAAAGGCTGCAAACTTAGCGTGGGTAGCCTAAGTGGACAAAAGGTTATGAGGGTCTAAGGGCAAACTGCCCCAAATAGCCAAAAAAGGCTTGGCACCTGAGGGGTGAAAGGCCTGACAGCGAAGGGATTAATTATTTAATGATATACAAATAATTATTGTAAAATGTTTGCATTTATTTTGTTACAATACACATTTTTATAAATTAGAATTTATAGTTAACCACAATAAATATGAATTATATTAATTGTTTTTTAAATTATGTTAAATATTAAAATACATATTTAAATTGCAAAAGTGCTTAATATTAAATTTAAAAAAAATCAAATGTAATAAAGTAAAATTATTGGACATTTTTAAATAACGTTTTAACATTTTACAATTTTTGTGAAAAAATATAATTAAAATATTAATTTTTGCTGAACGTTATGCCATTATAAAAATGCAACTTGCCCAAGAGACTAAAGTGGAGGTCCAGTCAGCATAACGGGCAGGAAGTAAGTAAAACACTTTGAACCTGATTAGCAGTTTGGAGGTCGGACTGCCAGACTGCCATAGTGGTGTCCACCAAAACACCAACATGTTGTTGGTCTTACAGATGTCCATATTACGAGTTACACAGACAGGACCGACAAAAGCCAGCCAAAAAACCAACACCTCCAATACGTTGGAGAGCAGGAAATAGGCGGTCCGATCACCAGCATCAACAGCCCTTCAACCAACCACCGACCATATTACAAGTCAAAAGTCTCAGTGGCAGTAAGCCCTGGCAGTCAGAACTACTGTGGTTCGCAGTCAACAAAGTAAAACACAAGAAATACAAGACCATATTGGATGGATTTGAAAAACACCCTGCCACACCCGACACACCTGCAAAGCACACTATAAAAAACACCCCTTCGCACACCACAATCCTTTGCATCTACATTGCCAAACACCCAAGCCAGAATGCGTTATCCAAAAAGATAAAACCATAGTAGACGCACCCTTCCCACTTTCACTGAGCACATATCCCACAACCTCAACACACTCCTTTCACATCCATTTGCACCTCTCTACTCCATTTACACCCTGTCACCTGTTTAATTCCCACCACCCATAATTCTTTTAATTAGCACCAACATGTCACCCCCAAACAAATTCTGTTTCGCTGAAGATGAATTACAAGTCATGGTGGATGAAATTGTTAGAGTAGGGCCACATCTATTTGGAGCCCAGGACCAGCCCACTACTATTGCCAGTGAACAGAGTGAATGAATATTGTAGACCCCACGTCGTGCACCAGGAATGACATCAGGACGAGGTGGAACAACCTCCTGGGGATGGTCCATTCCATTTCATCCAAGCACCAGCTGCATATCCAGAAGTCTAGAGAAGGTCCCCTCCTTCTCCCTTACAACTCACCTGATGGGTTGGAGAAGGTCTTGGCCATCCTGCATCCTCAGGGCTTGACAGGAATACCTGGGGAAGTGGAGTTGGGAAAGTCACAACACTAAGGTATTACCAAATTGTATTGTTATGCATGCTCACTGCTCACCTTTGACAACTTCACTGTCAACCCACCCAACAGCTTAATGTCCACCTGTCCATAGACCCCTATTGGGTCTCAAACAATTGAACTAGAATCTACTGTATAGGGTGTGTAGGACAGGGATTGATAGCACTACAATTCCCAGCAGGCACTGTTTCACCATTACAAAAACATGAACAGTGTATCCTACTCAAAATTACCTTGCTTGTCAACCCTCCATTGGAATGTACACCACTGAGAGAATGACATCTGTCTAGTGTGTGGGGACTACAGGCACTGACAGGAATTCTAAGGCCAGGAGGCACTGCTACTGTCACTACACTCAGCCATAACAGTGTCCTCTTCTTCAATGACCCTTCTCCCTCTACTCAGACTTTAAACTGCACTCTCCTGAGAGGATGAAATCTGCATATTATGTGGGTAGGGCAGGCACTGACACAAATGCTAAGGGCAGGAAGCACTGGTACTGTCACAACACTCCGACACAACAGAGTCCTCTGCACCAATGACCCTTCACCCTCTACTCAGTCTATGAACTATACTCACCTGAGAGACTAACCTATGTATATTGTGTGTGGTACTTGGAGTAACATGACTGTAGTTCCCAGGAGGGCCAGTCCATGTAACTCCAACAACCAGGCCACTGACCATATAACATTGTGCATCTGTTTATGAACTCACAAATGGAGTTTACCCACCTGGGAGAGACAAATATACAGATCATGGTACCCTTTGTTATGTGGCTAACAACCTAGATCCATCTTAAGCAGCTATGCCAAGATGAAAGTATTGGGGACATGCAGGACAACTCAACCTGTGTGCAAAAATGTTTGAGACAAATCAAAGGTCCCAGATGCATCATATGAATGGTATTGGCATCAGACACATTCAGAATTCACTGACCACATGATAACAACTATCACATATACAACAAGGTTCTGAGTCTGCCTGCATAACAGTCGACTATCCCTTAAAATGACCTAAACCATATCCTGCTGAGCCACTGTTTAGCTTGCACTGCTGGCTAGAAATGAGTCTATGATCATTCTTCGAAGTGTTAATAAACTCAGACATTCTGAAGCTAGTTGACTCAAAAGGAATTGATATGTTACTAAAATGTCAGGTCAATACAACTGATAGCATGTGTACCTGTCACATGAGGGAAATCTGCAAATACGATGTGTATATGACCTTAGCCAAACATCACTGTTGACTATTGGAAGTAGATATCCCAATACAACCTTTAACATTGCATTTCTCACATCAACAGGTGTAGCTGCCACTGTGAATAACGAGACCAATGAAGAGACTTCTACTATCCCCATGGTTGTAGCCCTATGTAAGGATACCACTCCTGGACCTCTGAACTTTGAGGATGGTCCTGGCCCATCCAGGCAACCTGGTCAGACGACACCAGTGAACCTCACAATGACCACATTGACTCCTCCTAGCCCCGTTGCTTTAACATCTCATGCAGCCAGTCGCCCACAAACCTGTGTCCCAAGGACTGTGAGATCCATCTTGTGCCCCCAGTCTAGGATCCTGAGTCACAGCAAAACCCCTCCAAGAATGGTGGTCCTGGAACAAGTGGTAGGGGGCAAGCTCTGCCAAGGACGCAGGCACTTGGGGGTAGGGTGCATGAGAGGGATAGTGTAGGCCTGCACCCTAAGGTTGCAGGTGATGGTCCTGGTCAGGACACTATCAGCCATGTTTTGGGAGCCTACCTTCAATCCCAAGGCATGGTGGGCCAGGCACTTTCAGAACTCCAGGAAATGAAGCAGCTGCAGAGGGACTTCCATCGTGAGTCTCTGGAAAAGTGGGAGGCCAGCAACACCTTCCTGGCTACACAAACAGGGGTGTTCAGGGAGATCAGTAGTACCCTGATCAGGGACCGTGAGCAACACAGCACCCCTTCCTTTGGCCAAGAAACACCAGTCACTTCAACATCTGTGGCAACCAATGGAAGGGAGGCCCTGTCAAGGGAAGGATTTGCCTCAGACACCCCTGCCTCTATGGCAGCAGATCCCACCCATAAACATGGTAGTCCACCTAAGACTACAGGAGATGCAGATGGCAAGACAGCATCTGCTGCCAGCAAGTGACCTCTTCCTGAAGGAACTCCTTTCTGTGCCACAGATTCACTCTGTTGACTGTTCTTTAACCACTTCCTATTTTCTGTTGTAGTAGGACACTGGACTTTGGACTTAAAATGTTGTGGCATCTACTAATTTCATTTTGTTCACCACAACTGATCCCTTCACTTTACTTTTTTGTTGAGTCTCACAGTTATTTCCTGCACATATGTAAATTAACACATCTATCACAAAAACACTGCCTGCTACCATTTTTCAATATTTGAGAGGTTGAACTGTAAACCCACATGATGCACATGAGGAAGACATAAGATGGTATTGGAAGGAGGGATTTGTCTCAGGTAGTTTCATGCTGAGGAGAATTAGCAACACAATGCTCCTCACCAAATATTTTATCGCACAGGACAGCACATAGGCCCTCATTACAACCCTGGCGGTTGGTGATAAAGTGGCGGTATTACCACCAATAGGCTGGCGGAAAATAACGCAAATTATGACCATGGCGGAAAGAGCTCAGATTTACAGCCACTTTACCACACCGACTGCCAGGGCGGAAACAACAGCGATCGCGGCGGTAGCCGCCTACAGCCAGACAATGTTCTGCCCCCGTATAATGACAATCCAATCCACCACCTTTTCCGTGGCAATACCAACGACATCAAAAGCCTGGCAGAAACACTGCACAGAAGGGAAATGACTCACCTTTGGAGACACAGGGAACAACCATGCCGCCATGGAATCCGAGCTGCAGATTTTTCCAATGATCTTTAATGTCCTGCTCCACCACGAACACCAACGATGGTGAAGACGACCACAGTGAGTACAGACGCCTAGCACACAGGGGAGGGAGGGAGGAAACGAGAGTGACACACACACACGCACAACACACTTCCCCTCACCCCCAGCACCACACACACAATCAGAAGCAGTAAGAAAACATATATACCCTGTACCCCTCAGGAATAATGCAAGGAAAACACAAATAGATGAAAGTGATAATGAAATAATATAAATACATCCAATCTATGTACGTACATCCAATCTAAATGTATATACATATGTACAAATCAAGGGACACTGCCCAGTCCTCAATATGCGTGGGCCACAAGGCCACATGACAAAGTCCAAGGCCCCACTTGTCTCCTGCAACAACAGGGAGAAAACACTGGCGGGGCTTTAGTTCGAAAATAGGTAGGCACCTCAGGGGGGTGGGGAATGGGGGTGCACCTGAGCTGGCATATAGAACAATACCACTGGTCCTGGAGGTGGCAACATGCCCTGTGATTGGTCCTGGGGAGTGCAAGGCCACAGTCTCTCAAGTGGGTGACTTGCCCACATGCTCTGGAGGGGCATAGTGACCTGTGATCTTCATCCTGGGGAGGATGGGGTGTGTGAGTGGCTTCCTCACTGGTTCTGGAAGGGGCATCGCTCCCTGTGATCTTCATCCTGGGGAGGATGGGGTGAGTGGGTGGCTTCCCTTCTGGTTCTGGAGGGGGCATCGTGCCCTTTGATCTTCATCCTGGGGAGGATGGGGTGAGGGGGTGTCTTACCCACTGGTTCTGGAGAGGGCATCGTGCCCTGTGATCTTCATCCTAGAGAGGATGGGGTGAGTGGGTGTCATACCCACTGGTTCTGGAGGGGACATTGTGGCTGGTGATCTTCATCTTGGGAGGATGGGACTGGTTCTGGAGGGGGCAACATGCCCTGTGCTTCTGATCCTGGGGAGTGCAAGGTCACAGTCTCTCAGCTGGGTGTCATACCCACAGGATTTGTAGGGGGGAGGCTGCACAAGAGCCCATGGAGGCAGGTCTACAGAGTGTCCGTCGGCGGTGACGGCTGTTCAGAGGTGGCAGTGGTGCCACTGCTGGTGGTGGTTGTTGGAGGGAAGCTCCATCCCATCCCCAGCAGCCTCGGACAGCTGCCCACTGCTGGTGACAGTGCTGCTGGTGGTTGGGGAAAGCTCATCCCCTGCAGCCTCGGATGCCTGCCCACTGGTGCTGCTGCTGCTGGTGGTGGTGGGGGAAGCTCCAGCACATCCCCTGCAGCCTTGGATGGCTCCCACCGGAGGACTTGAGCTCCCGCTCTCTTCTGTGCCCAGCGCCTCAGGTCCTCGAACCGTTTCCGACAGTGGGTGCTCTGCCTGCCGTAGACCCCCAGGGTCGCAACTTCCTTAGCGAGGCACGCCATATACCCTTCTTTTGATGGGCACTGACCTGCAGAGAAAATACACACAGGGAAAGATATTAGTCAGACCATCCTGCCTGTTACACTCATGGCCCACCATACCCCTTCCCATCCTCATTTGCACAGATATGGCCCAGCAAACAAGCTGCACGTTGCCCAGGGAACATCCACCAACCCCCCCCACACGAGGCCTTCACACACACCACTCCATACATTCATGCCTCATGCATCGTGCTCACAGTATACTCACCTGTTGGTCTGGAGGCCCATACAGCAGTCCGTAGTGGGGTAGGACCCCTTCCACCAGTCGCTCCAACTCCGCTGAGGTGAAGGCAGGGGCCCTTTACCCTGTCACACAAGCCATGGTAGGTTCCAGACACAGGTCACAGCAGCACATGCAGTGTAGGTTGGTCCTCTCCTGTTGAAGGTCAGGTAGCAAGTGAGTGAACAGATAGAAAATGGCAGTGACATCCGCGGCGGTGCATACCGTCACCACCGGCGTACATCACCATTGGCCAATGTACCCCATAGGGCCCAATATTATCCAATGAGGCATCGCACTGTGGTTCCTGACCGCCTCCCTCAACGGCGCACAACGTCAGCGGACTCCCCTCACTTCCACCTGTCCCTCCACACAGGACAGGTGAGTGCCACTTCGGGGGAGGGAGGCAGGCCCTGGATTATAACTTCGTCACAGTTCACAATTGTACATGCGGGACAAATGCCACATATACATTTCAAAATAACATCATGCATTGTACTGTTGTGGCTACAATGTACAGTTTATGACTGGCTCCTCACTCTTTTGCCCCCTAGATTGCAACCACTGCAGATGAATAGGAGATGGAGACATACACCTGTGTACAGACCACTGGTAGACTTGGCAACAATGGAGGACAGGCACTTTATCCTCACCTACAGACTTACCAGGGCCACAATCACAGAACTGTGTGCCCAACTGGAGCCTGACCTAATATCTGATATCCGTCACCCCACTGAGATCCCCCCACTTGTGCAAGTGCTATCCGTGCTCCATTTCTTGGCAACTGGTTCTTTCCAAGTGACAGCAGGAATGTCACAGACAATGTTCTCAATAGTGCTGACCAGAGTGTTGTCTGCCCTGATTAACCACATGTGCAGCTACATTGTTTTTCCCCAGGTGGAGGATTTGGCCACAGTGAAGGCTGACATCTATGCAATGGGACATATTCCCAACATAATTGGGGCGATTGATGCACATATTGCATTCCCCCCCGGCAAAATTAACAGGTCTTCAGGAATCGTAAGAGTTTCCACTCCATGAATGTGCAGATATTGTGCCTGGCGGACCAGTACATTCCTACGTCAATGCGAAGTATCCTGGGTCTGTGCATGATGCCTTTTATCCTGAGGAATAGCAGCATCCCAAATGTGATGGGCCAACTACAGAGGCACAGGGTGTGGCTAATAGATGACCCCTAGTTCCCACCCTGTGGATGTTGGTGTATGGGTATGGTGTGGGCCATAAGGGATAGTGTGTGGCTAAATGTCCCTCGATATTTATAGGTGACTTTGGTTACCCCAACCTATCATGGCTACTGACCCCTGTGAGGAATCCCAGGACAAGGGCAGAGGAATGTTACAATGAGGCACATGGGCGAATATGAAGGATCATTGAACGTACCTTTGGCCTCTTGAAGGCCAGGTTTTGGTGCCTCCATCTAACAGGTGGATCCCTGTGCTACTCATCCAAAAATGTCTGCCAGATAATCGTTGCATGCTGCATGTTGCACAACCTTGCCTTGAGACGCCATGTGCCTTTTCTGCAGGAGGAGGAGGCTGGAGATGGTCGTGTGGCAGCAGTGGACCCTGTGGACATTGAAGATGAAGAGGCAGAGGATGAGGATGAGGACAACAGAACTGCAGTGATTCGACAATAATTCCAATGACACACAGGTACGACAGTGGTACTTCACATTTCATTGTCATTTTTTTTCTTTAACATTGTCACTGGCAGGCTGGTATTTCCCACTTCTATGCCCACTCACGGTACCCTTTGGAAACTCTTTTTGCAGATATTGGTGCCCCACTATCACTCCTGGTGTGTTCACTGCAGCCAACTACAGGTCTATCCTTTGTGCACATTACTTAACAGTTGAATAACAATGTTTGAACCTTGTTAAACAAATACATACTCAAATCACGTGACATACATCATACTTGTATTTTTTCAAAGTGTGTTTATTGCAATGCTAAGAAGAAAAGGAGGAAGTGCAATGGGCTGGGATGATGATGGAGGAAAGTCCAGGGTATTGTTCCAGTCTATTGGTAGCACAAGTGCATTGTCCAAGGGGGGATAGGAAGGGGAGCAATGGTAGTTCAAGGTGGACAAGGTGACAGAGTGGGACACAAGGGTGACAATCAGGAGAGCCTTATTTCCTGGCGGGGTCTTGGCAATAGTCTCTGGCTTCTGCCTGGATCGCAGGGAACATTTGTGGGGTGGTTCTCCTTCTGCAGGGGTAGGGGTGCTGCTGGCCTGTTGGTCCTGTGGCGGGGCCTTCTGTCCACTAGGCAGCAGAGGTGGAAGGTTGTTCAAATGTCTGGCTAGTGGCAGGGGCCTGCTGTTGTAAGACTGACTCCCTCATAATGTTGGCCATGTCTGCCAGCACCCCTGCAATGGAGACCAGCATGGTGCTAATGGTCTTCAAGTCCTCCCTGATCCCTTAGTACTATCCCTTCTGCAGCCGCCTGTTCTCCTGCACATTGTCCAGGATCTGGCCCAGCATATCCTGGGAATGTTGGTATGTTCCCAGGATCTCAGTGAGTGCCTCCTGGAGAGTTGGTTCATTGGGCCTGTCCTCCCCCTGGCGCACAGCACTCCTCACAACTTACCTGTTGTCCTGTGACTCTGTCCCCTGAACCGTGTGCCCACTGCCACTGACTGCAGGTCCCTGATTGTCTTAGGGGCGAGGTGTGCCCTGGGGTCCCTGTAGTGGTGGACACACTGCTGACTGACATGTCCTGGGGACAGAGATATAGGTAAGCTGGGTGGGTGCTGTGGTGGTGTTTTCAGATGTGGGAGGCTCTGTGGTGGTGTGTGATTGTGCCTGGGAACCCGCTATCCAGAGGTCCCTGATGGGCCAGGTTGGTCATCCAGATCCAGGTGAGCAGAGTCGCTGTCATCATTGTGGGCCTCTTCAGTGGGTGGACTGGCTAGTGCTGGCACCTCTTCTCCGGTGACATTGGCTGGGATACCTGTGGGGATGTAAATGCAGTGGTATTGTTTCTGTGTGTGACATTTTGTGCATGGGTGGAATGCCCTCAGTGGTTATATTTGCCCTGGCAGCTTAAACTTGTGTGAGTTGGTATGTGGTGGGCTAGCTGATTCTCTCCAGTGTGCATGCTTTAGTGATAGGTGTCCATGCAGGGCGATGAGTGGTGTCCATGCATTGGTGGTGCATGCAGGGCTTGGCATTGGGATGATTGTGTTGTGACGGTGGTGTGTGTGGGATGGAGCAGAGTGATGGGAGTGAGGGTGGGGGTATGTGATGGCATGCAGGTAGGGGGGTGATAGTAATAAAGAGTTGATTTACCAGAGTCCAGTCCTCCTCCTACTCCTGCCAGGCCCCCAGAATGCATGATTACCAAGACTTTTTCCTCCCATGTTGTTAGCTGTGGGGGAGGCGGTGGGGGTCCACCGCCTGTCCTCTGTACAGCTAGTTGGTGTCTTGCTGCAATGGAACGCACCTTCCCCCGTAGGTCCTTCCACCTCTTCCTGATGTCATCCCTTGTTCTGGGGTGCTGTCCCACGGCATTGACCCTGTCCATGATCCTCATTCATAGCTCCATCTTTCTAGCAATGGATATCTGCTGCACCTGTGCTCCAAATAGCTGTGGCTCTACCCGGATGAGTTCTTCCACCATGAACCTTAGCTCCTCCTCAGAGAATCTGGGGTGTCGTTGTGGTGCCATGGGTGTTATGTGAGTAGTGTGGGTCAGGATGTGTAAGGTGATGTGTTGGGGTGTGTGTTGTGAGGTGCATGGGTGGTGTATATTTGATGGTGGTGTGTTGCTCTTTTCTTGTCTGTGGTCGTGGTGTCTGCATTGTGCCAATAGTTTGTAATGGTAAAGGGTTTTGGGTAATGTGGGTGTGTGTTTTATAGTGGTGTGGGTGTATGGGTGTCAGGTGTGTGTAGTTTGAATTGTCCAATGTGGTGTTGTTTTGTTTGTGTGTGTATATTTTGAGCGTGGCGGTATGTACCGCCAATGGTTTACCGCCATTTAATGTCCGCTGTGGTGATTCGCAGGTCATAATGTGGTGGCCATAGTTCTGTTGGTGTAATGGTGTGGGTTTTGATGCCACCAGTTTATCACTGACCTTTGGTGTGGCGGAGTTGTGTCTGTGGCTGTATAGTGACGGATTGGAGTGTGTGTGTCATGATATGGTGAACGTATATCCGCCGTGGTGGCGGTATGTTGACAGCAGTCAGCATGGCGGTAAGTGGGATTTACCGCCAATGTCATGATGAGGTCCATAGTCTGTTGAAATGTCTGGACTGTCATAGCCGAGAATGGCAAATCCATATTGAGTCAGGTTAGAGATCCCATAGGCACTGTCCCCCAGACCACATAAGAAAGGACTTTGCCAGATCCTGTAGAATAGTCTAACACATTAGTGTATATTACCACTAGCTAGAGTCTTATCGCAATTCCAAAAACATGCCATCCAACTAAACATATGCCATGGCATAGACTGTGGTCAGTACAATAGTCCCTGATACTATTACAATATATTCTATTACATCCTATTACAATGAGCAAGCATCTGGTGGCATGACACAAACCTATGTCAGTGTTGTGGCACAGGCATTGTCGCCTGCAATGAGGAAACACATCAACAGCTACACAAAGTTCATACAGGATCATTGTCAACACATTGTGAAGGGAGAATACATGGATTGCACTGGATGACATGTTTCAAGACCTCATGATCACACACATGAGACAATTGGAGCAACCAAGTGTATTGTGCACTTCAGAATTCCATCTACCCACTGTCCAAACTGCTTTGGCACAAGACCCCTACACCTCATATCTGTGACCACCGTTACCTGGATCAATCCACGTCCACTTCATATGTCAGAAGAACAAAAGCTACCTGTGATTGTCACAACTCTGAAATGCCCACATGATGATGGCATGGTAAAGATACCTGAATAAAACACAATACAAGGAGTTTACACAAATTGTTGTTGGCTACATGATGTACTCTCATGCATGGATGTGATAGGAATGGAAAGGTTCTGGTCTGCTCCACCTGCGGACACCAGGGCCTGTCAAATGTATCTCCCAGTATGGGTCCGAGTCCAGGCTGGTGTTAAGTCATTTTGACTATGCAATTGTGACACTGTGCCCACTCTCTGTGTCCCAGTATATCCGGTTATGTGAACCAATCTAGGCTATGTGATAAAATGCAGCTTATTGAGGTTCTTTCCCTTATCAGTGTGTAAATGGTTCTAGTAAGAAGCCAATGATCTGTGACTAAAGTTCACTTGGCATTACTGTCAATGTGTGACTCTGATCCCTGACAGGTCCCTCATTCCCACAGCTCTGTTGACATCATCTCAAAGGTCATAATTGTCCTGTGCAGGCTTATTGCATAAGTTATAGTCCCACAGTGCAGACAGTGTGATGACTCCTGGGAACCCATGGTATGTGACTCATTTGTTTGGTTACATAGCAGAAAATGGACAATGCATGCCTTTGTTTGCTGGATGCCATCTCTGTAGGATGGACACATATGTCCAGAAGCATGTTCTCTGACACAGGTACATGATACAGAACTCCACCCCCGGAGGTGGCATTAGTATGCATTTGTCAGTCCACATGTTCACATATGGAGGGCTTAGACACCCTCTATACCCACCATGCCAGTCCCTTGAACGTTGGCCATGTGTAATGTTTGAGCTTGTACTCTGGCAGAAGCCTGTAGAAACTGAATGCAGGAAATCATTCTCACAGAGTGTGAGTGTTTTAATGCTATCATGCCTAAGGCATGTACCATTCAGAAGCCAGAGAGGTGTGATGTGTCCCATAGTTCCTCAGCTCTCAGTCAGATTGCTAGAGCATGTCCCACAAAATGTCAGTTGCCCTACCTATTCAGTGGAGGGCCTGAACAGGGTGGTGGTTTGGTCTGCAGATTGGGAAGTATTTGTAGTCATGTCCCTATACTCAGTGGCTGGTATGTAGCACACTTGGGCGGTTTGGGCAAAAAGCAATGTTCATAGCTTTATCTATTGACATGTATGTGACAGCCTTTTTGGATGGTACATGTAGACCTAATTTATTTTCTTGTCCTTTGCATCCATGCAGGTCAACACACACCAGAAGAAAGGGATTTGGAGAGCCATCGCCAAGAAGGTGCCGACTCTGGGGGTCAACAGCCAGTGGAGCGCCCAATGCAGAAAGAGGTGGTATGACCTAAGATGCTGGGCCCAAAAGACTGCAGAGGACCAGCTGGGGCTGTCCTCCCAACGAGGGTGGGGAGCCCATCGGACAATGACCCCCTAATGGCCCGCATTCTGGCGGTGGCCTACCCAGAGCTGGATGGTCGTTTGAGGGCAGCACAGCAGCCCAAAGGGATGAGTAGACAGCAATTTTCTGCCTATCCCATTGTCAGGTGACTACTCCCCCTGTAAAGGAGGGATGAGCCATGTGTCACATAGAACATTGGAGATTGTTTGTGTTGACATGTTATGTATCAAACTGGTGCACCTCGCCTTCCGATGCTGGGATCTGATACAAACCTGGGGGGAATCCTCAAACAACATTATCTGCAGGGACCACAATTGGCTGTGTACAGTGATCTTTCATGTAATTTTTATAGTTGTAGTGGGTGTTTTTTCTGATCCATATATCACTTCCCCTGAAAGTCGCAGACAAAAGGTAAGCGAACAATGGATCACTGTCCTCTGCCATGTGTCTGGGCATATACGTATGTAGACATCTGCCACCCAGAAGCAAGTTATCACCAGTGTAGGATGTGTGCTGGTACCTCACTGCAGTCTGTGATGTGTTTGTGCCCAGCATACATGTGACATGGCCTACATGGTTAATGGTTTGCAGATGTAGCAAACTACTTTTCCTTAGTAAGTGGGGAATGTCCATTGAGTAGAACTATGTCCCATTTCTATAGCCAACATTCTTGGTGCCTACATGACAACATGTGTCATTTTCTCTCTAGGAAACATCATTGTTCTACAATGTCATGCATGTTCTACCCATGTTGATGGAATGATTTCTGTATTCCCACACATATATGTCCATGGTAAACTGTTAGAGAAATAGTACATTTACAATGCTGGTCCATTTCATGCCGTGCCACAGACAGGAGTGTGTCAATACTGTTGATTGTCTGAAAGGTACATTCATGCTTCCTAGTATGTCATTTGACATATAGGATTGCAGTAGCAATGAGGGGCATGACACGTAGTCCAAGATTATGGAACCAGTCTGTGTTTATCAATGCCCTTCATGTGGTATCAAGTGGAAAAAAGTGCACTGAACATGCTCTTTGATTGAGGCTTGTTCCCTGACTGTTGTCATGCATCATGGAGTGACTTGCAGTGATGGGGACTTCACATACCTTTGGGTTCAGTCATTCATCCACCGACACATACCACGGTTGGCATGTCTAAGATGTGGATAGTGATGTTGCTTCTCATTGGAAAACAGGTTGGGGTCCTTAAATTATTCATTGCAAGTTCTATGTCTCTCCAATATGCAAAGTACATATGTTTACTACAGATACACTCAGATGATGTCATTTTTTGTTTTTTCGGGGGCTTACTGATTCATTGTGGTGTGTATTCTGGAGACATCTTTACCTGACATATTTGACCTGACTTCAATGTTGTTCATTTCAATGATACATGTGAGTTCTAGCTGAATGACACTGATGATACTTCCTTGACTCTATTATGGCAGGTATCACTTTTTGAGCTGTACATTGTATTTCTATGTCAACTACTCCAAGATACTGCACTTTTATATCAGAGATAGCTGGATTTTATTTGCATTATCTCAAATTGTTGGTACATCATGTAAGTACAAACTATGGGCCTGATTCCAACTTTGGAGGACGGTGTTAAACCGGCCCAAAAGTGGCGGATATACCACCTACCGTATTACGAGTCCATTATATCCTATGGAACTCGTAATACGGTAGGTGGTATATCCGTCACTTTTGGGACGGTTTAACACCGTCCTCCAAAGTTGGAATCAGGCCCTATATGTGTGCATAAACTTTTGTGTGAAATATGGGAAGATACTTTCCAAAGGATTTGTATTGTTGGCTACAAGTTAACTGGGGTCTGCTGCATGTGGCACAGCTGTGAGGATGGAGAGGCCACCTATTAGTTGCATAGATATTGTGGTTGCAAAAGTTTAGCCATGCAAATGTATTTGTCTGGGATCCTGATTAGCCTGTGGGTAACTTTGGTAAGTCCAGATGGCATGCATACATATGTTATGACACATGAATTTGACACTTAGGTGAAAGCTTTTGATGGAGCCTACTTGACATGATGGTTTTGTTTGTGGATTAGAGTTGTGATTGAAGTATTGTAATCTAAATGTTATGACCCTATTTCTCATGGTTTTTTTGCAGTATCTGCACAGGCAGGTGAAGGAGATGGGGCACAGCCGAGTGGGGAAGCATCTGGCCATGGAACTTCAGGTCAAGTTATCATCAACACAGAGTGACCCAGTGGCCTGGAGGGTGAGGGGAGTGCCACAGAGAAGACAGGATCTGCATTCTCAAAATCGGATTCCTCTGCAAGTGGCCACTACCTAGTGATGGCGGACCCATAGCGACTCCCCCAGTACAATCCTTGTCTGCCACTCCCTGTTCTATCACCACCCTCCCTGTTGCTCCCCACCTAGTTGGCCGTGCCTGTTCACCCAGGAGGGTGGGTGTCTCCTGTGCCACAGGCACCTCTGCCCAAGCCCATGTTAACCCTGCTGCCCTCAGTGAAGAGGCTATTGACCTCTTGAGAAGTGTCTCTGTGGGTCAGACTGCCATTGTGAATCTCATCCAGGGACTGGCAACTCAGCTGCAACAGACAAATGCATTCCTGGAAGGCATTCATTGTGCAATGTCTCCCCTACACTGATCTTTCCAGGCTCTGGCCTCCATAATGATGGTAGCCAGTCACCCCTCAGCTTCTGTCCCCCCCGCACCTCTCTCTTCCCAATCCAAATCCCCCTTTCCCCTACCTACCCAAAGCACACAAACAGATCCTCATGCATCCACTTCACCAGACAAATGTAGCGCATACAAACACAAGCGCCACAAGACATACCACCATGCACACAAACAACATCCACCCATAGACACAGCAACAGTCACAACTTCCCCTGACACCCCCACCCCCTAGTATCACACACAACATCATGCATACCTACAGAGACCACAACAGTCACTGACACAACTATCACACCCATCCTACCAGCAGACCCAACCCCTGCAGACCCTCCGACATCCATCACAAGCACCACACCCACAGACACCAGAACTATCTACACATCGACATCCACCATATTCACCATTCCTGCAGTCATCACTCTAACAGACATGCATTCCCCAGCACCTCCACCTCCCTAAGCCCAAGACATATGAACACCCTCACTCACCCACTCAACAGACTCGCACTGCACACAAACATATCTCCCATAAGCATGTACCCAAGACACCCACACCTACATAGCCTACAACACTCCCTCAACCCCCAAATCTCATCCCCCTTCTGAAGACCGCCCCTGTGTATCCCAAAAACTTTATTTTTATGACCTTAACCTTTTCCCTGTTCCCCATCCCAGACCCAGAAGGACCCCACCCAGCCAGTCTGCCCCTTCCACATCTAAGGCCTCCCTTCGCCTCCTGCAAATAGCCATTCCTCTTCCCCTGAAGAAGCTTATCCCTCCCAAAAAGAAGCACACTCCTCCGAAGAAGAACACTACCCATCCCCAGCCCAAACCCCCCTCCAAAATATGATCCCCGCAGAAAATCCCTGAGGTGCATGCCTGCCCTCTTGATGCCACCTTCTTGTGGAGGTTACATGGCAGTTCAGAGTCAAGTTTGGGCACAACAGTGTGCCATTATTGCCATTTATCATGCACTGGCCGATGGCCTTTGGTCAATCATAGTTGTTCCTGTTAATAAACCCAACAGTTGTTTTGTTTTAGCTACACCTTTGTCCCGTAATTCCTTTTCTAGCTTTCTATTGTCCCTGAGTGATTTTGGTTGTGTACTTGAAGTTGTGTGTGTTTGAGCCTGCTTGCCACTCCAGTTGCTGTTGTTAGCAGTATGTGAGATTGTGTGCAGTGCTGTTGTCCCCTAGGAGAAGGGTATATGTTGTGTGTATAGGTATGTGTGTGTGTAAATGCAATTGTGGTGTCATGGCATTGTGCAATGTTTGGTATGGTATTTTTTTGTGTGATGTCCAATGTGAGCATCTATGGTGTTTGCCCTGTCCCCTTGATCTGGCCTATGTATACACGTGATGTGTGTCATCTTGAGTTTCCCAAGTGCAGACATGGAATGCGTTGAATTGTGCTACCTTTGTTTGCATTTGCCTGTGCATGTGTACATTTAGGTGTGTCCCCCTTGCTGATTGTTCCTGAAGAGGTGTGCCCCTTGCTGATGGTTGCTGAAGAGGTATGCCCCATGCAGTAGGAGTTGTATGTGCTTTGTTGACTTTCCCTTCCCCATTGTTTAGATGTGCATGACAAATGGTTTTGGTATTGGTTGTCCCTGAGATCCATGTAGGGCCATTTTTTGTGGACATGTTTTTGAGGATCATGTTCAAAGTGCTGTATGTCCCAGTGAAGTCTCCTTCCCTGTGTGCCCCAGATGGTCTCATCCAAATTGTGTAGGTGTAGTTGTTATGTTTTTCTTGGTATATTTGTCGCTCTGTGTTTTATGCATGCCATTGTGCTGTGATGTGAGTGATGTGTGTGTCCAATGCAACACTCTTCACAGGTGGTGTTGTTTCTGTTCTATGCCACAACAATAGATATTTGTGTTGTATGTGTGGACAGTTCCAGGCCAGTGTGGAATGTGTGTGTGAGTTGTATTTGTATATGTTCTGTAGGTGTGTTGTTGTTGCTGTGTGTGACAATGTTGTGTAGCTTTCAGTGTCCCTGTTCCTGAGCTGTGTGGTCATGTGTATTTGTGTAGTGTTGCCTTGCATATGAGTGTGCTGGGCAAAGTGTGCATTTTGTGTGTGTGTACATGTCCTTGTTGATGCATGTCAGTGAGTATGTGCTGTATGAGATGTATGTATGTATGTTGCCTATGTCAATGATGTGTTTGCCAGTGCTACACGCTGTTTTGAAAGGTTAATGATACAGGTAGGTGAGTGTTCTTATGGCGTCCACATCTACATTGATTTTGTTGTCTTTTCGACGAGCAGCAGTAGCATGATGTTTGGGAATAGCTACATGGTGGGCCAGAACATGTTAAGCTGCCTGCAGGTGTGTGACTCCCTTTATACTCTCTTCCACCAGCTTGTACATGATGGTTGGACTGCCAAGGTCACATTGGCAGTGTGCAAACTGGTAATGGGTCCAGAGGAAACACTGTCTCGCTGGCCTGTTTGTGCTTCCTTGTGGCCATGGTAATATGTGCTGCCTGGCAGTGCTGACAGACCACTGACGGTCTTCTGTGGGCACGACAGCCAAACTCATAATACGGCATTCCATTCCGCTAGACCATTGGTGGTGGGACTGCCGCATCGAACATGGTGGTCACAGGACCGCCAAACTCATAATGAGGCCCTTCATCTTTCATGCTGTCTCTCTCCTTGTCTGCCAGCTTGTAAATGTTATTATTGTTATTATTGACAAGCATGGTGTTCTCTGCAATAATGTTGTGAATACAACAATTAGGGAGCCCACGGGTAGGGGAGAAAAGAGAGGATAATAATTCCAGCAACTAGTGACCGTCTCTCTGCTGCTCTGTTGTTAGTGTGGGGGAGAGGATGACTATCTGCACCACCACATCCTGTTCCTTGGAAGAAATCAGGTCTAAGTGGGGTTCACTCTCCTCCAACTCATCTGTCCCATCTGTCCTACAAAACATAGGCCCATATTTATACATTTAGATGCAACTCAGCGCCAGGGTAGATTTGCGTCAAAAAGTTTACCCCCGGCTAACGCCATTCCAACGCGCCAGCTGGGCATCTTATTTATGGAATGACGTTAGCCGGCGCCGCAGCCTGGTTACCGACAAAATAAATGACAGAAACCAGGCAACAGAGGCGAAGGGAAGACTGGGGTTGTGCGCCAAAGAATGGTGCAAGTCAGGTTAGAGTCAAAACTATTGTCTTGACGTCTGACGTGCCATTTTTTGACACACAACCCCCAATGAAATGACTCCTGTCTTAGTCATGCCCCCCTGCCCAATGGCCATGCCCAGGAGACTTCTGACCCCTGGGCATGGCCATTGGGCACAGTGGCATGTAGGGGCGCCCAATTTTGGCCCCCCTATGCCACTTTTAAAAAAAAAATTATACTTACCTGCACTTACCTGAACTCACCATGGCTGGGTCCCCCATCCATGGATGTCCTCCAGGGTAGGCTATGGTGGCAGGGGGTGTCCCTGGGTGCAGGGAAGGGCACCTGTGGACTGCTCCCATGGTCTCTGACCATGGAAATTAGCCCACAGGTCCCTTAACGGCTGCCCTGACCCAGGCGCTAAAAAACAGCGCAAATCCAGCTGGGCGCCTTGTTTTAAGGCCCGCCTCCTCCTGTGCGTCATTTTGACACCGGAGGATAAATAAGGCGCACATGCCTTAAAGTCATTTTTTGCACGGGAATGCCTACCTTGCATGTCATTAGCGCAAGGTGGGTTTTCACGTCCAAAAAATGACTCCAACTCTACTGGACGGGTCAAGCGCCAAAGTACAAATATGGAGTTAAGTTTGCGCCGAATTTGTGCAAAACAAAATGAGGAAAATCCGGCGCAAACAGAGTATAAATATGGGCCATAGTTGCTTCAGACTTCTCATAGTGGGGCTTGAGGAAGTTCACATGAAGGACCCTTAAAAGGTTCATGGGATCTTGGTGGCCCACCAGGTAGGTGACCTCCCCTTTCCTCTCCTTAGCCTCTTATGGTCTGGTCCACCAATCTTGCAAGGCTCAGGGCTTAACTATCTCCATCTCCCATAATTTCTGGCCAGAGTGGCAGGGGTGCAGCTTGTTCACTAAGATTGGGGTTGTGTGAGATTCAGATTTTCCAACGATTGTGCTGACATTTAATGTTATAATATATTATATCACAAGCAGGGAGAACGAGAGGGGCCTAAAGGGGAGTGGAAATAGAGAGGAGTATGGATTGATAGGGATACCAAGTGAAAAAAAGCATAATAGTTTGTAAAAGAACCAACACTTTTAAAGCCTTTCAAAGCAGAGAGAGTGTGTGGGTATCTTGGTTTGTGTTTACGAAAAAATTCCTGGTGAAATCCAACAGACACTTCGCCACACCCAGCTGTAAGCACGTGTACCCAACTATTTCTCATAATATACATTTATTAGGGGACACTCCAAACAGCCCCTTTGAAGCTATGTCCCTGCAGGTTAGTACTCCACCAGAGTAGCCTTCTGGTCATAGCACTGTGTTATTACCTCCTGGTTGGCATCATCAGTCTCAGTGGACTCGATTCCAAAACACTTCATCTGAGACCTGAGAGCTAACATGTAGCTCACTACATATTGCGGGGGTTCTTGGGAAATCTTTCCCACTGCTCCTTGACCAGACTGAGAGGTCCTCTTACAAGGTAGCCCCTTCTGGGGCAGCTCCCATTTGTCATAAAGGGGACATGGGAACAAGATATCCCACTTATAGTTCATGGGTTCTGACAGGACCATAATCGTGCTCTTTAGCGTCATTTTGAAGCTTTCAACATGTCCATTGGTCTGAAGGAGGTATGGAGTGGAGAACCTGTATGTTACACAGCACCCTTCCCACATGGACTTCATATAGACAGACATGAAGTTGGTACCACTGTCAGACACGGTGTCGTTGGAGAAGCCCACTCGGTTAAAGATCCCCATTACTGCCACTGCCACCACAAGTGCAGACTCTAAACACATGGGTATGGCCTCAGGTTAACTTCTGGCATGGTCCACCAAACCCAAATAAACCTGTTGCCTAAGGCAGTCCTGGGATCCAGGGGCCAGATGTACGACCACAAGTTTTGTGACTCTCAGTTTGTGACTCATTTGTGAGTCGCAAAACCAAATGCACAACAGTTAAACTCACACGATTCCCAATAAGGTAACAAATGACCTACCTCATCAATATTCATGAGGCATGTCACAAAGGGCGACCCCATTGGCAATGGCTGCACTCACAGGGATTGTTATATAGCTATTTAAGCCATGTTTTAGACACATTGGGGGTCATTCCAACTTCGGCGGGCAGCGGAGGCCGCCCGCCAAAGTTCCCCCGCCAGAAGACCGCGGCGGTCATTCTGACTTTCCCGCTGGGCGGGTGGGTGACCGCCAAAAGGCCGCCCGCCCGCCCAGCAGGAAAGACCCAGCAACGATGAAGCCGGCTCCGAATGGAGCCGGCGGAGTTGCTGGGGTGCGACGGGTGCAGTGTCATCCGTCGCGATTTTCAGTGTCTGCTAAGCAGACACTGAAAATCATTATGGGGCCCTGTTAGGGGGCCCCTGCACTGCCCATGCCCGTGGCATGGGCAGTGCAGGGGCCCCCAGGGGCCCCACGACACCCGTTCCCGCTATCCTGTTCCTGGCGGTAAGAACCGCCAGGAACAGGATGGCGGGAAGGGGGTCGGAATCCCCATGGCGGCGCTGCTTGCAGCGCCGCCATCGAGGATTCCTATGGCCAGGGGAAAACCGGCGGGAAACCGGCGGTTTCCCTTTTCTGACCGCGGCTTTACCGCCGCGGTCAGAATTGGCCAGGAAGCACCACCAGCCTGTTGGCGGTGCTTCCGCGGTCGTTGGCCATGGCGGTCCATGACCGCCAGGGTCAGAATGACCCCCATTATTTCTAACAACTAGACCTGCCGTTGTGCACTTTAGCCAGGTTACATTTTATTCAGCATTGCTTTGTTTTTCTAGCATTAGCCACATTTGCGGTGTTGTTTTATTTTTTCTATCTGTTTGTTCTTTCTCCCTAGGAAAGCATTACATTTTTAGCACTGCATTTATTTCACTTTGTGCTTTCCTCAAGGCTGCAATCAGAGAGGGTTGCCGGCAAAAAGTGCTAGGCTGTGTCTCTGATATTCATAGAAACATACATATCCTTACGTGGGGCACTTTTCCTACAACATCAACTGTTTTATTCTAAAACACTTCTCTGTCCCATAGACTTTAGAGGGGGATTCCAGCCAGATGACCACGACTCCATGCTGATTGCTGAAGGTCTTCGCTACAGCTACTTGCTTAAACTGTTGAATACCTGGCCTCTTTTTAAACAACAGGCTTCCTTGCTCAGGTATGGGGGGATGATGTCTTCCCGGAGGGAAACATGAAGGGTGGATTAGGGTTTATCATGCTGTACTCTAACATAACCTAGGTAGGAAATATATATATTATTCCTAGCGACAGAATGGTGAGACTATTTTTGGGTTTCACTCTCCTTGTCACAATTGTTTCTAGGGTGTTTTATCATCATAGATATTGCAATACATGCTGTTTTATCTAAGGAGCAGTTACTTCAATAAACCTTATTGAACTATAATCTGCTTCTGTTTGTCTTTGTCTGTGTGAGACTAATGTAACTGAGAGAAAAGGATGAGATCTGATCGACCACGATTCCCCTGAGGAGTCCTCTCTGTCATGCGCCCAGTTGCCACAATCATTCCGCTCTTGGAAGATGAGGCACTGCTAGTTGGCCGGAAAACCCGGATTTGTCCGACAGGTGTCACATGGTGTGGGATTGTACTCAGTTCCCCACAAACCAGGTGATTCTGCCGCCCAAATCCAGTAGTCTCATTAGGATAACGTTTGGTCAGGCATTCATTTTCGGAGTATCTCTGTCTCACTATATGCTAAAGGTGCCACCATACTATATGCAAAGACATCTGTTGTATTGAGGATTTCCTCCTCAGCTGAGTAGGCAGTACCTAATGCTGTAGGTTGCTCAAGCTTGAACCTTAAAAAGATCAATCCCCATTTTGGTGTCCCTATCTCTGAACAAATACCTTTACCATTACCTTTGCGAACCCACAACAGTTAGCAATTGCAGTAAACATACAACCACCCCTCACAGCACATTTATCGGCAAATGGTCGCATAGGCCAGGGGGCTCCAGTCACATTGGTTGTTGAGGCTCATCTGGCCTACAGAACAGAAACATTTTATTCCTGGGTCACCTTTCCACCAGTTGATGGGAACAATAACACATGTAATTACTACACACCTGCTAACATACCTGCACAATACAGAGCATATGCATATTTAGAGGTACCTCTAGCTCATCAAGACCATAATAATTGGCTTGATGGCACCCTACCACATACAGTGTTACACGTTAAGTTAGGTCCTCTAAGCAATGATGGTCCTACCTGGCCTTTACAGGCCACATACATACCGCACCCTGAAGCAGTAACATTGGCGGTAGCTGAGGTTCGCTGTTTATATAAAGAGCACACAGCAATATACAGACTATTAGCACAGTTTGTAATGCAAACATTAAATACTAACCCAGCACGTGCTGCCCCAGCATAACCATATGCAGTTACACCAGGCATTAACCCTGCCACTTTACATGCAATCATGGGTAAAGTAGCCGCCAAGCGGGGGAAAATTCTATTTTGTTTGGCTCAAAAAATGTATGCACTGGAAGCAGTTTTTCCCCATACGGGTCCTCAGGATAAACATAGAATTCTAACTACGTGCTTGCCATTTAGAATAGTTACCACAGTAGATTACTGTATTACTTGGGGCATGGCATTTGCCACACTTTTCATACTACAGCACATGGCACACCAAAACTTGCCAATATTACGGAGGTGTTAAAAAAAATTCAGGATGAATATGGGGCTGCCACAGCCCTTGATTTGGGCATGCAATTGATGGGCAATTTTGCCACATTGCCCTCAATAATATAGAGTAATCTCAAAAGGGAGGCAGTTGCAGTAGAAGTGCATATGGGGCACCGGACATTCTTGCACAGGATCAAGAACGTGAGCTGCCAAAGATTATTGGCAAGACCTATTCCGGTATTGGTCGAGATACAGGGTAAATCTAATAAAGATTCTACCAAGCAAGCACCTGAAGCCTCTAGAGAATAATGGAATGAAAAACAACAAATACCTAAAAAAGAAAAGGGAGATTGTCCACCTTCGGAGGCCCCTCAAAACCGCTGTCATCTTAGAAACAGAGATAATATCAAAATGCCTGAAATATATCAATATACTGATACACGCCAATCCCGTTCCTTTCTGGACTCACCGGAAAAAATGCAGTGAGAGAGGTAGGCAGTCAGAGAAGTGAGTAGAGTATGTGAAACCGAGAAAGGACTCACAACACTACTCTTAAGTTTCTGTTAAGAAAGAAAATAAACTTCCCCAACAAAAACCCCAATCCAAAAAGAAAAAAGTGGCAGCAGTTGCAATATGACATGCCACTCAGGAAGAGGGCTTTACTGAAGAACAGGAAGTGGGCACTAGCACTTCTAGACAGTGCAGCAGAGGTCACAATAGTTCACTAGGATCTTCAAAAGAATCTGGAGGTAAAAGCAACTGATGATTTCTTACAAGTTGAGACTGCGGACATGCGTATCGCTACACCCGATAGGTTGCATAAAATAGCTATACAGTTAGAAGGAGACATTGAACGCACAATTGACGCCATCTTTGGGATCACGTCATTAACATTTATGATGCTTTGCTGGACGAGAAGGATTGGAAGGATTGGCCACCAGAATATGTCCGTAATCTCCCTTGTGGGGAAGAAATAATTGAAAAGTCTTTCTCGCCTCTTGTTCCTAGAAAGCTCATAGAAATGAATGCCATTGTTTGGGCAGTGGTGCAGGCACCTGCATTATATTGCAACCATGTATGGTGGGATAAAGATTCCCCTTTTATGTAATACCCATTATGTCCCAACCCCAACCTCAACCTCAGTATCCAATAAAGCAAAAAGCTAAAGCACACATGAGGGAAATCCTCACACAGTTAGAGTACCAGGGCATAATTGAACCCTGTGTCTTATCAATGAACAATCCATTGTTCCCAGTAGCTAAGCCAGGCCTTTCATACAAAATAGTCTTAGACAATAGAGTTTTAAACAGTCATACACACACATTCGCTATACAAAATGCACACAGTACAACACTAATGAACAATATAATGTGCAAAAAATATAAAACAACTTTGGATATTTCCAACTGATTTCTCTGCCAAAATATAGCACCTGCATGTAGGGACTTAAGAAGTTTCATCGCTTTAGGCTCTCAGAAAAAATATTGTCGACTCCCACAAGAGTACAATAACAGTTCAGGACTGTTTTCAGCTTGTGTCACATCTATTTTACACAACAATGACCCTAAGGCGTTTCCTACATAGATGACATCTACCTCAAGGACGGCGACCTTATGCAACATATAAGATGGGTAGCCCGCATTGTTGTGGGATTTACCAAATTAGGCTACAAATTCAATTTCAGAAAAACAAAAATAGCCTTAGTGTCGTATTTTTGGGATACAGATTATCAGGTGAAGGCACAAGCCTAGCACCCCCATTTTTTAAAAAATGCGCACAACTACAGCCTCCAAACACCATCAAAATGCTCGAGTCTTTGTTGGGCTTTTTAAATTTTGGCAGACCGTACATTCCAGACTATGCACAACTCATGTCCTTTTCCCCCCCGATACAACAAAGGGAAGTAGCAGAGATTTGCTACTTTAGAAGTGAATTTTGACAAGGTGAGCAGAATCACTTTATTGTTTAAAAAACATGTGGCACTTACATCTGCTTGCAAGACCTATGCACTTCAAGTTGCAAGGTCATCTGCAGAGAATCAGTCCCTTTTAAGTACTCATGTTCTGAGACACTTTGGTGAACTTGTGAGGCGAATATTTAACATGTCCAGTACTACTGGAATCGTGCATTTCTTTAAGGCTGTTGGTTCTGGTTTCATTCACACCTTTTTCTCTATATTTGACTCAATACCTTCAGCCATACACTCAATATTTTTGAGTGTTTTCGGGGGATTTCCAATTACTTTGGCTATAATAGGTCCACTCTAGCAGAATTTACTAATTCGTCCTTTATTTCATCTCGTAGACCTCTACGAAAAAGAATCACCAGAGTACATTCTACCCATGTCGTTTCACCAATTGTTTGAAGCGTGTTATATATTGGAGAACATCTTGGGTACCTTGCTGAATGTCACATAGAGCTTCTTCTGCTGACACCTCCAATCCTGGGCGTTCAAACATTTGTTTAAATGTAGTGACAAAAGCTGAATAGTCAGACAGCACAGGGTCATTGGAGGCTACTAACGGAGTCGCCCAGGCCAAGAAAGGACCAGACAAGGCACTGATGAGATAACCCACTTTTGTTTTATCTTGCGCAAATTGTGTTGGTCGAAAGGCAAAATAGACAGTCAGAGAATCAAGAAATTCTCATAGCTTATTTGGATCCCTTGAGAAACGAGGTGTGGTAGCAGAGACAGTGGGAACAACTGTGGTTCAGGATGCGAGGGCTTGTCGTAAAGCTGCAATTTTATTTCTTAATTGTTGCAGTTCCTGGGCTTGCTGTTGAATAGTTAGGAGTATTGAGTGGTTGGGTTCTGCAGCGGCCTTTGTGGTATTCTCCATTCTGCTTGAAGAAATCTGGTTCGTTTGGCGCTGCAATCTGTCACGGGCTACTCGTCGTTTATGTCTTTGGCCCACTAGAACTGCAGAAAGGCCTTGATTCTTGAAGGTTCTGCCTTGACCCAGGTAAGGGCGGTCCTTTCTGATAGCCACGGAGCTGCCGACGGAGGAATGTCAAAAAGCAGTCTGTGCCTTCCAGAAGGAGTCCCAGAGGAAAAAATCCCAAAGGGAAAAATCTCTAAAGCAAGAACTCCCTGGAACAAAAAAGAATGCAAAAAGGTAAGTCTTCTAACAGGAAAAAATAATACGGGAAGAAGCAGGAACAGGCGAGGAAAAATAACTGGAGAAAAAAGTTGCAGGAGCGAAGATCACCACCAAAGGAAGTGTTGCAGCGCAATGAGAACAAGATTCACTCACCTTATATACACAAGAACAGGAAACGACTAACAGGAGGTAGAAAGTCACCATATTTGATTGGGAAAGAAACATAGGAACATATAGAGAAAAGACACCATGTTGAAAAAGGTTCCTAAAGCATGCAGGGAAAAAGAAGGCATGCTGGGAAAAAGAAAGAACATGGCTACTGAATATGCACATAAAAACACAAGAAAAGGAAGATAAAGAAAAGAAAGAAAGAAAAAGGACAGGCTCACCAGGGAACTGAGGGGCGTGGGGGAAGATGCCCAAGTAAATATTGAGGGTGCGCCGCGCCATAGACTCACCGAGGCCCCATGCCCAATCTGGGGCCTCGAGCGAGAAAGTAAACACAGTAGGGGTGCAGCTATGCGCTATGAACCGTGGCCGCGCCCCGAGCCGAATGCACTTTGAAGTTAAATTGTTTACATGTATGAGCTTATGTTATTAGGGCAAGCACAATACATTCTGCAGTGGGACTTTAGAATGGGCTTGCTTCAATCTTATCCATGGCCACTCGAGAACCCTGCATACGTGGAAAGCATATATGTCATTTTCCAGGTTGACTTCCTCAATAAGCAATTTCCATATTTCCATATTGACAAAAAAAATGTACATTGAGAAATTCCAATCCTTTTGTAGACTGTGGTCCTATGTTCTCCTGGGGCGATATTCAGATGAAATATTGATTCAAAAATATCAAGTTGCAGAAATATAGAGTTTTTAATATCCGGACAGAAATATTGTGTGCAAAAATATAATTGATATTGTTTTTCAAGTTTTTTTATGTGTTTATATATTATTTTAATTGTATTGCATATGTTTGTTATTGTTTGTGTAATTGTTGTTTTCAGCTATGGTTCGCAATTTTGAGTTACTAATATTTTTAATTTAATTGCAAAATAGTAATTTATAGTGTTGTAGCAGTTTGTGAGTTATCTAGGGGTATAGGGTGGTAAGTTAATTAAGTATAAATAATGTACATGTTTTTTATTTAATATTATTTATTTATTTGATTATTAAGGTATTTATATTGTGTACATACAATTTTTTAAAGTTATACTTTAGGTACTGGTTCTTGGGTTTGTAGGGTATAGGGTGGGAAATTGATTAAAGAATAATTGATTAATTTATTAATTAATGCTAAATGATTAATAAATTAATGCTTACTTCAGTATGTAAATAGTGTCATTTTTATAATTTTTTTATTTATATTTTAGGTGCGGGTTGTTGGATTTGGGTATAGGGTTGGAAGTTAATTCAGTAATAATTGATTAATTTGTCATCATTCCTTAATTGTTAATTTTATAATTGCTAATTAATTATGTAAATTGTGTGATTATTATATTTTTTTAATTTACATTTTAGGTGTGGTTTGTTGGGTTTGTAGGGGCATAGGGTGGGAAGTTAATTAAATAATAATTGAAGAATTATACATTATTTTTTCATTAATTGATTAAATAATATTTAATTATGTAAATAATATAATTTTTAATTTAGCTTAAGTTAAATGTGTGACTATAGTGTGTAAATTTAATGAAATTATTATTAAATAGCATTTTTTTGTTTTTAAATATATGTATTTAATTTTATGTTAATAGTTTTATAATTCTATGAATTTAATAATTTTAATATAATAAGGTATGTGTTTGATGTAAAGTACTTTCCCTACTGTTGCACAGACTGGAGTGGGAATAGCACATTTTACCCCTCCTCAGTCTGTTTTCTCTATTGTTACACCGACTGGAGTGGGAATGGAATATTTTATCCCTCCTAGGTCTAACGCTTTCCCTATTGTTACACCAACAGGAGTGGGAATAGTAAATATTTCCCCTCCTGAGTCCAACGCTCCCTACTGTTGCACAGACTGGAGAAAGAATAGTAAATTTTACCCCTCCTGAGTCCAGTGCTTTCACTACTGTTGCACTGAATGGAGTGGGAATAGTAAATGCTCCCCCTCCTGAGCCCAACTCTTTCCCTACTGTTGCACTGACTGGAGTGGGAAGATTAAAATGTACCCCTCCTGAGTCCAGTGCTTTCACTACAGTTGCACTGACTGGAGTGGGAATAATAAATGTTACCCATCCTGAACCCAATACTTTACCTACTGTTGCTCTGACTGGAGTGAGAATACGAAGTTTTACCCCTCCAGAGTCCAACACTTTCCTTACTATTGCTCCGACTGGAGCAGGAATAGTACATTTTACCCCTCCCGAGTCCAACGTTTTCCCTACTGTTGCACTGAATGGAGCGAAAATGGTAAATTTGACCCATTTTGAGTCCAGCGCTTTCCCTACTGTTGCATAGACTGGAGTGGGAATATTAAACGTAGCCTCTCTTGACTCTAACATTTTACCTACTGTTACACAGACTGGGATGGAAATAGTAAATTTTACCCCTCCAGAGTCCAGCGTTTTCTCTACTGTTGCAAAGACTGGAGTGGGAATATTTAGTTTTATCCCTCCTGAGTCCAACGCTTTTCTGCTGTTGCATCGACTGGAGTGGGAATATTAAACGTAATCCCTCTTGAGTCTAACACTTTCCCTACTGTTGCACTGACTGGAGTCAGAATAGTAAACCTTACCCCTTCTGAGTCCAACACTTTCCCTACTGTTGCACGAACTGGAGTGGGAACAGTAAATTTTACCTCTCTTGAGTCCAGCCCGTTCCCAATTGTTGCACAGGCTGCAGTGGGAATAGTAAAATTTACCTCTTCTGAGTCCAACACTTTCTCTATTGTTGCACAAACTGGAGTGGGAATAGTATAGGTATCATTTCTAGAAATATATACTTTTGTGTATATTGTTTAAAAATATATTATTGTATTTCTGTGTATTTTGAATGTATTTTTTTAATGAGTAATGTTTGTAATATATCATATATTTTTAGTAAAATGTATTTTTTTATTATTTACTTTTTATTTGTAATTAAATTGGTATGATTTTCTATTTTTTTCCTAGTTTATATGTTATATATTTGCTATTTATCTGTTGTGTATATGTGAATATACTTGTTATATTATAAAAAAATTAAAAATAGTACATTATAATTTTAATTAAATTGATTATTTTAATAATAGTTGTACAGTACATATGTGCAAATAAACATAAACACACATATATGTGTATATGTGTGCTTGTTTAAATAAGTATATTTTTATATATATTTTTATATCATTTATATATAATAAATTTACCTTATATTACTGTTGCATGTTAATATATTTATTGTTTACTATTTGTAACTACATATATGTTAAAAATGATAGGTTAGGATTTTTTTTTTATATTAATGTGAAACAAAATAGTGTTCCAATATTTTTGACATTTCAAATATATATATAGGATAACAATACTTATGTGCTCAATCATTTTGACACAATATTTTTGTATCACAATTTTGTGTTTTGATATTTTGTCAGTGCACCCTTGTGGCATTGCTCCATAAGAATGTTGCTAATTTATTTTGTATTTGTGACAAGGTCATTTTTGGAGTTTTTGAGTGGAAATACTTGGGTTACATAAAGAACACTAAGCAAGATGTTCATTTTTAAGAATGCTTCTTGTTCTAGCCATGCGATCTTGAGATTGCTCCACTTTTATGTCTTTGTGTAGTACATCCAGTGAAGTTAATATGTTCCAATGAAACACATACATATTTCATGGTTCGCTCTGTCCACATCATTCTCCCAGTTTGTATTGTATGTCTTCTAATACTGTGTAAGTCTGAGACCCCATTGCAAGGTGTTACTTAGGCGGTCATTATGAGTTTGGTGGTCAGAAAAGTCTGACCGCTGAACTCCCTAGGAGGAGACCACCAGGGTGCTGATGTTTTCCCCACCAGCCCCATTACAACTTTGCAGACAGTGCACATTTCAAGGAAGCTGGGCAGGGAACCCCTGCACTGCCCAAGTCATGGGCATGGGCAGTGCAGGGGCCCTTCTGTGGCCACCTGCACTTGTTCTTTGCCAGCCTTTTCATGGCAATGAGACAGCCATAAAAAAAGGCTAGCGGAGAACAAGGTTATAATCAGCAGTGCAGTGCTGACCTGGCTGAACACAATCAAGACCATCGTCATTCCGTCAGAGATCCTGGCAGAGACGACGGTCCCCTGGCGGTCGGACCACCAGGGTCATCATGTGGTGGTTTGACTGCTTCAATATCGCTGTGAGCTTTTGAAGTTCATCGGACATGACTAGAATATAAATTTTAGATTCTATGATGAATTACAAGATATTGCCTCTAAAGAGTGCTATCCTACATTCCTTTTTGCCCTCGACTTATGACTTTAATATCAGGAGTTTCTTGCATCTGTTGGATGAGGAGCTGCATGGACACATGGAATATTTCTGGAGAGAATGGGCATCTTTATCTTGGTCCCCTTGTCAGGGGTATAATTCAGAAGTTTTACCATTAATATTATGTTTTGTCAGTGGGCCTACAGAACTATTCATGATATTCTGTCATATTCAAGGTTAGGTGTCTTTTCACTAGAACATTTCCCAAGTATTTTCAATCAACTCTAATGAAGTCCTTCTCTGTATCCAGCAAGAGATGGATTACTGTGTTTTGGTTCATTCCTTCACCTAAATTGCAACATGGGCTAATCTGATAGTGTGTGGTGTTTGTTTCTGACAAGATTCTGAATGTTATTCTGATATAAGGAAATGCCATACATCATTTAAATGTTATATAAGTATTGGTATATCTTCACATTGAAATTTACTAACACTATAAGCCTATAGGGCACACATGAAGCTTATTCTTATTTCTGCAAAGGTATTATAGACTGTTGTTAAGGGTCCAGCTAGAGGTCAAGTAAAAAAAAAATCTTAGGCCATCAGGGCATAGGGTTTTATTATTCCTGTCATTTTGAATAGCTGCTCTAACATCTCTCATGTAATAGGTTTTAAAATTATCCATGAGTCACAAGTGAGGCCTATAACAATGAAGCAGGGCTTTAACACCAATATAACCCATTATTGCAGTCTATTAGAGTATAGGAAAATTCCACCTCATGAGAGCAGAATGTCCTAAATAAAATAAAGGTGCTCCAGAGAGACACAGTGGGTTTGAATCTCTTTACTTCGTTGTAGCTTCAGTGCCATCCACAGTTCCTGTTGTGTGTGCCTGACCTGTGCTGCAGCATCTACAGATAAAATACACACAGCAGTAGCGGTGACAGGAAGATGAAGTCAGCCCCTGCTTCTCCATTGGCCCTGCTAAGCTGTTTTTCTAAGTTTGTCAGACCTGAGGTAGACACCGGAGGAGAATTCACTTCTTCTGCTCCAGTGACACTGAGAGCTAAGAGAGGATTCGGGGGAAGGCTTGCTTCATGCCCTCAACTTTGGCCTCTGTCTCCCTTCTTCACCTGCAGTTCACCTATCTTGAAGAGGCAGGAGAGTGGGTGAGGTGGCAGATTAGGACTTTGGAAGCTGACAGCAGTGGGCTGTCCCAGTGTTTATAGTCCATTGTCTTCCAATGAGCCCTCAATACAGATAAACATTGGAATGTTATAGTAGATGGCCTATACCAGCCATTATTGTCCTTTAGCGCCTCAGTTGTCCTCAATTCATCTCTCAACATGCCAGTATTCTGCTTTGTACCTTGTTTATTCAAAACATTTAGAGGGACATACTAGCCCTACATTTTTATCTCTTCAAATCAAATTTGTTCAAAAAATGTTTGATATCGATGTGAACTAAGTGTTGTGATTCTTAGAAAAGCAACACTTTTTTCTGAAACACATTATGTTACCTATATGAAAGAAAAATAATCATAAAGGTTTTCTGAACCCCAGCGAAAGTCTTAAAAATGTCCTACTACCCCTTAATGTTACCATTCCCTGAACCCTAAAAGACCCTTAACACTAAACTTCCCTGAACTCCAAAAGCTCCTGATTAAACCTTCCTGCAGCCCTTTCATGAGCACTAAATATAATCTGCTATCCAGTCATGCCACTCATCACTGAGTTCTACAAACCCCTCACTACCACTTAATGCTACTTTACTGTGAACTCTAAAAACATGCTAGTATCTCTTAACGCTACTGTGAGGAATGCCTCTTTTTGCCCCCTCTTTTTTTAACTGATACTTCTAGTCTTTTAATTCTGAAGGTGCACAATTAATGTTGTTGAGTCTACCTTACTTACAAAGATACATTATGGCCCTGATTCTAAGCTTGGCGGGCGGCGGGAGCCGCCCGCCAAGCGGGTACCGCCAGAAGACCGTACCGCGGTCAAAAGACCGCGGCGGTCATTCTGGGTTTCCCACTGGGCTAGCGGGCGACCGCCAAAAGGCCGCCGCCAGCCCAGCGGGAAACACCCTTCCCACGAGGAAGCCGGCTCAGAATGGAGCCGGCGGAGTGGGAAGGTACGACGGGTGCAGTTGCACCCGTCGCGAATTTCAGTTTCTGCAAAGCAGACACTGAAATTCTTTATGGGGCCCTCTTACGGGGGCCCCTGCAGTGCCCATGCCATTGGCATGGGCACTGCAGGGGCCCCCAGGGGCCCCACGACACCCCATACCGCCATCCTGTTCCTGGCGGGTGAACCGCCAGGAACTGGATGGCGGTATGGGGTGCCAGAATCCCCATGGCGGCGCAGCAAGCTGCGCCGCCATGGCGGAATCCCATGGGCAGCGCAAAGTCGGCGGTACACCGCCGGCTTTCCGCTTCTGGCCGCGGCTGCACCGCTGCGGTCAGAATGCCCGGCGGTGCACCACCAGCCTTTTGGCGGTGCTACCGCCGACCCCGGCCCTGGCGGTATTTACCGCCAGGGTCAGAATGACCCCCTATATGTCTCAATAAAATGAAATACTTTGTCTTGCAAATATCTTAACACTATATAATGTAAGACGTTAAAGAAGACTATAAAGTGCACTGTGTTTTTCTCTTGAACTTCCTGTACACTTGTAAACTATATTGTCAGTGTTAAGTGTGCTTTTTCTCAATTTTACTTTGTGAGTGGTATTAATATTTCGTAGTGTTTAGTTTCAAAAGTGTAGGTTAGTATAATTTGTCTAACTTTTTCATTTGAAGTGTTGAAGTAACATGTCTTCCAAAGAAGGTTATATAATTTCTCACCTGGATTTTACTCATTCTAAATGCAAACAACATATCTGCCTTGTTTCCCTCTTATAAATATTTTAGATTTGTGTAGTACATTTTTGAAGCTTCTTATATGAGCACTTGTTGTAGCTCTCCACAGGCCTTCTCAAGATCTCTATTTATTTGTAAGGAACAGTCTATTTTATGTTTTTCTTCTAGCTGTTGTAGATGAACTTCTAAATCAATTTTTCTATATTGACCTAGTCCCTTGAAATTTGTTGTATGTGCTGTCACCTCACCCCTTACAACTGCTTTTTCCCCATCCCTATATCTTGTCCAACCTCACATCTCCTTTATTTTTTGGTGACACAGTTTTTTAATGTTTTTCTAACAGATGACCATAACAGGGTCTCTAAAAGCTATTTCATTGATGACACAAGATCATCATAGTGGTTAATTGGGGGTACTAGGTCTTATTAAGAGAAAACAGATGTATTATTAGATAGTACTCAGGTAGATCAGTGGCCATAATCAAGGGTGCCACTGTTGTAACTGACCAGAAAATCCTGGTATTTGTTCTCAAATGTGCACATTTGAGAACAGCTTGTAAGCCCTTTAATTCTTATGTTGGTCCCTTCTTATATCTACTAGGGCAATTACAGTTGTTCCCTGTAAGAGGGGGGTGATTCTTGTTGGTCTCAGTCGGCCTACAAATCTATCTAATGGTTTCCTAGTATTCACAGATGACCCAATGTACTTGTGCTATTTTCAGAAACAACTCCATGTAAGTTGCACCATTCCAAACTTTTCAGCATATTTGGACACCAACATTATTGCCATCACCCACCAATGTCTCCTTGAATCTTACTATAGAGCCTTCTTTGTTATATGCATACTGGTCGATATGAATGACAGGTCCCTTCTCATTAGTTTTGCTACTCCTTTTGTTTTATTAGTGTTAAAAGATTGAAACTGTCAGGAGCACCAATACAAGTGATTTGGGGCCACATGCAGGAACTTTTGGAATTGCAATTTCCTAATTGCAATTCCAAGCAAATTGCAATTAGGAAATCGTAATTCCAAATATATGAAACTCCTTTGAGTTTCTTTTGTGATTCTCAGTGGGTCGCAAATCGACCTACCTCTTTAAAATGAATGAGGTAGGTCGCAATTTGCAACACACTGTGAATCGCAAATATCACTGGGATGGTGGTCTGCTAGAGTCAGCAGACCACAATGTCTGTGATTGCTTTTAAATAAAACAATATTTTTTTTAAATGAAGCCTTTTTTCCTCAAAGGAAAACGGGATGCCTGTAAAAACTAAAAATGTAACGTTCCAGTTTTATTTTTTCAGAGCAGGCAGTGGTCTGTGGGGCCACTGCCTGCTCTGAAAAAATGTTTGCGCCCTCATTCACAAAGGGAAGGGGTCCCTGGGGGATCCCTCCCATCTGTGAATGGGTTAACACCAATTTGAAATTTGCGAATGGGTTAACACCAATTTGTAATCGGTGTTAGCTGCAATTATTTTGCGACTGAACTCATGATCACAAAACAGTCATACACACCACTGTGACTCAGAATGAGGAAGGGACACCCTTGGCACGCCCCTTCCTAATTGCGAGATGCAAACCTTTTTTGTGATTTGGTCAATAGATTACTGAATCACGAAATAGCATTTGTATATAGCAAAATGCTTTTTCTGTGTACAAACAGCGCAATTCTGCAAATCGGGCCATTTGTGCACAGTAAAAAAGCTTTGTACATCTGGCCCTTGGTCTCTAATTTTTTATTAAACAAGCGTTATTGCATTTCTCAAGTTTCTCCATCACACACAGTACATTCTTTAGTCATAGAGCTACCAGTTAGTTACTTTCATTTCTCTAGTATTCATCTAGTTTGCGGAGTAGCAGAGCATTCCTCGATTGCTAATTTCACAGCTGCTTGTAGGCACTTTAGTTTTACTCAATAATCATAGGCTAAGGTTTCGTTACATGTATTCAAAACTTTCAAGTCATTCAAATGCCATAACATCCCCCCACCCTCCCCTTGGGTGTGTCCTAAGATTAACATGCCCTGCACTAAACCCATGAGGTGGTAGTATGTAAGATGGTACTGCTAGTGATATATGCATGGGGAAAGCCCTAAAGGGCAGTGAAAGTGACCTACAGCACTCCAATGGGTCCATTGGAGCCAACCCCCAGAGGGGATCTTGTTACCTACCTGAGGTAGGCTGAAATGTAGGTGAGCCTTGGTGCAATACTGTGACTTAGTCCTCCGGGCTTCTCAGTGCATCTGCTAGGGCCTCCCATGGCTGTGCTCCCTCAATTGGGCTCCTTCCCCTTTTAGCCTGTCGAAGTCTAACATTCGACTCATAGCGAACCCCACTTATCAAATTCTGCCCTCCAAGTGGCTATGTGGGGGCCTCTCTGACTCCTCCAAATTTGGGCTATTTCTCTCCTTCAAAGGACAAAAGCCCTGGAATTGACTAGTGACCTTATTCTTAGTTGTGTAGGGGAACCAGCTCAGTAACCAATAATCTGCTGCCGAACATTGGACCTCTCTCTCAGTGATTTCAATACTACTTCTGTGATTGCACCCCAGAAGGTAAATAACTCAGGGCACCCACAGAACATATGAAAAAACTGAGCGCTTCCTTCACCACAGCAAGGGCATTGAGTAGTAGTTGACCGATATATATTCCTGATCACTTTCCCTGGCGTAATATATGCTCTATGCAACACATAGAAGTTGATTAATTTAAATCTGCCATACCTAGTGGCCTTTGCCAAATTGCACTGGATGCTATCCGAGTCTAAAGTACCCCTTAGGAACCCAGAAGGGAAGCATCATAAAATAATATGAAAATCTAGGGAGTGCCACCATTTTTAGAAGTGCCACTCTGCCCGCCACTGAAATCGGATAGGTGGCCCAAAATGAGGTGCATGCTCTTAAAGCTCTGATGGCCCTGCCCAAATTCCCATCTAAGAGGTCCTCTGTTTGGTGATACATATGGACCCCTAAATATAGAAGAGAGCTGGGCTGCCAGACTAGAGTCCCCAGTTAGGCCGGGGGAACTCAACAACCTATGTCAGGAAAAAACAAGCTTTGCCCCAATTGACCTGGAGTCCGGATAGTAATCTGAAGTGTTCCAGCAGCACTCAAGCACCAGTCAGATTAGCCCAGGCATCATATAGAAAGAGTAGTAGTTTATCTGCATAATGAGCAATATACTGTCCTCTGCCATCTACCTCTAGGCCCTGGTGCGCCACCCCCTTGGGCCTGGCACGCCAAAGGCTCTATGGCTATTGCAAACAACAGAGACGAGAGGGGGCACCCTTGGCTGGTACCCCTCTCCACCTCATAGGCTGCTAATATCTGCCTTCCCTTGCAGACTCTAACAATCAGTTCTGTGTAAAGTAGATGTGTCCAAGCTACAAATTCCCTGCCAAGCCCCAGCCATAACACAATACAGGAATGGCCATTCTAGACCATCAATTGCCTTCTCTATATCCACCGCTAAAATTGTGGCTGATTCTTTATCATATGTTGTTGCTCTCAATTTTGCACATAGACACTGAACATTATGGGCTGTGCTTTTCCCCGGAATGAATCCTGCTTGATCCGGATGTATCAGGGAAGACAAATGGGGCAGTAAGCATGTGGCCAGGACCCTGCTTAGTATTTTATCACCAGTATTTACCATTGAAAATGGTCCATTGGCTAGCTTATCGCAGGGCTCTTTACTTGTTTCAGTAAGGGTACAATCAGAGCATCCTGGATAGTTTGTGGTACCAAGCAAATGATTTTAGCTGTTTTAAGCTAGGACTTCTGCATATGTAGCATGAAGCTCTATAGGGATTTCGTTTGTTCCTGGCATCTTATTTAGAACATAGTTTTAATTGCTGCCCTCATTTCTTGGACTGAAATTTCGGTCCCCAACACCTCTGCTTGCTCTGGTAACAAGCTGGGTAATTGTAGAGGAGCCAGAAAGCCCTCTATACTTGTCATTGGGAGGTCCATCCTCGTTTTCTAAAGCTGAGCCTATTACTTATAAAATTCAGTGTTGATATCTTTCTGGTGGTACCTCCTTCTCCCATCGTCTGCCCCTATCTCCACGATACCGGACCCTCATTTTGCTGGGTTCCCCAGCCACACTAAAAATGGAACCATGAGGTCTCTCTCCGCATGGACGTGAGTCATAAAGTATCGATAATTAAAGCAGCACAACCTCCCAACTTTAACTGCTACTGCCTCTTTCACAGCTAAAAGCTCTTGTTGCAGCTCCGGGCGACCTGGTCGCTGCCTCTCTTTCTTACGGATTATGTCTTCAGCCGGCAGGACCTCCTTCAACAAGGTCCCCCCTAATTCATACAACTTCCGAGATACATCTCCCTCTTGTCACTGTTTTAAATGCGTTCAATTCTGACAATGGGCTTTCAGCTGTTCCCATATTGTCTGCAAAATATTGGGTGATGGCTAAACCAGTGGTGTCCGGGAAAACCGGATCCTCCAGATTCTCTGCTCTAAGTCATCAAGTTGATATGATAGGATGCTCAGGCCCCACTTTAAGATACAACAGCAGTGGATTATGATCGGATAGGGTGAAAATTAAGCGGACAATCCCGCAATATACTGACGGCCCCAAGCCACTCTTGTTTGCAATCAAAATTTAAAATATCCCTCAGGGCTACCGGAGCCCTTACTGAATATTGGGCCAGATGTATGAAAACTGGGGTCTGTGAATCACAAAATGTGATTTTTAAGAAATCGCTATTTCCGAGTCGCAATTGGCCATGTAACAAAATTGCGAATCGGAATTAGCGATTTCTTTAAAATCGCTATTTGTGGTTTGCGAGGCCCGTTTACCGAATCACAATTTGCATTCTCGTAATTTGCGATTTTTTAGCGATTCGGTAAAAAATCGCAAAATGCGAGAAAGTTCGAGAATGCACACTTGGAGGAGCCTGATGACATCACCAGCAGGAAATGAGTCATCCGAGGCAGTTACAGGTGCCACACCCAAACCAGCATCCTGAGTGAGAGCAGCCCAGCCATATTGAGAAGCACTCTGAAGGAGCAGCATCACCTGAGCCACAATGGAGCCCCAAGGTCCAGCACAGGAGAAGCAGGAGAGGAAGCGCAAACTGAAGTTCAGTGAGCAGGAGCTGGAGGTATTAACAGAAGAGGTGGTGAGGAGCCATGACCGCCTGTTTGGCAAATCATCCCTCCAGGTGCCTGAGAGTGAGAAGAGAAGACTATGGCTTGCGATCCAAAGTAAAATCTGCGCTATTGGAGTAGCACAGCGCTCCATTGAGGAGATCAAGAAACGCTGGTATGACCTGCGGTCCCGGGCAAAGGAGAGGGTGGCAAGGAGACTTGCAGAGGCCAGGAGCACAGGAGGAGGACCACCAACCGAGCCACCTGCCACACCACTGGAGGACCTGGTTGAATCGACACTCCTCCCGGAAGCAGTGACAGGGGTCACAGATATAGACACCTCTGCTCAACCAAGTACCAGCCAAGGTAAGTGCAATGTTGTCGTGTGAACCCAATATGTGCATGCATCAAAGCTCCTTAGGAATTAGCATGTAATGTGAAGTAGGGTGTGAAGTAGTCCAGTCCACATCTTAGCAGCAGCACAACAATGCATTATGGGAGTCGTGGTCCACAAACTAGTACAGACAGTGGCATGACAATGTAAGCAAGCATAGTGACACCCAAGGTAACACAACACACACAACACCATGTAGAGCAGTACCTGTAGCTGTATTGCCATTTCTGGACAGATAATGTAACATACAGAACTGACATGCTGCATATTATTGTTGCAGGTGGGCCTGGCGCAGCATCCACAGAAATTCTGTGTCTAGGGGAGACGGACAAACAGCTGCCCTCTGACACCAACACCAGTGGGTCCTTTTATGTCTCCACTGTGCGCCGAAGGCCCAGGCCATTGCCACTTCCAGACCTCAGTGGTGACTCCGATGTGCAGCAGGAGGGGCCGAACACACCATCTGCACCCGATAGGCGCAGCCAGATACCAGAGGACAGGGGTCATTGAGGACATCGCAGAAGTGCCACAGTGTCCCAGCAGCAACCGCAGGAGGCAGCTGAGGGAACATCCTTGTTCGGTGGACTTGAGGCTGCTATGTTGCAGCAACAGCACCTGCAGAACAGGAGAATTTTGAGTCTGGACAGGAACCTTAGAGTCCACAACAGACACATGATTGGCCTGCATCGGCGAATTGACACCCTGAACAACAATATCACCCAGCTGCGTGAGGGACAGGTGCAGGCCTCTCAGGACACTAGGGAGCTGACCAGTGCAGTGCGTGACCTGTGTGAGGAGCTGCGCCACGAAAGAGTGAGTCGACGCAGACATGATCACCGCTTCCGAACCATGTTTGCGAACTACTGCCGGTCCTCAAATAGGATGGCCAACTCCACCGCCCTCATCGCCCGCCGTGCTGTGGCGGCCCAGGTGGAGGCTGCACACACCAGCAGGGATGTGGTCCAGGGCCTTGTCCAAATCACCAATGTGATTGAACTAGTAGTGGGACAGAGGTCGGCCACTCCCAGTGAGGTTGCCTTGGGGGACACGGAGGACAGTTCGAGCCTCAGTAGTGTGCAAGTACCTGCTTCAGACACCAGACGGCGCAGTGGCAGGCGCAGCACTGCCACTGAGGGTGACATTCAGGGTGCCAGTGAGTCAACTGGGCACCCCAGTGGTGTGCGAGGGAGGAGGAAGTGACTCATGCCGCATTGACACTGGTGTTCCCACTATGAAGTAATAGTGTGGGACTCAGTTCTTTTGTTTCTTTTAGTTTTTCTTATTCACCTTTTTACTTATTTTATCACAATTAATTACCTGACGTAAGGTAATAAATTTCTATCACTACAGGTACAGTTGTCAGTGGAGTTTTGTTATACATACTCACGTCTGAAATGGTTGTGTGTGATGTCAGCACGCCTTTGCCGTCCCTCTGCTGCACTGGTCCTGTCTGCTGGCTGTAGAGGCGGTATGGGATTGTCATCCTCATCTGATTCAGTGTCACTGATTTCTATAGGTATGCCCCTGGTTGTAGCTATATTGTGCACGATTGCACAAGTAGCCACTATTCTACATGTGGTTTCTGGACTGTACTGTAGTGCTCCTCCACTCTTGTGGAGGCAACGGAAGCGACTCTTTAGGAGGCGAAATGTGCGCTCCACCACATTGCGGATTGCCCTGTGTGCTGCATTGTATCTCTGTTCTGCCGGTGTGGTGGGATTGAGGGAGGGCGTCATCATGTAGGTGCGCACTGCGTAGGCACTGTCTCCTGGAAGGGACGGAAGGTTTGATGAGTACCTCAGCCATCTGACAAGGGTTTGTTATCTATGCACCAGTGTAAAGAGTGACATTACCTAGTAGATATCCTTCACTAAACTCCCCAGCTAGCAGTCTTGTGTGAATGCCGCTGTGACGAAAGATGTATGAATCATGTGTGCTCCCTGGGTACCTGGCCACAAGATCATTTATGATGTAGGAGGCATTGCATATCACCTGTATATTCATGGAATGTTGGTGTTTACGGTTTCGGTACACATACTCTGTGACAGAAGGTGGACATATTGCCACATGTGTGCCATCTATGGCACCTAGGACGTGGGGGAACTGTGCTATCTGATAAAACTCAATTTTTGTCTGCTGTATTTCCTGTGGGGTGTGGGGGAATCGGATGTACTGTTGGAGTTTGCTTAGCATAGCGTTGATAAATACATTGAAAAATCTGGAGAGGGTGCTCTGTGACACCCCCCCAGCCGCTGCTATGACCCCTTGATAGCTCCCTGAGGCGAGTAGGTGTAAGGAGCATACTACCTGCACATGGGTGGGTATGCTATGGGTCCTTAGTGCTCTGCGCTGCAGTATGGGTTGTAGCTCAGCTATCAGATCAAGGCTGAGTTCAACCTATACCTCTCAAATATTTCCTCCTCTGTCAGGTCAAAAAGTGTAATGCGCACTCTGAAAATGCGCTCCTGTCTCCTCCTCCCTCTCCTCAAACCTGCCAAGATCCTCATCCTCCTCGCCATTACGTAGAGTGCAGCCATTGTGGTAGAGAGCCTGAGGCATTCTGGGCCTCTTTATATAAGTTGCACCTGGTTACCACCTGCTTTCACTTAGTGGTATTTTGCATGTGCAAAATGCCATTCTGCGAAAAATCGCTAATTGCGATTTTTTGATGCATCTATTTGCGATTTGGATTTTGCGATTCGCATTTTGCACCTCGCAATTTCCTACGTGAAATACCGAATCGCAAAATGCGACTCGCAAATCCCTGTCACACTGCAAAAAATCGCAATTTTTGCGATTTCTTATATTTGGTCTGCGAATGCCTTTCATGCATCGAAGACCACATTTTTGCACTCGCAAACGGCCGATTTTTGCAATTTGCACCGTTTGCAAGTGCAAAAACTTTTCATACATCTGGCCCATTGTTTATTATTAACTGTGAAAGTCAGTTGGAATGGTTATCCTCAACCGTTTAGTATTGTCTTTTTCTGTGTAAACTATCTTCTTTTCACTAATCTTGAGGCCGAGACATATTGAGACATCTTTCCTCTTTGAACTGGATAGCTCTCTGCATTGGAACAGCTATCACAATTTCCTATTTCATTTTGAAAAATAGATTCTTGTGAGAGCATCTGGCATCGGTTTTCTGTTTTGCTAGAAGGGTGAGCATTGATGTGATCCAGTTTTACTTTATTTCTTTGTCTTCTGATGTTTAATACATGTCGAAAACCACCGGCATGTGTGTCTCCAATTCCTAGTTTAATATCAGTTTATTAATGCCTTGTATACAAATATTTGTTTCTAAGTGCACAATTTTCATAGTCTCTCAATTTCTCAGCAATAGTATGCTTGATGTGGTCAGTGGTCACCGTTTTCTAGTTCTTACATGTCCTCCTGAAATTCTTGTAATAGATGTCAACTTCAGTGGATGGTGCAATAGCTTTATTGAGCTGTATTGCCTCTGTACCTCTAGACACGCTTTCTTATCTCCCGCTTTTGTTCATTCAACAATTCCTCGACTGAGTGCGGTTATAGATCTTTGTTTTTAAAAGCTGCCATTATATGTGTTTTCAGTTTATTTCTTCCACTCAGTATCAGTCGTCTAAGTTCAATTAAATCTGGTTTATGAAATTATTATTTCAAAAACATTTTTTGTCATCAGGTTGCTGTTATTTTCTATGACAGCTCTTTCTAATTGTTCCTTAATCTTTGCGGCCTTTATTTAGACTACTTCTAGTGCAGCCCTCCTCTAGATGGATACTAATTTTGCTCGCCCCTCCTATTCTATCTATTTCTACGGCTGCCCCCATGTTTCTCATTTCTTTGCTGCTTATCTTGGCCTGAAGAGCAAAATTATTCATGTCTCTGAGGGCTATCTCAACAGAGTTAGAATTCTTAATAACTGTGCACAGAAAATCAGGTGCATGATCTAGATTTCACAATATGAATAACCCCTTTTGTGGTGCTCAATTCCCTCAAGCTCAACTTGCTGGCATGTTATGCTTCAATTTCCTCCCAATGTGTTAGCGCCTTCAATTTTCTTTCATTATTGCAGTATGCTGATTTGTTTTCTGTCACCCAGGCTCTGTATTCACCTCCTCCACCTCTTCTGGACCCAGTTCGTTGCCTAAGGTGACATTCTCGAGGCACAATCTTTTTTGTTTTGGCTTTATTACTTGCCATTCCCACACTTCCTCTGCAATCGATCTCTCCTCTTCCTCTTTGCACCTCTGGGTGAAGTTCAATGACCCAAGGTCTGACAAAGATAGTAAGTAAGTATTGTTTTCACGACTAAAAAAGTTTTCAGGAGGAATGTACAATTTGGAGGGCACTGTTCATTTGGTTTTCACAATTTTACTGCTACTGAAGTATGACTAGATTTTGTTCTTTGTAATTTACGGTTGAACAGAGAGAAGGTATTTTTGGTGATAGCCGTTTTATGAATCTTTACTGAAAAAAATGTTCTCAAACTTTTCCAAGAACATCTTACTGACTTTATATAAACAAAGGCAGTCTCATACTCTGAAGGTTGATAGCTCATTTATTTCCTTTATGGCAGCTGCGAGATTAAAACATTTATCTTGAAACTAACTTGTTTAGTTGCTAGGAGTGACATTACTTAATAGGGTATTATTTTGTTCATGTGCTTCATAGAGAAACATGATGGGAATTTGGCAGCTAAATTATTAGCTTTGAACTTTCCTTTCCTAAATTCTAGAAAGCTACCTGGATGTTTTTAATGAAGGTATTTTGCGTTCATCAGAGAACAGCAGCATTCCGTGTATAGTTATGGTGACCAAACGCTTGGAATAGCCACTGAAATGTAGTCAGTGTATATAAAGAGCAAAATCTTCCTCATATACAGCTGTATATTTCAGGTTGTGTGGTAAGTAGTTTCTAAAACTGAAACGGATGCGTTTTTCTAGTCTTCCTCAAAAAGGATTATAGTTAGGTCTCCGCTCTCACAGTAGTGCTCTTGGTAAGCTTCCTGCCTAAGCCGATGCATATGTTTATGAAGCTGTGTGTCAGACTATACCTACTCCGGGTATAATGTGTGCAAAAAGCCACACAGAACTGATGCAGTAAAATTTACATTTAACTGCATCATTCTGCGAATTCACTGTGTCAGAATTTTACCGGCTGCTCAGAGCAGGCGTAAAATTGATGCAGCGCTTTTTCCAATGGGAGCTTCATCGCATTGCTGGAGTAGTGTAATTTTTATGATGCTTCTCCAGCAATGCATGAGTTTAGCGCCAACAGATGCATCAGAAATACTGATGCATCCCTGAAAACGTGCGCCATGGAGCTCTGCATTGTAAATACAGAGCATCCATGGCATCGTTGGTGGATCTTAGGGAAGTGCAAGAAATCTGATGCATCAATACCGATGTGCCAGATTCTTGTAAATGAGGCCCACAGTATTTTAAATAGTGTGAGATTTAGAAGACTGTACAGTAAGTTGTGTTTGTTTATTCTTCACGGGACTTGAACATATGACAAATCTATACCAGACCCAAGAGGGTGTGCTACCTGGTGATATGTGTCTTTCTCAATTTCCTTTCTTCATGTGTACTCAAGAGTGTCCTAGTGTATCCTTAATCACCTCCTTAGAGTACAATGCAGTTGAGATGAAGCAACTCCAAGTTTACACAGACCCTCTGTGGAACACTAAGTTTGACACTCTTAAGGTGCTTAGCAGACAACAGTGGCTCACCTGTAGCTTTTGAACAAGCACAAATTGAATCTTCATGGACTGCAGACTTTCCTGAAAGTTGCTCACGTTAAAAGGCTCTACGCACTAGAACTTCCATTTTAGCAGTGCATAATACTTTAATTAAATCTGCATTGAATATGAAATACTTGAAATCGATGTTCAATTTATAAATGTGTTGAATGACTGTAAGAAAGTGAAACAATAGACATCACACTCCAATTTATAAAAATAGAGAAAAGTTTAATAAGTACATTGGCAAAAAGCAGATAAGGGGAATCGAAGATATGCATTTTTGAATATTTAATTAGAAAATCACTGAGAAAAAGTAAAGTGCCTACGTTAGTCACTGGTCGCTGTAGACCAAGACTAAGGTGCAATTTCAGGCCAACTGCAATGGAGCCTTGATTGGATACTCCACGTGGATTGTTCCCAGCAAACATCTGAAAGTCAAAAAGTAAAAAAATGTATTTAAGTCCCACTTAAAAACATCTTTTGATATTTCTTTAAAGTCCAAGTGCAACATGGCACTTTGTCACTTTTTTGGGAAGGATAACCCTTTCTATATGGGATGCTGCTGAAACTGTCAATGCCCCTGTGGAACTAAAGACCGGATACCTAAAGCAGGTCGGTCCCCCTGGTGCTCTGGAGATTTTAATATTTCTCACATAAAATGCTCGAAGTCCAAATGCAGAACAGGAGTTGGTAACAAATCCATGGGTGTTGCCTGGGAACACCCACCACAACCCACCGCAGTGCCTATGGAATGCCCCCCGGGTGCAGAGTAAGGGAACTCACTGATTTGCGCTGCTTTTCCTTACTCCCTATCTATAAGTCTATTCAAAGGCAAGTGGTCTCATAGATATGATTTCATGGCTTGGGCTGCCATTGTGTGACACAAAATGATGCAACGGTAGGGTAAGGGGCTCATAAGTATGCCCCTTAGAGCCTAAGTAAGCTGGACAGTTTCCTCAGATTTACAAGACCTTGTAAACCTGGGGATGCGCCAACACCTCATGCCTCCCCAGGGAAATCACAATGAGGAGAAATATCCTTATTTCTCCTCCTTTTTCCTCCTTCACTGTGTGTGGCATTCTGCAGCACACATAGAAAGAGTAAAAAGCCTTCCAGGATTGTTTTTGTGCAAGAGGGTGCCCCTTCCTACACAAAACCAATCCTGCCTTCAATGCAGACTTCCTTGCACTATGGTCTAAGGGTGCCTCCCTTGGTGCTAAGCTGCCAAAATGGCACTAGTGCGTTGGGAAAAGACAGGGATGCGCCATATACCATACATGGAGCACATTCCTGCCCTTTTCCAATGAGCAGGGCAGCACAGCAATATCACTTGTTGTGCTGTCCTGCGTCAAAAGTCCACAAATAAAGACCTAAGTGTGTATATTGTGTGCTTCGGGAGGAGCAAACAGACCACAAAATATTGTTTAATTTGAATAAGTGTTTTCTGGTGCTTGGCACTGGCAAGTAGCTAATAAACACATATCTTTATGGTAGTAAACAGTTCTCCGGTCTTTAGAGTGATTACATGAAAAGCACACATATGCATTTCTCATATTGAAGGTCAGTGGTATCATTTCCCCTACAGGGTCAGAGGTGTTGGAGCTTCCCAGAATATCTGTATGCCATATTATACTGTGAGTCCTAAACATACACCTCACACTAATCTACAAACATAACTTTTTCCTTAGTAACTCAGCTTTGAATATTTGTTGGAACACCGGATGTCGGTGTCCCCGCATTGGTGTGGTCAAGGGAGAGTTCAAGTAGGGCTGTCTATGGTGCACTTCCACTATGCCTTTAAGGTCAGTGCTAAGCGGTATAGCAGGGTCACCTCACCCTGTCTTGTCCGTGATGCTGGTCCCCTAAATCTGAAAGATCACCTATTCTCAGCAGTGCTTGTGTCATCCTCACTAATCACTCTCTCAACCTCCACCAGCCCAGAACTCTTGCCCGCTGTCGAAGCATCTGCAGCATCCAGCATCTCCCATTCTTCATCAACCTCTGTCCACATGGGTGCTATGGGTCAGTGTAGGCCTTCCAGTGCTTCTTCCCTCCGTAATGCCCTCTTTTCCAGTTGTGACTAGCGCGTAATGTCTATCACCCATTTTTTCAAATCTGGGTCCTCCAGCACCCTCCAAGCCATGGCCAGCGGCCACCTAGCCAGGGCCAGGTCAACAAATCCATACACCACTATTTTAGGTGCAGGTCTTCTTAAGAGACCTAACAGGCAAACCGCAGGGTTGTTGATGAGCATTCTATTCAATGTCCCATTAAATCGCAAACCACCTCCATCCAGAATTCCATAAGCCCCGGACATCCACAGTTCATGTAGCCAACGTCAGAGTCTAGTGTCCAGCAGTGAGGGCAACCCTGGGGTCTCCTCCATATATGGCCCTGATCCTATAGGGAGTGAGGTAAATCCTGTGTGTGAAGTAGTACTGAATGTATTTGTTGGTAAATGGATTATTGGTAAGGGCTGGTAGGTACCTACACTTAGCAATAGACCACTAACGTCCACTTAGGTCCAGTTGGGGCTCAATAAATTAAACCCATCTCAACCCTTGGTAGCTTGGCAACGAGCAACAAGGTTTAACTAGGAGACAAACGCCCCCATTTTGATAAAAATCGGATAAGGGAAACCGGAGATATGAATTTTTAAAGAATTACTGTTTTCTAGCACATATAAATGAAAAGCGCCAATCTGGTCATATGGTCACACCTCGACAGCGGCAAAGTCAAAGTTTAAGTATGACCACAATGGAGCCCTGCTCAGCTACAGCAATAGGGAGGCCTTGCTTAAAAGTTTACCTTGGGACTTAGTTGTTTTCTTGAAGATTTTCTTCAGTGGGACGAAGTCGCCAGTCCGATCCGGCCTCCTGGAGCCCTTCCTCGGATACGGGTCACAGGGACCCTTGGTGAAGATTTCTATATTCTGACTTGGACAATTTTTCAAGATGAAAATCCTTCGACCAGGCTGAACCTGAATCTTGATCTGCCGTCACTGGAGTCCTCTTCGGATGCACTGCCTGGGAGGTCCTGGTCAACTTTCTACATTCAGACTTAGTCACTTTTCCAGAGATTTTCCTCAGTGGAACAAACCTGCAAGTCAGGCCAGGTGGCAGTTGAGGTAAGCCGGCTAGAGTTGCTGCGGTCGTCGGTCCCTTTATGGAGCTTTTTCCAAAAAGTTCTCCAAACTTCTTCAAACTTCTGGATCTTCTTCCAGAAGGTCTTTTAAGGTACTTTTGGAGTCCACATCTCACCCCAAGGAACCAGAAGCTCTGTGTTGCTCCTTGAGGGTACAGACTACAACTTCCAGAATGCACCTGGCTCAAACTCCGAAACAGCCACTGGACCATGGTCAACTGGTCAGTTTCTTCAGGACCTGAGTCAGGTGACTCTGGATAGCAATGTTTCACCTGTAGCAAACAGGGAGTCCCTCCTTGAACCAGTTGAAGCCAGGAAAAGTCCTTCTTGTGGTGGAGGTCAAGTGTGTAGCTAGTACAGTCCTTCAGAGTGCAGTGTCCAGGTGCAGGTCAGGGGTCCAAGAGGGCAGTCCTTCTTCTTCTGACATTCTTCCTTGTTGGGGTCTGGTGGGGAACTGTCAGGGATCTGAGGTGTGCGTGCAGCTCTGCCACATTTATCCTTGCTCCTGGGTGAAAAACAGGGGGGTCCTGGTTCTCCAATCAGATGCAGGGTCCTTCCCCCTGTGATGACCACTTGCTGAGAAGTGTGGCAAAAATCAATCCCAGGGAGCAACATTCTTCAAAATCCATTATGGCTGATACCAATTTTTAGAGGTTACGTCTGGCTGAGCCCACCCACTGGTGTGGCTAAAAATCTTAAACACACCCCTCTCCTGCCTGCCCTCTCATAATCTAATCAAGAGGGCACCCAATTGTCTGGGGTTGCAGGATGTGAGGGAGGTGCTGGGTTGCTCCAAATGTCATTCCCTGCCAGTTTGGCAGCCCTCCCGCTTCCTGCTTCCCCATCTACTGAGGTAGGAGGAGACCCCCAGGCACATCTCTTGGTGTTCAGCCCAGGCCACTTCACACCTCATCATGGCAGCCTGGCCAGGCTGGCCAATCAGAGAAGGGCAGCACAGAGCTGAAGTTGGCAACTTTTCACACAGAGTTTAAAACTCTTTACCTGAACAAGTTATATTAAATCCAACAATTGAAAACTGTGGGATTTATTATAACAATGAATTTGATACCAAACTAGAGGTAACTGACACTTAACGTGGCTTTGTTAATTAAAATAAAGTCTCCCCATTTTATCCTAAGGAGGCCATTCACTACAGTGAGGGAAAAACAAATTTGGCTGTTTTACCTCACCAGGGCTAAAACAACTATTCGTATAAGGTCCCTGCTTATTTTTACATGGCACCCAACCCTAGGGGTACATAGGGCACACCTTAGGGGTGACTTATATGTAAAATAGGTTTAAGACATTTGGAAGTACTTTTAATTCCTAAGTCGAATTTGCATATAACTTTAGTTTCAAAGCATTCAGCAAGGCAGGCCTGCCTTTCAAATGACACTGGGCAACTCAGCAGTTCACCTATGGGTGCTATCTTTCCTTAAGTCAAATTTCACAGAAATTGGCAACTCTTCTTTGTTTAATATCGTTCAGAAGGGTTACTGATGTTAACATTTCGGAAATTTGTAACAGGGTTTATTCATCAGATAGTGTGCATATAGGCATTTGGAAAAGGACAAAGAAAATGCCTGGTCTCACCTTCTATCCTTTATTCCAGGATTGCCCAAAACTATGTGTGGTAAGTTGCATGGAAGTATATGAGGAGAGAATACTGGAGTTTACACATCATGGTCAAAATCAACTTTTGATATTGTATGTGAAGCCGCACAAAGCAGTTTCTATTGCCACCATAGCCAGGTGTATTAGCGCAATAATGAGTGAAGCAAATATAAACCTATAACATTTTTGTGCTCATTCAGCAAGAGTTGCTATGGCCAGCAAGGGTTTTTGGCTGGTGGTACTCTCTCTGATACCCTTAAGGTGGCAGACTGGTCAAATGCTAACACTTTTGCAAATTTCTATTTGAGACCAGTGAAGCATGTACGTAGCTTAGTAGTAGATAGCTTTAAACATGCATATTGATAGCCTCTGGTCTTGTAACGAAATGACAATTTTCCAATTGACATGCAGAGAGAAGCTTGATTTCATTGAAGACAACATTATCCGACACACTTCACACTGATTTTTTCTTTAAGAGATGGCTGAAGTTTTTTTTGTTTTTTTTTGGTAACAAAGTAGCAAGTTAAAAAAAGTAAAGGAGGAGAAAGAAAGAAACAATGAGCTGTTCTATATACTCTGTTTTTTTGGAATAACAGTTTTTTAAAGCTATGCTTATCTTATTTTAAGGAACAACATTTTAAACTTATCCTTTTTCCATAGGGAATAATTCTTTTTTGGATAATACCACAAGGGATTATCTGGATGTCTCCCGATGGCCTTGTTACAAAAATTCCATGTTACTTCAAGCTCAAGTTTTTCCTTGTGTTGCTTCCTAAAAGAGGAAGACAGTTGTTGCTATGGATATATATGATGTGCTAAGACTCCACAATTAAATATTTTACCTTATGATGTGTTTGTTCCTGAAAGGGGTGCATGTTGGTTCATATTCCTCATCTCAACAATGGTTTAGCAGATTGGTTTTCAACACATTTCAAAGATTTGAGCAGTTGGACATTCAACAGGGAGATATTTCTGAGCATTCAAGAGAGATGGGGCCCTTCTGGTGTAGACCTACCTGCAGACAGACTGAACACAACTACCAAAGATTTCAGCTGGAGACCAAACCCAGAAGCTTGGGGAATAGATGCTTTTCTGCAGGACTGGATAGGTATAACTTCCTATACCTTCCCTCCGATTGCTGTGATACCCAAAGTTCTTCTCCACTTACACAAATGGCAGATAAGCACTCGTTTTTGTACCTTCTGAGGTTTAAGCTCATATTTCAATTGTTCTGTATATATATGGTTTGCACTAGTTTCCTAAATAGATTAGCCTATTTGCATGCAAAACAGTAGGTATTTTTGCTTAATTACATAGGCTTTGGGGCTTATGGCCTAATTACAACTTTGGCGGTCCTAAGATGGGACTGCCAAAGCTCGGGGGAGGATGCCATGGCATCCTTAGAAGCGTATTAAAATGTTCCAGTCTGGCTGACCAGTGGGAACATTGCAATACGCGTTCCCGCTGGACTGACCAGCGGGAACAGTGGAACAATATTGGTCTCAACTCCCTTCAATACCATAGCACTCCAGCACCCCCGAAATTAGCACTGTCTGCAAAGCAGACAGTACACATTCCAATGGTGCTGGGTGGGTGGGGGACCTGCACTGTCCATGCCCTCCTGTAGCCCCCAGCACTGGCTTTCCAACAGCCTTTTCATGGCAGGGCCTCCCCATTAAAAGACTGTTGGAAAGTGGGGTTGCAATCAGCCAAGCAGGACTGACTTCAATGCCTCCCTGGCTGGTTACAACCCTGATCACCGTTATCACATCAGAAACCTTTTTCCCGACAGGGATGGTGGTCCCCTGGTGGGTTTGCTCACCAGGGTTGTAATGTGGCAGTTGGACTGCCACTATTGTGGCTGTCCGACTGTCATCGCGAGTCTGGCAGACCTTTTTTATTGTTTTTTCAATTTATTCTGTGTATGCTAACAAAGTACGCCAGTGGACGCAAAGAACCATCTGCCTCCTGGGCAATGCTACTACCGCCTTGTCTAATGAAAGAAGGAAAATTCTTCTTCTTAAAATAGATAGAAAATTAATGAAATTGGAAAACGAAGAAGGAGGTCCCTCCTCTCCAGGACACCTCAGTAAAGATGATTTCATTAAAGGCATGACAAAGTATGTTGCGGTGTTTAGTTCTATCCGGAAGTCACAGAAAGACATTAAAGAATGTTTTTTAGGAAAGAGTATTTGTTAGGTTTGGAAGACCACAGGCCCAGTTCCCCAGCTGTGGACAACACAACTCTAGACCCTATTTGGGACCTGCAAGTTTCAACCAGACTTCTTCTGCATCCTTCCAGGGTTTCTACCTTCAAAGACGGAAATTTCACAGCAACCCTTCAGAGGAGATAGACGACAAAGAGGATTTTTATCAAGTTAAAGTTTCACAAGACCTTATAGATACCCCTATAAAGGCGGGAGGCTGATTAGCCCAGTTTTGTGGTAATTGGAGACTAGTAACACAGGACCCCTGGGTTCTAGAAACTGTCATGGGATATAAGCTGGAGGTTATAGGTACTCCCGGTTCAGACAAGCATTTCTTGAGAAATTATACTTTCAGCCAAAGATTCAAAGTTGGTAACTCAAGGTTACATGACATATTGGCCACAGGACCCATCGAGGAAACTACAGCTTGGTGTTTAGGTTTCATCAGAAATATTTTCTTGTTTTCAAAGAAAGATAAAGGCATGCAGCCAGTAATAAACCTACAAAGTTTGATGGAGTGGTTAGTATATCACCAATTCAAAATGGAGGGAATTTACCTGTTAAAAGATGTCTTAAGGAAAGGGGGCTGGTTAACAAGACTAGATCTATACCCATTTGGCCCCCTCACCAGAGGTACTTATGGTTCAGGTGGAAGGGAAAACTGTAGCAGTTCAGCAGTCTTCCATTTGGCCTTTCTTCAGCACCTCAGTGCTTTACAAAGGTTCTTTGACAAACTACCAGATGTATTTCTCGATAAGGAATCCATTGGAATGGTTGGAATCGTGACTCTTTATGTCCACACTCAGGGCAGAATCTCTGCACCTGGGGTGGAATCTCCTCACTCAGGGTGGAGATTCGCCCCAAGTGTGGAGATTCCACTCCGGGTGTGGAGAGTACACTCTGGGTGTGGAGTAGAATCTCCACACTCGAGACAGAGATTCCGCCCTGAATGCGGACATAAAGATACTACTTGTAACTTACCATTGTGAATACCCAAAAGTTGCAAACTTAGACAAAACTTAGTCTAAGTTTGCTTTTGTGAATTGGGCCCTATTTATGGTTAAATTTTTGAAAGAATATGAGAAGAGACCTAAACGCTTGAGAATCCATACTGCTCTATTACTTATTTCTTAAAGATGGCCTCACAAAGTGGTCTCACCCCATACTTTGGCAAGATGGGTGATAAGGCCTCATAAAGCAGTCTCACCCCTGACTTTGGCAAGACCGGTGATGAGCACATAATGGTGTAGACATCATCAACAGTTCATCTTTAACTTTCCAAAATCCTTGCGATTGGTCTTCTCTTGCCCACTCCACTCTTTCTTGATTCTATGTATCACCTGCTCCATCACATCATCCTTGATTAACTCCTCCACCCATTTTTCTTCCTTCCCTATTTCTTCTCTGATCAAACACACCTCAGTGTCCCCATCCTCAAATTCAACATTCCCTTACTCTGCATTACTCACGTTCTCCAGCAAATGCGAACAGCAATCGGCTACATTATGCTTTACTCCAGGTACTTACACCATATCAAATTGAAACTTGTGCAAACAACCCAACATCTAATTCTCCCAGACACAGCATCTAACCCCTTTTTCTCAAAAATCTCTCCGAGTGGCTTGTGGTATGTTTTTACCTGAAACTTACTGCCCTGCGCAAAACTTCTGTTCTGCGCAAAAAAACACCAAAACCTCCTTCTCAATGATGGAGTAGTTAAACTCTGTCCACTTCAATCCTCTTGAAATAAAAAGAATTGCCCTCTGCACATCATTATGTCTCTGCAATAAAATTTCTCCAAACCCTTTCACACTGGCATATGAAATTATAACATTTTCTTGACCAGGCTCAAAACTTTGTAAACAGGTCTTCACGTCGAGGTTGCATAAAATATTTTGATCGTTTCAGAATCACGCTTGCATTTTTTTGTGTTTTTTGGTTCTCATTTCCGATGGAATGTTAGTTCAGCTAAATGGGTACACCAACAATTCAAAATGACAGTTCACAGCAGGGTAGCTTATAAACTCATCTAAATAGTCAAAATTATATTAATGTGTGCAAATAAACTAGGGTGGAATATGCATTCAATATAAATAAATACATTACTGTTTGAAAATAAGTGGCTCATAAATCATGAACAAAACATGTTTCACATTTTGGCAAAGGCAGAGACAAATATTATCTACATTCAACTGAAAATGTAATTCAGTTCATTGTAGTTATAAATGCCTCACTTATAAACATGCACAATCATACTGACAATTGTGCCTTCAATTATTTAAACAATAATAGAAAATATTCAATTCAACTACACAACAACTAAGAACTTGTTTGTTACATTGTCTTCTCTGTTTTGTCATGTTCTCCTTATATGTTTTATTGTAAAGGGGTGTGTTGTGTAATAGTGAGTTAGCATATACCACATCGCATGTCAAACATGAACTTCACATCTCACACAGTGTTTACTTTTTGATGATCCCTTAACTTGTGCTGTAGTTCCTAGCATTTGCTAAAATTAGACACAGAGGACATTGCAAAATGGGTGAAGCTAAATTACTAGTTTGTTTAAGGAACATATATTTAACCTTCTTTGAAGGCCTTTGTGAATGCGATTTCATTGATATAATATCTGACAGGTGGAGTTCAGCTCCTCTTCAAAAGTGTATCACTCCATGAGCAAGCAAATGGCTGTTCCTTTGAAAAGATTCTGCAAGGTGTCTCAGGCGTCTTCTTCAATTCAGTCTACGGTCAGACTTAGGGTCTCATTTATAGTACAGCAGGATGGCCACCATAAGGCGTAGGCAACAGAGATGGTGGAACTGGCAGAGGCACCACTTCGTTGACCTGGACATGGGTAGCCACCCTGATTTTTATTTCTACAGTGACCTGGTTAATGTATTTTGCCAACGCTGCTCCAGAAAATATGGCCGGAAACATTGAGGCATCAAAAAAGTGTTGTAGCTGGTCCACCGTGCAGTATGGGAGCTGTATGATGAAGGTGGCCTCTAAATTGGTTAACTGTTATAGCTGTATGAAGCAACTATGATGTTTATTACTTTGAATGTTACTTTTGAAATGACTAAAATTATGGGATTGTTGACAACTAGCCACATTCCATGCCTGGATACAGACTTGAGGCCCACCGTAGCAGGCTATACTGTCCATTTATGCCAACTCCAATGCGAACAAGGGAGTGGGACTTTAATGGCTGGCATAGCCCAGGTACGAAGGTCTAGAAGGCTTTTAGAACATTCTGTCACTAGAGGGAAGAATGTTCTAATGAATAAAACAAAGGCCTTTCGGAGAACAAGGGGATTGAAATCCGCTTGTACTCTATGAGGCCTTTGTTCACAGCTGTTTCTGTTTGAAAAAAAATAAAATTTTGGAGCTCCAGGCTTCTGCCAGCCATTGGAAGCCCAGAGCACTCCTTTGTTCTCAATGGAGCTTCGAACATTCCAATGTTCTAATTTAATTTCTAGCGCTTTATTTAAGAAGTCGCCCAAGGAGTGAGCTGCTCTATACCTTACACTACTTTGAGAAAACAGACAGTTCCACCAAAGTAGACTGGGAGTATAGTGGCACCTTTCCTCAAAGGGAAATTATTGCTATGGGAACACAAGTATACTGGCTTCCATTCTGTCACAGAACTTTTCATCCTTTTGCTAAGGCTCAGCAAAAGATCCAGTTTTCCAGGCTCTTTGGCTGAGCCTGGGTAAATGGTTTGGGGAATAGTATTTGGTTTTTAGTGAACAAGCAGATTTCAGGGTAAAATTTAGTCATTCACAATGCTTTTGCTTTGCGTTTTTTGCAGCAATGCCCTTTGCTCACAAGTTGCAGTTTACTTATTTTGTGGACTTCTGAGAAATAGTTCACACAAAAGACTGTTCTCTCTAATGTTGGAAACACTCTGGGGGTCATTAAGACCCTGGCGGAAGGCGGAGAAGCAGCGGTAAGACCGCCAACAGGCTGGCGGTCTTTTTTTTGGAATTCTGACCATGGCGGTTACCGCCATGGTCATCCGCCGGTTCTCCGTTCTGCCAGCCGGGCTGGAGACCTGGGTCTCCAGCCCGGCGGCTGTCACTATACCGCCGGCGGTATTTGGACACGGCTAACCGCCATGGATTTCATGCGGTTTGGAACCGCCATGAAATCCATGGCGGTAAGCACTATCAGTGCCAGAGAATTCCTTCCCTGGCACTGATAAGGGTCTCCCCCACCCCCCACCCCCACCCCGACTCCCTCCCCTACACCCCCCACCACCCCTGCCACCCCTCAAAGGCGGCAGGACCCCCCTCCCCACCCCAACATCAGACATCACTCACTCACACACGACACGCACGCAGGTACCACCAACACACATGCACGCACACACACCGACATACATGCCAACATCCACACACACAGTCAGACACGCACACCCACATTCAAACATACACACACACATCCATACAGACATACCCACAGACATACATGCACTCATTCCCAAACACACAACACCCCGCAAGCATACACGCACTCACACACCCCCTCTACATGCACACACGCACACCCCCATGCACCCACACAACACACAGTACCCCCCCACCCCCCTCCCCTAACGGACGATCGACTTATCTGGTCCATCGATCCTCCGGGAGGGGACGGGATCCATGGGGGCTGCTCCGCCGACACCACACCATCAACAGAACACCGCCACGCCGAATCACAGGATGTGATTCCGTGGGCGGTGTTCTGTTGACATGGCAGTGGAGGTGGAGCAACCTCCACTTCACCGCCGCCCGCCAATATGGCTGTTGGCGGCTCTCCGTCCAAAAAAGAACAGAGAGCTGCCAACAGTCATAATACTCCGAGTGGAAAACCGCCACCACTGGCGGTCTTCAGCACGGCGGTCCCTCTGCGGTCTTTCAAAAAGACCGCTGAGGTCAAAATGACCCCCTCTATGTTGGATGTCCCTGGTGCTCTCTTGTATTTACTGCAGTAAATTTAACCATTTAACCACTCCCCAGTTCAGCTTGACCATCACATGAAATACTAGCCATGAATATTTAAAAAAATGATCAGGTTCATATAAAGTTGCATTTCGGCATTCCTTCTGATTACACTGTCTTTGTCATATTTACTTTTCTTTTAAGTAAATGAGGAGTTTTCCATCTAAATTGAAGCTCCTCTTGTATGCTGCTGACCTGGTTGCTATGAAATGCAAATAAAATAACTACTAACTTGAAAAAATACAATTGTTTATATTTAGGGCAAGGTATTTCTCAGACATTGGAGCTTGAACAATTTTCAGAGTAGGGGTGCCGCTATAAATATCACATTTACTGACATCATGCAGATTGTGAAAAATCCAAGCATCTCACAAAGAACAAGTATAAGAAATGAGCTAGGCCCATTTAGCAGGAGAGTGTTAGGGGTGTATTATGTAGCTGGTGTTTTGCTTTTTGGAGCATACTGTCACACATATTTTACTAAAGCATGGTGTACTAGTGCATTGTGATTTACAGACAATACGTTTTCCATTTAAGTGCCCATGAAAATTTGGATAGGCCTGCAATTTTACTGCTAAAACTATGTAGCACACAAATGTTGAGTAAACATTAGGTTTTAGTGATCATTTGAGCATTACAAAGTAAAGTGGCTTGATTGTTTTGATCCTATTAAATCTTTGTTCCCAGCACACTTAGTTCACAAAATGTGCTTGATTTGTGCTTTCCTAGCTGGTGATACATTTTAAAACATTTATAGAGTTCTTATAAAGATATTTAAATGTTGTGAGTCATATAGTGAGCTTTCAGTTTGCAGTAAGACAAAGTAAACACCAATGTCAGTGTTGAAAAAATAAGGAGCATTTTGACAGAAGACACAGCCTGCCCTTTGATCTCTGTCTTTGAATGCGCCACAGATGTGCAAGATAAAAACAAAATTGAAGTCATCTTTATTGCCCTTTTACATTCCAAACCCCAATATGGTTATTTTGGAGGTGCTAGAGCACCCCCAAAACTCCTCCTTCCAGTGCCTACATTCTCAGGAAAACCTTGAGTACAAACTCTGCAATCAATCAATCAAACAAATCTTATAATGCATGACTACTGACTTGTAAGGGTCTCAAGGCGCTGTGGGGGGTTGGGTCCTCTGTGATTCAGGCGAAGAGCCAGTTCTTAAGGTACTTCCTGAATTGAGATAACGATGGTGACTGCCTGATGTGAAGAGGCAAGGTGTTCCAGCTCTTTGCCATAAGGTAGGCAATAGATCCTCCTCCAGTTGATGTCTTCCGTATGCGGGGCAAGGTGACCAAAGCCTGTTGAGCGGAGTGGAGAGGTCTGGCAGGGCAGTAGAAGGTGATGCAGTGGTTGAGGTAGGTGGGTTCCAAGTCATGGAGAGCCTTGCATGTGTGGATGAGGAGCTTGAAGCTTATCCTCTTCTTGACGGGTGCCAGTGGAAGTCTTTCAGGCGTTTGGTGATGTGTTCGTGGTGGGGGATGCTCAGGATGAGTCTGGCAGAGGCATTCTGAATGTGCTGTAGTCTCTTCATATTCTTCTGGGTGGTTCTGGCATAGAGGGCTTTGCCATAGTCGAGCCTGCTGGTGACCAGGGAGTGGGTTACAGTTCTGCTGCATTCGTTTGGGATCTATTAGAAGATTTTCCTGAGAAGTCAGTGTGTGGAAACAGGACAAAGCCAAGGTTGCATGCGTGGTTCATAGGGGGTGGGGGTGCTGAGTGTCACAGGCCACTAGTAGTCATCCAAGGTGGATGTGGAGGGTCCCAGGATGAGGATCTCAGTCTTGTCTGAGTTGACCTTGGTGCAGCTCTCCTTCATCCAGGCGGCGACAGCTTCCATCCCGTTGTGGAAGTTTTTCGTGGCAGTTGTAGGGTTTTCAGTCTGTGAGATGATCAGCTGGGTGTCGTCGGCATAGGAAATGATATTTAGTACATGGCTTCTGACGATGGACGCAAGCTGGGCCATGTAGATGTTGAAGAGTTTGGGGCTCAAGGAGGAGCCCTGGGGCACTCTGCAGCTGATTTCTGTAGGTTCCGATAGGTAGGGTGGGAGTCCAACTCACTGTGTTCTGCCAGTCAGGAAGGAGTGTATCCACTGTAGGGTTTTGCTGCCAATGTCAGCTGCATGGAGACTGGAGCAGAGAGTGTGGTGGGATACCTTGATGAAAGCTGCCAAGAGGTCCAGTAGGATGAGGGCTGCTGTTTGGCCATGGTCAAGCAGATGTCACCTTTTGCAGTGAGGAAGGCTGACTGGGAGATTTCCAGGATGTTGGTATTTTTGATGTGTATGCGGAGCCGTGCATTGATCAACTTTTTGATGACCTTGGCTGGGTATGGCGGCAGTGAGATGAGGCGGTAGTTCTTGAGATCCAAAGGGTCATGTGTGCCTTTTTTCAGGAGCAGTGGATTTCTGCGTGCTTCCAGTCATCGGGGAAGGTAGCCGTCTTCATGGAACAGTTGAGAGTGTGAATGACCACGGTGTGAGGGAGGTGTTGACTTTGTTAAAAATGCAGTGGAGACCGGAGTAGATGCTACTCATGATGGAGTGGCTCTTGTCCGTGGTGAGGGTGGCCCAGCAGTGCAGGATCTGCAAAGGTTCAGAGGATCCGGGCTGGTTGGTTGTAGATGGGCTAGGAGGGTTTTGGGGTCCGAAGCTATTGTAGATGTCTTTGATTTTTTGATGGAAGAAGTTGGCTAGTCTGTCACAGAGGTCCTGGGATGGAGGGATGTTTGCAGCTTCTGATTGGGGTTTAGAAAATTCATTCAAATAAAATCAAATCAGGATTTATAGAGCATGACTACTCACTCATAACGGTCTCAAGGTGCTGAGGGTTATGTCCTCTCTGCTTCAGTTGACGAGTAAGGTTTTAAGGTCCTTCCTAAATTGAGACAATGATGGTGACTGCCTGAGGTGCAGGAGTAGGATGTTCCAGCTTTTTGCTGTGGGGTGGCCGAAGGATCTTCCTCCACCTGAGGACTTCTGTATGTGGGGTACAGTAGATAGTGCCTGATGAGCAGAGTGCAGAGTTCGGGTGGGGGAGTAGAAGGTGTTGGGTGGTTGAGGTAGGTGGGTCCTAGATCATGGAGGGCCGTGTATGCGAGGACGAGGAGTTTGAAGTTGATTCTTTTCTCGACAGGAAGCCAGTGGAGTCTCTTAAATGATTGGTGATTCGTTTGCGATGGGGAACATCCAGGATGAGTCTGGCAGAGGTGTTGTGGATGTGCTGTAGTTTCTTCAAGTTCTCCTGGGTGGTGCCTGCGTAGAGGGCATTGCCATAGTCGAGTCTGCTGGTATCCAGGGCATGGGTTATGGTTCTGCAGCAGTCCTTTGCAATCCATTTGTAGATCTTCCAGAGAAGTCCGAGTGTGTGGAAACAGGAGAATGTGACTGAATTGACTTGGCGGGTCATGGTTAGAAATGAATCCAGGATGAAACTGACGTTATGTGTGTGATTTCTTGGGGTGGGGGAGTGCCAGGGTGGCAGTCCATTAGGGCTCATCCCAGACTGATGTGAAGGGTTCCAGGATGAGGATCTTCATCTTGTCAGAGTTGAGCTTGAGGCAACTGTCGTTCATCCAAGCGGCAACAGCTTCCATCTCCTTGTGGAAATTCTTCTCTGCAGTTGCGAGGTTTCTTGTCAGTGAGAGGATCAGTTCGGTGTCACCGGCTGAGGAGGCAATGTTTAGCCTGTGGTTCCTCACGATGGATGCGAGCAGGGACATGTAAATGTTGAAGAGTGTGGGGCTCAGGGAGGAGCCCTGTGGAACTCCCCAGCTGATCTCCATAGGTTCTGACAGGTGAAGCGGGAGTCTGACTCTCTGTGTTCTGCCAGAAAGGAATAGCTCTTTGGTATTGTGTGCAGTGGCATTGATGTGGTCATGCAGGATGATTTTCCTAGTGGATCTGATGAGGTGGTGATGAGAGTTGATGGCGGATTCGAAGGCCGCAAGGACCTCTGGGGTTTTGCTGTTCCTCCATCTTTTTTCCAGACATATGCAGGTGCACCTGGAGTCCTGGAGTGTGTGGGAGAACAAGCTGGCCTTCTTGGGGTTGTGTTTGCCTGAGGTCATTTGGAGTGTTGGTGCCTTCGGAGACCCATTGGTGGAAGTTCTGGCCCACGATTTTTTAGTCTGTGGAGGGGGTATGTGGTGACTTGCTGAGGGTGCTGGTGAGTTGTTCCTTGGTGATCTGGTTACATTTCCTATGTGGGGAGTGAAGAGTCGGATGGTATGTGTGGTGATGTCCAGTGTAGTATGAAGGTGTTGCTGGTGGAAAAATGGGGTCGAGTGTGTGTGTCAAGTGATGTGTGTAGACGAGGTGACCAGTTGCTTGAGGCCCATGGTGGTGAGGTTCTCGAGCGAGGAAGCGGTGTTGTGGTTGTTGCAGTTGTTGATGAGATAGTTGAGGGCGCAGAGGAGAAAGTAGTTTGTGAAAGTGAGTGTGTGGGGTACTAATATGTTGATGATGGAGTCGCTGAAGACTGGGTGGGGGCCAGCTGACCTGAAGATGAGGGTGCCAAAGAAGGTGGAGTTTGGATTGTTGTGGATCTGGAAATGGAGGTGCTCCAAAATGGAGGAGTGTTCTTCCGAGTTGGTTCTCAGGCGGAGGGTGGAGTGGAGAGTGCCTGTCCTTGTGGAGCAGCTTGTAGCTGCTGGGGATGGCGGTGGAGATGTCTGGGGCTGAAACTGCTTTTGTCCATGTTTCGGTGAGAAAGGCGATATCGAGGCAGGTAGTGTCTAGCAGGTCTCAGAGTTCTACAGCGTGTTTGTGGAGGGAGCGTATGTTGAGTAGGATGCAGTTGAGGTGGTCAGGTGGGTGTTCGATGGTCCTGTGCTGGGGGGCCAGCAATTGGTGGAGGGTGAAGGTGCGGTGGCAACTGAAGCAGGAGAAAGGTGGACCACCTGGTGTTCAGTGCATGGAGGGTCTTTGCGTCGTAACAATGGATGGTCTGAGGTACAGGGTCCATAGTGCTGGGCGCAGTCCAGGTACAGATGGGCTTGCATTTGATGTGCCTTCAGCACACCCGCTATGCGGCCGCGCAGCAGCTGCAATTAAGAAGGGGAAGGAAGTAGGAGGGGTTGCTCAGCTGGGAGGTGGATAGGGCAGACAAATGTGGTGCTGGGAGGGGGCAGGGCTGCAAGGGCCGCAGCGGCAGGGAAAAACTGTCAAAATTGTGAAAGAAGAGCACAAAAAGGCAAAAGGTTCAAAGGAGTGAAAAAGAATAAAAAGGAGTAAAGGCACTAAAAGGGAGGGTATACAGTAAAGGAGCAAAAAGAAGGGCAAACTGTAAAGAGGCAAGGGGCAGGAAGGCAATAGAAGTCACCACTAGACCACCAGGGGGTTGACACAGGTGAATAATGATGGGTGGGGGGGCCTCAAACACCGGAACAAGCAGGCTCAGATGCCACAGGGAGAAGCAGCAACAGGTAGTGCTGTATGAGTGGAGCAAGGGTCACATTGTCAAGACAATGCTATAAATATTTTGGTGTATGTTTGAACCACACTTTTTCTTATATTGAGCAATGCAAAACGATGTGTACAGGCTACCTACTATGGTGTGCAAACTTGTTTTAACTCTATCATGTATGATGTCCTGCCACTAGTCCTGTTGGAGTCATATTTGAGCTACAGCAATTTTTTGAGGGAATATGATGGAAATCTGCACAGTCTCTGACTAGGGAAAGTGTAATGGAAAACTTTCTTCTGTAACTGGGCCTACCATCATTTAATTTGAATTCTAAATTACTTGCAGTAATATTTTATGTTGGGGTTTGGAGAAACGTTTATTCAATAGCTGAAAAATGCTTTAGCACAACATTATAGAATTGAGTCATGTGGTTGAGCAAAATTGCTGAAAAGTTCTCCTGTTTCTACCAGAAATTTGAAATCCTGTGTGAGTCAACCGACTGAGACTGATAAATTAATCGTAAATTATTTGTGTTATCCAGGTTCACTGAAGGCTGATCTCACATATATACTTACTGTACGCAGTCTCTTAAAGCGAACTGTGCTCAAAATCACTCACCAGAAACAAATGTGTATTTTCAATACCCACTCAACCATAGTTTCTTTTAAAGATGTGATCAGAATATACTCTAAGAAAACAAAAGTTAAATTTTGTGACTCTGAAACTAGAGTGCAAAGTTCTACCCATAGAATCAATTTTGAAAACAACTTCTTTCAACAGTTGTTGATCTGCCCAATGTTTCTAAACATAGGAAGCCCCCTTCTTGCCTGCTTCTTTAGGGATAAGTGGTGTTAGAACCACTGCTATTGCAATTCCGATTTTATTTTCGCTGGAAACTCTTAGCAATTGCAGTCTGCATTTTCTTGAGATATATTTTAAAGTTAAAGTGATATAGTAATTGATTTGTGGTTATGCTCACTTATTCCATGATATTAGCAGGTAATGTATAATATAGTCTATTGTTTGTTTGTGAAAGTTTATATAGAACAATATATTTAGTAACTTAAATTTGAATTGATAAAATGGAGCGAAGATACACACTCAAAATATCATTCAGTAACAGACACAGCAACAAGTTTCATATTTTTATTAAAAACACTTATTCACTAGGATGAAAATCATAGGTTTAATCACCAAAACACTCTAATGACAATCAGGGTTTAAAGGACTGTAAAAACTCTGAGTTATTAGGAGATTAGGAAGAATGTGCCACATAGTATTATGGTAGAACGTACTATAAGTGTTTTACCCTGGCCTGTATTAAGGCTTGGGTCTGGTTTAGAAGAAATGCTAAGGTTAGAGGAAAGTCCTTGGGCTGAATTGCTGAACTTCCTCCACCAGGCTATCATCACAAAAAATGCGGTTGTGGATTCCCACCCAAATTCTTCACTTCTTCTAGAAATTGTAGGATTTGCCATGGATGCCAAGCGTTACCACATGCCTTTCTTGACATTTGACTGATAGATCTAAAAAAAATGGACGAATATTTACAGATGTGGGTTTCGGTAAAATCTCAGAGTAAACCAGAAAGCAGTCCTTAGAAACCAGGCTCCGGAAGGGATCTCTACACTACTTACATAAACCTCAATGTTCAATGTAGTCGCAGCAAGGACTATAGTGATCAAAGAGGAACTGGGTTCATTGTTTGCAGACCAAAAAGTCTTTGATAACATTATGATGTTCCAGCTCCCTAGCAGAAAACTGATGCTGTTCAAGAAAAATTTCCCCCACACATAACATATTTTGGAAATTAAATTTCACTAATTAATGGATGGGAAACTCTGGTCTCCCTACGTGGGTTACTGGTCAAGCCTCAAGTGGAGCTAATGATTTCCAATTAAAATGGATAGGTAGCAGTAGTAGCATCAAAGTCATTGTTGATGTCATGTGTGCAAGACAAGTTCAAATGCACCCTAGAATATTTGCTCAAGAAATTGATTTGAACATGATAAATATGTTCCCTACGGATGAGGTGAGGCTGACAACTTAAGGGTTTCTGGCTGAAATTATTAATTGTATGCCCTGAAGTGTTTATCTTTAAATTGGTAGCAGCTATGTCCACACATGTTGCAATTCTGTTGGTTGTTATTAGACATCTATTTGAACTGAGATTAGAAATGTCTACAATAAAAGAGGATCAGCAATTGAGCAAAGATCAGCTTGCAGACAGTAGGCCTAGAACAACAGAGAATACATTTTTGACTGCCTTGACAGTGGGGAAACATGGGAGGCACTTGCTTCAGTCCTGCGTTAATAGCCTGTGTTGGAAGCTAAAGGCAGATACTGAAAAAAGACCTTCCTTGATAGCTAATGTTATGTTATGTTATGTTATGGTGTTTTGCATAGCGCCAACTGCCCGGAGGCCTCGTAGCGCGTATCGGCCTAAATATCACACAAGCTAAAGGGAAAGTGTGACCTCAACATAGATTGAAGTGCTGCCCTGCAATTAAAATAGCCATGTTTTAATGGCTTTCCGAAATTCCGACTCCTGTCTCATCAAACGAATATGAATCGACAATGAGTTACAGAGTCTTGCTCCCTGATACTTCAGAGATCTACCTCCCCAAGTTACTGTTTTTATTTTGGGGAGCACAACCAAGTCTGTAGAGGAAGATCTTAAAACTCTTGTGGGTTCATAGAATGAGACTAAAGTTTTTAGTAGATGAGGACCCCCATTGTATAGAGCTCTATGCAAAATACACAGAGCCTTAAACTTAATTATTTGCCTCACTGGGAGCCAATGCAAAGCAATTAAAGCTTTCTTCGCCGACATGTACCTTGGTATATTAAACAAAAACCTTGCAGCCGCATTTTGGACTATTTGCAGTTTATTGACCACATACTCAGGGGAACCCAATAGGAGGCTGTTCCCATAGTCTAGCCTGGACAAAATGGGGACTGTACTGTCAGTCTTTTGGCCAGGGGAGGGAGCAAACCAATTACCTTGCGAAGTAACTTCAGTATTCCAAAACAGGTGGCCGAGAGTCTCCTGGCCTGATAATCTAAGGCCAGTTTGGCATCAAACCAAACCCCTAATGCTTTAATATGGTCTTTAGGTGACGGTAAGTTTTCTAGATGTATTGCTGGCAAGATATTTTCCGCCGGATTAGATAGCCTTCCTAAAAGCCTTATTTCGGTCTTTTCTTCATTAAGCTGCAGCCTACTCTCTGTCATCCACGCAGACACTGCTTGCAAACAGGCCGGTAGCACTGCATTATCCGCGTCATCACCGGAGGAAAAGAAGACTATTAACTGCGTATCATCTGCCTAGGATACCAAAGAAATCCCAAAAGGTTCTACAGCTTCTGCCAGGGAAGCCATATAAATATTAAAAAGGGTCGGACTCAAAGAAGACCCCTGTGGTACTCCACATTTAAATTTAAGCTGATCTGAAAAGCAAGAGCGGTCTAACACCTGAAAATATCTATTTTGCAGAAAAGAGCTCAGCCAATTAAGCGCTTGGCCTTTGATGCCACTATTTTCCATTCTTTGAATCAATAGTCCATGATTGACTGTAGCAAAGGCGGCACTTAAGTCCAACATTATTACAGCAGTCACCAGTCCTAGATCCAACCTAGATCCAATGTTAGAAATGGGGTCTCAAGTTGGCAGGGGAATACACCCTTGTCCATGTAGGGACCACAATCCTAGTCAGCGTAAGTCACACACAATCCAAATTATCCTGTGCCCATCCTCTGGTAGTTTGGCACTGAGAAGTCAGGCTTAACTTAGAAGGCAATGTGTAAAGTATTTGTGCAATAAATCATACAATAACTCCATATAGCACCTCGAAAATACACCACACAGTGTTTAGAAACATATATAATATTTATCTGGATAACTGCAGGTCAAGATGATCAAAGATGCAATAGGTAGATGTTGAGATATCACTGTAGAAGTGATATAAAGTGTCTTAAGTCTTTTAAAAAATATAGGCTATTTATCTGAATGATTTAAGGTCAAAACGATCAAGTACAAGTTGCAATATCACTTTTGTAATGATAAGGAGAATCGTAAGTTTTAAAAAGCAACAAGGGTCTCTTGCAAGAACATAGTACCTGTTACACGTCAAAATTACACGCATGGGACTGCAGAGGAGGAAATGCATGGAAAATGAAGGGTGTGCGTCAGATTTCCGGGTGCACACAGATGATGTGTAGATGCTTTTCCACACAGCAAGGACTTTGTGTCGAATTCCGGCATGCAGGCTTGAATCCTCTTTGGAATGTGGGGCCTTTTGATGCCCAGGGACGATGCGTGGAAATCCAGGGCATGCAGGACGATGTCACAGGTGCTGCGTCAATCCCGTGAGTGATGCCTCGGAGATTCTGTCGCACAGCAGGTGCTGCGTCGATTCCTCCCACAGGAAGTCAGGCTGTGTTGTTCCGGCTCGGATAACCGTCAATCTAGTGGGGGAGCTGGGCTGCGTCGTTCCGGTTCAGCGATGCAGCAATTCTTTCACTGCTAGGCAGGCTGGGTGGCGATTCTGGTGGGCTGTGCATCAGTTTTCATCACACAAGGAGTTCCTTTGCAGACATAAAGTCATTTTGGCCCTGTAACTTCAGGAAACAGGAGGCAAGCTCAATCCAAGTCCTTGTAGAGCACTTCTCAGCAGAGCCACAGGCCAGCAAGGCAGCAGGGCAACAGCAAGGCACCAGTCCTTCCCAGCAAAGCAGTCCAGGTGAGTCCTTTGGGCAGGCACGCAGCTCTTCTTGGCAGGTTGCCGGATCTGGTTCAGAGTGTCTGTCCCAGGAAGTGTCTAAGTTGGTAGGGCCAGAAAGCCAGTTTGTATACCTAAAAGTGCCTTTGAAGTGGGGGGGACTTCAAAGAGTGGTTTTGAAGTGCACAAGGTCCCCGTTCAGTACAACCCTGTCTGCCAGGGTCCCAGTAGGGGGTTTGGCAGTCCACTGTGTGAGGAGAGGCTACTGTCCTTTGAAAAGTAAGTGTCAGGCCCTCCACCCTTCCATCCCAGGAAGACCCATTCAATATGCAGATGTGTGCAGGTGTGAATGAGCATCCTGTATTTGTGGTTGTCTGGGTGAAATGCACAAGGGAGCTGTCAACCAGGAGTTTAAGTGCAGAGAAATGCTCACTTTCAAAAAGTGGCATTTCTAAAATAGTAATATAAAATCCAACTTCATCAGTCAGCAGGATTTTGTATTACCATTCTGGCCATACTAAATATGACCTGTCTACCCTTTCTGAGCAGAACCTACCACTCAAACAGTATACTGTATGAGGATAGCCCTAATGATAGCCTATGAAAGGAGCAGGCCTCACAGCGTGGAAAACCAATTTAGGAGTTTTCCACTACCAGGACATATAAAACACACATGTATATGTCCTGCCTTTTACCTACATAGCACCCTACCCTGTGGGTTATCCAGGGCCTACCTTAGGGGTGACTTATGTGTATAAAAAGGGGAGTTTAAGGCTTGGCAAGTACTTTTAAATGCCAAGTCGAAGTGGCAGTGAACCTGCACACACAGGCCTTGCAATGGTAGGCCTAAGACATGGTTAAGGGGCTATTTATGTGGGCGGCACAATCAGTGCTGCAGAGCCACTAGTAGCATTTCATTTACAGCCCCTGGGCGCATGCAGTGCACTTTACTAGGATAGTACAGTAAATTAAATATTCCAATTGGGTATGAGCCAATGTCACCATGTTTTAAGGGAGAAAGCATATGCACTTCATCACTGGTTAGCAGTGGTAAAGTGTGCAGAGTCCTAAAACCAGCAAAACAGTGCCAAAAAGTGGAGGGAGGCAGGCAAAAAGTTTGGGGTGACCACCCTAAGGCTGTCAGGTCTAACAGGTAAGAAGAGTGTCCAGCATAAGCAATCATGCAAACCTAGGTTACTTGTTAGCGTGTCTAAAAGATTTGGGAATTAAAGACCATTCACATGGGATACCCATATAATTTGTTCTTGATTGGGCAGCTATAGCATTAAGTAAAAACTACAGGGCATATTTATAAAAAGTGAGGCTGCTGCGCCTAGTGCAGCGCCACTTTTCTTGCGCCCCTTCGCGCCTCCCTAATGCCATCATGTGTACGCCGTATTTAAAATATGGTGCACCTGGGCGGTAGTCTGGGTACTAGCCTCATAATTTTTTACACTGGTCCGGTGCTTTACAGGATTAGCGTCTAATTCTACAAAGCAACCAGAGGCTCATTGAAAACAATGGTTGCCTCAGTTTAATGCCTGCTCTTAGCAGGCTTTAAAAGTGCTGATAAAAATGCTGCAAATAAATATCTTTGTGCCATTTTTTTGGCCCCCCTAGCACCAGAACGCCCTCTTGCATACATTATGCCTGGTGCAGGCATAATGTGGCGCAAGAGGTTACAAAGTGGCGCAATGCAACTATTGCGCCACTTTGTAAATATGGCGCTGCGCTTTTTGCTTTCCAACATCACTGCATAAAAAAAATGATGCTAATGTGTCGTTGGAATGGCCCTAGGCCCTCTTAAATCTGGACCTACATTTTTTATGAAATGTTCTATGCATACACTGAAGTAGTAGCAATGGGAGCAATTTTCATTCCTAATGTATCAAGTTTGTTTGTGTGTTTCTGAAGGATTTATCATCTTGGTTGTGATGTTGATAACCCTAAAAAGACTAACATCCTGCACTGACTAAGGTAAATTGATGATTTATTTTGAAAACAAAAGTTGCTCAGGAGCAGCTCAAAGAGTTTCATTTTTGTTTGATTTTTTTTTAGCAAAGACTTTAAGTTTAGGAGGAAGTAGCTGTTCTTTACAAGAGTATAAATACAAAATTCACCTCCTGTAATGTGTTACTGAACTATAACAGTTACCATTCATGTAACCTATGTGATAACATTTGTGCAGTTTTAATTTGTAAGAGATAACTGGTTATGTCAGTAAAGCAGTAACACTAGCACCATAACTATGAGCAAGAGGTTATACCCACAAACCAGTAAAAATATCACTGAAAAAACCTTCTACAAGAAGCATGAAGCAGGTGCGACTCGTCCGTTAGGGCGGAGAAGCGTTGCTCCACCACCCAGCTGCAGAAGTTGCAAACCTTTCACAACAAAGCGTTAATAAACTGAGGGGCATATTTATACTCTCTTTGCGCTGAAAGTGCGGCAAAATGTTTGACGCACAATCGGCGCAAACACTGCCCCATATTTATACTTTGACGTCCGACCCCGCGGGCGTCAAAGTTCCACCATGTGCGTCATTTTTTAGAAGGGGGAACCAGCCTTGCGTTAATTATATGCAAGGTAGGCGTTCCCTTCCAAAAATTACTTTAAGGCCTGTGCGCCTTATTTATACTATGACGTCATTTTGACGCACAGGAGGGGGCAGGCCTTAAAAAACGGCGCCCAGCCTGATGGGCGCCGTTTTTTAACGCCTGGGTCAGGGCAGGCGTTAAGGGACCTGTAGGCTCAGAAGGAGCCCAGAGGTGCCCTCTCATGCCCCCAGGGACACCCCATGCCACCCTTACCCACCCCAGGAGGACACCCAAGGATGGAGGGACCCATCCCATGGAAGTTAAGGTAAGTTCAGGTAAGTATTTTTTTCGTATTTTTTTTGTGGCATAGGGGGGCCTGATTTGTGCCCCCCTACATGCCACTATGCCCAATGTCCATGCCCAGGGGACACAAGTCCCCTGGGCATGGCCATTGGGCAAGGGGGCATGACTCCTGTCTTTGCTAAGACAGGAGTCATTTCAATGGGGGTTGGGCGTCAAAAGAAATGGCGCAAATCGGGTTGAGGCCAAAATTTTGCCTCAGACCTGACTTGCCCCATTTTTTGACGCCCAAGCTCCATTTTCCCCTACGCCGGCGCTGCCTGGTGTGAGTCATTTTTTTTGACGCACACCAGTCAGCTGCGCCGGCTAACGTCATTCAATAAATAAGGCGCCCGCATGGTGCTTTGGAATGGCGTTAGCCGGCGTTAACATTTTTTACGCACAACTGCGTTGGCGCAGTTGTGCGTCAAAAAGTATAAATATGGGCCTATGTTTATGACGAGCACTGAGGGGAGTGCACTATGCACTCTGCTCAGTGCATATGTGTTTGTCCAGCCTTCGCGTGCCGGCCAAACACACCTGCACAGTAGGCTCGCTCCAGCCCAGCAACACAGTTGCCGGGCTGGAGAGAGCAGACACAGGCTCCTAGTCTGCCTGGGAGCACCCTGTGCCTGCACTGGAAAATGGAGGAGTGGTGCGGCGAGGGGCGGAGGTAAGTTTACTTTTTATTTTTATTTCAAATTCCTCCCCATCCTCCTTGGGCCGGTGCCCAGGTACCACACCCCACCCCAACCTCCATGCTCCACCCTGCCCCCTGTAGCCCTGGCGAGCTGCGACTGCCATAAAGAGCTATTACAAGTTAACAGTCATAAAAAGGATGACGGTATTTTATGTGTAGCTACCTTTTGCAGTCACATTTGTAAAAAATTATGCTAAAGGATGGATCTTTTCTTCATAGCGCTGAATTTCATACTGAAAACAGATTATTTGCATTCAAAGGAGGTAAAATCTACACACTAGACTTTGCACGTGCTTATAAGCCCGAACCCCTCACAAAAGTTTGGATAATCGAGTGACTTCTAACACTTCCTGTGCCTTTTCATTTTTCTTTCAAAGCAAATAATAAAGATTAAAATCTCAAATACGTTTCTAACTGTTGAGCTAAAAGGGGGTTCGACTGTGTTGACTGTGCATTGAAAACACTACTCACAAAAAGCGTAAACATATTTTAAAACACCTACTAGGAATTAGATGTCAGGTACTAACTGCACCTTTGGTTGACTGAGCACTAAAGACAGGCAGGTCCATGAAATGAATTAGTGGGTTAGTGATGTGATTAAATGCTCAGAGAGAAGGCATAATGTCAACCGATATCATGCAACGCTGAAAACAAATTGGCAAGCAAAAATTGTTAACAATTGCCTTAATCAGTCTGGAGAATGATTTACCCTGGCAGACATTAATAACATTTTGGCTTTTACAAGTAACATTCCAACTGGACTGTCTGATGATTATTTGGGTACCTTGACATGTCACAGTTTTTAGTTCCTGCCTCTGTCTGCCTGAATTTCTTTATTTTTTATGGCCTTTCACGTTCTTTTATTGGGAGGTTTATATAGTAGTTTATTCAGGATCCTTTTAGCAGCACTTTGCATATTTTTTGCTACCTTTTGAAGGGGCCCTCCTTTGTGTATGGTTTTTGTTTTTGAAAAGTCTGTCCAGAATAATGAAGTATAATATGGGCCCAAGGGTTTATGGATTCTCCTTCAAAGGGACAGAGAACTTACCCAAAATATAGGTACAGTTAGGCCCATATTTATACGTTTTGATTCAAAACTGCATTTGAGCCAGCCGGGCGCCATATTAATGGAATGATACAATCCACCGCAAAGAGTGAGATAGCATAAAAAAATGACTTTAGCCTGGTGAGGGGTGGCGGTATGGTAGAAGGGGAGTTTGCACCACAAGATGATGTTAGGCTGGTTAGAGGCAAAAAAAATGCCACTAACCAGCCTAGCATCAATTTTCGGACGTAAAATCATCCATACCACATGACTCCTGTCTTAGAAAAAACAGGAGTCAAGCCCACCACTCCTATAGCCAGCACAGGGAACCATTGTCATCTGGGCATTGCCATTGCACCCTGTGCCATGCAGGGGGCCCCAAGTTGGGCCCCCGATGGCACTTTAATTTAAAATAACAAATACTTACCTATACTTAACCTACTTACCTGGGATAGGGTCCCCCATCCTCCGGTGTACCTCTGATGTGCCTGGGGGTGTTCCTGGGGCTTGAGGAGGGCACCTGTGGACCCATTCCACGGTGTTCAACCATGGAAATGGGTCCACAGGTCCTCTAACACCTGGTCTGACCCAGGCATTAAATAATGGTGCAAAGCAAGCTTTGCACCATTATTTAGCCCTTCCTCCCACGCGCGTGTCATTTTAGCATGAGGGATAAGTATGGGGCTTTGGGGTTAGCACAATTTTTAAAATGGGAACAACTACCTCACATCTCATTGACGCAAAGTAGGTTCACACATCTAAAAAATTGTGCAAACTCCAATATTTTGACGTTAGACGTGTCTAGCGTCAAAATATGAATATGGAGTTCGTTTTGCGCAAAATTTGCGTACAAAAATGACCCAAATTCAGCACTAATGGAGTATAAAAATGCCCCATGGTGTTTTTTGAGGAAAATGGGAAAAAAGTGCTGAAAATGGCAGGATTGCGGAGCTAAAATCACCATCTATTTTGATTTCAGGAACAGACAGACTTAATACAGAAAGCCAATGTTCTTACCACTGTTTTGGCCTTTGATCTGGAATTAGCCAATTTTCCTATTTTTGTGCTTTTAACCTCCATACAGTTTGTGGTGGAAACTGGTGTAAACCCAGGGTGGATCCTGAAAATCTCTGCATTCAGCAAAGGGTCATTTGTGTAGATCCTTCAAGGAATTCCCAAAGAAACTTAGGGCAGAATTTAAGAAAAGTGGTGCTACATCCAGTTCAGTGCCACTTTTCTTGCTCCCCGCTATTGCCACGATGTGTGCGCCGTATTGATGATACGGCGCACCATAGCGGTATTAGGAACAATACAGTCAACATTTTTTATCCTAGTGTGGCACTTTGCTCATTTTGATGCTAGTTGAGCCAATTGGAAGGAGGCCTATTGATTCAAATGGGTCCGTCCATTTAACGCCTGCTTTGAGCAGGCATTGAAAATGATGCCAAAAATGGTAGATTTTATTGTGTCATTTTTGCGGGCCTCCTTTAGCCAGAACCCCCCCTTTGCATACATTATGCCTGCACATGCATAATGTGGCGCAGAGGGTTAGAAAGTGGCGCAATGCATGAATTGCACCACTTTGTAACTATGGCACATGGAAAAGGCCACCTCAGCGCCGCCTTAGCATAAAAAAAATGATGCTAAGGTTGCACTAAAGTGGCGCAATGAGTTCTTAAATCTCCCCCTAGATGTTCAAATAAAAAAGTATTGAAAATTAGTAGAAAAGAACTTTAATTTGTTTGTGACAATATTTTCATTTGTAACTTCCCATCATAATGACAAGATTATGAAAGCAATAAACTATTACATCTGCTAGACACTTCTGATTGTGGGGATATATAGGGTTTATAGGTTTTCCAAGAACCCAGGTAACACAGAGCCAATATCTTAGATGCACCTTACAATTGTTTTTTATTGTGTACTGGGTATAGAGCAATTGAAATGGTAAAATATAAAAAGTAAAAAATGTGCATCAAGGAAACCTATGTATTTTTGCAATGGGCACAAGAAGTGGAGTTTAGAAGCAGTGGTATTTACACATTTCTGAATTTGTGGCTAGCATTTGAAGTAGAGGACATTTCGGAAAAATGTCTTATTTACATTACTTACACATTGTCTTACATTTGAAAGGCACACATACAGAGAAAGGCAATTGGTAATAACATTTCTTCTACTATTCTGTGTTTCCCTAAGCCTCCTGATAAAAATGGTATCACACTTGTGTAGGTCGGCCTAGAAACCAGGATAAGAAAATGCCTGAAATGCAACATGGATACATCACATTTTTCCACTGAAAACAAATTCTTTCTTGGCAACGTGCCTAGCTGTGGACTTTGGGCCCTAGCTCAGTCAGCACTTAGGGAAACCTAGCAAACCTGTAATTTTTAAAGACTAGACACTTAGGGTAATCCAGGATTGGGTGACTTGCGTGACTCTCATCAGGTTATGTTACCCAGAATCCCTTGCAAACCTCACATTTTGATTAAAAACACCTTTTCCTCACATTTCTGCTATGAAAAGTTCTAGAATCTTTAGGGAACCACAAACTTCCTTCCACCCAGCATTCTCTTGAGTCCTCTGATAAAAATGGTACCTCACTTGTGTGGCTAGGCCTAGTGCCCACAACAGAACAGAACACATCAAGGGCAATGAGTGTCCATTTGAGAGGACTACCATTCAGGTTAGTTTAATCCATTCCTGTCGCCGACAGTAGGCCCAGCCACACAAGTGGGGCAGCATTTTTGGGGGGACAAGTGGGGAAATGCTTGGTGGCAGACATTTTGTGAATTCCTTCTTGATGAATATAGCACAGACATGCAAGGAAAATGTGTTATTTTAGTTAAGTTTTGAGATTTGCATGGCATTATGGGTAAGAAAACTTTATGGGATCCACAAGAAGCACACCACTCTGTATTCCCCTGGATGTCTAATTTTCAAAAATGCCTAGGTTTGGTAAATGTTCCTGGGTGGCCACCGTACTCAGACCCAAAAACTGCAGCTACACCTTTTGTTGATGTTGTCTTCTTGGACCCCACACTTTTGTGGGGACTAGGCTGACCCACACAGGTGAGGTATCATTGCTATCTTGAGATATTTGGAACTCATGGTGGCAGGACATTTGAGGTTCCCAGCAGATTCCAATACATTGAGGCATCCATGTGACCCACTATGGAGTCCTCCTAGTGTCTAATTTATGAAAATATCTGGAGTTAGTAGATTTTCCCTAAAGACAATGTACACCCAGGCAGAGAAAGACAGAAAAGACAAATATTACTGTACAACCACTTATTCATCAAGTAAACACACATAATGGTTGGATTTGGCATGACGGTGAGTGAAAGGATCAAAATGTAAAGTTTATTCACGAGAAATTTCACAAAAATGAAATGTTAACAATTGAAAGTAAAAAAAAACTCAACCAATGACTCACAGCTCGTGAACTGTAAAGCTGCCACAAGGCACCAACTGCTTTACAGGCCATTCACACACCTTTCATGCATGCCACACTCAAAACCATTCATATCACCAGACGCGGGCCCTCCACATCACAACACTCCATCAACAGACAGCGCTATTGAAGGGACCATCATTTAATTATGCCCACAGGACTGACACAGCAATCACAGTGTCTGGCAGCTGACAAAGTTTGTGACTGCTGTTTGTCTGGCAATGTGTATGTAGTGACCTGCAGCAAATCACTACACAGCCCACCAGCAAGATGCCAGCTCACGTACACCACCAGCCAAGTGCTAGTCCACGCACACCTGCAGCCAAGTGCCCTTCCACACACACCACCAAACAGGTACCAGTCTGAGCATGCACTGCCAGCCAGGAGCCAGTCCACACACACCCAACCACATTTTACTTAACCAAAAAAAACACAATCCCATTTGAAGATGAAAAGCCAACTATGACTACAGCAGAAAAGATCTAACTAAATACATCAAACTACTGCCAGCCGTGACCCTGAACAAAAAAAATAAAGCAATAGAGACGAGTCAGTTCACTTTTATCCTCAAGGTTGCTCCCAATACTTCACTTGCATGTGGTAAAATTTAAAACATGTGGGCTTACATAACCCAGAATTAAAAAGACACTCTGGACAATAATTATGACTCTCTTTTGGAAGCCACTTCAGACCCAGACTGTCCATATGGTACAGGGAAAGATTTTTTGGGTGAGGGAGGAATGTAATCAGGAAAGTGGTAATCGGTCAAGCTAGCCGCAACCTCCACCACTCCATCTCTAGGAACACTTGTCCGTTCCACTACATCAAAGCTAACTGTCACAGACTTCTGAAACTGAACAAAAGTCATCTTTGAATCTGAAAAACAATCCTTGAATACAACAAAAGTATTGAAGGTTGCCAAATGAAACAAATGGATGGCCAATGTCTTATAGCAAATGTATGACTCACAAACAGCAGTGTAAGGTTCCAGCCTCTGAGCTACGCTACCTACACCACCCATGTGCCTAATGTAGTCTACAATGTACACAGGTTTGTGCACTTCAGCAACCTGACCCCCAACAGTTCCTGGAGAAGTACCTTCATCATGAATGGCTGTCAGCATGTGGACAATTCTCCTGTCTGAAAATGTCACAGCTAGAAGTTCATCACCAAGAAAGCCACTGCACTGTCACCTCTGAAGTTTTGTTACATACAAGCTCTTTAAGGTAACATTTATAGCTAGGGTAGATTGTTGCACAAACAACAGTGCCCACTTTGATTAATTCCTTGAACAATTGCACACCAGTGTAGAAGTTATCTATGCATAAATGGAGAACTTTGACATAAAGTCCACTACCAAGTTCCCACACAATTTTCTAAGTGACTCCAAAAGTGGACAGACAACCAGGGGAGTCACAAGAAGAATCCCTATCAGTGTACACCCTGAATTACAGACATAGCCAGTACTTTTCTCAGACAGCAAATATATCTTAATTCCATAACATGCCCTCTTGTTCAGAAAGTACTGCCTAAAAACCATATGGCCCACGATAGGACCAAAGACTCATCTACAGCTATTTCTTTCCCTGGAACATAGATCTCTGAAAAGTGAGCAAAATGATCAAGGACAGGCCTAATCTTGAAGAGATTATCACAATCAGGGTGATCCTGTGGCATTGCTGATACGTTGTCAACAAAATGCAGCATCTGAAGCAGAAACAAATACTGATTATGACTCATGGTTGTAGGAAATGTAGCTGTTGCCATCAAGGGACTAGTAGATATGAAGACCGCAACAGCTTCCTTATCAAGTCCATCAAAAAAGTTAAACCCAAGAACTTCTTAAACTCTTCCAGATTTGTAGAAGTTCACCAGCTAGCTCTAGAGTGGGGCTTAACTCTCACACTGTTGTCCCTCAAATAATGTTTAACATACAAATGAGTTTGGTCAGTAATCTCATCTAAAAATACATTGTACATAAACAACTGAAAGAAATGTATAGGTGAAATTTTTTCAGTATTGACGCTATACCCTGTGACACCATTAAGGCAACAAAGGCTGCACCTTCTTTGGGGCAACCCAGAGTTCCGAGCTGCATTCCAGGTTCCCCTTGCTGCACTACAGGCATACCAGTGTCTTCCTGTAAAGAGGCACTTCCTCCACATTGAGAACATCTTCATCATAAGAATTATTCCTCTCAGATAGAAGGTTCCTTGCCAGAATCTTCGATTTTATCCTCTGCCTCAGATCCAGAGTCAGTCTCAGAGTCATGGCCAAAGGAAAATTTGAAAAGCAAACCAACAACCTGCTGAGCCATAGTCCTGCAACTAGCCATAATCCTTACAAATAAAAGCAACACAACAAGTAAGTCAACAATAACCATCACTGTGTACAATAAATAATAAACAATGTGCGGCTTTATCAAACAGAAAGTAAAACTACTAGCATATAGTAACCTTGAAGAATCAATCAATCAATTCAAAGCACTCAAAGACCTATAAACTCTAAAACAATACCACTCACTTACCAGAAACAACTAGATTGAGAACCACCTGCACCTACAGGCATGTACGGACACTGCAAGTACCAAAGATATCCAAATAGAAAGGAAAAACAAAAGAGAAGTGCTCACAATACAACACAATACATATCTTTTACAAATCAAAAAATAATTTGACACACAATAACACAGAAGCTAAATATGCTGAAATTATTAGACCATTTAAAAAATGCATTCATGCAGGGCAATGATACTCATTTGAAGTAAACAGTACAAAAATGTTTTCGTACCAAACACATGCAACTACACAAGCTGCAAATCTACCAGTGCTGAAACTCCAAGCAGACATCGCCACCAAGGAAATAAAAAGCTTTGTATTAGAATAAAAAGGAGAAATAAAACATTAAGATCCCAAATGCAAATGATGATGAGAAAAAGAACAGTTAACATTATAAAACACTATGAAGTCTGATCTTGGGGGCAGATGAGCATTACAAACATCCAATCTGCCCTAGGGGTGCGCAAAGCAAAGGCAAGAAATTGACACCTAGAAGGGTCCGACCCTTAGCCCAACCAAATATCACTTCACACTCACCGCCATCCAAATGCCAGCCACACACATTGCCAACCAGAAGCCAGTCCACACACACCGCCAGCAAAATCCCCTGTTCAAACACATCATCAGACAAACTCAAGTTGACACACTCCATGTACAATGCCAGTGCACAACCAGCCAGCCAAACGCCAGGACATGCAGACCTTCAGCCAAACTCTTGTTCACATACACACAGAAACTTGTTTCCTTGAGTCTTGTAGTTTTCAACCCCCCTTGGGGTGGCAGATTGGCTTACAATGATGTCCCATCTGCCACTGGGGGGCAGAGAATGGCCAAAATATTGCCCCAATAATGGGGAGTGACCCTTGCCCAAAGCCTGCTCCCTGATGGGCAGGTAACGTAATCCATGGCATCTAGTGGTTTTCTGCTCCCGTTGGTTGCAGATGGGCCTAAAATAAAACAAATCTGTTCAGGGGGGGCAGAAAATGGACAAAATATTGCCCTATGAATGATGAGCTACTCTTGCCCAAGGGTCCACTGCCCGATGTGCCAGCAAGGTAATCCCTGGTGTCCAGTAGTTTTCTGACCTCTGTAGGGGCAGATGGGACTAAAGATATGGATGATCTGCTCCCACTGAGGAGATAACACCCAAAATATTGCCCCCATTTATGGGGAGTGACCTTTGCCCAATTGGCTGCTCCCCGATGTGCAAGCAAGTTAATACCTGGTGGCTAGTGGTTTGCCCCTTGCATGCAGATCAGCCTAAAACCATGGCTGGTCTACCCTCAGGGGGCAGAAAAAAAACAGAATATTGCCCTTATTAATGAGTAGCGACCCTTGCCTAAGGGGGCGCTTTCTGACAAGTACTTAAATGAATATCTGCTGTCTAGTGGTTTTCTGCCCCCCTTGGAGGAAGATGGCCTAATAAGTGCCCCAATAAAAGGAAGTGACCTACCCAAGTAGCAACTCCTAGTAAGTAAATTAAATCCCTGGTGCTAGTGGTAGCCTTCCTGCTGCATTGCGGAACCAACCTTGATTCTGCAGCAGGAATGAACTGCAGAGAGACACCAGGGGAAAGGAACAACTCTTTCATTTCTCCTGGTGCCTTTCTGCCTTCCTCGATCCCTCCAACAGAGTAACAACTTACCTGTTTCCTCCAGAGCTCTAGAAGCAAATGGCTTACAGCACATCCAGTTGTCTTTTAATGAAATCGGCAAGCGGTGTGCATGCTGACATCTTCAGACCAGTGGCAGCGGAAGCTTTTCTGCTGTCACTCCCAATGGAGGCATGTTGCAGGGGGACCTGTTGGTGGAGAGAGATGGCTCCAAGCTGTCCTCAGCACACATCCACCGTGCGGTCGACAACTATAAGCCATAAGGGGTTAATATTTATAATGTTTTTAGTAAATGTATTTTTTGGGAGTTCAAAGTTTTATATTTTGTTTATTGTATACATTTCTTTTTCTTTTTTACACTTCTTATTGAATGATTTATATTTCAGTGGTTTAATTATATATATATATATATTTATATATATATATATAAATATATATTTATATATATTGTCGAACAAAATGGTCTAAGAGTTGCTGGGCAGCACACTCCACTGCCAGTGCCCAGTGACAGAGAGGACCAATCTCGAAATATATAAAATACCAAGAATTTTCACTGCACTCCATTAAGTATCAATAACGTGTATTTTATTTGAGTAACAACCACCAACGCGTTTCAACTCCTCATGGAGTCTTGTTCACAAAGAGTGAGTCCCTTTTCACTTTTGCTTTTTATACTCAATATCACTTCATCATACACAATGCATTCTGGATATCATAGCTCACATATATCACACTTGAAATTTAAATTTAAATTTAAAATTCAAAATCCCATTTTAAACACATAACCTTCCTTTTTTTTGTTTTTCAATATTCTTCCAATCCTTTCTGACTTATAATTCCTCACTGTTTATGTTTGCTATTGTCTTTTCACTACTTCTACTGCACATGTAACAATATTTCTCCTTTGTCATTTGTTTCATTTGGCATGGACTCTTTTATATGTGGTACCGCATCTATATTTGAAGTCATTCTAATCTAATAATTGTTTCTTTGTATATACATTGATTTTTTAAAAGTTCATCGCATTCATTAATTTTAATGTTTCTCTTTTCTCTTATTTTATCATATCAATTCCACCACAAATGTCAATAAAACCCTTTCTCTCCAACTCAATGACTATCATTGTTTGACTTTAGTACCATATAATAAATGCCCGCCCTACATACTATCATTACTATTATTACCGTATGTCTTGTCATATTCCAAATCATAGATGTACATGTAATTCCTCATCCATGTTCAGCCCATTTCGTACGGAGCTGAATAATATATTTACTCTCCATTTGTCGTAACTTTCGAATTCTATCACCCCCTCTCTCACTCTTTTTCATCTGCGCTATTCCCACAAATCTTAGTGATCTCCAATCATTGGTATGTGATCTTGCAAAGTGTTTTGCCATTGTATAGCTCATGTCTTGATTCTTGATGGCTCTTGTGTGTTCCAAGATCCTTTTCTTGAGCGGACATATTGTGCTCCCAATATATCTTAGTCCACATTCACACTCAAGCATATACACTACATATTGGCTATCACAAGTAATTCTCTGTGAGATGTGTATGGCCTTTCCTCTATAGTCCATGTATGTTTTTGTATTCCTTGCAATCTGACACACTTTACATTTATTACATTTGTAAAAGCCAACTGCCTCAATCTTCAGCCAGTTTCTTGTTATTGGTGCCACATAGTGGTTTTTTACCAATATGTCTCTCAATGAGTGTGACTTTCTATATGATATTTGTGGTTGACAACCTATTCTCTTTGCCAAATCATGATCACTTCCCAGTATTTTCCAATGTTTTCTAAATATTGATTCTATATCCTTGCTTTCCTTACTGTAAGTGAGAATTAGACGGGGACACACTTCCTCCTTATCACTTCCTCTTTTCACACCTTTGTCTATCAGTGTATCCTGCCGAGATTTCTTCTTAGCTCTTCTCTCAATAGAATCAATATTTACTCTTAGATACCCACGGTGCATAAATCGTTGTCGCACCTTACTGAATTGTTTCTCCATTTCTTTGTCATTGGAGCAGTTTCGTCTCATTCTTAAAAATTCTCCAAAAGGAATGCTCTTTAACAATGGTTTTGGATGAAAACTACTCCCATGTAGAACACTATTAGTAGATGTTGCTTTCCTAAACACAGTTGTGTTGATTTGGTCATTTTCTATATATACTCTGATATCTAGAAAGTCAATTTGTTTATCATTGATGTCATAAGTAAAATTTAAACCACATTCATTTTCATTCAAGATTTTAAAATATACATCAAATTCCTCCATAATACCATTCCAGATCAAAAAACAAATCCTCAATCTAGCGTATCCATAAAACTACTTTGTCCAGATGTTCAGAATATTTATCCTGCAATGCTATTTCTCTCTCCCACCAACCCAAAGTTAAGTTAGCATAACTTGGAGAGAGAGAAATGCCCATGGCAGTTCCTCACACTTGCTTGTAGATATTTTTGTCAAAAACAAAGATATTATTATTTAAACATAACTTCACCATCTCCACACGCATTTCCGAATGGCTTTTCTCTTCAATTTTCCTTTGTCGTAGAAAGAACTTCAATGCATTTAACCCTACTTCATGTCTAATTGATGTGTACAAAGATACTGCATCCACTGTCACCAGATTATAACCTGCTTGCCACTGAATACCATCTATCATTCGCAAAAAATCTCCCGTATCCTTAATATAGGAGCTAAGAGAGGAAACCAGTGGAGCAATATAATGATCAACCTATTTTGATATATTTTCAAACAAAGATCCACATCCAGAAATAATAGGTCTCGCTGGAGGCTTTTTTAGCGTTTTATGGATCTTTGGAAGAAAATATATGGTAGACAGAATCGGATGGCTTGGATTTAAGTATTTAAATTCTTCTTCATTAATCAATGATTCATTCTGCCATTTTTCCAGATTTTTTATAATCAACTCCTGTATTTGATTAGTAGGATCATTTCTCACTTTTTCATAACTATCTTTATCATTTATTTGTCTCATTGCCTCAATAACATAGTCATTTCGATTGAGAATCACAATATTCCCTCCCTTGTCCGCAGGTTTGATAATGATATTATCATTATCCGCAAGTTGTTGTAAAGCTTTCTGTTCAGTCATGGTTAGATTTTCACCTCCTTTTGTGGATTTAGCATGCTCTAATTTCTCTAAGTCATTAATAACCATTTCATGGAATAGATCTACTTTATTTCCTGGAGTTAAAATGTGACAACATTTTGAAGCTGGTTTGAAATGACTGTGTTCATGAATATTTGTTGAGATTCCCATTGCTTCGAATATCTGATTGGATGTCATCTCATCATCTTCCAAATTGTTCATTAGGTCATAACAGACTTTCATATCTTCTATTTGATCAATCAGTAGACCCACATCTTTCTGTGTGTTTTGTATATCTCTAGATCGTGGTTGATGTTTGCTAAAGTATTTTGATAGCTTAATTTTTCGAATAAACTTGTACGTGTCTATTTTGGTCTCAACCATATCAAAATGATGTTCAGGGCAAAAATATAAGCCCTTATTCAATACATTCTCATCTTCCTTTGTTAGTATGTGGACAGATAGATTTATCACCAATTTCTCTTCTTCAATCCTTTCCACGTCCTCTATTATTTCCTTTGTCTGTTGCGCAGAGGATAGTTCTTTCTTTCATTTACCTCTTCTGATTTTTCTATGCTTGATTCTACACTTCTTGGCTGGCCTCTGCCCATACAGCGTTCTTGGCCCCTGCCTTTTGACGTTTGCTGATCTATACATATAATCTGCATTTCTTGCAACAATGTTGTTTTGGTTCTTATATCTCCAAACTCTTCCCCTTCACTGATTTCAATATCTGATTCACTTATCGTGTCCGACATAGCTGGCATTTTTAATTTAACATCTTTAGAATGTTGTTCCTTAATACGTTCAAACCTCTTTGCAAAAGTTAACACTGTACCATTTTTGTAATCCAATTCGTCACAATGGGATTTCCTTTGTTTTCGCATTTCTATTTCAGATTCATGTTTATTGAGTCTATCCTCCATTTTTTCCCCATATCTGCTAAGTTCTTCCTGGTTACTCATATTCTTAACTTTTTCCTCCAATATCTGTGCTTCCTTTGTCGCTTCTGCCACATCAATTTTAGCATATTTATTCAAGAACAGCATCATATTTCGTGAGCAAGTCATATTTTCTCCCCATTCTGATAGTAGCTCAGGTTTCATATATAAATGGTTGGGAAGTGTAAAAATCCTCAGCCCTCTTGGCACCCTACCAACCTCTATATATTTTTCAAGAACTATTATTTGCCAACTTTTGTTTATCTCCTTCCGATATAACTTCTCCAGTTGAAAAAATGCATCTTGTATAGAGGTAACATTATCTGTTAATTTCACAGAGTCTTCTGATACCTGAGCTCCTCGCACTGTAGAGAATAAAGTTTCAGCTTTGAGAGCACGTTTCACTACTCTCTCTTCCATTTTCCTTATTATCTCACTATACAAGAGAGGGAAAAGAAACAAGAGAAAAGAAGAGAGAAGGAAGGGGAGAAAAGAAAAAAGGAAGAGGAAGAAGGAAAAACAAAAGAGAAAGAGCACCTACACAATGGGATATTGAAAGGTTTTTTGAACTCTTCAAGTTGTTACAGTATATTTTATTTTGTCACACACATTTTCCACGTGGCCTATATTTATGTGTGTGTGCTTTTGATTTTAAGAAATGCTATAATTTTTGTGAACAACAAAGGCTTTTGCCTGGAAATACTCACCCCGTGTTCTGGCGTCCTCCGACTCCACACAGGCGGTGTTCAGTTTCCAGTTAATTGCCGTCAGCTGTCCGATTCACCAGTTTTCTTTTTTCTCTCCTTTCTCCTCCGGATCAGAAATTGCTCGCGTGTGCACTTTTAGATACGAGCCTTATCCGCGTCTTGCCAATGTTAGATGTCAGCGGTTCTCCCAGCAATTCACTGACACACCCGCTGTGCGCCTTTCAGAGTCTTGCCGAGAATGTTTTTTTAGCGTCTTTTCAACACCAATTAACAGCGGTTAGCAAAGTCGCCCACTGTACGCTTCGGAGTTCTTTTCCATATTTACTTATTTCAGAGTGCTGTCTCGATTTATCACGCGCTTACCATTCTGCCGGATTATAACTGGTCAAAACTTCTTCCGCATTTTCCTTTCACACCCGTATACATTGTTGCAATTCATGTTTACAATATCGGGTGCTGCCGCTCCTGCTGAATTGTCGAACAAAATGGACTAAGAGTTGCTGGGCGGCGCAATCCACTGACGGTGCCCAGTGACAGAGAGAACCAATCTTGAAATATATAAAATACCAAGAATTTTCACTGCACTCCACGATAAAATTAGAGAAAAGATAAACATGAAAATGAATGAATGCAATAAACTTTTCAAAAATCAATGTATATATGAAGAAACAATTATTAGATTAGAATGACTACAAATCTAGATGCGGTACCACAAATAAAAGAGTCCATGCCAAATTAAACAAATGACAAAGGAGAAATATTGTTACATGTGCAGTAGAAGTAGTGAAAGACAATAGCAAACATAAACAGTGAGGAATTATAAGTCAGAAAGGAAGAATACTGAAAAACAAAAGAAAGGAAGGTTATATGCTTAAAATGGGATTTTGAATTTTAAATTTAAATTTACATTTCAAGTGTGATATATGTCAACTATGATATCCAGAATGCATTGTGTATGATGAAGTGATATTGAGTATAAAAAGCAAAAGGGAAAAGGACTCACTCACTTTGAACAAGACTCCATGGGAATTTGAAACACGTTGGTGGTTGTTACTAAAATAAAATACACGTTATTGATACTTCGTGGAGTGCAGTGAAAATTCTTGGTATTTTATGTATATATATATATATATATATATATATATATACACATAAATATTGCATGCTGAATTCCGGTGACTTCACAGCTGTGAGTTAACGGCAAGGGAGCGGCCCTTGGTAAAAATACCACCAATATCGTTGTCCTGTGAATCCGAGAAATCTGAGGAAACTCAGAAAGACAAAAACGACTAGCCGTAATTCTGAGTGTGCCCAACAAGTGCTTTAATGCTTTTCTCTGGCAACACAAATAATACAAGAAACCTGACGTGTTTCGGAGCGAAAAGCTCCTTGATCACAGGTTATCACAGTTGTGTCATTACAACTACGTTAAATAGCCACTTGCACTGTCTAATTCTGTACTAAACATAAACGAAGGACTGAAAAAAAATACTGTTGGAAAATGGGTTATTGGTAAGGGCAGGTAGGTACCTACACTTAGCAATATGCCACCAACCTCCACTTAGGTCCAGTTAGGTCTCAGTAAGTTAAACCCAGCTCAACCCTTGTTAGCTTGGCAACGAGCGACAAGGCTTAACTCAGGAGACAGAGTGTAAAGCATTCAAATATCACAAAACAGTAATTAAATAAAACACAGTGAACAGTTTAAAAATCCATAAACAATTTATAAAAATAGATTCTATTTTTATCTTTAAAATGACACAAAAAAGAATAGAATCGGATAAGGGGAACCGGAGATATGAATTTTTTAAGAATTATTGTTTTCTAGCGCCTAGAAACAAAAAGCGCCAATCTGGTCATCTGGTCGCACCTCGACCGGGGCAAAGTCAAAGTTTAAGGACGACCGCGATGGAGCCCGGCTCGGCTATAGCCTGCAGGAGGCCTCGGTCAAAAGTTTACCTTTACACTTAGTCGTTTTTCTGAAGATTTTCTTCAGCGGGACGAACCTGCCAGTCCAATCCGACCTCCTGGAACTCTTCTCCGTATACGAGTCGCGGGAGCCCTTGGTGGAGATTTTTACCTTCGGACTTAGTCGTTTTTTCGAGGTGAAAATCCTTCGACCAGGGTGAACCTGGATCTTGATCCGACGTCTTTGGAGCCCTCCTCGGATACGCTGACTGGGAGGTACCAGTCAACTTTCTACATTCTTACTTAGGCCCTGATTCTAACCCCGGCGGTCTTCGACCTCCGGGGCGAGGGTCGGCGGGAGCACTGCCGACAGGCCGGCGGTGCCCCGCAGGGCATTCTGACCGCGGCGCTTTGGCCGCGGTCAGAAAGGGTAAACCGGCGGGCTCCCGCCGGTTTACCGCTGCCCTCAGAATCCCCCATGGCGGCGCAGCTTGCTGCGCCGCCATGGGGGATTCTGACCCCCCCTACCGCCATCCTGTTCATGGCGGGAAAGCCGCCATGAACAGGATGGCGGTAGGGGGGGGTCGCGGGGCCCCTGGGGGCCCCTGCCGTGCCCATGCCAATGGCATGGGCACGGCAGGGGCCCCCGTAAGAGGGCCCCGCAAGGTATTTCAGTGTCTGCCTTGCAGACACTGAAATACGCGACGGGTGCTACTGCACCCGTCGCACCTTCCCACTCCGCCGGCTCGATTACGAGCCGGCATCCTCGTGGGAAGGGAGTTTTTCCCTGGGCTGGCGGGCGGTCTTTTGGAGACCGCCCGCCAGCCCAGGGAAAAACTCATAATACCCTCCGCGGTCTTCTGACCGCGGAGCGGTATTATGGGGGCGGAATTCTGGCGGGCGGCCTCCGCCGCCCGCCAGAGTTAGAATCAGGCCCTTAGTCTCTTTTTTGGAGATTTTCTTCACCAGGACGAACCTGCAAATCAGGCCGGGTCACGGTTGAGGCAAGCCGGGTAGAGTTGCCGCGGCAGGTCAGTCCCTCGATGGAGCTTTTTTCCAAAAGTTCTCCAAACTTCTCCAAACTGCTGGATCTTCTCCCAAATGTTCCTTTAAGGTTCTTTTGGGGTCCACGGCTCACCCCAAGGTTCCAGAAGCTCTGAGATGATCCTTGGGGGTGTGGACTACAACTCCCAGAATGCACCTGGTGCAAACTCCTTTTTGGCCACTGGACAGTGGTCAGCTGGTTGATTTCTTCAGGAGTTGGTGCAGGGGACTCTGGTTAGCAATTTTTCACCTGTAGCAAACAGGGAGTCCCTCCTTGAACCAGTTGAAGCCAGGCAAAGTCCTTCTTATGATGAAGCCCAAGTGTGCAGTTGGTGCAGTCCTTCAGAGTGCAGGTTCCAGGAGCAGGCCAGGGGTCCCGCTGGGCAGTCCTTCTTCTCCTTTGGTTCTTCCTTGTTGGAATCTGATGGGTATCTGAGGTGTGGGTGCAGGTCTGCCAGTTTTATCCTTGCTCCTGGGTGAAAACAGCAGGGTCCTGGTTCTCCAATCAGGTGCAGGGTCCTTCCCCCTCTGATGACCACTTCCTGGGAAGTGTGGCAAAAATCAGTCCCAGGAGGCAACATTCCTCAGAAATCTATCATGGCTGAAAGTGATTTTTGGAGTTTACATCTGGCTGAGCCCACCCACTGGTGTGGCTAAAAATCATAAACACACCCTTCTCCTGCCCTCTCCTAATCTAATCAAGGGGGCACCTAGTTGTCTGGGGTTGCAGGATGTGGGGGTGTTGCTGGGTTGCTCCAAATGTCCTTCTCTGCCTTTGAAGACCAGTTTGGCAGCCCTCCCCCTTCCTGCCTCACCATCTGCCGAGGGGAGATCCCCTCCCACAGGCACATCTCTTCGTGTGAAGCCAGGCCACTTCATACCTCATCAAGGCAGCCTGGCCAGGTTGCCAGAGGCTGGCCAATCAGAGCACAGCAGCAAAAACAATGCAGGGCTGAAATTGGCAACTTTTCAGGTAAAGTTTAAAACTCTTTACCTGAACAAGTTATATTAAATCCAACAACTGGAAGTTGTGGGATTTATTATAACAATTAATGTGATACCAAACTCTTTCTATCTGTCACTTAAGGGGACTTTTAAAATTAAAATAAAGTCTCCCCATTCTAGCCTATGAAGGCCATTCACTACAATGAGGGAAAAACTAATTTGGCAGTTTTTACCTCACCAGGGCTTATAAAACTATTTTTATAAGGTCCCTGCTTATAGTTACATGGCACCCAGCCCTAGGGGCACATAGGGCACACCTTAGTGGTGGCTTATATGTAAAAATAAGGTAGTTTAAGACTTTGGAACTACTTTTAATTCCAAAGTCGAATTTGCATATAACTTTAATTTAAAAGCAGCCAGCAAGGCAGGCCTGCCTTTAAAGTGACACTGGGCACCTCAGCAGTGCACCTATGGGTGCATTACCTATGCTGGGGTCCCTAAACCCACATGCCCTACCATATACTAGGGACTTATTGGTAGGTTGACTTAGCCAATTATAATTAGCCTAATTTGCATATCCACTTTACACAGAGCACTGGCCCGGGGACTGGTAAGCAGTACCCAGTTCACAGCCAAGAGTCAGTAGCCACCAGTACCTGTCCAAAAAGTGTGGCGGTGACCAGGGTAAAAAAAGGAGGACTTTCGTACAAATACAACATCCTTGAAAAGTGTCGGCCATCTTGAAACATTATACAAATGTTCTATTTTATACCCAGAGGATCTACTATGTCGGCATCTTCAAAGTATTACACTAATCTAATTAAACTTATAATAGTGCAAAATGAGAGTTTTTGAACACGACAAAAACAACAAATCAATTCTACTATCTTAAGCAAATAAACTTAAACAGAACTGTCCAGTTTACATATTCATTACTATACCATCAAAAATATTGTCATCAAATATCACTTACATTTTTTACCTCAATTTTCATCTTGCTTTAAATCAAATCATAACTGAGTAGCAGGAGGACTGGACACTGATGAGTCAAGATTTACTACTTATCACCCCCATACCTGCATGCCATCTCACACCCTCACTCCCATCACTCCACTACTTCCCACATACTGCATCTACACATATGACTAACCCCAATGCCAAATCCTGCATGCTATACCAATGCGTCGACAGCCTTCCCAGCGTGCATGGACACCCATCACCAAAGCATGCACAGCATAGGGAAACAAACAATCACACAATACATCACCATAGACACAATAGACAAGCAAAAGGTGGCAGGGCAACACCAACGATAGAGGGGAAGATATATACATGTGTATATGTACAATATGTCACAGACTTGAAGCATAATACATCACTTACATCCCCACAGGTGCCCCAGCCAATGTCAGCGGAGAGGAGGTACCACGACTATTCAGTCCCCCAACAGTAGGTGACCCCAGTGATGACAGTAACTCTGGACTCCTAGATCTGGATCAACAACCTGACCCATCAGGGACCAGTGGACAGCCAGTCACCCAAGCCCACTCACAGTCCACCACAGAGCCTCCCCCGTCAGTATCCAACACCACAGCACGCCCCCAGCGTACCCACACCTCTGTCCCCAGGACACGTCAATCAGCAGTGTGCCCACCTGTACAGGGACCCCAGTCCACACCTCATACACAAGACAATCAGGGACCTGGGGTCTGTGGCAATTAGCACCCCATTCAGGGGGACAGAGGCACAGGCCAACAGGGGCACTGGCAGAACTGCTGTGTGCCAGGGGGACAAGAGAACCTGGGAATAGACTCTCCAGGAGGCACTCTCCGAGATCCTGGAAGCCTACCAACATTCTCAAGACACGATGGGCCAGATCCTTGCAAACGTGCAGGAGTACAGGCGGCTGGAGGAGGGACAGTATCAGGGGATCAGGGAGGACATGCAGCCCATTAATACCACCCTGATCTCCATAGCAGGGGTGCAAACATGGCCAACAACATGAAGGAGGCAACAGCACAGCAGCTGGCCCCTACCGCTAGCCAGTACATTGACTAGCCCTCCACTTTCGCTGTAGCTAGTGGGCAGGAGGCCCTGCCACAGGACCCACAGGCTACCAGCACCCCTCCCCCTGCAGAAAGTGAACCACCCCGCAAGCGAGCCCTGCAAAACAGACAGAAGCCAGAGACACTTGCAAAGACCACCGCCAGGAAATGAGAGTCTCCTGATTGTCCCCCTTGTGTCCCACACAGTCACCTTGTCCACTTTGAACTGCCTTTGCTCCCCTTCTTATGGCCACTTGGACACTGGACCTGTGCTACAAACAGACTGGAACAATACTCTGGACTTCCCTCCATCATCACCCCATTCCATTGCACTTTTCCCTCAATTTCATAGCACTACAATAAACACCCTTGAACACAACTTGACTACTAGTGTTCTATGTTTTGAAAATGTGCATTTATGGAAACAGTCATATCTAGTGCAAATGATTTGGACACAACGAGATCATAGAAAAAGGGACCTGTAGCTTTCTGTAGTCAGTACATCAGTACACAGTTGTTATATCATCAACATCTGAAAAATGACAAGCCATACTTGACAGTAAGTTGAGATGCAAAGGAAGTTAATTCCATCATGCTACAGCCACACAGAATGCAACAATAGTCATAAGAATGGTCAGTTGCTCTGTCTCACCTGTGTGTCATTGGAAGTATTGACAGATAACTGATGTTCTGTTGTCCTCATCCTCATCCTCAGCCTCTTCATGCTCACTGTCTTCAGGGTCCACTGCTGCCACAGGAGCATCTCCAGTCTCTTCCTCCTGCGGAAAGGTTACATGCCATCTGAGGGCCAGGTTGTGCAACATGCTGCATGTCACTACTATCTGGGTGACCTTCTCGGGTGAGTAGCACAGGGATCCACCTGTCAGATGGAGGCACCTGAATCTGGCCTTCAGGAGCCCAGTGGTCCTCTCGATGATCTGTCTGGTTCACCCATGTGCCTCATTATAACGTTCCTCTGCCCCTGTCCTGGCATTCCTTACAGGGGTAAGCAGCCACAATAGGTTTGGGTAGCCAGAGTCACCTGCAAGTATTGAGGGACCACATTTAGCCTCACACAATGATTTGGGGAAGACAGCTGAAGGCATGCACTAACATACAGTTGGGACCAAGAATCACCTATTAGCCACACTCTATGCCTCTGTAGTTGGGCTATCACATTTGGGATGCTGCTATTCCTCAGAACAAAGGCATCATGCACCGACCCAGGATACTTAGCATTGACTTGGGAGGTGTACTGGTCAGCCAGGGACATTATTTGCACACCTGTTTGTTCTGGCGGGGGGGCCAAACGCAAAATGTGTCTTGTCAATCGCCCCAATAATATTGGGGATACGTCCCATTGCATAGAATCCGGCCTTCACCGTGGCCAAATCTTCCACCTGGGGGAAAGAAATGTAGCTGGACATGTGTTTTACCAGGACAGGAAAGACAAGACTCTTGCCAGCACGATTGAGAACATCACCTGTGACATTCCTGCTGCCAAGCCCACTGTCACTTGGAAAGAACCAGTTGCTAAGATATGGAGCACTGATAGCACTTGCACAAGAGGGGGGATCCCAGTAAGATGACGGATAGCAGATATCAGGTCAGGCTCCAATTGGGCACACAGCTCTGTGATTGTGGCCCTGTACAGCCTATTGGTGAGGATAATGTGCCTATCCTCCAGTGTAGCTAAGTCCACAAGGGGTCTGTACACAGGGGTGCCTCCTATTCATCTGCAGCGGTAGGTATCTAAGGGCCACAAGAGTGAGTAGGCTGTCACAAGTTGAACAAATGGAACCACAACTTCAATGTACATGGTGCATTTATGTTATGGGACAGTGGGAATGGCGAGGTATGTGCTAATCTAGTCTATGACTGTAGGAGGCTGGCCTGCCTTATAGTGGGTACCTGATGGTACTTACACCTTGTGCCAGGTCCAGTTATCCCTTATTAGTAGATAAGTAGTGTTCTAGCAGCTTAGGCTGATAGAGGTAGCTACAGCAGAGCAGGTTAGGCTGAACTAGGAGACATGCAAAGCTCCTACTATACCACTTATATCATGTAGCACTATATCATAAGAAACACAATACTCAAAGTTACTAAAAATAAAGGTACTTTCTTTTAGTAACAATGTGCCAAAAATATGTCAGAGGATATACTCCCTTAGGAGTTAAGTAAAATACACAAAATATACACACAAACCAAAATCAGGTAAGCAAACAGTTAGAAAAGTAGTGCAAATACTGTAGAATACAACAGGATGCAATAGGCCTAGGGGCAACACAAACTATATACTCCAAAAGTAGAATGCGAACCACGAATGGACCCCAGGCCTAATGTAGTGTGTAGAGGGTCGCTGGGAGTGTAAGAAAACACTAAGGGTGTCCAAGATACCCCACCCCAAGACCCTGAAAAGTAGGAGTAATGTTACCCTACCACCCCAGAAACACAGTAAAGTTGTGATAGGGGATTCTGCAAGGGCAACAACTGACTGCAAAGCACTGAAGACGGATTCCTGGACCTGAGGACCTGCAATGAAAGGGGACCAAGTCCAAGAGTCACGCAAGTGTCCAAGGGGGGCAGGAGCCCACTAAACCCCGGAGGAAGGTGCAAAAGGGCTGCCTCTGGGTGAAAGAGGCTGAAGATTCTGCAACAACGGAAGATGCCAGGAACTTCTCTTTTGCACTGAAGATGTCCCACGGCGTGCTGGGGATGCAGAATTGTTTCCATGCAGAAAGACTGCAAACAAGCCTTGCTAACTGCAAGAGTCGCGATTAAAGAAAATGGGTACTGCCCTGGCCCAGGAAGGACCAGGAGGTCGCCCCTTGGAGGAGGAGATGGAGGGGGCTCTCAGCAGCTCAGAGAGCCCATGCAGAAGCAGGCAGCACCCGCAGAAGCACTTGAACAGGCATTCAAGAAATCTGAGCATGGCGGTTGTCTCAACACTTCAAAGGAGGGTCCCACGAAGCCGGTGGTCAACTCAGCGAGTTGAGCAATGCAGGACAGAGTGCTGAGGACCTGGGCTATGTTGTGCACAAAGGATTCCTTGCAAAAGTGCAAAGAAGCCCTAGCAGCAGCAGTTCACGCAGTACACAGGATTACTGTCTGGCGTGGGGAGGCAAGGACTTACCTCCACCAAATTTGGACAGATGGACCATTGGACTGTCAGGGTCACTGGGATCCAGCTCCTGTGTTCCAGGGACCATGCTCGTCAAGATGAGAGGTGACCGAGAGGACCGGTGATGCAGATGTTTGGTGCCTGCGTTAGCAGGGGAAGATTCTATCGACCCATGGGAGATTTCTTCTTGGCTTCCAGTGCAGGGTGAAAGCAGACAGCCGTCAGAGCATGCGCTGCCAGGAAATAGTTGAGAAAGCCAGCAGGATTAGGTGCTACAATGTTGTTGGTAGTCGTCTTGCTACTTTGTTGGGGTTTTGCTGGAGGAGTCAGTGGTCGATCCTTGGCAGAAGTCGAAGAGTGAGATGCAGAGGAACTCTGATGAGCTCTTGCATTCATTTTCTGATGAGAAACCCACAGGAGAGACCCTAAATAGCCCTCAGAGGAGGATTGGCCACCTAACCAGGTAAGCACCTGTCAGGAGGGGTCTCTGACATCACCTGCTGCCACTGGCCACTCAGAGGCCACCATTGTGCCCTCACAACTCTGCATTGAAGATGACAGAGGTTTGGAACACACTGTAGGATCTCTGGGCACAACCCCTGGAGTGGTGTTGCACAGGGGAGTGGTCACTCCCCTTTCCTTTGTCCAGTTTCGCGCCAGAGCAGGGGCTTGGGGATCCCTGAACCGGTGTAGACTGGCTTATGCAAGGAGGGCACCATCTGTGCCCTTCAAAGCATTTCCAGAGGCTGGGAGGCTAGTCCTCCCTAGCCCTTATACCTATTTCCAAAGGGGGAGGGTGTAACACCCTCTCTCAGAGGAAATCCTTTGTTCTGCCTTCCTGGGACTGGGCTGCCCAGACCCCAGGAGGGCAGCAACCTGTCTGAGGATTGGCAGCAGCCGTAGCTGCAGTGAAAACCCCAGAGAACTAGTTTGGCAGTACCTGGGGTCCATGCTGGAGCCCCGGGGATGCATGGGATTGGCACCCCAATACCAGATTTGGCATGGGGGGACAATTCCATGATATTAGACATGTTACATGGCTATATTCTGAGTTACCATTGTGAAGCTACATATAGGTATTGACCTGTATGTAGTGCACGCATGTAATGTTGTCCTCGCACTCACAAAGTCTGGGGAAATTGCCCTGAACTATGTGGGGGCACCTTGGCTAGTGCCAGGGTGCCCTGACACTTAGTAACTTTGCATCTAACCTTCACCAAGTGAGGGTTAGACACATAGATGACTTATAAGGTGCTGAAGTGTAGTGTAAAATGGCTGTGAGATAACATGGACGTTATTTCACTCAGGCTGCAGTGGCAGTCCTGTGTATGAATTGGCTGAGCTCCCTATAGGTGGCAAAAGAAATGCTGCAGCCCATACGGATCTCCTGGAACCCCAATACCCTGGGTACCTAGGTACCATATACTAGGTAATCATAAGGGTGTTCCAGTGTGGCAATCAGAATTGGTAAAAATGGTCACTAGCCTGCAGTGGCCATTTTAAAAGCAGAGAGAGCATAAGCACTGGGATTCTGTTTAGCAGAGTCTCAGTGACACAGTTAGGCAACACACAGGGAACACATTTAGGCCACAAACTATGAGCACTGGGGTCCTGGCTAGCAGGATCCCAGTGAGACAGTAAAAACACCCTGACATATACTCACAAACAGGCCAAAAGTGGGGGTAACAAGGCTAGAAAGAGGCTACCTTCCTACAGTGATGCAGTTAATGTCGATGTGACTGTTGCCCCCCCCTGAAATGGCACCTGCCTGTCCTGTATGTAGGGACAGGTGGAAGTGAGGTAATTCCGCCGACTTTGGGTGTCGTGGTGGAAGGCGGTCTTGCACGGCCATGCAATTGCTTATTGGATAATATGGGGCTCTATGGAGTACAGTGGCCAATGGGTATCTGCCCTGGTGGTGACAGTGTACACCGCTGCGGACGTGACTGCCATTTTCTATCTGATTCCTCACTTGTTTCCTGACCTTCAACAGGAGAACACCTACACTGCATGTGCTGCTGTGACCTCTGTCTGGAACTTACAATGGTACATTTGACCGGGGAAAGGGCCCCTGCCTTCACTTCGGAAGAGTTGGAGCGACTGGTGGATGGGGTCCTACCCCAGTACGGACTGTTGTATGGCCCTCCAGACCAACAGGTGAGTACACCATGGGGGCGATGCTTGTGGGAAGGATGCAAGTAGATGTGTGTGCAAGCATCTTGTCATCGGAGGGGGAGGTGGAATGTCTTGTGATGGCGTACATGGCGTGCGCCGGCAGATGTGGGTGCCAATGATGATGGAATCGGGATTGGAGGGCTATATGTGTGACAGGCTGGAATGTTTGTTTAATGGTGTTCTCCTGTCTGTATTGCCTCTGCAGGTCAGCGCCCATCAAAAGAAGGGATTATGGCGTGCTGTCACGAAGGATGTGGGGACCCTGGGGGTCCATGACATGCGGAGCACCCACTGTTGGAAACGGTGGAAGGACCTGAGACACTGGGTATGGAAGACCGGGGATGCCCAGCTAGGGATGGCCTCCCAACGAGGAAGGGTTGCCTGTCGGAACCTGTCCCCCCTGATGGCCTGCATACTAGTGGTGGCCTAACCAGAGCTGGATGGGCACTTGAGGGAATCACAGCAGCCACAAGGGGGTGAGTACAGTGGGCATTATTCTAAAATTTGGCTGCTGGGGTGGGATCTGGGTGGTGGATGTGAGTTAGTGGGTGCCTGTTAGAAATGGGGTCTTTGGTTGGCAGTCAGGTTACCCCCTGTCCAATATAGGACCCTCACTCTAGTCAGGGTAAGTCACACACAATCCAAACTATCCTGTGCACACCCTCTGGTAGCTTGGCACTGAGCAGTCAGGCTTAACTTAGAAGGCAATGTGTAAAGTATTTGTGCAATAAATCATACAATAACACCATATAGCTCCTCAAAACTACACAGTGTTTAGAAACATATATAATATTTATCTGGGTAAATGCAGGTCAAGATAATCAAAGATGCAATAAGTAGATGTTGAGATATCACTGTAAAAGTGATATAAAGTGTCTTAAGTCTTTTAAAAACAAGTAAATGTCTCTTAAAACAATAAAGGTCTCTTGCAAGCACAAAGTACCTGGTTTGCGTTCAAAATCTCCGCAAGGGACCACAGAGGAGGCAATGCGTGGATAATGGGGAGGTGTGCGTCGGTTTCGCCCCTTCGCACACCAACTTGCGTTGTTATTTTGCATGCACAGGAAGGCTTTGCATCGATTTCTGGCACACAGACTTGGTTCCTCTTCAGGTTGTGGGGTTTTCTGGTGCCCCGGCGTCTCTGCGTGGAATCCTGGGCTTGCGGAGCGAAGTCACAAGCACTGTGTCGATCCAGTGGGCGTTGGGTGCAAATTTCTCCCACACGGCAGGTGCTGCGCTATTCCTCTCTGGAAGTCAGGCTGCATTGTCCCGGGTCGGCTGTGTGTCAATCCAGTGGGCCGTGTGTCAAAGTTCGGGTCGCAACGCAGGCACTGCATCGTTCTTCTCCTTGCGAAGTCGCATTACGTCGTTCCAGTTTGGCGTGCTGTGAATTTCTTTCTGCGGGGCAGGCTGTGCATCTAATTTTTGCCGCACAAGGAGTCCAGTTGCAGGACTGAAGTCTTTTTGGTCCTGAGACTTCAGGGAACAGGAGGCAAGCTCTATCCAAGCCCTTGGAGAGCACTTCTTAGCAAAGCCAGAGAGCAGCAAGGAAGCAGGGCAACAGCAAGGCAGCAGTCCTTGTCACAAAAGCAGTCCTAGGGAGTCCTTTGGGCAGCCAGGCAGTTCCTCTTGGCAGGTCTGGTTCAGGGATTCTTCACCAGCAGGTTTCTTGTCCAAAAGTGGCTGTGAGGTAAAGTATCTACCCCAAGAAGTGTCTACATTCTGTGGTTGTGGGTCCTCTTCTTATACCCATTTTGGCCTTTGGAGTAGTCCTACTTCAAGGGAGTCTCACTTGATTGTGAAATCCTGCCTTGCCCAGGCAAGGCCTCAGACACACACCTGGGGTTGGAGTCTGCATTGTGTGAGGGCAGACACAACCCTTTCAGGTGCGAGTGACCACTACTCCCCTCCCTCCTAGCACAGATGGCTCACTGGAATGTGCAGGCTGCACCCCAGCCCCCTGTATGTCACTATTTGGAGAGAGCTGCAAACAGCCCAACTGTCAAACTAACCCAGACTCAGAATCCACAAACCGGCAGAGTCACAAAAAATGGTTCAAGCAAGAAAATGCCCACTTTCTAAAACACACAATCTCAAAATGAACTTTACTAAAAGATGTATTTTTAATTGTGAGTTCAGAGGTCCCAAACTCCACATGTCTATCTGCTCCCAAAGGGAAATTACACTTTAATCATGTTTAAAGGCAGCCCCCAGGTTAACCTATGAGAGAGATAGGCCTTGCAACAGTGAAAACCGAATTTGGCAGTATTTCACTGTCAAGACATATAAAACACATTAGTATATGTCCTACGTTAACCATACACAGCACTCTGTCCATGGGACTACCTAGGGCCTACCCTAGGGGTGTCTTATATGTAGGAAAAGGGAAGGGTTAAGCCTGGCAAGTGGGGACACTTGCCAAGTCGAATTTACAGTTTAAAACTGCACACACAGACACTGCAGTGGCAGGTCTGAGACATGATTACAGGGATACTACTGTAATGTGGGTGGCTCAACCAGTACTACAGGCCCTCTAGTAGCATTTGATTTACTGGCCCTGGGCACCTCTAGTGCACTTTACTAGGGACTTACTAGTAAACCAAATATGCCAATCATGGATAAACCAATTAACAGTACAGTTTACACAGAGAGCATGTGCACTTTAGCACTGGTTAGCAGTGGTAAAGTGCTCAGAGTTCAAAAGCCAACAAAACAGGTCAGGAAAAATAGGAGGAAGGAGGCAAAAAGTTTGGGAATGACCCTGCAAAAATGGCCAGGTCCAACAGTGCCCTAAGGCCAGGCCAGACATTGCAGCATGGGTCAACTCTAGGGTAATGGGCGTATGGCAAATGCAGGTAGCCTAGCTTGTTAGCCTTCCATTTCAGACAGGGCTTTGTGGGTACCAGGAGAGGTGCAGTTGGTGGTGTGTGGCCCTCATCTTGCCTTAGCATCTAGCCAAATCACTGGCAGTGCAATGCACGGTGCTTAAGCCTGATCTCTGTTTGTGACGGTGCTGTGTATGACAACTGTGGTGTAGTTGCAGTAATTGACCCAGTGTTTCCTTTTTCTCTCTCCCCCCCTTTTTTGTTCTTTCATCCTGTCCACATGTGCATTAGCATCATCTGTCGGAGGTGCAAGGGCACCGGCGACAGAGGGAGCTGCATCCCACAGAACCCGGGAGACAGAGTCCACCAATGCTGAGGAAGCCAGTGGGACGGAGGGCGAGGGGAGCACCACGGTGGACACAGGAGGTAGGACAGGAGGAGACTCAGATACCTCCTCTGATGGGAGCTCCCTGGTCGTGGCGGATACCTCTGTGACCACCCCAGCTGCAGGTACAGCCGCCACCCCGTACCAGCACCGCCCTCCCAGTAGCCCCTCAACGAGTTGCCTGTGTCCGCTCACCTAGGAGGGTGGGCATCTCCTTCACCCAAGGCAACTCAGGCCCTTCCCCAGTGAGCCCTCCTGCCCTGAGTGAGGAGGCTATTGAACTCCTGAGATCCATATCCGTAGGGCAGTCAACCATTGTGAATGCCATCCTGGGCTGGCTTCACGGTTGCTAAAATGCTATGCATTCCTGAAGGGTATTCTCAGTGGATTGGCAGCCCAACAGAGATCGATTCAGGCTCTGGTCTCCTCTCTGATGGCAGCCGTTGACCCAGTTTCTACCGTCCCTACTCCAACTACCGCTTCCCAGTCCCAGTCTCCTCAACCCCAACCCATCCCATGCAAAAATACTGACGAGTATGCACACAAGACAACACCCAAGAGTGGCACAGGCAAACACTGGCACAAAACTTCACCCCACTTGCACTCACGCAAACACCGGACAGTTGCAAACACAACCACATCCACTGCCTCCACTGTCTCCCCCTCCTCCTCCTCTGCCTCCCTCCCAGTCACATCCACACTCACACCTGCATACACTGCACCAACATCCACCATCAGCATCACCACACCAAGCAGTACACAGACCTCACTAGCAGACACCTCCACAACATCCATGCTCGCGTCCCCTGTGTCCTCTCTCACCCTTTCTGTCCCCCCTTCCTAATGGGCACAAACACAAGCACTCACACACCCAACAGCCATCCACCTCACATCAGCATACTGCCCATGCACCTGCACCCAAATCCAGCAGACATTTACCTACTACAGCCACTCCCTAAACCTCCACTCCCATCTCTCCTCCCACCCCACCATCCCTAAGAAGCTTTTCCGTTTCCAACTGGACCTCTTCCCTTCCCTCCCCTTCCCTTCTCCCCGTCCTGCCTGTAAGAGCAGGGTCCCAACAATCCAGCCCAACACCTCAGCCAAACAGTCCATGCAGACAGTGGTGGCACCACCTAGTCATAGTGGAAAGTCAGTGAAGGATCCCACTCCACCAGCCGAGAAGGGGAAGAATCCCACACCTCCAGCCAAGAAGGGGAAGGATCTCACACCTCCTGCCATGAAGGGAAAGGATCCTGCACCTCCTTCTTTGAAAGGGAAGAAGCCCTCAACTCCTGCCTGGAAGGCTAAGGAACACGTACAACCTGCCATGAAGGGGAAGAAGCCATCAACCCCTGCCAGGAATGGAAAACACTCAACAATGCCCCATGTCACAGAGAGGAAGAAGCCCTCTACTCTAGCAGAGGCTGTCAGGGTGACAACTCCACCACTACCAGTGGTCACAGGGCCCCCACTGCCAGCTGAGAAAGTGTAGCCATCACCAACTGCAGAGGCTTCCCAGGAGGCACATCCATCTGGCACCAACGTGCAGCCATCACCACCTGCAGAGGCTACCCTGGAGGCACCTCATCTGCCACCAACGTGCAGCCATCACCACCAGTGGAAGCCATGTAGGCCACCCTCCAGGGGCTGCTGAATGAGGGCCCCCCCCCCGAAACGGTGGGCAAGTCACCCACCCGAGAGACTGTGGCCTTGCACTCCCCAGGACTGAGAAATGGTCATGGAACCCCCTACAGAACCAGTGGTCATCCACCTGAGATTGTGACCTTTCACTCCCCAGGACAGAGAAATGGGCATGGAGCCCCCTCCAGAACCAGTGGGCTTCTTCCCGACTTCGGCTGAGGTGTCCCCCACCCCCATACCCCTGAGGTACCTGCCCAGTTGCAAATTGATGCCCCTGCAGAGTTCTATCTGGATGAAGTCAGGATTCAAGTCGGGCCTTGGACTGTGCCCTGTGGCCATGTGGGCCCTTTGAACATTGGACTGGGCAGTGTCCCTTTGTGTACATTTGTACACACCTGTTTCACGGATAATTCAATTATTTATTAGCTGTTGTTATCAATACATTCACCTTGTTGCATTCCTGTTGTCCTTGCATTATTCTGCTGTGTATAGGGTGCAAATAGTTTTTCCTGTGCAGCTGGTTGTGTGTATGGTGTGTGTGTGTCGGGTGTGTGCCGTGCATGTGTGTGTCACTCTCGTATCCCTCCCTCCCTCCCTTGTGTGTTAGGCGGCTGTACTCACTGTCGTCATCTTCGTTGGCGTTGGCGTTCCAGGTGGAGTATAACGTAGAAGATCATTGGTAAGACTTGCAGTTCGGGTTCCATGGTGGCATTGTTCTTCCCTGTGTCTTCGATCGTGAGTCTTTTCTATTCTGTGATGCATTTCTGCCAGGCTTTTCATTGAGTAGGTACCACCCCACAAAACTTGGCGGATTGTAGTGTCTTAATATGGTGGGCAGTACTTTGTCTTCCGTCTGGCTGTTAATGTCTACTGCCATGGTGAGTGTTGTTTCCACCCTGGCGGTTGGTGTCGTGCATTGGCTGTCTATGGGAGTTATCACTGCCATGGTCATAATTTGATGGCAGTTACCGCCAGCCTGTTGGCGGTATTACAGCCACTTTATCACTCACTGCCAGGGTCATAATGAGGTCCTAATTGCTTTTAGAGAATCAAGAATGAGATGTATGTAACAGTGGATTCCATTAATAGAAATTTCAACAAATTCACAATTGCATTGAGGAAATCACAATTTAGGAAATCGTAAAATTGCAATTTCCTAATTGAAAATCACAAATTAGGAAAAGTCATTTCTGGATGCAGAATCATGATGTCAGACCAGGAAGTTAAGAAATACAGTGTGTGGCCAAAACTCAGAAGCCTAGAAAGGTGCTGGAAGGCAGGAGTGAATTTCTCTTGCCACTGGTAGCAGAATGCCTGTGCCTGAACTACAGCATTTCCAAGGAAGATGTAGGCAAATATTCTGGGAGCAGGAATTAAAAGGTTACATTTTCACAAAAGGAGTTGGAGCAACTAGCAGAAGAATGTGTGTTCCTAAGAGCCAGAAGACCAAGATATGGGACATCCTCAAAAACACCAAAGCAAAAAAAAACTCTATCACAATGCTTGGTGCACCTTGGCACCGTAATGTACTGTGGCAAAGCATCATGGGTCTTTTAGTACACCATGGGTGTTTTAGCACACCAAAGTAGTATGCTGATGACTACATTACACATATCTGTCCATCATAAACATGTCACAAACACATGAAGCACTGTTACAACAATTTTGTAAACAAGTATTATCCTTTTATTTACACAAACTATATTCATGCATTTACACAGACCTCCACCAGGATATGTCAGGAACAACTGAGGTGGAAATAGAAACAGCAGCAATAAAGGACAATGCAATTGCATTTTCTGTGCCCATTACTCAAATCCCATTACACCACTACCAGACTTTGTAAAGGGTTATGATGGACAGTCCTATACCCGGACAGAACTGCATTTGTGGGCACAACATACAGACAACATAGTGGCCAACCAGCAACAGTCCACAATGACAATGTGCCAGCCAACATGGCAGACAGTTCTCCTGTGTTTGGAGGCCTGGAGAAATCCATCATCTCTGTACAGCGTCTTCAAACCAAACAAATCAGGACTGTTCTTAAGTATCTGCAAAGCATGTTCAGGTCAATGCAGCGATTGCAGAAAGGACAAGACCAGTGAATTGCTGCCATAAAGAAGGAGCAACATCTGTACATGGCATGCTTTGATGCCTTCATTCATTTAATTAATCATCTGGCAGTGGCCACAACCGCTCTTGCAAGGAGAACTGTCAACATACAAAGTGGCATGGGGCACGGCTGTCAGGATGTTGCACCTGAGCTAGTACAGGTGACTACAGCCGTTGAAAACAGAGAGACACACTGCCTGTTTGTCCCTGACATTCTGTCACCACCTGACAGTGAATACAGCTCTAGCATCAGTGCCACATCTATTCTCAGAGGGATGCTATACCAGGCGTACAGGCCAAAACACTTCTGGATCTGACATGTACCCTCTTTCACAGACCAGTGTTGCACAGAAGGCAACCAACCCCAGTGGCCAGAAAACATAATTCCACTGAACACTCAGAGTCATGAGTCTACTTTGTTTTGTTTGTCATTGCACACTTTTTTGCTTTGTTGAAGTAATTTGCATCTGCAATTGATGCAGTTGATTTAGGAGAGATACATTGTAGTCACAACCTGAATAAAATGCTAAACTTTTAGTTATGCAACATGCATTACTATATGTGTGATGTTTATTTCTTATACGTTGCAATCATTCTTACCTTATAAAGAGATGTTTGTGGTCTTTGCGTCATGCACACCCTTCTGTTTCATGTGTCCCATTTTGTTGCATCTGAAGTAGTAGTAATTCCACATATGAGTAAAATTCAGGATTTATGGTGATGTTGTTCAGACCCTTTCTCATGGCGATATTGTGTAGAAGGGCACATGTGGAGATGATTTTACAAAATGTCTCAGGTCTGTACAATAGTATACCACCAGTTTTGTGTAGCTAGCCAAACCTGGACTTCAGTTTGCCAAAAGTCAATTCAATTATGGACTGTGTTGTTTTATGTTCCCTGTTGTACTGCCTTTCATTTGTGGTACTTAGAGTCAAGTATGGTGTCAGTATCCAAGGGCACGAGGTATATGCACTGTCTCCTTTAAGAGCATGGGAGAGATAAACCATTAGGTCATATTACACAAACAGTTTTGGACACTGTGTGCATTGAACCTGTAAATCTCTTATCAAGTAAAAAGCCATTACCAAATTAACCCTGAGACAGTTAGTTATGTATTCCACTGTGGCGGAACATGAAGGAGTCATGGGTACTGCCTGGGAGTCTGGCAACAAGGTCTGTTAAGATACATGAGGCTCACATATACCTGTACGTTGAGTGAGTGGGCCCTTTTCCTGTTTCTATATGAATTAATTTGCTGTGCGGGGACATATGGCAATACATGTGACATCAACACAGCCAATTATATTGAGGTACTGTGCAACACATAAAAACATTAATTTGATCTGTCACAAATATTAGGGGGTATTTGAGAAATGTATGTATTGGTTAACTTTACTAACCATGAGGTCCAGATATCTGCAAAAGAACCTGGAAAAAACACTTTGTGACTTCCCCCTGACACTGCTATGACCCCCTGGTAACTGCCTAAAGTTAATAGATATAGACAACACAATGCCTGCACATTTGATGGGACTGCATTGCTCCTGAGTTTTAGATTCTGAAGCTGAGGTTGTAACACAGCACTTAATTCCAGGATTACTTCATTACTGAGTCTCATATGACTCCTCTTCTGTCTGTTCAAACAGGGTGACCCTCACCGTAAATATTCTTTCCTCATCTTCCTCGCTAAAACATACAGGGCCACCATTTTGAAAAAGCTAGACACATTTTGAGTGCCTTTTTAAAGTTTGCACCTGGTTACCACCAGATCCACATTGATGGTAATTGAATTTCCTAAAGGACCATTTTGCAACTATTCACAGTTAGGAAATCCTTTGCACATGCTGTTAGTGAATTGCTATTCGGAAATACAGATTTGCGATTTCCTATTTAATGATTTCCAAAATGTGATTACTACTGGATAGAAATCACATTTAGAACTACCGAAACATTCCAAAATGGCATTTTGCATTTCCTAACGGTCTGAAAATGCAATTTGTATCATTAGGAAATACAAAATGTCTCATACATATGGCCCTCAGAGTCTTATTTCTACTGTAATATAATGCTATACCATCTTTAGGACCAACCAATAGGGGTCCTTGAACTCCAGATATTCTGACGGCCTGAATCAGTAAAATGCTTGATGCAACCACCTGGGAGTCTTAGAAAAACATTTGGAGTAACTTGTGTGGGACTCTGGTGGGGGCTGCTGTACGCCCGGCAGCCCTTAAAACACTTTAAAACATGTTTATGTTTCCTCTGCCTTCATGTGGATCCTCACAAGACGATTTGCAAATCCTAAACCCCTACATGGGCTTGTGGGGCACTCCATTGCTCTTTGGCATGACCTTGGAAGTATCAGACTTTTACTGTGGGGCAGAAGGCTTTCCATAAGTAGATGGCCTTGTGCTGTGTTTTGAATTGTTTTTGGTACAGATGCTCTAATCTCGCCCTTGTGGCTGGAGCCGCATAGGGAACACACTCATGCACTGCCTATCCAGCTCCCCATCTAGTCAACACTCCTCTGATACCTGTAAGGAAGCAGGTAGGATTCTGAGGCATGGGCAAAGAGGGAGCATGACCTCACTTACCACAGTTTCTGTTGTCCCAGGGAATTGCGACACTGTGATTTGCATTGGGACCTAAGAGATGTGTTCTCTTTGGCCAATGATGACTCGGGGAGGGGGCCCCACACAATAACTCTCCCCATCGCAATTTCATTACTTAATGATGCACAGACTCCCAGGGACTAAGCCTTCCTGAGAAAAATGTATACATTTCTCTGGAGTGCTATGCTTTCTGTTTCTGGCTCAGTTCTTTTGGGAGACCAATCTTCTCAGGTTTTTGTTTTAGCAATGTAGGGCAGATTGTCAGAATCTTGGGCTAAGTTTGCTCCTGAGGACCAGGCCAAGGCCCTAGGAGCATTTTCATCATTACCCCTGGCCTCTAGAGTGATGTTTTTTCATTTGGGGCCTGGGTTTGCTGCTAACAAGCCAGAATGGTCCTCTCTTGGTCTCCTCATGCTCACTCTTACTTGAGAGACAACTTCCATAGTCCCTACACAGTTAGCCATATGAACTCCCTCCTTCACATACTCTACAGATCTTTCAGCCAGCTAGCTACTTTCAAGGGCACCTGTGTGTCAATGGAGTCAAGGGCCAGTTCACAGAAGTACCAGGGAAACTACCCAAGGTATCCTAGCAGTTCCATTCCTGAACTGTTGCTCAGGGGTCATAAGGGAACAAACACCACAGGCCCAGTGAGGGCCATTCTGATCCTGGGGACCAGCTGAGGTCAATGTCCTGAAGCCCACCCTTGCAGAGGTCCAGGGGTCTTTTTCTTTCCAAATGAGCATTATTACGGAGTCATAGCCCCAGGTCCAGTGTCTTCTAAAAATATTTCTTCCTTGTGCATGAACTTAGGAGTGAGGTTGGAAAGTTCTAGAAGCCAGGTACCCCTGGCCAATTCAAGGGTGCCACATCATCACTCCACCCCCACCTGACTCTACTCAGCAGCATTTTAGGACTTTTTAAAATGAAAACATCTATAGAAGTCCCTTCATTGGGAGTCTTAACAGCACACCCACCTGACACAGCTCTCTGATCCCTTCCCACCAAAACGTCAAAAGGAAACCCATCCTTTGATCTTCCTGCTGGTCAGTAACTGGCATGGCCCAATAGGGAGGACAAAGGCCTGGAATCTGGTTTCTGCTGAGACAAGGAAATATGTAAATTCTTAAAGTGCCACAAGGAGTGTAGATATGATGAAAGGAATTTGAGATTTACACTTCCTCAGGATGTATGTTTACTCTAATATTCATACCTAATCGATAGAGGATCCCGTTCACAGTGAAAAGTCGAAAAGTCCAGAGTAAAAAGCACAAATGTCTAAAGCAAAATATTCAGGGAGATTAAATGGGCAGAACCCATTTGATACGTACTCCTTGACTAGCTGAAACTAGGGAAAGAAGCAAGTCATTGCTTGTAGGTATTCTTTCCTAGCCTCTTAGCTGCTGGGCCTCCCCCCCCACACCCTCTCCCCCAGTGCTGAGCCCTTTTTTGGCTATTTGGGGTAGTTCGCACTTAGGCCTTCATACCTTTTTGTCCACATGAGCTATCCATGCCAAATTTGCACCCTTTTTTCCAACATCCTAGGGATTCTAAAGGTACCCAGAGTTTCTGGGTTCCCCTGGAGGAGACCAAGACATTAGCCAAAATACACATAAAAGTTAGTTTTTTTCAAAATAATGGGAAAAAAGGGCTGCGGAAGAAGGCTTGTGTTTTTTTCCCTTAAAATGGCATCAACGAAAGGTTTGTGGTGCTAAAATCACCATCTTCCCAGCTTTCAGGAACAGGCAAACTTGAATCAGAAAACCACATTTTTCAACACAATTTTGGCATTTTACTGGGACATATATCCCATTTTTACTATTTTAGGTGCTTTCAGCCTCCTTCCAGTTAGTGACAGGAATGGGCTTGAACACAATACTGGATCCCGGAAAACATTTCTGAGAAGTAGACAAAATTCTGAATTCAGCAAGGGGTCATTTGTGTAGATCCTACAAGGTTTTCCTACAGAGAATAACAGCTGAAAAAAAAATATTGAAATTGAGCTGAAAAAAACAGCCATTTTTCTGAGTTTCCTGCAATGTCAGATTTTTTTCAAGCAATATACCGTTACGTGTGCTGGACTCTTCTGGTTGCAGGGATATATATGGCTTGTAGGTTCATCAAGATCCCTAGGTACCCAGAGCCAATAAATGAGCTGCCCCTTGCAATGGGTTTTCATTCTATACCGAGTATACAGCAATTCATTTGCTGAAATATAAAGAGTGAAAAATAGGTATCAAGAAAACCTTGGTATTTCCAAAATGGGCATAAGATAAGGTATTGAGCAGGAGTGGTTATTTGCCCATCCCTGAATTCCAGGGTGCCCATACTAGCATGTGAATTACAGGCCATTACTCAAATAGACGTATTTTTTACACACTGTCTTACATTTGGAAGGAAAAAATGTAGAGAAAGACAAGGGTCAATAACACTTGTTGTGCTATTCTGTGCTCCCCCAAGTCTCCTGATACAAAATGCTACCTCACTTGCGTGGGTAGGCCTAATGCACGTGACAGGAAAGGCAACATGGACACATCACATTTTTACATTGAAATCTGACGTGTTTTTTGCAAAGTGCCTAGCTGTAGATTTTGGCCTCTAGCTCAGCCGGCACCTAGGGAAACCTACAAAACCTGCACATTTGTTAAAACTAGACACCTACGGGAATCCAGGATGGGCTGACTTGTTGGGCTCTGATCAGGTTCTGTTACCCAGAATCCTTTGCAAACCTCAAAATGAGTCCAAAAAAACACTTTTTCCTCACATTTCGATGACAGAAAGTTCTGGAATCTGAGAGGAGCCAAAAATTTCCTTCCACCAGCGTTCCCTCAAGTCTCTCGATAAAAATTATACCTCACTTGTAGGGGTAGGCCTAGTGCCCGCGACAGGAAATGCCCCAAAACACAACATGGACACATCACATTTTGACAAAGAAAACAGAGCTGTTTTTTGCAAAGTCCCTAGCTGTGGATTTTGGCCTCTAGCTCAGCAGGCACCTAGGGAAAACTAGCAAACCTGCACAGTTTTGAAAACTAGACACCTAGGGGAATCCAAGATGGGGTGACTTGTGGGGCTCTGATCAGGTTCTGTTACACAGAATCCTTTGCAAACCTCAAAATGTGGCCAAAAAAAACACTTTTTCCTCACATTTCGGTGACAGAAAGTTCTGGATGCTGAGAGGAGCCACAAATTTCCTTCTACCCAGCGTTCCCCTTAGTCTCCCGATAAAAATGATACCTCACTTGTAGGGGTAGGCCTAGTGCCCGCGACAGGAAATGCCCCAAAACACAACATGGACACATCACATTTTGACAAAGAAAACAGAGCTGTTTTTTGCAAAGTGCCTAGCTGTGGATTTTGGCCTCTAGCTCAGCAGGCACCTAGGGAAACCTAGCAAACCTGCACACTTTGGAAAACTAGACAGCTAGGGGAATCCAGGATGGGGTGACTGTCGGGCTCTGATCAGGTTCTGTTACCCAGAATCCTTTGCAAACCTCAAAATGTGGCCAAAAAAACCACTGTTTCCTCACATTTCGATGACAGAAAGTTCTGGAATCTGAGAGGAACCACAAATTTCGTTCCACCCAGTGTTCCCCCAAGTCTCCCGATAAAAATGATACCTCACTTGTGGGGGTAGGCCTAGTGCCCACAACAGGAATAGATCACACAACGGTCAATGGTGGTACTTACATGAGGCAACTGTTGACCCCGGGGTGATCCACTCCTGACGCAGGCACTAGGTAGAGGCACTCAAGTGGGGTCGTGTTTTTATCAGGACAGGTGAGGAATCACTGGGTGGTAGGAATTTTGTGGATCCCAGCATATTCCTGTAGTTTGTGTGACAGAAATGCAAGAAAAATAGAGTTTTGATTCAACATTTCAGCTTTGCAGGGTATTCTGGGTAAGAAAACTTTGGGGAATCCACACAAGTCACACCTCTGTGGACTCCCCCGGATGTCTAGTTTCCAGAAATGTTCGGTTTAGTATGTTTCCCTATATAGCCGCCGAACCCAGGACCAAAAACACAGGTGCATGCCTTACAAAACCAGTTTGTTTTGTGATAGATAATTTTGATGTCTCCACAATACAATTTGGGCAGTGGAATTCGGGGCTGAACTAAATTGGGGAGCTCCCGAGAGAGCACCCTCTCTGTGCTTGCCCCCACATTCACCTGCTCTCTGGGTTGGGCTAACCCACTATTGCCCTGTTGCACAGACTGTGCTTGCGAAGGGACAACAGGACTGCCCTCATCACCTCCCTCACAATTTACTGGAAGGAGTTATCCAATGGGACTCCTCCAACTGAAAAATCACTCCCAGAGTCTGCGCCATTGTCCTATCCCTCAGATGCTGTCTCAGTATCTGCTGTCTCAGTCTCTGATCCTATGTCAGAGCTGTCCTCTATAACCAGAGTGACATCAGCAGCAGTCATCCATCAAGATGCCATCTCTGCTATTGGCTAAACTGTTGCTCTAAAACATAGACAGTCACAAAATTGCTGGTGTGTGTGTGTGATACGTGCAACAGTAGAGGCCACCTTACCTGCGCTTCTTCCATCAATCAGCACGTTCTTTCAAGACACTCAAACACCTTGTCACATACCATTCGTCACAGTCTTTAGCACCTCCTGCGCCGAGTCCAACAATCATTATTGGTGCTCCCACTCCCATGTCCTCCTCCTCGGATTCCCTCATTACCACCCAGCAAACGTGCTCTTCATCTCTCCATAGCCACCCCCCACCCCGCACATACATTTCATTTGTATTATAGTGCAGGTAGTGGCTGACTTTACTAACGTACTCAGCTATTTCCTTAAAATACAGATTTGCTCTTTGCAGTAGTCATATAAAACTTCTGCACTTCTTTATGGCACTAAAACTGCCACTAGACAAAAGTCTGATCGTTTTGTAACAGAAACATAATCACAAGATTTACTTGACTTCTTTATTGCTGCCTAAAAGCTACAGTTGAAATGAGTCTATCTAGCAGGATCCAGAAAATTAAACTTCCGATTTCTAGGCCCCTTTCCTATTGCCAAAATCATCAATCCTGTGGTTTGATCTATCTATCTATCTATCTATCTATCTATCTATCTATCTATCTATCTATCTATCTATCTATCTATCTATCTATCTATCTATCTCTTTTGGTAGTTTTAGGGTTTCCTTTGGGCCAAAATGAAACCCTACAACTACTAAAAACAAATTGCCCCCACAGGGGGTGGCCCTGCCTATCAGCGACCCCCTGTCAATTTCGTTTTTTTATTTATTTTATTTTTTAAATTAGCCCCTGGGGGAGGTGCAATCGTGCCCCCCCCAGGGGGCCCCAACATCAACAATGAAAAATATGGCCCAACAGGGGGTCGCCCTGCCTATGGGCGACCCCCTGTCAATGTCCTTATTTATTTATTTTTAAAATAGCCCCTGGGGGTGGTGGGATCGCATGCTATCGCGCCCCCCCAGGGTGCCCCAACATTACATTTTTAAAATATGGCCCCCGGGGAGGGGGGGCGGCCCGTTTTCCTAGGGGGGCCGACCCCCCCAAGTAAAATCCCTGGTGTCTAGTGGCGTTTCCTGGCCCCCGATCGCAGGGCTAGGAAACGCGTTCAGGAAGGCCTCGTATGAAAGGGGAGAGTCTCCCCTTTCATACGAGGCCTTCCCGAATGTGGGGAAGGCCGTTTGGGGCCTTTTTTTGCCATCGGAGCAGGAAGCGGCCCTGATGGGGAAAACAACAGTGTTGCTGACGTCACAAAGGGCAGGGTGGGGGCGGGGGGAGACACGGAAGCTCTTCCGTTTCTCCTGGGGATAAAATGCACCCGAGGATTTTCAAACTGCCTCCCAGTGATGCTCACATTTATGGGGCTAGTCAGCTTCAACAAGTGACAATGGGATCTGATGAAACACACCATTTACCAGCTGCGCACCACCACAGATATCATAAACTGACCTTCTTAAAACCAGACATCCCACCTAACTCAAACATTAGGACACCTTTCTCCACAGGCAATCCTTGACTGCACTAGGAAACTTCCTAGTTTAGTGTGAGATGCATCCAGGACAATAAACACTTGAAGACTTAGGCCCCTTAAAAGACCTTTGACTGACACCCACAGCACTTCTGGGTTCATTAGCTGCCATCACCCTTGTGGCACAACTCAATTTTTAAAGAAAGAACAGCCCACTGAAAACGTACCACTCCTGTGACAGAGGGTCACCCCTAGGCATCCTCATCCATGGGAACCAGGCCAAGAGCCCTCTTCCACCTGTTCTCTGTGAGAACAGGGGCCATGTCCCCTAGCTGGTTACTCTCAGGCTCACAGGGTCAACTGGAAGTGACCCTGGGCACTGGGTAGTCAATGCTTCACTGAGGCCCACCTGGGGCCAGTTACCATTAAGGCAAACTCTTCTAGTATGTGCAGTCTTGTTCTGATGTTGGTTCAACTAGGGAATAACTGCCCATTTAGTGAAGTAAACCTTTTTATCCTACCTTGGTGTATCCCTTCTTCAAAGTCTCATCTCATTCTTCTCACGAGAAAAGGACTGCACCTCCTTGTTAGTGTCTCTCTGTAGTTACAGTTTTATCACCTTCCTCAGCATATTGCATTGAATAAAAGTGTAAATGTAGTGCTGAAACATAGACAGTTCAGTACTCCATGCTCTAATTGATCAGACGACGGAGAACTGGTCTGTAGACATACCAATGTGCACATATTTTTGACACCTGCTGGTTACTTTTGCATTTGCCATCAGTTACATTTCTATGAACTTTCCAGAGTGCCTGGTCCATGCACACCTGTATATATGTAGATATACTATATGTGCATATTGGCTGTGTTTTTGTAATAAGATATATGTTATGTAGTGTTTTTTAATTCATTTATATCTCTACATTCTTTTACTCATGTGTTTCTTCTAAGTGATTGAAGTCAGGAATATCTTGGAAAAAGCTGCTCCTCTCTGTATATTATCTCATGTACTATAGACAACACAAGTCCGAAACGTAGATATACACATCCTACTAGCTTACGTTTAAGTTCTATTATAAGGATATTTCGACAATGCAGATATTTTATTATTCAAGTGGATTTCCACAAATATATGCCACAAGGACTTACATATAACATTTAGCTAATTTTTCACCAGGATATATTTTTGTGAGTGCTTTCTTACAATCCTCTTCATATTTCCTATTTTTAACATTGAAAAATCAAAGACTGAATAAATGCCTTGCTTTTTTAGGAAAGACAGTGTACACTACTACCTAAATTATTTCTGTTTTGTATTTCAACATATCTTGCTTGTTTCAGTTTCATAATCATATGCAAGATGACACTTAGGGCCTGATTACAAGTCTGGCAGTGCTAGGACTGCCAGACTTGCAGTCGCTGTCACACTGCTGCGGCTGTGATTTTTCCAACCACCGCATTACAAGGTTGGTGGGCAGACCCGCCAAATTACTGCTGTCCCGGCCAGGATCACAGATCCTGACATGCTGACGGGGTGCGATTGTAATCAGCCAGGGTGGTGCTGAACTTACAGCCTTGTTCTACTGCATGAAATGGCTGGTGGAGAACAAGTGTAGGGGGCCACAGGAGGGCCCATGCACTGCTCTTGCCTGTGGCTTGGGCAGTGCAGGGGTCCCCCTGCCCAGCACCTACAAAATGTGCACTATCTGCTCTGCTAGTGTCCCCTGCGTGCAGCAGTATTGCCGCTGGCTCTATTATGAGCCGGCAACAATGCTGTCACACCTTTCCCACTGGGTTGATGGGTGGGAACCTTGGTTCCTGCCCGTCAGCCCAGAGGGAAAGTTGTGATAGGAGGTCACCAGTATGGCAGCGGCCACCCCGTCTGGAGTTTGGCACACAGGTGTTCCCGTCTGCCAAACTCACAATTGGCTCCTTAGTCACATACTGTCTGATTTATTTAAATATTTAGAGACAAGTAGTTGTTAAATATTTCCTTCAGGGGCAATTGTGTGCTGCTTCAGTCACTCAGTATTTATGCAGGTTTGCCCATGACAGCAGAAGGAAGGCATATAGAAAGTGAGTTTGTGTGTGAGAGCGTGGGTGTGTAAGAGAGAGAGAGAGAGAGAGAGAGAAATGATGAACAGAAAGGGAACTAAGTGCAAGATGTACAAGCTATTTTATGTTTGCAAACAGCCTGGTTCGTAGAATCAGGCCGTTTGTGAACAGAAAAATGCATGTTTGTATGTACAAAACCCTATTTTGCGTTTTGGTAATTTATTACCAAATTGCAAAATGGGTAGCGATTTTGTATTAGGAAAGGGCATGCAAAGGGCGTTCCTTCCTAGTAGTGAGTCGCACTGGTAAGTAGGAATGTTTTGTGACCAGGAATGCCATTGCAAAACATTTGCAGTTACCACGAACTTCAGGTTGGTGGAAAGCCTTTGCAAATGGGGATGCAAATATTTTTTTAAAGCAGGCCATGGTCCCATTGACCACTGTCTATTCTTAAAAAATGAAATTAAAACTTTTTATTTTTCTCTTTGTAATGCATCCGATTTTCCTTTTAGGAAAACGGTATGCATTACGAAAAAAATTGCTTTATTGAAAAAGCAATTACAGACATGGTGGTCTGCCGATCCCAGCAAGCCACCATCCCTGTGATTGTAGCCATTCACAATGGGTTGTAAATTGCGACCTGCCTCTTGAATATTGATGGGGCAGGTCCGGTTGTGACCCACTGCGAATTTCTAACAGTGTCAAACACACTGTTTTACATCACAGTTTGTGATTTCCTAATAGTGAAGCACTACAATTTGCTATAAGGAAATCACAAACACACAATTGCTTACATCTGGCCTGAACATTTGCATTTTATCATCTTTTGAAAGATGTGGATCGACCAATTCATTTCTGATGGCAGCACCTCAGAAGGTTTCTTCATAGTGCTCTACTGTAGACCTGCCAGCTTATGCATTGTGTATCATCTGAATGCATGTCCTATGTTGGGCAAGCAGTGTTTCTCAGTGTTTTGTCCAGTTGGGTGCCCCAATCTGTGGTAGAAAAAGACAAACAGTTCCTATTCTGCTAGGAAAAATTTCCCAGTGAATCATGGACATTAATCGCAAATGTAATAACCCCCTCACTGCTAGGCCTCCCCGATCCCTATGCTAAGCCTTTTTTGGCTATTTGGGGTAGAGTGCTCTTAGGCCTCATCTCCATAACCTTTTGTCCACATAAGCAATTCACGTCAAATTTGTGTCCTTTTCTTCCAACATCCTGGTGGAGTCTAAAGATACATAACGTTTGTAGATTTTTTGGGAGGGTGCCAAACAAAGGGCCTGATTACAACTTTGGCGGAGGGGGTTACTCCGTCCCAAATGTGACGGATATCCTGCCCGCTGTATTACGAGTTCCACAGGATATAATGGACTCGTAATATGGCGGGCGGGATATCCATCACATTTGGGACGGATTAACCCCCTCCGCCAAAGTTGTAATCAGGCCCAAAAATACCTGTATTTTGTATTTTGGGGGGACAAATGAGAATTTGCATTTTTACTGAAAATGAAATCAATGAAAGGTTTGCAGGGCTAGAATCTATATCTTCCCAGCTATCAGGAAGACTTTATTCAGAAAATAATTTTTTACCACAGTTTTGGCATTTTCCTGGGAGATAGCCCATTTTTTTCATTTTTTGGTGCCTTCCACCTTCTTCCAATTTGTGGTGGGAAAAGGGGGGAAATCACATGGTGGATCCTGGAAAGCTGTGCATTTCTGGAAACTAGATAAAATTCTGAGTTCAATAAGGGGTCATTTGTTTAGATTCTTCAAGGCATTCCTAAAGGAACTGTCAGCCAGCTTTACAGGGCCTTAGCGCCTCCTTATGCCACACTAGTGTCATTTTTGTTATGCTAATGTGGCTCAAGGAGGCAATTTTCACTGCGCCAGATTTACAAAGTGGCACAATGCATTCATTGTGCCACTTTGCAAGCCCTTGTGCCACATTGTGCTTGCGTCAGGCATAATATATGCAACGGGGGTGTTCCGGTGTTAGAAGGCCTGCAACAATTGCGCAGTAAAATAGACAAGATTTCACTGTGCTGTTTTTGGCATCATTTTTAATGCCTGCTTCTAGCAGACGTGGCCATACCCATAACGAAAATTCACAGTTTCAATATGACACTGTAATCAAAAAAACATACTAATCACCAATTTACAGTGTGGCACTTTATTTGATGATGTGCCAATCATCGTAATTAACACTCACAGTTCCAGTGTAGCACAGTTTGCTATATTTAATATGTGTGCTAATCACTGTAATTAGCACTCACAGTTCCAGTGTGGCAAAGTATCTAAAAGGTGTACCAATCACCGTAATGAACACTCACAAGTAATTAATAGGTGTGCCAATCACCATTTTATTTCCAGCGTGACACTCCATTTAATAGGTGTGCCAGCCACCGTAAAACTGCCACAGTGACCGATGCCCAGTATGTGTCTACAATGAGAAAGCCAACGTTGACAGCAACTTCAAATATGGCTGCCAGACGATGCGATTCACTCACCACAGGAGGCGGTGGAAACTTATGCCACAACTGTAACTCCTCCAATATGGCTGTTAGGTGATGATATGCAGACAACTACCTCTGATATGGCTGTCAGATGACACAACCCACATACCATAAGATGCACCAGAAACTAGTGCCACAATTTCAGCTCTTCTAATATGGCTGCTAGGTTATGTGATGAAATCCATGCACCATGGGAAGCACTAGAAACTAGGTGACATCACACTTTACAAACCAGAACATTCTCAAAGAGAAATACCTATTTACCAAAACTCAGTAGGTGATCTTGCACTGCTCCACCATACAAAAAATTGTAGAAGACTTGCTGTGAGGAACATACAGCCAACATCGAAACACCAACACACTCACAGTGGCAGCGCTCACAGTGAGAGTGCTCAGCTCCAGCGTCTTACCAAACTGGAGAACCTGCCAAGGCTAATATAAATTTTTCCAGCATCGGCCACCAGCACCGCTTCATTCCATCCTCGTCACCATTGTCAGAAAGATGGTCTTGAGCAGGTAGAAAAAAGTAGATCTTTATTTCAGATCTTTACATAAGGAGCAGAGCTGGCAATACCACAAAAACTGCCTAGCTCCAACCGTCATCCATCCCTGAACCCCACATTCTACCTCTCCACTCCACATTCTAACCCATCGTTCTACCTACCTTCCTTCCCATCTACCACAGACTCTACATCTCCTACAAGGAATGTTTTTCTAGGTGTGGGAGGAATGTGATCAGAAAAGTGGCAATCCTTAATCTAGCCACATCCTCTAACACTCCAACTCTAGGAACACTTTCCTACTCCAGTAGTGTACCTACCATATGCTACTGAAACTGAATAAAATTAATCTTTGAATCAGGAGAACAATCATTGAAGACAGCAAAATCATTGAAGGTTGCTAAGTGAAACATATTTTATACCAGATGTATGACTTACAAACAGCAGTTTAAGGTTCTAATCTCTGATCTACTCTGTCTACACCACCCATGTGCAAATTGAAGTCTAAAATGCACACAGGTTTGTACACTTCAGCAACCTGACCCCAAACCTTCAGAGGTGAAGTACTTTTATCATGAATTGTTGTCAGCATTTAGACATCTCTCACGTCTGAAAATTTCATACCTAGAACTTCATCACTGGCGGATTGTGCCACAAGCAACAGTGTCCACTTTGAACAATTCCTTGAACAGTTGCAAACCAGTGTAGAAGTTATGTACAAATAAATGGTGGCCTTTCTTAAAAAGCCCTCTACCAAGTGCCCACACAATATTTTCACTGACTCAAAAAGTGGGCAGGCAACCACTGGGTCAATAGAACAATCCTGACCAGCGTACACTCTAAAATTATCAACATCTCAAGTACTGTTCTCAGACAGCACATACATATTAATTCCATAGCATATCCACTTGGTAGGAACGTACTGCCTAAAAACCAAGCAGCCCTTGAACAGGACCAAAGACTCATCCATAGCTATTTCTTTTCCTGAAAAAAAGATCTCTGGAAAGCGACTTACAAAATGGTCAAGGACAGGCCGAATCTTAAAGAGATAGTCACAACCTGGGTAATCTTCAGTCAATGCTTAAGCATTATCAACAAAATGCAGCACCTGAAGCAGAAGCAAATACCAATCACAACTCATAGTTGCAGGAAATATAGTCGTTGCCATCAAGGTACTAGTAGACCAATATCTAGACAGTGACAGCTTCCTTATCAAAGCCATCTATAAAGTTAAACCCAAGGACTTTGTTGGAATCCACGGGCTAGCTGTAAATCGGGGCTCATGTCTGGCACTGTTGTCCCTCAAATACTGTTCAGCATACAAATTAGTCTGGCCAACAATCCCATCCAATAATACATCATTCATGAACACCTGAACGAGAATTATGGGCAAAATGTTTTCAATATTCACTCTACACCCTGTGACACAAGTGAAGGCACCGTATTTGGGGCAACCCAGAGTTCAGCACTTCCAATGGAAGTCTTTCATCCTCAGGCTACAATCGAGATTCTTCCTTCGGCATTATCGACATACCAGTGTCCTCTTCTAAAGGAGGCACTTCCTCCCACCTCTGCCTTTGATGCAGAAACAGTCTCAGAACCATGGTTAGAGGAAGATTTGAAAAGAAAACTAACAACCTGTTGAATGGTGATTATAGAGCTAGCCATAATCCTTAATAATAAAAGTAACACTACAAATCACTCAACAATAACCAGCAAAGCATTAAATAAGTAATAAACAAAGTGTGGCATTATCAAACAGAAAGTAAAACTACTGATACTTAGTAATCTGAAAGGAAAAGACAATCATTACAAAACACACAAAGATCTATGTACTCAGAAGCGATGCCGCTCACTTGCCAGAAACAGGAAGACTAAGGATCAACTGCACCTACTCTGCACAGACACAGTAAGCACCAAAGAAGTTGCACTGGAAAGGAAAAAAAAAAAAAAACTATGCATATCTCAAGGCTGTAAAAAACGTGCATGAATCAATACGCTACTTTGAAAGACAATCACAGAAAAAGCTGCACCTACTCTGCACAGACACAGCAAGCACCAAAGAAGTCGCACTGGAAAGGAAAAAATAAAAAATAAACTATGCATATCACAAGGCTGTAAAGAACGTGCATGAATCAATACGCTACTTTGAAAGACAATCACAAAAAAAGCTAAAAATTATAACATTAGTACAGCAGTCAAAAAAAATATACAAACAGGCAATGGATACACTATAGATGAAAAAATTACAAAATGAGTTGCATACCAATCATTGCTCCACAAACTACAGATATGCCAAAGCTGCACCCCCAAACAGGATTCACAACAAGACATAGGAAATGATTGTCTCTACAATAAATAGGAAAAAACTAAGAGAACACAAAGAAAGATGATTGAAAAAAATCAATCAAAAGACAATGATATGACAAAGGCAAAAATGACACCATCAGATGGAAGTAAACCTTACACCAGAAGCAGATCCCCCACCACATACATAAACTTATTCCTAGGTAACTCAATTATTACCACTCACTCTGAGGCCCAACCATTCAAAAAACCAAGCAATATGCCCCCCAAGGGGAATTACCCATGCCCAAGGGGTTGTTGCTCCTCCAAACATAATCCCTCGTGTCCAGGGTGGGGCTGAAACACAGATACAAAATGTTGGCACCCCCAGGTGAGCAACCCTTGTCTAAGGGGTTGCTTCCTGTAAATGTATCTAATACATTTCTGGGGCAGGCCAGTGCACAAGAGGCCTGCCTGCTTTCTTTTACTGCCTACAGCCCTGGCCTGAATTCAAGCCGGGGCCATAGGCACTGAAAGTTGCCAGGCATCATGTGCACCGGTGTGTCCAGTGGGCATTGCATACGGGACAAGTCAGTGAAAAAGAGGCTTGAAACAGCAGCTTTTTTTCAGTGCCTACAGCAACAGTGTGCACAAACAGGAAAAGAAAAGAAAATACAAGATGAGGACTTACCTAGGTCCTCGTCGTCCTCCCCCCAGCAGCCTGGTTCTCTGCCTCCCTCTGCCCCCTGCTCTACTGCTATCCCTCCCTGGATTCCATCACTTGTGCGCACTGCAGCCCAGTTATGAGCTATGCAGCGCAATAGTAGACTGTCTGTGCTTGCACTCTGTAGCCCGTAACTGGGCTGCAGTGTGCACCGGGTGAGCTGCGCTCTGCTGGGGGCGCTAGCAGAGTTTTTGGTGAACTCTGCTAGCTCCACCAGCTGAGCGGAGCTCACCCGGTACACACTGCTGCCCATCCGTACTCCAGTTTCACTTGTTCCTCTGCCTATACCCACCACAACCACCAACAAAACAAGATAGGGGGAATGGGGTACCAGCTATAAAAGGTCATCTCAGGAGCTTTTGGATTATCATGTCATCCAGTTGAAGAGATATCAGCTCATTCATGGCACAACCCTCTTTTTGCCTCAGAGCGAAGGCATCTGTCATACCAAGTGATATCAGCGAATTGGAAATTGCAAAAGGAGTATGTCACTGAAGAGTAACATTTACAATATATTGGTTCTGCAGACCCTGATTGATGATGACGTGTGCAACGCGGACTCCAGTGGTCATAAACATTAAGTGAATACTCTGATTGTTTTCCTAACATTGTTACTATTCCTTATTCTGGTGGTGATCTTCCTCCATATTTAATAAAGGTCTGTTTACATTCAGCTGAGATACCTTTCTCTCAATTTACTGGAGCTAGAGCAAATAATCATGGACACCCCCTTGCATCATTGGCAGGACCTTACGCAAGAACCTTACTCGTTTATTTATCCCTCATGTTGTATAACAAGTAAGGCTCTCCTACTCCAGTTGGTTGATTTCAGGAACTGGGTTCCATCGCAGCCTCCATCCTTCTTTCTCTTGTCCCAGCACCTTTGCAGATACTCAGCCTGCTTGTACAGAAGGAGGGTCATCATCAAATATGTTATGTCAGTGAAGATGATATCAAGATTCAGCATTTAAAATAATTGCACAATTGTTCATTCTGATCCTAAGGGAGTGACTGGGACTATCTGATCCTAAAAAGATCCTTTATTCCTTTTCTTCTCATTGCAAAATCATTTGTTTTAATACAAGCATTGAAGGTACAGAAAAAGTACATATAAGAAGGAAGCAAAATCTGAGTGGGGTATGTCTATGGAGATGGTATCAACATTCATATGGCATCAACATTCAGAATGTAAACTTACTGCACAGTTGTTCATTCTGATCCCCTTGTTCTGGAGGTTGGCGGGGGGAAATAGGAATCCTATTCTCTGTGTTTTAGTTAGCTCCTTCTAAGCATTCAGAGCAGGTCCAATGTTGGCCACAGGGGTAGTGGTGTAACAAAACCTCAGCGGAGCCTCCTGAAAGGTTTATAGAGGTGGCCCCCCGGTGCCATTCAGGAACTTCCACACCAAGGGTTTGATGACCGTGCACGGTGTACTGTAGTGAGGGAGCACCCTGGAGTTCAGGGTCCCTCTGCACAATGGGGGCTGTGTGGGCTAATGGTATGCCACTGAGAGGCAGCTCTGAAAACCCCAAATTACTGGCAGGTCCCAGCAGGTCTCCGGAACTGATTGTCATCATCATTAATGTCAACTGTTGACAAAAATGCCTGGAGTGTATTTCAAAATGAAGGAGGTTAGGGGTGTTGTGTTCCAACTTTACCACATGCTTGACCTCAGGTTTCCAGGACATTGTGCTGGGCTAACATTAGTTGCTCTGTGTTACCCTTGGCAGGAGTGCCCAATTCAGACAAGGTATTTCTCACGAGTTTTCTGGTAGTTAAAGTGGGAGACAGAAATGATGTCTCATGTGAATGGTAAATACGTTTGGAAAGTACATGCATTTGATCATGATTTAGGGACTGATTTACAGTTTAAGGAGGTGTTACTACATCACAACGGTGACGAATATCCCGTCCACCGAAATATAAATCCCATTATATCCTATGGGGTTTATATTTTGGCATGCTATCTCTGTCATGGTTGTGACAAAGTAAACCCTGTGCAAACTCTAAATCAGGCCCTTAGGCCCTCAGTTATATATTTTTTTTATGCCGCATTAGCATCGTTTTTTTGGCGCAAGAGCAGAGCAAACTTACAAAATATAATTGTATTTTGTAAGCTTGCGCCGCTTTTGTGTAAAAAAATGACGCAAATGCGGTGCAAAAAAAGTATAAATCAGGGCCTTAGTCTCTGTTACAGACTAGTATAAATGGCTCCGAATTAGGCATTAATGCGACTCACACACTGGATAGAATATATATGTCGACTCATTTGTCCCAACGAGCATTTGAGATGAAAATGTGGCTCTGTCCATATTTACGAATATGCTGTGTAACCGTTTTCAGCAAAGTGCTGGTCTTGTGTTTTTGTTGTGTTACAATTATTGTGGCATGATCACACTACACCAGTCTGTGCCTTATTGAGGTGTCACGTGAAAAGAAGGAGCTGGCCACTACTTCTTTCCTTCCCTCTAGGCCTCTAAGAGATGGGTGCATTAGGTGGTCAAAAAGATGATATGAGTGTCAGAGACACTCATAGAATCTTCACTCCTCAGGTGACAGACTGTCCCATTCATTGCTCGAATGCTCAAGGCGAGGTTGCAGTCCTGGGATGGAGAGTGAGGCTGTGCCCTGCCAGAGATAATAGCGTCCAGCTCCGACAGAGATAGGGATGTCCCTGAGAAATCGACGGGGCACACTGAAGCTCAAAGTACCCCCTAATTTGTTCTCTCTCTGTGTGCGGCAATGAAGAGTCTCTGGGCACTGCACCAAGGCTATGTGCGCAAAAGACATGTGACAATTCACTATGCAAGATTAAGTAAGCTATTAAATGCTGCAATTACTGCTTCTGATTTAACCATATTGCAGTATCAGAATTTCATTCATCCTATATGTGTTAATAAGATGAGTTTGTTCAAATGCTAATGTTTTTATTGTTTCTTCCTAGGTGATTCACCCTTTCTTTTTGGAATTATATAGTATCTTTGGTCCTGGGAAATAAATGGAACACAACAGTATCCACCACTGAAACTTACCCTCAGCCACTTACTGCCCCGGAGCACAAAGAATCACACCCAGTTGCCATGATCTATTTAGGCCAGTACTCTCTTTTCTTTTTTTCAGCAAACTTTAAGAGTGCTTCAAAGCAGGGTAAATTCATGTAATGAATGCTATAGAATCGAATGATGGCCCCCCTCCCTCAACAAGATAGGCAATTCACTAGTGTGGGCTGGCATCACTGCTAGATGTGGTCTAGTGGATATATTTTAGTTGTAGAAATGGGAAACTGAACATCTAATTCCCAGTTTTACCATTAGCTAAATTTGCTAGTAATAAACATTCTAACTGAAATGTGGGCATGGCCCCAACATAGTGAAATTTTCCTGAAAAGGGCAGTGTCTTCACGTGCTATTAGAACCACCCCGTATAGGTTGTTGCCTAGTTGACAGGCTGAAAACTATGGAACCACGAGAACTGGCTTATAATCCCACCCTTTCCATATGGGCAGATTATGTGCTAGATTCATAAAGGTAAACGTAGACGTTCGGTCTACAATCAGACTAAACGTCTAAGATTACGACTTTGGGAATTCACAAAGGTAATTTACGAGTAGTATCTTTACGTCTACACCTGCAGCGGATCTCCACCCTGAGTGCGGACATAAAGATACTACTTGTAAATGCCCTTTGTGAATTCCCAAAATTGTAAGCTTAGACATTTGGTTTAAATTTAGACTAAGGCCCTCATTACAACCCTGGCGGTCGGTGTTAAAGCGGTGGTAATACTGCAAACAGGCCGGCGGAAAAACAAATGGGATTACGACCGTGGTGGAAACCGCCAACATAGACAGCCACTTTAACACTCCGACCGCCACGGCGGTAGAAACAAACAGCGCGTCGGTCACCGCCAACAGACAAGCAGGAGACAAAGTACCGCCCACCCTATTACAAGAGGCCTATCTGCCACCTTTTCCGGGGCGGAACCAACGCCTGCAAAAGCACGGCGGAAACAGTACACAGAAGGGAAAACACTCACCTCTCAACACCCAACGAGGAACCAGGACGCCATGGAGCCCGAACTCCACGTACTGCCCATGCTGGTTCACCTCCTCTTCTATGAGGAGTACGAATGGCGGCGGCGGCGACCACGGTGAGTACTGCGCCTACAGAGTAGGGGGGAGGAAACAGAGTGACACACACACGCAACACCCCAACCCTCACCACCACCCACAACACCATACACACAAATGCATGCAGCAATCTTACATATACACCCCCCACCCCCTGGAAGAACGCAAGGACAAAAGGAAATGATTGTAACAAGTGTAATCAAGAAAAATCCAGTATTCAAAAGGCAAAATTCAGTATATACAATATGGACATCAACTACACAATTCCGGATAGTGTACAAATCATTGTCTGTGGACCACTGGGCCCAAAATGCATGGGCGAGGCCCACACATGATACCTGACTCGAAATGGAGAGAACATTGCAGGGGCATCAGATTGCAAATACGCAGGCACTCAGGGGGAGAGGGGCACCTCAGCCTGATGAACGCACAACATCACTGCTTCATGAGGGGGCTCCATGCCCATTGATGTATCCTGGGGAGTGCAAAGTCACAGTCTCTCAAGTCTCTCCAGTGGGTGGGTTGCCCACTGCTTTATCCTGGGTAGTGCAAAGCCACAGTCTCTCAAGTCTCTCCAGTGGGTGGTTTGCCAACTATTTGGTCCTGGGGAGTGCAAAGCCACAGTCTCTCAAGTCTCTCCAGTGGGTGGGTTGCCCACTGCTTTATCCTGGGGAGTGCAAAGCCACAGTCTCTCAAGTCTCTCCAGTGGGTGGTTTGCCAACTATTTGGTCCTGGGGAGTGCAAAGCCACAGTCTCTCAAGTCTCTCCAGTGGGTGGTTTGCCCACTGCTGCATCCTGGGGAGTGCAAAGCCACAGTCTCTCAAGTCTCTCCAGTGGGTGGTTTGCCAACTATTTGGTCCTGGGGAGTGCAAAGCCACAGTCTCTCAAGTCTCTCCAGTGGGTGGGTTGTCCACTGCTTTATCCTGGGGAGTGCAAAGCCACAGTCTCTCAAGTCTCTCCAGTGGGTGGGTTGCCCACTGCTTTATCCTGGGGAGTGCAAAGCCACAGTCTCTCAAGTCTCTCCAGTGGGTGGTTTGCCAACTATTTGGTCCTGGGGAGTGCAAAGCCACAGTCTCTCAAGTCTCTCCAGTGGGTGGTTTGCCCACTGCTGCATCCTGGGGAGTGCAAAGCCAGAGTCTCTCAAGTCTCTCCAGTGGGTGCTTTGCCAACTGATTGGTCCTGGGGAGTGCAAAGCCACAGTCTCTCAAGTGGATGTCATTCTCCACTGGTTCTGGAGGGGGCCTGGTGCTCAGAGTGCTTCATCCTGCCAAGGACTGAGGTAGTGGATGTCAATCTCCACTGGTTCTGGAGGAGGCCTGGTGCCCAGAGTGCTTCATCCTGCCAAGGACAGAGGTTGTGGATGTCAATCTCCACTGGTTCTTGGGGGGGCCTGGTGCCCAGAGTGCTCCACGTGCAGTGTGGCTGGTACAGTTCCCTCACCTGGGTGTGCGTGCCAGATTTGCAAGGTTCAGGTAGCATGATACGCCATGGAGGCAGCAACATATCCCACACTGCTGCGGCTGCGCCTTACACCTGCAGGTGTAAACTGTGATGGAAGAAATGCCTCATGGAAGCTGCCCAGGGTTCAGGAACTCCCCTCCTGCCTCAGACGATTGACCACTGGGGATGGTAGCCATGTCAGCGGTGGTGCCTGTGTCCGAGGACGCCACGGGGCTGGTGGCAGTGCTTGCAGCGGTGTCTGTTGCGGCGGTGCTTGGGGCGGTGCTTGCGGCGGTGCATGGGTCAGCACCTCTAGAGGGACACAGCAGGACGTTTCCTGCTGCCTAGGACGGCTGCCCACTGGGGAAGATGCTGGGGACTGTCGCTGAGACTGTAGACGTGCCGGGGGTGGTGCAGGTGGCTGTGCTTGCGCAGTGTCTGTAGCAGCGGTGCTTGCGGCGGTGCATGGGTCAGCACCTGCAGAGGGACACAGCAGGATGTTTCCTGCAGCCTAGGATGGCTGCCCACTGGGGAAGATGCTGTGGACTGTCGCTGAGGCTGTAGACGTGCCTGGGGCGGTGCAGGTGACGGTGCAGGTGGCGGTTGTGGTGGCAGGGCCGCTAGCGGTGTTCGCCTCCGTACAGGTTGGCGTGGTCATGGACAGAAAGTGTGACACTAGTCCCTCAGCCGGTGCCACCATGCCCTCTCCTGACCTGCTCTTCAGTTGTCTTGCCATTATCCCCTTTGGTTTTTGCTGAGCCCTTGGTGGCTGGTGCTTTCGGCTTCTCCCTCTGGGATGTGGGCACCTTTTTCACCTTGGCAGGTGGCGGAATGTCCTTGCCCTCGCTACGCGGCACACTGGCAGCCCTGATGGGTGGTGCACTCCATGACCCCGCAGTTGCTGGCACCACTAAGCCTGGGGATTTGGTGGCTGAGGTGCTGGGCTGGGACCTGGAAAGCCTGGCCCAGGGGAAGGACGGGGGGGAGGTGTAGGGAAGAGGTCAATGTTAGCCAGGAAGAGTTTCTTAGACACACTGGGATGGAGAGGGTTTGGGAGTGGAGGAAGAGGTAGTGGTTGTAGGAGGTGTATGTCTGCTGAATTTGGGTGAAGGTGCATTGGCCGGAGACTGTTGTGAGGTGGATGGCTGTTGGGTGGGTGTGTGCCTGCGTTTGTGTACTTTGGGCAGAGGGCTCACAGACACACTGGTAGAGGACACTGGGGATGTGTGCATGGTAGTGGGGGTGGTGAGTGCACGTGAGCGGCGTGTGGCGATGGGCGTGCTGGTGATGGAGGCAGTGGCTGAGGATTTAGTGCATGCAGGTGTGAGTGGAGACGAGACTGGGAGGGAGGAGGACGTGGAGGGGGGACACAGTGGAGGCAGTGGATGTTGCTGTGTCTGCATGGGGGTGGTTCTTGTATGAGTGCCTGTGGGATGTGTGGTGCTTATGTTTGCCATGTCCACTCTTGTGTGTTGATGAGTGTGCATGCTGGTCTGATGGTGTGCTTGGGATACGCTGAGGTACAAGGGATTGGGTCTGGGTGGAGGAAGTTGGAGGGGGGAGGCTGGACACAGGGACAATGGCTTCCATCAGTGCTGAGTCCAGAGCCTGAAATGCCCTCTGTTGGGCTGCCTGCCCAGAATGAATGCCCTCCAGGTATGCATTTGTTTTTTGCAAATGCCTCTCGACAACTTGGATGGCATTCAAAATGGTAGATTGCCCAACAGTGAGGGATCTCAGTAGGTCAATAGCCTCCTCACTGAGAGGGCAGCAGGGCTGACTGGGGCAGGGCCTGAGGGTGAGCGGCGTGAGGTGCCTTGGTGAGCGGGCGGTGCTGGTAGGGGGGGTGGCGGCTGCACAGAGGTGCCCGCCACCGCAAGGGAGCTCCATCAGAGGAGGAGTCACTGTCACTGCTTCCGGCTCCTGTCCCCACCGTGAAGGTCCCCTTGCCCTCCGTCCCACTGGTGGCTTCAGACTCTGTTGTTTCACCCTCCAGGGCCAAGTGGGTTGCAGCTCCCTCCTGCTCCGGTGCCAATGCTCCCCCGCCTGATGATGCTATTGCACACAAGAAAAGGGAGACCACAAAAAGGGGGGGAAGATAGAAGAAAGACATGTTCAGTGCATGCAACACCACTACCGTTGGCGGACACAACACACATGGAGCAGCCCTCTGCACTCCGCCATGCACTAACAGTTCCTAGAAATTTCACCTGACCATGGGGTACTGTGAGAAAGTAGCCTCTTTCTAGCCTTGTTACCCCCACTTTTGGCCTGTTTGTGAGTGTATGTCAGGGTGTTTTCACTGTCTCACTGGGATCCTGTTAGCCAGGGCCCAGTGCTCATAGTGAAAACCCTATGTTGTAAGTGTGGTTGTTATGTGTCACTGAGATCCTGCTAGCCAGGACCACAGTGCTCATAGGTTTGTGGCCTATATGTATGTGTTCCCTGTGTGATGCCTAACTGTCTCACTGAGGCTCTGCTAACCAGAACCTCAGTGGTTACGCTCTCTCTGCTTTCCAAATTTGTCACTAACAGGCTAGTGACTAAATTCACCAATTCACATTAGCATACTGGTACACTCATATAATTCCCTATTTTATGGTACTGAGGTACCCACGGTATTGGGGTTCCAGGAGATCCCTATGGGCTGCAGCATTTCTTTTGCTACCCATAGGGAGCTCTGACAATTCTTACACAGGCCTGCCACTGCAGCCTGCGTGAAATAACGTCCACGTTATTTCACAGCCATTTACCACTGCACTTAAGTAACTTATAAGTCACCTATATGTCTAACCTTCACCTAGTGAAGGTTGGGTGCAAAGTTACTTAGTGTGTGGGCACCCTGGCACTAGCCAAGGTGCCCCCACATCATTCAGGTCAAATTCCCCAGACTTTGTGAGTGTGGGGACACCATTACACACGTGCACTGTACATAAGTCACTACCTATGTACAGTGTCACAATGGTAACTCCGAACATGGCAATGTAACATGTCTAAGATCATGGAATTGTCACCCCAATGCCATTCTGGCATTGGGTGGACAATTCCATGATTCCCCGGGTCTCTAGCAAAGAACCCGGGTACTGCCAAACTGCCTTTCCGGGGTCTCCACTGCAGCTGCTGCCAACCCCTCAGACAGGTTTCTGCCCTCCTGGGGTCCAGGCAGCCCTGGCCCAGGAAGGCAGAACAAAGGATTTCCTCTGAGAGAGGGTGTAACACCCTCTCCCTTTGGAAATAGGTGTGGAGGCTGGGGAGGAGTAGCCTTCCCCAGCCTCTGGAAATGCTTTGATGGGCACAGATGGTGCCCATCTCTGCATAAGCCAGTCTACACCAGTTTAGGGATCCCCCAGCCCTGCTCTGGTGTGAAACTGGACAAAGGAAAGGGGAGTGACCACTCCCCTGACCTGCCCCTCACAGGGAAGGTGCCCAGAGCTTCTCCAGTGTGTCCCAGACCTCTGCCATCTTGGAAACAGAGGTTTCTGTGGCACACTGGACTGCTCTGAGTGGCCAGTGCCAGCAGGTGACATCAGAGGCTCCTTCTGATAGGCTCTTACCTTTCTTGGTAGCCATTCCTCCTTCCTTGGTAGCCAAACCTCCTTTTCTGGCTATTTAGGGTCTCTGCTTTGGGGAATTCTTCAGATAACGAATGCATGAGCTCACCAGAGTTCCTCTGCATCTCCCTCTTCACCTTCTGCCAAAGGATCGACCGTTGACTGCTCAGGACGCCTGCAAAACCTCAACAAAGTAGCAAGACGACTACTAGCAACCTTGTATCGCTTCATCCTGCCGGCTTTCTCGACTGTTTCCAGGTGGTGCATGCTCTGGGGGTAGCCTGCCTCCTCTCTGCACCAGGAGCTCTGAAGAAATCTCCAGTGGGTCGACGCAATTGTCCCCCTGCAACCGCAGGAACCAAAAGACTGCATCACTGGTCCTCTGGGTCCCCTCTCAGCATGACGAACATGGTCCCTGGAACTCAGCAACTCTGTCCAAGTGACTCCCACAGTCCAGTGACTCTTCAGTCCAAGTTTGATGGAGGTAAGTCCTTCCCTCCCCACGCTAGACTGCATTGCTGGGTACCACGTGATTTGCAGCTGCTCCGGCTCCAGTGCACTCTTCCAGGATTTCCTTCATGCACAGCCAAGCCTGGGTCCCCTACACCCCTTCCTGCAGTGCACAGCCTTCTGAGTTGTCCTCCGGCGTCGTGGGACTCCCTTTTGTGACTTCAGGTGGACTCCGGTTCACTTTTCTTCTAAGTGCCTGTTCAGGTACTTCTGCGGGTGCTGCCTGCTTTTGTGAGGGCTCCCTACTTTGCTGGGCACCCCCTCTGTCTCCTCATCTAAGTGACGACATCATGGTCCCTCCTAGGCCACAGCAGCACCCAAAACCCTAACCGTGACTCTTGCAACTAGCAAGGCTTGTTTGCGGTATTTCTGCGTGGAAATACCTCTGCAAGCTTCATCGCGACGTGGGACATCCATCCTCCAAAGAGGAAGTTCCTAGTCCTCTTCTTTCTTGCAGAACTCCAAGCTTCTTCCAACAGGTGGCAGCTTCCTTGCACCCTCAGCTGGCATTTCCTGGGCTCCTGCCCACTCTCGACACTGTCACGACGATTGGACTTGGTCCCCTTGTCTTACAGGTACTCAGGTCCGGAAATCCACTGTTGTTGCATTGCTGGTGTTTGTTCTTCCTGCAGAATACCCCTATCACGATTTCTGTGTTCTCTGGGGGTAGTAGGTGCACTTTACACCTACCTTTCAGGGTCTTGGGGTGGGCTATTTTGGGGTCCATTTGTGGTTTGCATTCCACTTCTGGAGTATATGGTTTGTGTTGCCCCTATACCTATGTGCTCCTAATGCAATCTATTGTAACTTTACACTGCTTGCCTTGCTTTTCTTGCTATTACCAGCATAATTTTGGTTTGTGTACATATATCTTGTGTATATATCTTATCCTCATACTGAGGGTACTCACTGAGATACTTTTGGCATATTGTCATAAAAATAAAGTACCTTTATTTTTAGTACTTCTGTGTATTGTGTTTTCTTATGATATTGTGCATATCACACCAGTGGTATAGTAGGAGCTTTACATGTCTCCTAGTTCAGCCTAAGCTGCTTTGCCATAGCTACCTTCTATCAGCCTAAGCTGCTAGAAACACCTCTTCTACACTAATAAGGGATAACTGGACCTGGCACAAGGTGTAAGTACCTCTGATACCCACTACTAGCCAGGCCAGCCTCCTACAGGTACGAGGCCTAAAACCAATTGCTGCACACCTGGAAGTCACAGGAGCCTGACTAGATGTAGATGACTCTTACCACTGTTGGGGTGCCACATAGCCTGCCTCACAAGGGACCTTGCCTACAAACTTCGCCCTGGCCTAGGGAAACCCACTGCCCACCTCCCCCACCCAGACACCTCGTAATGTGCGCCGAGTCAGCTGAATGAGAGTGTACTCACCCCCTTATGGTTGCTGATATGCCCTCAAGCGCCCATCCAACTCCTGATATGCCACCGTCAGGATCTGGAACATCAGGGGGGTCATTGTGCGACGGGCACCCCTCCCTCGTTGGGAGGCCATCCCCAGCTGGGCCTCCGCCGTCTTCTTGCTCCAGCGGCGCAGGTCCTCCCATCTTTTACGGCAGTGGGTGCTCCGTCTTGGCGATGGAACTCCAAATACCCTTCTTCTGGTGGGCGCTGACCTAGAGGAATGATAGAGGGGGAAATGGAAATTACGTACCCGTCCGGACCGTCATACTCATTACCCCCCAGTTCCCACCCTTGCCCTGATGCACATACACTCCCCATCCGCACATGCAGGCCTCAGCCCCACCCCATGTATCTTGCATCCACACCACTCAAAACAGGCATTGCCCATGCAGCATGCTCACAGGGTACTCACTTGTTTGTCTCGAGGACCGTACAGTTGCGTGTACTGGGGGAGGACCCCATCTACTAGTTTCTCCAACTCCTCCGAAGTGAAAGCAGGGGCCCTTTCCCAAGTCACATGACCCATTGTCGCTTCCAGACATAGGTCACAGCAGCACTTGCAGTGTAGGTCCTCTCCTGTTGAAGGTCAAGGTATCAAGTGAGTGAACAGACAGAAAATGGCGGTCACGTCCACGGCAGTGTGTACCGTCACCACCGGCTTACATCGTCATTGGCTCCTGGGGCCCATAGGGTGCAATGTTAACCAATGCTGAATTGCGCCGCGGTCTTTGACAGCCCACCGCAACGGTGTACAATGCCAGCGCAGTTACCTCATATCCCCTTGTCCCACTTTACAGGTCAGGCAGCCGCCATTTCATGAGGCCACATGGGATGGATGTTAACTGTGTCACACCTATCTAGGCCGGGAATATAGACAGATACCGGCACATTGCAGATTAATTACGTTTCTGAAAATAAAACATTGTGATACCTCAGTGTTGGATGACTCTGCTCGCTATTCTCCTCCATAGGGCAGGTGATGAGATGGCGGCATCCTCCGGTGTACAGACCCCTGGTGGACTTGTCGACAATGGAAGAGAGACACAGACTGGTCACATCCACATGATCATGCAACAATCCAGGAACTGTGTGCCCAGGTGGAGCCCGACCTGATGTCAGCTATCCGCCATCCCACAGGAATCCCCCCTCTAGTGCAGGTCCTGTCTGTACCCCATTTCCTGGCCAGTGGGTCTTTTCAAACAACAGTGGCCATGGCATCAGGGATGTCCCAGCCAATGTTCTCTAACGTGTTGTCCAGAGTGTTATCTGCCTTACTGAAACACATGCGCAGCTACATCATTTTCCCTCAGGTGGACGATTTGCCCACAGTGAAAGGTGACTTCTATGCCCTGGGATATTTCCCCAACATCATTGGTGCCAATGATGGGACACATGTGGCGTTTGTCCCCCCCACAGAAATGAACAGGTGTACAGAAACCAGAAGAGCTACCATTCGATGAATGTGCAGATGGTGTGTTCGGCAGACCAGTACATCTCCCATGTCAATGCCAAGTATCCTGGCTCTGTGCATGACACTTACATTTTGAGGAATAGCAGCATCCCTTATGGGATGGGCCAACTCCAGAGTGTGTGCCTAATAGGTGAGGTCAAGGACCCAATACAGTTGACATAGGTGTCTGGGTATGGGTTAGTGTGTGTCTAACAGTTGTCCCTCAACATTTGCAGGTGACTCTGGTTACCCCAACCTGTCATGGCTATTGACCCCAATGAGGAATCCCAGGACATGGGCAGAGGAACGCTACAATGAGGCACATGGGCAAACTAGGAGGGTGATTGAGCGCACCTTCGGCCTCCTGAAGGCCAGATTCGAGTGCCTCCATCTGACAGGTGGATCCCTCTACTGCTTACCGAAGAAGGTGTGCCAGATAATCGTGGCCTGCTGTATGCTTCACAACCTGGCTTTGCGACGGCAGGTGCCTTATCTGCAGGAGGATGGGCCAGATGGTGGTCTTGTGGCAGCTGTGGAGCCTGTGGACAGCGAAGAAGAAGAGGGAGAAGAAGAGGATATCGACAACTGAAACAACATCATCAGGCAATACTTCCAGTGAGACACAGGTAAGAAGCTGCCACTGCTTCCCACATCTCATTCTATTTTTGGAACTAGCATAAGTGTGTCATTTTCATTTAGTGTATGACTTGCACCTTGACTTTCCATTTCACAGATTTGGGTCCCACTTTGTGCCCTCTGCTATGTTTACTGTATGACTACAGCTGTGTTACATTGGTATGTGAACAAGTAAATTGACATTGCTATATTCCATAGTTATTGCAATTACATATTTGTAAAAGCACAGACTGACTCCAGATTGTTTTGTGATTGAAGTGTGTTTATTCCTGTGGAAATAAGTGGAGGGGGTTGTCAAATGGGGGGGGGGGGATGGTGGAGGAGTGTCCGTGGCAGAGTCCAGTCTATTTGTCTCACAGGTGCATTGTCCAAAGGGGCATAGGAAGTAGAGCAATGGCAGTTTAATGATGGACAGGGTGACATAGTGGGACAGAAGGGTGACATTCAGGGGGGTCTCATTTCCTGGCAGGGGTCTTGCATTGTTCTTTGTCTTGTTCCTGGATCTCAGGGACCATTTGTGGGGTGGTTCTCAATCTGCAGGGGGTGGGGTGCTGATGTCCTGTTGTTCCTGTGGCGGTGCCTCCTGTCCACTAGCGCCGGCGGAGGTGGAGGGATGTTCATCGTCCAGGCTAGTGTCAGGGGCCCCTTGTTGTGCCACTGTGTCCCTCCTGGTGTTGGCGAGGTCTGCCAGCACCCCTGCAATGGTGACCAGGGTGGTGTTAATGGACTTCAAGTCCTCCCTGATCTCAAGGTAGTGTTCCTCCTGCAGCTGCTGGGTCTCCTGAAACTTGGCCAGGACCATTGCTATCGTCTCCTGGGAATCATGGTAAGCTCCCATGATGTTGGAGAGTGCCTCGTGGAGAGTGGGTTCCCTGGGCCTGTCCTCCCCCTGTCGCACAGCAGTCCTCCCAGTTTCCCTGTTATCCTGTGCCTCTGTCCCCTGAACCGTGTGCCCACTGCCCCCAGGTCCCTGATTTTCTTGGGTTGGTGGGTTTGCCTGGGTTCCCTGTAGTGGTGGACACACTGCTGATTGACGTGTCCTGGGGACAGCGGGATGGGCCCGCTGGGTGGGTGCTGTGGTGGTGTTTCCTGAGGGGGAGGCTCTGTGGTGGCTTGTGACAGTGTCAGGGGAACCGACTGTCCCGAGGTCCCAGATGGGCCGGGCTGGTCATCTTGATCCAGTTGTGCAAAGCTGCTGTCATCACTGTGGGCCTCTTCTGTGTGTGACTGGATATGTCTGGCACCTCCTGTCCGGTGACGTTGGGTAGGGGTCCTGTTGGGGTGTAAATGCATAATTATTGTATGTGTGTCATCGTGTGCAATGGGTGGTTGACCCTGTACTCCAGTGCTTGCATTATTGGCTTGGTACTTTTGTGATTGGTGATTTTGGGGCATGAGTGAGTCAATGTAGTGGACATGCTTGGGTGATGGGTGTCCAATCATTGGTGTTACATGCAGGGCTTGGTTTTGGGATGTGTGGGTTGTGTGGGTGGGGTATCTGTGGGTTGTTGGGGTGATGGGTGTGAGGGTAAGGGTGGGAGTATGTGATGGCATGCAGGTAGGGTGGGGGGGATATAGTAGTAAAGATTTGCCTTACCAGAGTCCAGTCCTCCTGCTACTCCTGCGAGGCCCTCAGGATGCAGTATATCCAAGACTTGCTCCTCCCATGGTGTTACTTGTGGGGGAGGAGGAGGGGGTCCACTGCCAGTCCTCTGTACAGCAATCTGGTGTCTGGAGACCACGGAACGTGACTTCCCCTGTAGGTCGTTCCACCTCTTTCTGATGTCATCCCTAGTTCTTGGATACTGTCCCACTGCATTGACCCTGTTGACGATTCTGCGCCATAGCTCCATCTTCCTTGCAATGGATGTCTGCTGCATCTGTGATCCGAATAGCTGTGGCTCTACCCGGATGATTTCCTCCACCATGACCCTGAGCTCCTCCTCAGAGAACCTGAGGTGTCGTTGAGGTGCCATGATGTGGTGTAGGTGATGTGTGAGGCGGTGTGTGTTGTGATGTGTAAGGGGGTGTGTTGGTGTGTGTTGTTTGAGGTGCGTGGATGTTGTGTAAGTGATGGTGTTGTGTGTCTGTGGATGCTGGTGTTTTTGGTAGTGTAGCTCTTTGGCGTGGTTACAAAATTCTGGTAGTAAGGGTTTGTGGGTGATGTGGGTGTGTGCTTCATATTGGATTGGGTGTGTGGGTGTGGTGTGTGTATGTGTATGTGTTTCAGGTGTGTGTATTTCGAATTGTCCATTGTGGTTGTGTTTCGTAAATGTGTGTGTATTTGGAGCGTGGTGGTGTGTACCGCCAATGGATTACCGCGGTTGAAAGACCGCTGCATTGATTCGTAGGTCGTGATAGTGTGGGCGTATTCCTGTTGGCGTGACGGTGTAGGTTTTGGTATCGCCATTTATCACTGACCTTTGGTGTGGCGGACTTGTGTGGGTGTCTGTATTGTGGCAGATTTCGGGCTGTGGGTCGTAATACCTGTAGCGGAATTCCGCGGCCGCAGCGGTATGTTGGCGGTCTTCTGCACGGCGGTAAGCAGGATTTACCGCCAGGGTTTTAATGAGGGCCTAAATGTCTAAGTTTACGTTTGTGAATCGATTCCTTTGTGTTCTTTGCCAATCACTTGTTGATCTTACTCCTCTGTTCTCATGTTTTGCCAATAATGGGAGAATTTATAATTGGGCAGAAGGCTGCTATAAATATGAGATTTACAAAATTGAACTAGAACCCATTTACTACAAGCTTAGGGATACAACACCCATTATAATGACCTGTTTACCAAATATGCTTATGTGTGAAAGTCGCAGCCCTTGGAGCTAGCACTACAACATTGCAGTTTCTCCCTGTGCCTGGTTCTCCTATTATACCAATATCTGAGAACTGAGCTGTCTAGAAACTGAATGTGGAGTTGACTGCATTAGCAAGAGTTGCCTGTTGCAATGACTTCTCAACTGGTTTTCCTACATCTCCACGCAGAGGCATGCACAATGAGAAAAACTATATTTTCTTTCTCTTAAAACTAAAAGGCCAGTAACCACAAAGTCTCTAACATGGTGTGTAGATCAGAGAGCATGCTCCAGAGAAGAGCAACTGGGGAAGGGCATCAAAATCATCTTTAAGAGAAGGTAGAACTGAGCATAAAGGGATTAGCAGAGTGCTGGAGAAGAGCAGAACGAGGAGATGGCATAAGAGAGCACTGGAATACAAAACTATCAGGAACAGGCGGTGAGCGGCACTAGCTGAGAGCACGAAAAGAAAGAGCAGCGAATAACACTGGAGGCGAGCACTACAAGAAGGCACTGGAAGAGAGTGCTAAAAGAGAGCACCAAAATACAACCCTGGTGAAAGCACAATGAGAAGACAGTGGAAATCACTGGGGGGAAGTATGAAGAGGAGGAGAGGGGGAGAACACTGGAGGAAACCACTGGAAGACATCACTTTAGGGGAGAACAGAAAAAGTCCTCTCAAGAAGATCTTGAAGAGGAGTGGGCAGAGGATAGCAGTGGTGGGAATCACAAAGAGGAGGAGGTGACAGACAGCACTGGCATTAAGAGAGCATAAAGAGAAGGGTGTAAAAGAAAGTGTTACACTAAAGGGCAAAGAGTAGTTGGTAGCCCAATCCACTAGATGAGGCCACAAAGAGGCGAGGGTAACAAAGAGCACAGGAGAAAAGCAAAGAGAGCAATGGAACAGAAATGCATACAACACTGAGAAGAAGGAGCAGTGGGGAGAATAGAGCAGGCAGAGAAGGGGCGGCAGACCGCATCAGAGGAGGGGAAAACAAACGTCACTGTAGAAGAACACTGGTGAAGCACTGGAAGCAGGGTTTTTGTAGGGATGCAAAAGGTAGAAGTGTCTAGAAAAGGAGTGTGGCCTGTAATTAAGGGAGAGACAAACACCTAACCTAAATTTCTATGATTCCCATAGTATGCTACTCAACCAACATTTTGGTTCCTCTGCATGCATTCTGTTATTGCATTCATTCATATCGCATAGCAACTGACATACACCTAAAACTAGCCAGGAATATTGGCTTTGCCAATGGATGTTAGCAGTTTAAAGTAAATGAGTAACAAAGATGATTTTGTTGCAAATAATTAATATTGAAAAATGTTCAGTTTGGAAATTATGAGACTTAGGCCCATATTTATACTTTTTAAGCGCCGCATTTGCGTCATTTTGTGATGCAAAAGCTGCGCAACTTACAGTTGTATTTTGTAAGTTTGCGCTGTTTTTGCGTTAAAAAATTACGCAAATGCGGCGCTAAAAACGTATAGATATGAGCCTTAAATTTTACTACTGTCTGTGAAAAAGGTATTGATTTTCAGTGTCTCAATCACACCTGTTGTGTTCTCTCTGTTAAATATGTACACCCTTTTTATCACCAAGTTTACATATCTTACACCTCAACTTTGTCCTCTTCAGCACCCTCTTTTCAGTCTCTCCCGAATGCACTTCCTTGCATCTCATTTACTTCATTACCCCAAACACCGAACACACCCACTCACCTGTAAGCACTGTATTTTCTTTGCTTGCACCATGTCAAAATGTTGGCAACTGTGAATCTCCTTCAGACGCACATTTGCACAGAATCACATCTGTGACTAAAATACATGACTATTGCTCTGTGCAAAGAGGCCAAAGATTGGATGAACAAGTTTTTTGAACACTTTTATGGCCCCCTGGCAGGCACTATGATAAAATCGCACTGCCTTCAGCTTCTGCTCACCTGTGCTCAATCATGGTCCTTATAAACACCTGGAGGTTATTTAGTTCAAAGTATGCACAACACAAGAGTAATAATCTACACATAAAATACAGGAACACAACATCCTGGAATATCTAACACTCTTATGGGATGTAAGCTTAAGTAAAACGTGTGAAACATAAACAGAAATTGATTAAAGTTTTTTACATTAATTGTCCCGAAAATCGACCAGTGTTACTTGACATAATTATAGGGTCCGTTTCAAAGTCTGTTTTTAATTCTGTCCGGGTCCCCTACCCACATAAAGCCCTGACTGGAAGAGAGCACTGTGGCAGAGCATTGAACAAAGCAGAAGAGGGGAGTAAAAGGCACTCGAAGAGTGTCCAGGGGGACAGCACAAACAAGAAGCAACAGCAGAGACCATTAGAGGAGGCTTCGAATTGGAGGAGGGAACAGTTACCTCTCCCAGGCTTGCACTCATTCGCAGAGGGAAGGGAAGATCTACAGGTCACGTCACAATAAACCCCATAGCTAGTGCAATTAATGTCAGCACGAGTAGAATTTTTAATAGAGAGGGGTCAGGGCAAAAAACATTCTGCAGCATAAATTATAAAAGGCACCGAGACTCTCTGTGAAACATTTGCTAGATTTAGATTACACCGTTGGCACAGTCTACTTCACCATGGACTCAATTATGCACCCAATTTGAGTTTCAAAGGCAGACCTAATTAGTGCGCATACTGTTAAGTGATGCATTGTGGGAGACTATGGGCTAGATTTACAAGGCCCTTGTGCCCCTTAGAGCAAATGTGACGCTAACGGGCCATTACCATAGCGCCATATTTACTAGGTGGCGCAAACTAGGTTTGTGCTTCCTTCTAAACCCTTTGCTCCACATCATGCATAATATATGTATGATGTATGTAAAGTGTTGCTACAAATGGCGCAATGGAATCTACAAGATTCCATTGTGACATTTCTAGCTTCTTTTTTAATGCCTGCTTGAAGCAGGCATTAAAATGAGTCTCCCATTGATTCCCATGGGCCTCTTAACACTATACTGGTTTAGCGTCATTTTATTTTTTTCTCGCTAATCCAGTATAGTGTTACAATAGCGTAAAAAAACGACTCTATTTCCTCTAAAACACTCCATAGTGTGCCATATTGTAAATATGATGCTACCACAGTGGCGTTAGGGGACACAAGGGGGGCGCCAAAAATTGGCGCATCAATAGTGATGCGCTTCTTTCTTGTAAATTTGACCCTAAGGGCCAGATTTACAATACTCTTTTCCCCCTTAGCGCCACATTTGTGGCAACATTTGTGCTGCAAATGTGACACTAATGGGCCACTACCATAGTGCCATATTTACAAGGTGGCGCAAACTAGGGCCCAGATTTACAAGGCCCTTGTGCCTTTTATTGGCACATTTGTGGAATTTTTTTTGTCGTAAATGTGATGCTAATGGGCTACTACCATAGCGCCATATTTACAATGTGGTGCAAATTAAGTTTGCGCCACCTTGTAAACACTTTGTGCCAAATCATGCATAATATATGCATGATGTATACAAAGTGGGCGTTCCCTCCTTAGAGGGTCGCTAAACATGGTGCAATAGAATCTACAAGATTCCATTGCACCACTTCTTGTGTCATTTTTAACGCCTGCTTAAAGCAGACTTTAAAAGGAGGCTTCCATTGGAAGCATCATTTTTTTTACGCTAATCCAGTATAGCATTACAATAGCGTAAAAAAATGTTGCTATTGACTCTAATATGCGCCATAGTGCACCACATTGTAAATACGGAGCAACCATGGTGGTGTTAGGGAACACAAGGGGGCCGCAAGAAAAGTAGTGCATCACTGGTGATGTGCACTTTCTTGGAAATATGGCCCTGAGTTCTGAAGGCCAACCAGCCATTATTTCGTCCAGTCCACTGAAATATCCCCTAAGATGGAAAATACAGTCACAGTTGCTCATTGGGAAGGGGATGGGTCACGTTTCAGTAGTGTTTCACAGTAAGAGACTGTTAGAAATGGGGTCTCTGGTTGGCAGTCAGTTTGCACTCTGTCCAAGCAGGGACCCTCACTCTAGTCAGGGTAAGGAAGATACACAGCTCAGATAACCTCTGCTCACCACCTTGGTAGCTTGTCAGAAGCAGTCAGGCTAATCTCAGAAGCAATGTGTAAAGTATTTGTATAAACACACACCGTAACGCAGTGAAAACACCACAAAAGGACTCAGCACCAGTTTAGAAAAATAGCCAATATCTATCCAAATCAAACACGACCAAAACAACAAAAACCCAACATACACAAGCAAAACTATGTTTCTTTTAAGATTAAACTTGAATAAAGTTCTTTGAAACACAAGTGCTTCAATTTAGAGTTATTGCGGCATCGTGACAAGGTCATTCCGAACAATCCAATGCCAATGGCACTGGTTACGTAGTCACACAGACCCCCAGGTACAGTACCTCTGGTAAACAAAGAAACAAGCCAGTGCACGGAGTCGGGGGAGAGGTGTTGCTGGATCCGGTGCAGCATTGGTTCCTTACTGTAGAGCAGGGGAGGCGAGCCAGTGTCGGTGCGAAGTGTCGGTTCCTTATGCTCCAGCAGGGTCATTGTCCGCCGGGTCAAGAAGAGGTGGGGTGACCTCATGGTGTCGCGGTCAAGCTACACGGCTGCGGGCACTGCAGTGGAGTCGGGTGTCATGGATGTCGGTGACACGCACTGGGGACTCACGAGGTAACCGAACGTCAGCTGGACTGCAGCAGCATCAGGCCTGCCATGTTGGGGGGGTCATCACAATCCAGCTGGGACCATGGCTTTGATTGCAGGTGATATCACTGGCTCGAGCAGCGGCGTCGGTCCGGGCGTCGTCTGGAGTCGGTGCACTGGTTTTTCTTGGGTTTTCAATCAGCTTTCACTCCCAGGGGCACAGAGACTGGAGTAGGCACTGCCTGGTGATCTAGGATCCAGAGCAAGTAGACCCAAAGGCCGGTAATTGACGTCCTTGCTGTCCCCAAGACTTCTTAATAGGAGGCAAGTTCAGCCCAAGCCCTTGGAGATACTTCACCAGCAGGATTGCAGAAAGCAGAGTCCAGTCCTTTCCTTCTCAGGCAGAAGCAGCAGCAGGAGGCCAGCACAGCAAAAGAACCGGCAGAGTGTCGGGTCCTCCTCCAGCATCAAGCTCTTCTCCTTGGCAGAGTTTCCTCTTGGTTCAGAAGTGATCTAAAATTCTGGGGTTTTGGGACCATTCCTTATACCCATTCCTGCCTTTGAAGCAGGCAAACATCAAAGTTGTTTACAGGATTCTGCCTTGCCCAGACCTGGCCCCAGACACACACCAGGGAGTTGGAAAGTGCATTGTGTGAAGACAGGCACAGCCCTTTCAGGTGCAGGTGTTAGCTCCTCCTTTCCCACTCTAGCCCAGGACACTCATCCGGATATACAGGACAATCCCCAGCTCCCTTTGTATCATTGTCTAGTGGATATTCACAAACAACCCAACTGTCAGTCTGACCCAGACATGGATTACACAAGCAGGTAGAGGCACATAATAGTTAAGCAAGAACATTTCCAAAATCTAAAAACCAACTTTACCCAAGGGTGTATTTTTAAATTGTGAGTTCACAGTCCCCAAACTCCATATATCCATCTGCTCCCAAGGGAAAACCATATTTAGGCAATCCCCTTTGAAAGAGATAGGCCTTGCAATAGTGAACAATGAATTTGGCAGTATTTCACTATCAGGACATGTTAAACACACCAGTACATGCCCTGCCTTTTAAATACACTGCACCCTGCCCATGGGGCTACCTAGGGTCTACCTTAGGGGTGACGTACATGTAGTAAAAGGGAAGGTTTAGGCCTGCAAGTTGGTGCACTTGCCAGTTCGAAGTGGCAGTGCAAGACTGCAGACACAGACACTGCAGTGGCAGGTCTGAGACTTGTTTACAGGGCTACTCATTTGGGTGGCATAATCAATGCTGCAGGCCCACTAGTATCATTTGATTTGCAGTCCCTGGGCACCTCTAATGCACTTTACTAGGGACTTACTAGTAAATCAAATATGCTAATCATGGAAAAGACGATTATGAATACAGTTTACACATAGAGCACTTGAACTTTAGCACTGGTTAGCAGTGGTAAAGTTCTCAGTATCAAAACCAGCCAAAACGAATTACAGTACAGGGTCCAAAAAAGTACAAGCAAACCACGTCAAGAGCTGCCAGGTCTAACAGAGACTGAATGCCTTCTGTGTCCCTGGCAGGCAGTTTTTTTCAGCTCTATCATTCATCTTCACACCTTGTTAAATATCTTTCCTCCCATGAAGGAAACCCCTTTGCAATATGGGCACAAAATGAGCCACTGTGTGGGAAGAGTTTACAGTGTGTGAGGGTGCAAACAGATTTGCTGCTTACTGAGAGCGTAGTAGAGACAGTGAGGCCCATTCAATGTAGCAGCATGAACCTGGAGCTGTGCATCTCCAGATTGAAGTGTGTCTGTGCATTGTTAAATTGAGCTGTGGTTCCCAGACTAAACCCTGTGTGAATAGACCTGGAGCTGAGCTGTGCTTCCCCAGGTCTGAGGTGTGATAGAGGGAAGGATGGGATGCATCGTGTAGAGACCCTCACAGATCTAAGACCCAGATCCCTATGCAAACATTTCAGGTTAGAAATAGCTTTAAATCTATGTCATTAGTGACAGACCCAACAGGGGAACAAATATATGTGCTGAAATAGAAAACACTGGGTTCAGCACAGATAGGCAGGCTACATGTAGGGCACATAGCACTCTTCAGTGTTGTGAAACATCTGTGGTTAGTGCAGAAGAACCATTGTACCAAATAGGTCTCAAGTAGGTCATCACAATCCTTATCTGTCAGGGGAATGAGCCGAGATGCACCAATCACATTAGGGCCCGCTTTCCTAAAGAGCTGCAGTTTTTCACACCACATACACAGGATGAGAAACCAGTTGTATCATTCTACCTTAAAACATATATCAACAAAATGTGTATGCTTCTGCAAATAACACACCTAAAGGTCAGATAGCTTGGTCACTCACTTCTGCAAAATCCACATAGCTTGACCCATTTAGCATTTTTAGCAAGAAATAGCATATGCTAGACTATCAGGTAAACATATTTCTGCTACAATTGAATTACAAGAACAGGAACCAAAGAGCTTGGTGTACCTTCAAACCACACATCCGGGCCCATGCAAAAAGTCAGATAGCTAGGACCATTCAAGTCTCAGCACAGTATGACCACGCGATGCTAGATCCACATACGCGCTTTTCATTGTTTGGTAACTGCACCACAAGGAGCAGAAACTATGCACTTTTGTTTCTAAGAATTGCTATCATGTTTCTAAGAATTAATGTTTCTAATTCTGTTATTTGTATATCCTGTGTGGAAATGACTTACGTCACAGATGGAACCAGAACCTTTCTGTGAGTGTTCGGTCTGTGGTTTTTCAGCAAAAAAGCAACGGCTTCTGAGCAGTTCATCGGACATCAGATTGCATCCCCACGAAGGTGAGTGATCTTCCCTGCAGTATTGTGATTAAACCTGCAACACTTTGTCAATATTGTGTCTTGGTTGTTTCTTTAACAGATTTCCCTCCAACAGGTGTTTAAATGGGACATTGCAGTGGCCCAGAGCCGCACGCAGCTGTGTGTGCTGATTACTAATAAGGTTTCATATTGACATTCACCCCAACTGCACCCCAATCCTTGCCATGCTTGTCTGTCCCTTCCCCACCCTCCCTGCTCCCTCACTCTCCAGAGTGTGCCAGACAAAGACAGGCAACGAGGCTGCGAATAGCCGTAAGAGCTGGGAAGCTGTAGTGAGTGCACCATGAGCTGTTCATAGTAGGCCAGTCTCTAACTCACTCTTGCACACTGTACTTGCCTCCTGTCTGCCTTAGTCCTTCTTCTGCACACCACGAGCCCTCCTGTTTTCTGTCCCACACCTCCTGAGCTCTCCTCGTAGTTGTATCAGTCCAGTCTACTGCACACCATAAACTGTCCTCCGACTACTCCTGCATCATAGCTTCCTTCAGGCACCACTCACACGCTTTCAGGACTAGTCTGTTATAGATTGCAGTGAGCAATCCCAAAGATGCAGCCTAACACCACAACCCTACCCTGTCTCCCTCCAGACTCTCATACTTGCAACGACCCCCTCCAATAAAGCATCAATGACTGCCTCTCATCCTCACAATATCATAATGACACTGAACGGCAACCCAGTTCCCGGGACCCTGAATGCAGCAGTCCCCACCCCACCACAGAGAAGCTGATAACAAGCCATTACATTTGAATGTGATATATAGTCTACTAGTACCATACTCACACTTTGCAGCTTATCTGGGAGAAGTGCAGACCGCAGGTGCTGTGTAAATTATGGTCCCAAGTGAATGCACTTACAGTTTTCACCGCATATTACCACACCACACAACACAGTCACACCCGTCCTGCCCCACCCAGTGCCAGACCACTATGCAGCGATACTTGTCTTGTGAACGTTCGGTGCGAGCAACAACATAACAAACATTGACTGGTCCCAGGTTCACAGGGCGACAGCCAGATCCAGCCATTCTGTGTGCTATGCTGACATTGTTGATGGGGCCCCCTGGAGATCTGGGGACCCCCACACCTGTGACAGCTTTTGTTACACCACTGCACAGGGGATGAAACTTTGTATGGTTTTGCCGTGTGATTGTTTTGACATTTAGGCAGTTGTATACTTTTTTGCCTCAGTTCATTGAAGCTCTGTAGCGTAGGAGTCAAGACGTTTCACAGGCAGATGACAAGCACACAACATATTCAACATCCCTCATCATCAAATGTCAAATGTCATTTGGGGAGAGCGCATTTCTGCTGTTCATGAGTCTTTCTATATTTATTGGTTATCCTATTAATGATACTTAGCATTCTGTAATTGTTTTATAAACAACAGTCTCAAATTTCTTTATAATCGGCTGCTGGCGATACACCCAGTCATTGATTATAAAGAAAAGACATTTGAACTTGACTATTGTAAGTTATTACAGTCAAGTTCTGATGTCACAATGCCTGCTGCTAGAGCTAGCAGCTGAGGCGAAAGACATTGTGGAGAATTGGAGGGTTACCTGAAAGTTAAGTGCAGACTGGGCTTAAATTCTGTTTCACCTAATACCAGGGCCCAGATTTCTCATTATATGATGCAGCGCAACACCGCAAGACAACTTCTTGCACTGAGCTGCTTCAAATAGAGAGGGCAGGAATGCACAATATCTACCAAGATATGATGTATTCCTGCTCTCTCCTTGCGCTCGTCCACTCAGTACAGTCTAGCACCAACATAGGCACACTTGCACCATGTGCACCCTTGTTGTAGGCAGGATTGTTTTATGCAGAAAGGGATATCTGTCAGTACAAAAACAACCCTTTCTAAGCATGCTGATGTAAGCCGCACACTTAGAAAGAGGAAACAAAGAGGACAAATTAAGATATTTGTCCTCATTGGGCCTTTATTGGAAAGGTGTCGCATTTTCATGAACTAAGAGTTTTTCCAGCCTTGGTAAATGTGGGAATACATCAAAATGCATGGGTGGATGCATGGGAAACCCCATGCTCAACCCATCGAAAGCCTTCCCAGGGAAGAGTAACACAAAGCAGCAACTTGTGCTGTCTTACTCTACTTCAGATTTATCAAGCATCAGAGGGCCACACAAGGTGACCTTAAGTTGCTCAGTAAATCTGACGTAAGGATTCCATGCTTGACCCAGTTGTTTACTACAAAGCACATTAATTACCATATCCATTATACTTACAATCCATTGCTATGTCATTTTAGCATATTATCTCTAAATTCCCTGGATATTTGTTGGGGCCATCATGACACCTGGATGTTTTCTGCAGGGTGATCATACTGATTTGTTTCAATAATTTTGCACCAGTCTTCTAACGTTCATTTCCTTGAGGCCACCTATTTCATTCTAGCCACTCAGGCCAGAATTATGAGTAATTGCATTTCAGCTCGAATAATTACTCTAGATGACTCCTTGGAGTCTTCATCTAAGAGTTATTACGATTGCAAACTTCTGACCTGATAATTTTGGGCCTGAAGACATTGGGCTCCATTTTGCTTTGCAGAAGTTGGGGCAGGAGCTGCGGGCAGGAGTACTGTCTGGCATCTGCCTGACATTTGCATCAGCACTTATTGAGGAGAAGTCAAAAATGCTCCCTCTGTAACCCACTGATATACACAAGCCTTCATCAAAATACTATCCACCTGGCCTGAGCAAGAGTAAAATGTCAGTTGTTTTCGCCCCAGGATGGAAAAAGGTACATCTGAAATTACCTGATGTAACCTGAAACACATAGTGATTTCTACTTCTGGGGAAACATCTTGTAGTTGCTGAATTTTGATGCAGAGATACTGACTGAAATCTGTTATACCTGTCCTCTGGTACCACCACCAAATTCTGGCAAGAGGTCCTTAGTAGTTTTTTTTGTTTTATGATCACATCATGTTTTTTCTTCTGTGTACCATTTTGAATCTCCTAAAAAATCTTTCAATCCATCCCATTGAACTATGGATAAATTATTTTATTACTCCCATTATTTGACTTTATAGGTTATATGAATGCTGGTTAGGCCCGAAATTCTCATTGTGATATTCCCCCAGACTTTTTGCCATAACGCCCCTCCTCCCCTATTTGTCTGAATTTTCTTTTTGTTGGTTTTCGGTCTCAGTGCACTTTAGCACTGCTAACCACTGCTAACTTGTGCTAAAGAGTTGTGCTGTCTAATTAATACGTGGTAAAATTGGCCTACACCTATTTGCCACATTTAAGTTACTTGTAAGTCCCTAGGAAATGCTACTACATGTACCCAAGGCTGTAAATTAAATGTTACTTATGGGCCTACAATATTTGTCTAGGATTGTGATTCTTGTCCAACAATGTATGCATACTCAATAAAACAAAATAACTACCTTAATAATGTATTTGTAGGATAACTGAAGGGAAAACAGTTTTAGTTAAAGAAACACAGCAACCTTCCGAAATTCAAAAAGATTCATATTTATAGGGAAATGTATGAAGACATCAACATATAAAAATTAAGGAAATGTGTACAACACAAACAAGAACCAATAAAACCCATTACAAAAATCAACCACATTTACCACATTTCCAATTAATGTTTCCTATATTCTCAACAGAAGTAACCTTAATCATCCAAATGTACATATTTATAACCCAATTAATCACAAAGAGTTATATTCTTAGGTTCACTTAATTATAGTTGACTGTCTTTCAACCCTAGGAATATAGGAGATAGGAATCTCATCAGGACCAACAAATAGTTATGACACCGATAACACAAAAAAACTGGTTAAGGTTAGGTAGGAACATGTAATAACAACTGAGTAAAATTAAAATTATGTAGTCCTTGCAGCCAGGACACTGAAGGATACCCCAACCTCATAGGAAAAAGAAACCAATACTCATGTGAAATCACCACTTACGGGCATATTTATACTCCATTTGAGCAGAATTTGAATCATTTTTTTTAGCAAATTCGGCACAAAACTAACTCTATATTTATATTTTGACACTAGACACGTCTAACGTCAAAACAGTGGAGTTTGCACCATTTGTTAGATGACAGAATGAGTCAACACATACCTAATAATTGTCATCAGGGTAGGTTCTTAGTTTGGAACACATATTAGCAGGTCAGTATATTCAATCTGGTTTGCAAAATTGTAATACAAAGTACAATTACAATAAGTTGGTAAATAGTGGCACAATTATATGTTGATATTCCTCATGAAGACAAAGTATTATAGCATCTATAATAAATCCGCATGTAGGTGCAAGTACTATTTTGCACATTTTGTAGAATGGTTGCAAAGGTGGCAAATCTACATATACAAAGAATTAAATTAAAACCAATTGTTCAAGAATTGGTGCTAGTAGCCTTTAGCTTCATCATGGCAAAACTCTTTCTGAAGAAAACATATACCCTTATTGAGCATAGCTGATGTTCTAAATTATATCAGAAAATGTGTATTGATTTAAGTTGAGGTAATGTAAATATAACGTAATGCCGAAAAGTGCAATTAAAGATGTAGCACTAAACTCTATGATAAACGCGCTTGTTATTTAGTCTGTGTAGTTAGAAAGGGGTTGAATAAGGCGATTGCAAGTTAAGAGCCTTAGTGACAGAGCTGCTTAACAGTCTGAAAATGGAGGGAGTATCTCTTGTCGAACAGCCATGGTTCATGGGCTAGATCCCATATTATGCTATGGCGTTTCGAATCAGCGCCATATTTGTTTGTAGCCAGGCTAATAGTCATTTTTTATTGGTAGTGGCTCTGAGAAGCAGCCTTACAAACTGACGAAAAGATCGCTACCATGTTTAAGGGCCCTAATACTGAAAGATAAAGTGTTATGTTATTCAAAACTGTTGTAATTACCAATTGTAGCCAAGGTAACATGTAGTGGATGTGAGTATTTACACAGTTGTATATTGAAATGCCACGCTTAAATTAAAAGCCCCAGTGGAATATTCAAGGATTATATTTAAGGGTGTATGCCTGTGTTAGGTTAGATCCTGTTATAGACATAGTACGATTTGTATAATTACAGTTGAACTGATCCAATACAGGCAAGCCTTAATTGAGATCATGGGCTTGGACAAGACTATTTCCCTCCCGTGGCTTTATTATATCAGGCAAAGCTTTTACAATTTAGGGCTGAAAATCTACTGGGATGAACCGCATATACTCACAACCCAATCAAAGATCCGACTAAAGCAAGTATTTTGGGACTTCATCTTTAATAGCCCTCTTCATAGCAAGGATTCAGGTAGACTAACCTTAAGTTTTCTGGATTTTAAACCACTACCGAGCGCTGAGGAATGGATTGATACCATTCAACCTAGACGAGCAAAAGCTTTATTTATGAAGTATCGATATGGGATTCTCCAGGTCAAGGCTTTTACCTTCAAATGGGGTCTCCTGAATGGGAGTAATCATGAGGCGACCTGCGAGCTATGTAATATGGAGACTCCAGAAACGACGGATCATGTCCTTTTAAATTGCATTGCCTACGATAAACTAAGGAAGAAATGGATCCGACCCATCTGCAGGAACGTTGGAATCAAGAACTACAATGAAGCTGCCAGATTTTTTAGATCCAGCTCGATACCATATGTTGTTTTTGGTCTAAGCCGGTTCTTAATAGCAATTTCATTCATCAGAGACAAGGCGGGCCTGAGGTTGTAGGCGCTCTAATTCAGGCAAAACTCCCAAAGTCAACCTATGGGTCCTGAAATCGATAACTGGGAGTCACCCTCTGCAATTCAATGGCCTTGGGACCTATAATCGGCCAAGGATATATCTAGCTCAGGGGACACTGTCTATGCCCGGGAGGACCGTAGCTACTGGGAGGTTGATTAAGTTACCTAGAATGGTCATTGTCACCTATGAAACTTGTTCCTGGATTCTGATATTTATTTATTTTTTATCCCAAAAAATCTCCTCCTAGTTAGGCAAACAAGTGCCTGATGGCATGGGAGGTAAATTTGATGGGTTTTACAAATGAAATACTGTAATCGATTTTTACTTACTGTTTTTAAGATCAATATCAGATAACTTGTTTCTAGTAGATAAGTGAATATTTGCTGCTGCTAGAACAATGTGCCTTTTTGCATCACTCGATCGTATATGACCTCTAAGCAATATAGGCACGTAAGAAAGAAAGGAATCGTTGGGCCCTAGGGATTGTTAATCACTTTCTAAAAATTAGTCAAATAACCCCTCACGTGATGATGGTATCTATATTGCTAAGATTGTAGAGGCAACTTGAACCTACTGGAGGCAAATAGTCATTCAAAAGCATATATCCTACTTTCATAATGGTTACTTTTTGAGCTAGTCTATAGTTAATGATACTACTAGCAAGATAGCAATTTTAACTGTTTTTGTATTAAGGCTTATACTTTAGGGGTATTTTATAAAATTTTATAATATTTATATGGCGATCTGCATGATGATGTGTACTGTATATTTTATAGTGTTTTAGTGATTAATTGTTGATTTTTTAATAACATTTATACCCATAACTCGCCTATTTGTATTGTATGGCCCTGAGGGAGCTTTGGTCTCGATCAGTTTTTAGTGTTTCTTTGTCTTTTTTCTTTTAAAAAAGTGTCTTTGTTTCTTCTAGAAATGTAAGAATTTTGTCAGTATGCTTTTATGGTATTGTTTTACCGAAATAAAGCTGTAAAGTTATTAATACCATGACATTTACCCTTGTGAGTTCCACATGTGCTTTTTTTTTTTTAAATAAAACACATTGAGAAGCGATGTATCCACGTTTGGGAAAATTTGTGTGGTTCACTGTGGAAACAGGGTGACTCATACTGAGAACTAAAAGGTCTCTATAAAAATAAATATGTAAGCCTACTACTTTTACAGCACCCTAAATGTTGTACTTGGCTACATATATAAATCTACAGAAATGCAAAGGTCTACATGTTGAACGGTATTATAATTGAGAGAGTCTTGCTTATGGTAACTTTCCCTCCTTTATTGTCCCAATTCTGATATTGGGGATTTTGTAAACATCGACAGACACTTATAAAAGAGGGGTAATAATATTGACATTTTGTATAGGTGTTAGAAAAACTGTAGCTTTCCCTCACTCTATCATGAATATATGACTGCGAGCGTCGTTTTGTGTATTTAGGAGCTCTTTTCACTAAAATATTTTGAAATTGAATATTCCTGGTTATAGTTATTGCATATTCGTCGTTGAGGCATCAATTTTATTAGACATTACTCTTTTTTCCAAAATTGGACTGGGATTTTTCTTGTGTTATATTTTTATTGTGTTATATCACTGTATGTGTGCTGCAGAAATACTTAACATTGCCTCTAAGTTAAGCTTAACTGCTCGTGCCAAGCAACAAGAGGATTATACAGATGTTAATTTAGTGACTTTTGTGGTTCACCCTCAGAAGGAATGTGTTTGTTGCAGGAGAAGTGTTTCACCCCCCAATCAAAACCCAATAAAAAAAATAGATTGGATATAACATGATGCCTTCTAGAAAATTAATGGTAGACATAGAATTTGTCAGTCATACCACAGCCACTGTTTTAGGTTGGGATAAAACCATTTGTGGTTTAATTTACAGACTATGTAGTTCTCAACGGCTTGAAGGGTGTTGAAAATGGCCCTTTCTGTAGTGTTATTCCTATACTTATTGCCTTCCCCCTTCCTTATTTTCTGACCTTGTTTTTGTTGGTTTTAGGATTCACCAGTGCTAACATGCCTACACTCTGTACTCTAAACAGGGTAATAGGGTAACATTGGCTTCTCCACAATTGGGATATTGAATTTACTTGTAAGTCCCTAGTAAAGTGCACTATATGTATCCATGGCCAGTAAATTGAATGCTACTAGTGGTCCTGCAGCACTGATTGTGCCACCCACTAGAGAAGCCATTCAAACATGTCTCAGGCCTGAAACTGCAGAGCCTAGGTTTGCAGTTTTAAACTGCCATTTCAACCTGGAAATAGTACCCACTTGCCAGGCACAAGCCTTCCTTTTTATTACATCAAGTCATTCTTAAGGGAGGCCCTAGTTAGCCTCAAGGGCAGGGTACAATGTATTTAAAATGTTGGACATGTACTTTTAAGTTTAACATGTCCAGGTTGTGAACAACTGCTAAATTCATTTTTCACTATTGCAAGGCCTATTTTTCCTATCAGATAACATTGGGATTACCCTAAATCATCTCTTAAGTGTAACTCATAATTGGGAAAAGATAGAAATATGGAGTTTGGTGTCAATATACTCAATTTAACATCACAATTTATGGTAAAGTTTTAAATTGTAATTCTGAAAATGCCACTTTTAGAAAGTAGGCATTTTTTTTAATTGTAACCATTCTGTGCCTCTGCCTGCATCTGAATACACGTCTGGGTTGGGTGATAGCTGGGATTTGTGCATTCCCTCTAGACAGCCACACACCATAGGAGTTTAGTTGTGACTTCATGGGCCTTAATGGACCACTAACTGGCTTGATGAGGTGATGGAGCTTAGCACTACCTCACTTACGCCTGAATAGACTTGACCTGTCCATGAACAATAGGGGTTAAAGGCCCTGAATTGGTTCTCCAGCCAGTTTGAAGCCAGGACAGTGGAGGCAGGGCATCTGTACATTTCAAAGGAAGGACTGGAGGTGTAACCCTTCTTCCACAACCAGGGCATTAAAGTATGAATACTGGGCCCCAAAGCCCACCAACTCAGAACTTTACTGGAACCAAAGACACTCTGCAAGGAATAAAGACTGCTTTGCTGTGAGGAGGGACTGCACCTCTGCAACTGCAATGCTGTGTTGGCCAATTGCTTGGTGTGTGTTGTGCTGTGCTGTAGGAGGGACTGCCACTTGCTACTTCCTTTGCTGTGTTTGCCTGCTGATTCATGCCTGCGGTGAGAAGGACTTGACCTGTTTTCTACATCCTTCAACCCCAGATACCCCAAGGGCTTGTTGGCTTGCCCCTTGCTCTTCTGCAGTCTCAAGGAAATGCATGAGTGCTTCCAACTCACCTGCTACAGCACCTGGACTCAGCCATCTGTGTCTACCCTTCCAAATTGTGCCACGTCAGTTCTGGACCCTTGGAGTTGGGCCTATGGTGCTCGGCCTCCTGTGGTTCTCATTGGAACTGTTGTTAAGCAATGCAAAGTAGTGCAAAGCAATGCATTACACCCAGGCCCAAGTGGGTCCCTGTAGCTGGCCCGTGCTCCATCGTAGTCTGCCTAAATTTGTGACTTTCTCATCATCCAGCATCACCAGACCCAAGGGTAGGTCGCTCCCCCTGCCGCTGCAGCTCCTCCAGCTCCTCCAGGTTCCTGAGTTCCTGAGACCCACCTCACAGTAAGTACCCCCCACCTCCCAGCCCCTCGCCCTGCCCCGCGCTACTCACCCTCTCTCCTGCTCCTGCTTCTTTTCTTCTTTTCTTCTTCTCTGTTCTTCCTCCTCGCTCCTCGTCTGTAATCTTCTTCTGTACTCTTCTTTTCCCCGTCTTCTCTCTTCTTCTGTGTGCTTCTCAGCCCCTCCTGTCGCCTCTCTTCTTCCTCATCTTCTTCTGTGGTCTTCTGCCTTCTGTTCTTCGTTTTCTGTATCTTCTTCTGTGTTCTTCTGTGTTCTTCTGTGTTCTTCTGTGTTCTTCTGTGGTCTTCTGTGTTCTTCTGTGTTCTTTTGGTCTCCTGCTCTTCTGTTCTTCCGGTCTTCCGTTCTTCTGTTCTTCTGTTCTTCTGTTCTTCTGTTCTTCCGGTCTTCTGCTCTTCTGTCTTCTATCTTCTATCTTCTGCCTTCGGCTCTTCTGCCTCCTCCGTCTTCTTCTCCCCGCGCCTGCCCTCCTGCTACTGCCTCATCCCCCTCCCTCACTCGCATCCCCCTCTCTATCTCACCTATCTAACCCGTTCACTATCTACCTCCTTCACTCCTCCTATCTACCTATCTCTCTATCTCTCTATCCCACTATCTAACTCCCTCACTCTCCACCTCCTCCTATCTTCCTATCTCTCTATCCATTTCTCTATCTATCGATTTCTCTATCTATCTATTTTCTCTATCTATTTCTCTATCTCTCCACCCCTTCCCGCCACCCCCTCTATTACCTATCTTCCTATCCCCTCACTCTACCTCTCACCCTCACCCACCTCTACAACCCCCCTCCCCTATCTTCACAACCCTACTCCTATCTTTCTCCCTAATCTCCTAAACCTCCTAACACTCACCCCCCTCCACCCTTAAACCCCCCTCTCCCAGCTCTTCTCACTCTACCTCTCCCCCCATCCCTCGCGCTTTCCCGCCGCGACCTCCTGCACGCCCCCGCCCCCAGCTCCCATTCGCCCCCAGCTGACCCCTCCTCCCCTCCTACCTCATATGGCGGCCGCTGCGCGACAGTGGTAGCGAACCTTGACCCAAGGGTAGGTCGCTCCCCCTGCCGCTGCAGCTCCTCCAGCTCCTCCAGGTTCCTGAGTTCCTGAGACCCACCTCACAGTAAGTACCCCCCACCTCCCAGCCCCTCGCTCTGCCCCGCGCTACTCACCCTCTCTCCTGCTCCTGCTTCTTTTCTTCTTTTCTTCTTCTCTGTTCTTCCTCCTCGCTTCTCGTCTGTAATCTTCTGCTGTACTCTACTTTTCCCCGTCTTCTCTCTTCTTCTCTTCTTCCTCATCTTCTTTTGTGGTCTTCTGCCTTCTGTTCTTCGTTTTCTGTATCTTCTTCTGTGTTCTTCTGTGTTCTTCTGGTCTCCTGCTCTTCTGTTCTTCCGGTCTTCTGTTCTTCTGTTCTTCCGGTCTTCTGTTATTCTGTTCTTCTGTTCTTCCGGTCTTCTGCTCTTCTGTCTTCTATCTTCTATCTTCTGCATTCGGCTCTTCTGCCTCCTCCGTCTTCTTCTCCCCGCGCCTGCCCTCCTGCTCCTGCCTCATCCCCCTCCCTCACTCGCATCCCCCTCTCTATCTCACCTATCTAACCTGTTCACTATCTACCTCCCTCACTCCTCCTATCTAACTATCTCTCTATCTCTCTATCCCACTATCTAACTCCCTCACTCTCCACCTCCTCCTATCCTCCTATCTCTCTATCCATTTCTCTATCTATCGATTTCTCTATCTATCTATTTTCTCTATCTATTTCTCTATCTCTCCCCCCCTTCCCGCCACCCCCTCTATTACCTATCTTCCTATCCTCTCACTCTACCTCTCACCCTCACCCACCTCTACAACCCCCCCTCCCCTATCTTCACAACCCTACTCCTATCTTTCTCCCTAATCTCCTAAACCTCCTAACACTCACCCCCTCCACCCTTATACCCCCCTCCCCCAGCTCTTCTCACTCTACCTGTCCCCCCCCTCCCTCGCGCTTTCCCGCTGCGACCTCCTGCACGCCCCCGCCCCCCAGCTCCCATTCGCCCCCAGCTGACCCCTCGCCCCCCTACCTCATATGGCGGCCGCTGCGCGACAGTGGTAGTGACCCTTGACCCAAGGGTAGGTCGCTCCCCCTGCCGCTGCAGCTCCTCCAGGTTCCTGAGTTCCTGAGACCCACCTCACAGTAAGTACCCCCCACCTCCCAGCCCCTCGCTCTGCCCCGCGCTACTCACCCTCTCTCCTGCTCCTGCTTCTTTTCTTCTTTTCTTCTTCTCTGTTCTTCCTCCTCGCTCCTCGTCTGTAATCTTCTTCTGTACTCTTCTTTTCCCCGTCTTCTCTCTTCTTCTGTGTGCTTCTCAGCCCCTCCTGTCGCCTCTCTTCTTCCTCATCTTCTTCTGTGGTCTTCTGCCTTCTGTTCATCGTTTTCTGTATCTTCTTCTGTGTTCTTTTGTGTTCTTCTGTGTTCTTCTGTGTTCTTCTGGTCTCCTGCTCTTCTGTTCTTCCTGTCTTCTGTTCTTCTGTTCTTCTGTTCTTCCGGTCTTCTGCTCTTCTGTCTTCTATCTTCTATCTTCTGCCTTCGGCTCTTCTGCCTCCTCCGTCTTCTTCTCCCCGCACCTGCCCTCCTGCTCCTGCCTCATCCCCCTCCCTCACTCGAATCCCCCTCTCTATCTCCCCTATCTAACCCGTTCACTATCTACCTCCCTCACTCCTCCTATCTACCTATCTCTCTATCTCTCTATCCCACTATCTAACTCCCTCACTCTCCACCTCCTCCTATCTTTCTATCTCTCTATCCATTTCTCTATCTATCGATTTCGCTATATATCTATTTTCTCTATCTATTTCTGTATCTCTCCCCCCCTTCCCGCCACCCCCTCAATTACCTATCTTCCTATCCTCTCACTCTACCTCTCACCCTCACCCACCTCTACAACCCCCCTCCCCTATCTTCACAACCCTACTCCTATCTTTCTCCCTAATCTCCTAAACCTCCTAACACTCACCCCCCTCCACCCTTAAACCCCCCTCCCCCAGCTCTTCTCACTCTACCTGTCCCCCCCCCTCGCGCTTTCCCGCCACGACCTCCTGCACGCCCCGCCCCCCAGCTCCCATTCGCCCCAGCTGACCCCTCCCCCCCTCCTACCTCATATGGCGGCCGCTGCGCGACAGTGGTAGCGACCCTTGACCCAAGGGTAGGTCGCTCCCCCTGCCGCTGCAGCTCCTCCAGCTCCTCCAGGTTCCTGAGTTCCTGAGACCCACCTCACAGTAAGTACCCCCCACCTCCCAGCCCCTCGCTCTGCCCCGCGCTACTCACCCTCTCTCCTGCTCCTGCTTCTTTTCTTCTTTTCTTCTTCTCTGTTCTTCCTCCTCGCTCCTCGTCTGTAATCTTCTGCTGTACTCTTCTTTTCCCCGTCTTCTCTCTACTTCTCTTCTTCCTCATCTTCTTCTGTGGTCTTCTGCCTTCTGTTCTTCGTTTTCTGTATCTTCTTCTGTGTTCTTCAGTGTTCTTCTGTGTCCTCTGTGTTCTTCTGTGTTCTTCTGTGTTCTTCTTTGTTCTTCTGTGTTCTTCTGGTCTCCTGCTCTTCTGTTCTTTGTTCTTCTGTTCTTCTGTTCTTCTGTTCTTCCGGTCTTCTGCTCTTCTGTCTTCTATCGTCTATCTTCTGCCTTCGGCTCTTCTGCCTCCTCCGTCTTCTTCTCCCCGCGCCTGCCCTCCTGCTCCGGCCTCATCCCCCTCCCTCACTCGCATCCCCCTCTCTATCTCCCCTATCTAACCCGTTCACTATCTACCTCCCTCACTCCTCCTATCTACCTATCTCTCTATCTCTCTATCCCACTATCTAACTCCCTCACTCTCCACCTCCTCCTATCTTTCTATCTCTCTATCCATTTCTCTATCTATCGATTTCGCTATCTATCTATTTTCTCTATCTCTACCCCCCTTCCCGCCACCCCCTCAATTACCTATCTTCCTATCCTCTCACTCTACCTCTCACCCTCACCCACCTCTACAACCCCCCTCCCCTATCTTCACAACCCTACTCCTATCTTTCTCCCTAATCTCCTAAACCTCCTAACACTCACCCCCCTCCACCCTTAAACCCTCCTCCCCCAGCTCTTCTCACTCTACCTATCCCCCCCCCTCCCTTGCGCTTTCCCGCCACGACCTCCTGCACGCCCCCGCCCCCCAGCTCCCATTGGCCCCCAGCTGACCCCTCCCCCCCTCCTACCTCATATGGCGGCCGCTGCGCGACAGTGGTAGCGACCCTTGATCCAAGGGTAGGTCGCTCCCCCTGCCGCTGCAGCTCCTCCAGCTCCTCCAGGTTCCTGAGTTCCTGAGACCCACCTCACAGTAAGTACCCCCCACCTCCCAGCCCCTCGCTCTGCCCCGCGCTACTCACCCTCTCTCCTGCTCCTGCTTCTTTTCTTCTTTTCTTCTTCTCTGTTCTTCCTCCTCGCTCCTCGTCTGTAATCTTCTGCTGTACTCTTCTTTTCCCCGTCTTCTCTCTTCTTCTCTTCTTCCTCATCTTCTTCTGTGGTCTTCTGCCTTCTGTTCTTCGTTTTCTGTATCTTCTTCTGTGTTCTTCTGTGTTCTTCTGTGTCCTCTGTGTTCTTCTGTGTTCTTCTGTGTTCTTCTTTGTTCTTCTGTGTTCTTCTGGTCTCCTGCTCTTCTGTTCTTTGTTCTTCTGTTCTTCTGTTCTTCCGGTCTTCTGCTCTTCTGTCTTCTATCGTCTATCTTCTGCCTTCGGCTATTCTGCCTCCTCAATCGTCTTCTCCCCGCGCCTGCCCTCCTGCTCCTGCCTCATCCCCCTCCCTCACTCGCATCCCCCTCTCTATCTCCCCTATCTAACCCGTTCACTATCTACCTCCCTCACTCCTCCTATCTACCTATCTCTCTATCTCTCTATCCCACTATCTAACTCCCTCACTCTCCACCTCCTCCTATCTTCCTATCTCTCTATCCATTTCTCTATCTATTGATTTCTCTATCTATCTATTTTCTCTATGTATTTCTCTATCTCTCCCCCCCTTCCCGCCACCCCCTCTATTACCTATCTTCCTATCCTCTCACTCTACCTCTCACCCTCACCCACCTCTACAACCCCCCCTCCCCTATCTTCACAACCCTACTCCTATCTTTCTCCCTAATCTCCTAAACCTTCTAACACTCACCCCCTCCACCCTTAAACCCCCCTCCCCCAGCTCTTCTCACTCTACCTGTCCCCCCCCTTGCGCTTTCCCGCCACGACCTCCTGCACGCCCCCGCCCCCCAGCTCCCATTCGCCCCCAGCTGACCCCTCCCCCTCTCCTACCTCATATGGCGGCTGCTGCGCGACAGTGGTAGTGACCCTTGACCCAAGGGTAGGTCGCTCCCCCTCCCGCTGCAGCTCCTCCAGCTCCTCCAGGTTCCTGAGTTCCTGAGACCCACCTCACAGTAAGTACCCCCCACCTCCCAGCCCCTCGCTCTGCCCGCGCTACTCACCCTCTCTCCTGCTCCTGCTTCTTTTCTTCTTTTCTTCTTCTCTGTTCTTCCTCCTCGCTCCTCGTCTGTAATCTTCTGCTGTACTCTTCTTTTCCCCGTCTTCTCTCTTCTTCTCTTCTTCCTCATCTTCTTCTGTGGTCTTCTGCCTTCTGTTTTTCGTTTTCTGTATCTTCTTCTGTGTTCTTCTGTGTTCTTCTGTGTTCTTCTGGTCTCCTGCTCTTCTGTTCTTCCGGTCTTCTGTGTTCTTCTGTTCTTCCAGTCTTCTGTTCTTCTGTTCTTCTGTTCTTCTGTTCCTCTGTTCTTCTGTTCTTCTGTTATTCTGTTCTTCTGTTCTTCCGGTCTTCTGCTCTTCTGTCTTCTATCTTCTATCTTCTATCTTCTGCCTTCAGCTCTTCTGCCTCCTCCGTCTTCTTCTCCCCGCGCCTGCCCTCCTGCTCCTGCCTCATCCCCCTCCCTCACTCGCATCCCCCTCTCTATCTCCCCTATCTAACCCGTTCACTATCTACCTCCCTCACTCCTCCTATCTACCTATCTCTCTATCTCTCTATCCCACTATCTAACTCCCTCACTCTCCACCTCCTCCTATCTTCCTATCTCTCTATCCATTTCTCTATCTATCGATTTCTCTATCTATCTATTTTCTCCATGTATTTCTCTATCTCTCCCCCCTTCCCGCCACCCCCTATATTACCTATCTTCCTATCCTCTCACTCTACCTCTCATCCTCACCCACCTCTACAACCCCCCCTCCCCTATCTTCACAACCCTACTCCTATCTTTCTCCCTAATCTCCTAAACCTCCTAACACTCACACCCCTCCACCCTTAAACCCCCCTCCCCCAGCTCTTCTCACTCTACCTGTCCCCCCCTCGCGCTTTCCCGCCGCGACCTCCTGCACGCCCCCGCCCCCCAGCTCCCATTCGCCCCCAGCTGACCCCTCCCCCCTCCTACCTCATATGGCGGCCGCTGCGCGACAGTGGTAGCGACCCTTGACCCAAGGGTAGGTCGCTCCCCCTGTCGCTGCAGCTCCTCCAGCTCCTCCAGGTTCCTGAGTTCCTGAGACCCACCTCACAGTAAGTACCCCCCACCTCCCAGCCCCTCGCTCTGCCCCGCGCTACTCACCCTCTCTCCTGCTCCTGCTTCTTTTCTTCTTTTCTTCTTCTCTGTTCTTCCTCCTCGCTCCTCGTCTGTAATCTTCTGCTGTACTCTTCTTTTCCCCGTCTTCTCTCTTCTTCTCTTCTTCCTCATCTTCTTCTGTGGTCTTCTGCCTTCTGTTCTTCGTTTTCTGTATCTTCTTCTGTGTTCTTCTGTGTTCTTCTGTGTCCTCTGTGTTCTTCTGTGTTCTTCTGTGTTCTTCTGGTCTCCTGCTCTCCTGTTCTTCTGTTCTTCTGTTCTTCTGTTCTTCTGTTCTTCTGTTCTTCCGGTCTTCTGCTCTTCTGTCTTCTATCTTCTATCTTCTGCCTTCGGCTCTTCTGCCTCCTCCGTCTTCTTCTCCCCGCACCTGCCCTCCTGCTCCTGCCTCATCCCCCTCCCTCACTCGCATCCCCCTCTCTATCTCCCCTATCTAACCCGTTCACTATCTACCTCCCTCACTCCTCCTATCTACCTATCTCTCTATCCCACTATCTAACTCCCTCACTCTCCACCTCCTCCTATCTTCCTATCTCTCTATCCATTTCTCTATCTATCGATTTCTCTATCTATCTATTTTCTCTATCTATTTCTCTATCTCTCCCCCTTCCCGCCACCCCCTCTATTACCTATCTTCCTATCCTCTCACTCTACCTCTCACCCTCACCCACCTCTACAACCCCCCTCCCCTATCTTCACAACCCTTCTCCTATCTTTCTCCCTAATCTCCTAAACCTCCTAACATTCACCCCCTCCACCCTTAAACCCCCTTCCCCCAGCTCTTCTCACTCTATCTGCCCCCCCTCCCTCGCGCTTTCCCACCGCGACCTCCTGCACGCCCCCGCCCCCCAGCTCCCATTCGCCCCCAGCTGACCCCTCCCCCCCCTCCTACCTCATATGGCGGCTGCTGCGCGACAGTGGTAGCGACCCTTGACCCAAGGGTAGGTCGCTCCCCCTGCCGCTGCAGCTCCTCCAGCTCCTCCAGGTTCCTGAGTTCCTGAGACCCACCTCACAGTAAGTACCCCCCACCTCCCAGCCCCTCGCTCTGCCCCGCGCTACTCAACCTCTCTCCTGCTCCTGCTTCTTTTCTTCTTTTCTTCTTCTCTGTTCTTCCTCCTCGCTCCTCGTCTGTAATCTTCTGCTGTACTCTTCTTTTCCCCGTCTTCTCTCTTCTTCTCTTCTTCCTCATCTTCTTCTGTGGTCTTCTGCCTTCTGTTCTTCTTTTTCTGTATCTTCTTCTGTGTTCTTCTGTGTTCTTCTGTGTTCTTCTGGTCTCCTGCTCTTCTGTTCTTCCGGTCTTCTGTTCTTCTGTTCTTCCGGTCTTCTGTTCTTCTGTTCTTCTGTTCTTCCGGTCTTCTGCTCTTCTGTCTTCTATCTTCTATCTTCTGCCTTCGGCTCTTCTGCCTCCTCCTTTCTTCTTCTCCCCGCGCCTGCCCACCTGCTCCTGCCTCATCCCCCTCCCTCACTCGCATCCCCCTCTCTATCTCCCCTATCTAACCCGTTCACTATCTACCTCCCTCACTCCTCCTATCTACCTATCTCTCTATCCCACTATCTAACTCCCTCACTCTCCACCTCCTCCTATCTTCCTATCTCTCTATCCATTTCTCTATCTATCGATTTCTCTATCTATCTATTTTCTCTATCTATTTCTCTATCTCTCCCCCTTCCCGCCACCCCCTCTATTACCTATCTTCCTATCCTCTCACTCTACCTCTCACCCTCACCCACCTCTACAACCCCCCCTCCCCTATCTTCACAACCCTACTCCTATCTTTCTCCCTAATCTCCTAAACCTCCTAACACTCACCCCCCTCCACCCTTAAACCCCCCTCCCCCAGCTCTTCTCACTCTACCTGTCCCCCCTCCCTTGCGCTTTCCCGTCGCGACCTCCTGCACGCCCCCGCCCCCCAGCTCCCATTCGCCCCCAGCTGACCCCCCCCACCTCATATGGCGGCCGCTGCGCGACAGTGGTAGCGACCCTTGACCCAAGGGTAGGTCGCTCCTCCTGCCGCTGCAGCTCCTCCAGCTCCTCCAGGTTCCTGAGTTCCTGAGACCCACCTCACAGTAAGTACCCCCCACCTCCCAGCCCCTTGCTCTGCCCCGCGCTACTCACCCTCTCTCCTGCTTCTTTTCTTCTTTTCTTCTTCTCTTTTCTTCCTCCTCGCTCCTCGTCTGTAATCTTCTGCTGTACTCTTCTTTTCCCCGTCTTCTCTCTTCTTCTCTTCTTCCTCATCTTCTTCTGTGGTCTTCTGCCTTCTGTTCTTCGTTTTCTGTATCTTCTTCTGTGTTCTTCTGTGTTCTTCTGGTCTCCTGCTCTTCTGTTCTTCCTGTCTTCTGTTCTTCTGTTCTTCCGGTCTTCTGTTCTTCTCTTCTTCTGTTCTTCCGGTCTTCTGCTCTTCTGTCTTCTATCTTCTATCTTCTGCCTTCGGCTCTTCTGCCTCCTCCGTCTTCATCTCCCCGCGCCTGCTCTCCTGCTCCTGCCTCATCCCCCTCCCTCACTCGCATCCCCCTCTCTATCTCCCCTATCTAACCCGTTCACTATCTACCTCCCTCACTCCTCCTATCTACCTATCTCTCTATCTCTCTATCCCACTATCTAACTCCCTCACTCTCCACCTCCTCCTATCTTCCTATCTCTCTATCCATTTCTCTATCTATCTATTTTCTCTATCTATTTCTCTATCTCTCCCCCCTTCCCGCCACCCCCTCTATTACCTATCTTCCTATCCTCTCACTCTACCTCTCACACTCACCCACCTCTACAACCCCCCCCCTATCTTCACAACCCTACTCCTATCTTTCTCCCTAATCTCCTAAACCTCCTAACACTCACCCCCCTCCACCCTTAAACCCCCCTCTCCCAGCTCTTCTCACTCTACCTGTCCCCCCCTCCCTCGCGCTTTCCCGCCGTGACCTCCTGCCCGCCCCCGCCCCCCAGCTTCCATTCGCCCACAGCTGACCCCTCCCCCCCCTCCTACCTCATATGGCGGCCGCTGCGCAACTGCACAGCGGGCGTGCCGCTGGCGCGCCAGAGGCAAGCCCGTCTGCGCCCGTCCGCGCCTGGCCCGCGCCCAGCGCCACGACCCCTGGTCCCCAGCTCTCCCAAGCCCCGCTGATCCGCTATGACCCCACGACCCTCCACGCCCTCAACCCAGGACGCTCCAACACCTGCTTCCAAGCTCACCCCAAATGCACCCTTGGACCCTTCGCCTGCAACTCCTGCAAATGCATCTTCCACCACGCAACTACCACGGCCACAAGCCCACGCGCCATCAACCACCTCAAGTGCATCCTAGTCAACGCTCGCTCCGTCCACAAACACGCCGTTGAACTCTGGGACCTCTTTGACTCCACAGCACCGGACGTCGCCTTCATCACGGAGACCTGGTGAACGCCTCCTCTGCTCCAGACATCGCCACTGCCATCCCCGAAGGCTACAAGATCTCCAGAAAAGACCGCACCAACCAAGTAGGAGGAGGTATCGCCATCGTCTTGAAAGACACCATCAGCGTCACCACCTCCACCGAAGACGCCCCTCTCGCCGCTGAACACCTGCATTTTCAGATTCGCACTGACCCGAGTACCGCCCACAGAGGATCCCTCGTCTACCGTCCTCCCGAACCACGCGCCCATTTCAGTGACGCCATCGCCGACTTCATCTCCCCGCACGCCCTCGCCTCACCGGACTACATCCTCCTAGGCGACCTCATCTTCCATCTGGAACAAAACAACGACCCCAACACCACCACCCTGCTCGCCAACCTCGCCAACTTCGGCCTCAAACAACTGGTGAACACCGCCACCCACATCGCCGGACACACGCTCGACCCTATCTTCTCCGCCAGCAAACACGTCTTCTTCAGCCACACCTCCGCCCTACACTGGACCGACCACAGCTGCGTCCACTTCACATTCCGACGCGAGACCCGCCTCATCCACACTCAACCCATCCCTCGTCGACAGTGGAACAAGATCCCTGAAGAGCAACTCTTCTCCGCACTCGCCGCCAACCAACCCACCCTCACCACCGACCCCAACGACGCAGCCCTCAACCTCACAAACTGGATCTCCAACTGCGCAGACAACCTTGCTCCCCTCAAACGCACGCATCGACAGACCAACACCAAAAAACCTCTCTGGTTCTCTGACACCCTCAAAGAATCAAAGAAAACTTGTCACGCCCTTGAGAAAGCCTGGCGCAAGGACCACACCGCTGACAACATGACCGCCCTCAAGAACGCTACCCGCGAACACCACCACCTGATCTGCGCTGCCAAAAGGAACTTTTTCACCGACAGACTGGACAAAAACAGCCACAACAGCAGAGAACTCTTCAGCATCGTCAAGGAGTTCTCCAACCCCAGCGCCAACGCCAACGCCGTCACGCCCTCACAGGATTTGTGCGAATCCCTCGCCACTATCTTTCATCGCAAGATCAGCGACCTCCACGACAGCTTCGGACACCAGACCCAACCAAACACCACCGAACCCGCATCCCCGGCCATCACCCTCAACAACTGGACCCACATCAACACGGAAGAAACCAAATCCATCATGAACTCTATCCACTCCGGCGCCCCTTCGGACCCCTGCCCACACTTCATCTTTAACAAAGCCGACGACATCATCGCCCCGCACCTCCAGACCGTCATCAACTCTTCTTTTTCTTCTGCTACCTTCCCCGAATGCTGGAAACACGCCGAAGTCAACGCCCTACTAAAGAAACCTACGGCTGACCCGAGCGACCTGAAAAACTTCCGCCCCATTTCTCTTCTGCCTTTCCCAGCCAAGGTAATAGAGAAGACCGTCAACAAACAGCTGACCACCTTCCTGGAAGACAACAACCTGCTCGACCCTTCACAAACCGGATTCCGAATCAACCACAGCACTGAAACTGCCCTCATCTCAGTCACAGACGACATCAGAACCCTGATGGACAACGGTGAAACAGTCGCCCTCATTCTCCTCGACCTCTCGGCTGCCTTTGACACCGTCTGTCACCGCACCCTAATCACCCGCCTCCGCTCCACCGGGATCCAAGGCCAGGCCCTGGACTGGATCGCCTCCTTCCTCGCAAACTGTTCCCAAAGAGTTTACCTCCCTCCTTTTCTCTCAGAACCCACCGAGATCATCTGCGGCGTACCTCAAGGCTCATCACTCAGCCCGACACTCTTCAATGTCTACATGAGCCCCCTCGCCAACATCGTACGCAAGCACGACATCCTCATCACCTCCTACGCCGACGACACCCAACTTATACTCTCCCTCACCAAGGACCCCACCAGCGCCAAGACCAACCTACAAGAGGGTATGAAGGACGTCGGAGGTTGGATGAGGCTCAGCCGCCTAAAGCTGAACTCTGAAAAAACGGAAGTCCTCATCCTCGGCAACACCCCGTCCGCCTGGGACGACTCCTGGTGGCCCACGGCCCTCGGCACCGCACCGACCCCCACAGACCACGCCCGCAACCTCGGCTTCATCTTGGACCCTCTTCTCACCATGACCAAGCAAGTCAACGCTGTGTCCTCTGCCTGCTTCCTCACCCTCCGCATGCTCCGCAAGATCGTCCACTGGATCCCCGCCGACACCAGAAAAACCGTGACCCACGCCCTCGTCACGAGCCGCCTGGACTACGGCAACACCCTCTACGCCGGGACCACAGCCAAACTCCAAAATCGCCTGCTACGCATTCAAAACGCCTCGCCCGCCTCATCCTCGACGTACCCCGCAGCAGCCACATCTCCGCACACCTGAGACACCTGCATTGGCTCCCAGTCAGCAAAAGGATCACCTTCCGACTTCTCACCCACGCACACAAAGCCCTCCACGACAAGGGACCGGAATACCTCAACAGACGCCTCAGCTTCTATGTCCCCACCCGCCTCCTCCGCTCCTCTGGCCTCGCACTCGCTGCTGTCCCTCGCATCCGCCGCTCCACGGCGGGTGGGAGATCTTTCTCCTTTCTTGGCGGCCAAGACCTGGAACTCCCTCCCCACCAGCCTCAGGACCACCCAGGACCACTCCGCTTTCCGGAGACTCCTAAAGACCTGGCTGTTCGAGCAGCGATAACCCCCCCTTTTCCCCTAGCGCCTTGAGACCTGCACGGGTGAGTAGCGCGCTTTATAAATGTTAATGATTTGATTTGATTTGATTTGATAAGCACTGTTGGCGCTGTGTACTACTATGCCATATTTTCACTTAAATCCTTAAAATAGCATATCTCAGGATCTACTAATTGGGTGTTTGTTGTTTGGTCTTGTTTTCAACAGCAATATATTCTCTATTTTTCTAACCCTGTGTTGAATCCTTTTTGTGCTGTCTTTCACGGTGTTACTGTAATTAACTGCTGCATAACTACTTTACACATTTCTTTCTAAGTTAAGCATGCCTACTCTGTTCCAACTACCAGAGGGTTAATTTTGTTTGTGTATCAGACTTACCCTGACTAGGATTATGGTCCCTACTCGGACAAGGTGCATACCATTGCCAACTAGAGACCTAATTTCTAACAAAGGGCACTCATTATGACTAAACTAGTCTCTGCACAAAATTAATCTTCAATGATATTGAAAAAATATTCTGGAAATGAAAGCTGACAAAATATGTATGCTGCATTCCATGATAAATCCAGTGACTAATATGTTGTGGTTCACCCTGACAAGGATTGTTGTTGTTGCCTGATTGGTTCTACTCCTGTAAACCAATATTCCAATGTCTTATAATGGTAAAGCAATGATTTATGTAACTCCTGATTCTTTGGCTCAACATTGCCTGTACATTCTTCACTGATGATGTCCGTACATCTTCTTCAATAGGAGGTTTGAATCCCAGCAGGTTACATGCAAGATGCCAGCCATCTATTGTTGGTACGTTGTCAATCAATTGGCAATCATAAGATTAATTATGTATATTCAATGAGACAGCAAAAAGATGCTAGCAAGTACTGTATGAAAATTAGTTTTATTATTATTAGTGGAAGCAATTTTTGTTGTAGCAGAGGTATCAGTGCTAAGAAAACTAGGAGCTGGAGTAGCAGTAGAGCAAGTAGAAATAGTAGAATTATTAGAATGTTCTTAGCATGTGGAATACAACACTGACCACCTTTGTTTGCTTCCAGCTTTGATACATATGTTTTGGTTTTACTGTTAATCTTCACTGTTCTTCTTCAACACTCTTCTTCATGAATTACATTGGTGTACCTGCTTTTGTCTGTGGCCTAAGTTCCTTGTTTGCTGGATTGTTTAGTGGTAAAGTCAAAGTGCCGCTTTTAGTGTCTGTAGAAGTCATATCTGACCAACATGTTTTTGTTTAATATAAAATTGAGATAAACTATTTTCACAAAGAGCTTGCAGGAGTAAAATGGCAAATTCATTTATACTTCCAATTTCTTTTTTTTTTTGCTGTGCCTTCCTTTTTTGACAACTAAGGGCCTCATTTACAAGGCCTTTGCACCACTGTTGCTTCATTTATTTTGGTGCAGTGGTGGTGCTAAGCAGTGCTTTACACTGCTCCATATTTATAAACTAATGCATTGGGCTCAATGCGTCAGTTCATAAAGCCTTGCATCACATTATACGTCGCCAGGTATAATGTATGCAAGGTAGGTGTTGTTGGGCAAAAAGCACGCAGAACTGAAACAGTGGAATTTAAAACATTTCACTGCGTCATTCTGAGACCTCACTGTGTCAAAACTGTAACGCCTGATCTGAGCAGGCGTTAAACTGATACAGGGCTTTTTCCTATGGGAGACTTCCACGCATTGCTTGAGTAGCCTCATTTTTTTTATACTAGTCCAACAATGTGTCATTTTAGCACCACAGATGCGTCATACTTTCTGACACAACGGTGGAAAGGTGCAATGGAACTCTGTATAGCAAATACAGTGCATCCATGGCGTCGTAAGGGAATCACTGTGCAGCGCAAGAAATCCGACGCATCAGCCGATGCATCAGATTCTTGTACATGAGTCCTTAAGTTTTGAAACTGTTACTGGCACTTTCTGTAGGTTTTTAAACATCTACTTGTCTTCAGCTCCCATGCCAAATGCAACTTGACTAAATTGAATTAGAAACACCTTTATTCCTGGAACCGTAGCCTGAGTAGAATTTGTCAGATGTGATAACCTTAAATTGGCATTGAAAGGAAATTTTCCATTTACATTTCCAGAGGTGCATCTGGTTGGCAGCATGAACCTTCCAAGTAACTCCAGTTTGTTTAGTGGATTTGAAACTGTATTAATTGTGCTGTGTAGCTGACAGTTTTAATTTTGCTCTAAGCTTTTCACTGTACAATTCCAATCAACTTGACGACTGTTCGGAAATAACCTCCACTAGGAGCTTAACAAATTAGATTTTTTTGTTCCTTGCATATTACAATTAAAAATTGGTGCAATGTTTGTGGAGGGGGCATGTGAATCTGTATAGTAAATATTAAAAAGTAAAGCTTTTTATCTACATAGTGACATTAGGAATAATTTTCACTCCGAAATTCACACATTTTCACCAGAAAACGTTTAGCAGAATAAACCATAATAAACCATTATTGTGTGTGAATTGCAAATTATAATACTTCCTACTCGAAAGAGAACATCTGATAAGTGCTCTTTAAGGTGTCACAATTAAATACTCATTTTGGTGGTGACATTTATTTCCAGATATATTTTATATATAGCCAGGCAGTTTGGAATATTTATATCCTAGAATAGGTACCATTTTTTGCACCAGCCGTTTTGATTTGCGAGTGGAACCCGTGTAGCGCTCTACCTTCTATTTCCTTGCACTCCACATGAACAGGACTTATTTCAGGTGATGAGTGAACGAAGACACCAATGAATGAATGTTTTACAAATAACAAGGTTTGTGTGGCCCGGAGGTAATGGGTTTGAAACAGAGGAGGTCAACTTAAGTATCCGTTCTTCCGAGGTCTGAAAGTTGAGTGCGATTAAAAAGTGTAATCGAAAAACATGTTGTTTACAAGGCTATAAGGGGCATATTTATACTCTGTTTGCGCCGGAATTGCGTCGTTTTTTTTACGCAAATCCGACGCAAAGCTAACTCCATATTTACTGTATACTTTGGCGTTAGACCCGTCTAGCGCCAAAGATCTTGGAGTTTGCGTCATTTTTTTGCGTGGACACCTACCTTGCGTTAATGATATGCAAGGTAGGCGTTCCCGTCTAAAAAATGACTCCAAGGCATGAGCGCCTTATTTAAACTCCCGTGCAAAAATGACACACAGGAGTGGGCGGGTCAAAAAAATGACATCCAGCCGCTTTTGTGTCATTTTTTAACGCCTGGTCAGGGCAGGCGTTAAGGGACCTGTGGGCTCGGAAGGAGCCCAGAGGTGCCCTCCCATGCCCCCAGGGACACCCTCTGCCACCCTTGCCCACCCCAGGAGGACGCCCAAGGATGGAGGGACCCATCCCAGGGAACTTAAGGTAAGTTCAGGTAAGTATTATTATTATTTTTTTTTTGTGGCATAGGGGGGCCTGATTTGTGCCCCCCTACATGCCACTATGCCCAATGACCATGCCCAGGGGACATAAGTCCCCTGGGCATGGCCATTGGGCGAGGGGGCATGACTCCTGTCTTTGCTAAGACAGGAGTCATGTCAATGGAGGGTGGGAGTAAAAAAAAAATGGAGCAAATCGGGTTGAGGCAGATTTTTTGCCTCAGACCGACTTGCCCCATTTTTTGGCGCCCAAGCTCCATTTTCCCCTATGCCGGCGCTGCCTGGTGTGGGTCATTTTTTTTGACGCACACCAGTCAGCTCCGCCGGCTAATGTCATTCCATAAATAAGGAGCCCGCATGGCGCTTTGGAATGGCGTTAGCCGGCGTTAAACTTTTTGAAGCACAACTGCGTTGGCGCAGTTGTGCGTCAAAAAGTATAAATATGGCCCTAAATGTCAATGCTGTTGTATAATTATTTCATATAGTTCAATATATAATGAACAGATCTTTTGTGACTTCGCCATCAAAAAGGTTGTTTGTCGCTGGTTCTCCTCGTGCCAAATCGTTACACCTTCTCCGGACTCCCCTTTGGATTCCGGTCCAGTGAAATTCTTGGACTCCACAAGTCTGTCAGACCACCATTCGCATACCACTCAAGCCTTGAAACACTTCCCACTATTTCGCCAAAACTAAAGACTCGGGAATTATCTTCCCTGCCACTCTACTATACACTGCCAAAGTCATTTAGTGCAAAAGAAGTACATTTTGAGTTATCTTTCCCTTCGGAATAGTGACTTGGCTACTGCAACAATATCTACTCACAATATCTACCTCACAAAGACAGTCAGGCCCCAACATCTTCAGATCCAGTCAGCCAGATTGTGCTCCAACTATCACAAGGAGGGTTTACACGAATTCCGCCACTAGCTCCATGTCAGCACCAGAACCAAACTAATTTCCTTGTGCATCATCTAGACGTAGTAATAGCAAAATCCCTGTGTACCTTCGGAAAGTGGCATTTTGTTACTTCTGAACCACAGGACTGCATTCAAAGTTCATCCTTCGAATCAAACAATATTCATGCGCTTGGCGATAAGTGGCCCAAATTCTGGAATGCTTTCAGCTTGACCCTGAAATTTGAATCTAATCACATGTGTAATGAAACTTCTGAAAACTGAATTAGTCGGACTTGCATTTAGTTGAACTTATCTCACATCATGGGTTGTTATTGAAATATTTCAGGCATGGCTGGTCGTCTGTCCTCGACTGGTATCTAAACCCCTATTGTAGTATCATGCAACACTTATCACCCATTGTTCAAGCACTGTGAAGTAATCAAAAGGAGACATGCAGCATTTTTAAAACAGCCTGATAAATAAATAAATTAAATACGGTTCCATCTCCTCTTTAAAAATTGTACAGTCTGTCTTTTTCCACCTCGTTTGTACCTAGTGCTAAGAAATGCGACATTCTCTCCCTCCCAGATCCGGCCTTCTAATTCAACTGTAGACAAATGTTCTTCAACTTCCTACTTCCAAGATCAGAGAAGATGCTGACAGTGTTCAACCGTTTTTTCTTTAGAGAAAAATCACTTACTGAACTCAGCCCAAGCCAGGTTCTGTCTGCCTGTGTCATGGCTCAGATTGTGTACCGAGGGCTACTTTGAATGAACTGTAAGTCATTTTTCACCCAAGAGGATGTGCGGTCCAGTGTGCCTTCAGCTTGTGGTACTATGCAATAATGTCCCCTAACAAATCCTTCATCCTACTAACAAATCTTTTGCATCCTGGGAAGAAGAATGGTAGACTTTGGCGGAACAGGTCTTTTTTTGAGTCTGGAATGAGGCCATCGAATTGTTGTATTTCTGTTTGTTCTCCTCTACTTCAAATGTGGTGTCCATCAGGGCTCTGTGACAAGATGTACATTATTTTGCAAACCGGATGAGAACTCATGATTTTCAATTTTCCTCATATGTAGATGACTCACTGCAAATTGTCTCGTACTGAACTCCTACAAAATGCTGTTTATTGCTCTAATTAGATTTAGCTAGGCTTTAGTCAAGCTTTCATTCAACCTGTTCGGGTAATTAAAAATAAGACAGCATGCGTAACTCTTGGCCTGTCACGCTGAAAGCTTGAATGTAAACATCTGTTTTCCTCTCATTTGCTTTCCATATTAAAACATTCCTTTTCAGGTTTGCTCACAACATCTTAAGGACATACGTAAAGCTTCTGTCCATTGTTTACCGCTGGCTTCTTAGTTTGTGACTCACATTTTCTTGGTTTCCATTTACTGGCCTTTTTGTTTTAGGCTGTCCAGCTTGAATTAGTCCCTTCTTTTTGCCCAAACCTTGTTTACAGTATGCTTCTGAGGACTCCCTTTCTGTAAACAGACCTTTACATCTTGTTCTTATCTTTTCACATTTGCTGTTGATTCAAAGACAGAGGTCAAATATCAGGCTCTGTCTTTGAGGGAGCTTGGTGTTCACTTTTAGTTCTCGGACTTTGAAGCAAGAGGATTTGTGTGATAATCATGTGGGCTACTGGAGGTAATTCTATAGTGTGGTGGAAGCAAAGCAAATATTTTAATACCCTAAAAACAAATCAATACACTAGATGATGACATTTCCACACATTGTAGTTTGTGTGCTCTATGCTTTTATCAGTAAAACTGTACTGTCTGTGCAAATGTAATGGTCATTTCAATTAAAGATGTGTTGTCTGTAATGGCAGTGTGCTACTACACCATGCATGCTCCACTTTACCCCTCTCCTCTCCACTGTGCACCACTCCACCCCCCTGCACTCTACTCTGCAGCACTCACACTATGTCACTCCATGCTACGTAACTCCACACTGTCATTCCATTCTACTGTACATCATTCCACTCTGCACCACTTCGGTGTACTGCTCTCTACTTTGCATTACTCTATGCCAATGCACTCTACCCCACTCTACTCAACTATGCACCACTACAGGCTTTACCACTGCACTGTCACTCCACTCTATGCCATTCTACTCTGCAAACCTGAAATCTATGCGAGTACATTCTACTCTGTACCTCTCCACTCTACACCAGTGAACTCTATGCTATCCACTTTAATCTACTCTGCACTACTGAACATTACACAACTGCAGTCTACTCCACTGCATTCTACCCTGCACCACTGCACTCTACCCTGCACCATCCCACTCTACACCACTTCATCCTACTCTGAAACAATCTACTCTGCACCACTACTCCCTGCGCCACTCTACCCTAATCTGTACCTCTCCACTCTATGCTACTGCACTCTTACTACTGCACTCTATGACAATACACCCTTCACCACTTTACTCAAAAACAATGCTCTCCACACCAATCAACTCTGCACCACTGCACTCTATTTCCACTATATTCTACTATGCAACACTCTGCACTAGTGTGCACCCTTGTACTCCACACCAATGCTGGCTACACCACTCTGTTCTACTATGCAGCACTGTATTGTATGTCACTACTCTTTATGCCACGCCACTGCTCTCTATGACATTCTACTTTGCACCAGTATATTCACTGCACTCTATGCCACATTGCTATGCACCACTGCACTCCACAACACTCTTCTCTGCAACACTGCCACTCTGCTACTGAACTATATGACACTCTCCTCTAGTGCCACTTCACTTTATTGCACTGTAGTCTACGCTGCATCAGTCGTCTCTACATCACTCTGTTCTGATGTGCTCTATTCCACTGCAGTATTTGCCATTCCACTCTGCATCACTCCATTCTGTGCCACTGCACTCTACCCTGCACCACTCCACTCTATACAACTCTACTCTAAGCCACTGCACTCTAACTACTGCACTCAATGCTAATGCACTCTATACCACTTTACTCAAAAACAATGCAACAATCAACTCTGCACCACTGCACTCTTTTTACACTATATTCTAGTCTGCGACACTCTGCGCAAGTGAGCTCTACATCCTTGTACTCTACACCACTGCAGTCTATATAATTCTAATCTACTCTGCACCACTGTATTCTATGCCACTGCTCTCAATGCCAATCTACTCTGCGCCCCTTTTTTCCACTGCACTTTGTGCAACTTTACTATACACCACTGCACTCTACCACAGTCTTCCCTGCAACACTGCACCCTCTGCTTCTGAACTATATGCCACTCTCCTCTAGTGCCACTTTACTTATTCCACTGCAGTCTACGCTTTACCACTCTTCTCTACATCACTCTATTCTGATGGACTCTCTGCCACTACACTATATGCCACTCCACTCTGGGTCACTCCACTCTATGCTACTCCACTGTACCCTGCACCACTCCACTCTGCACCACTCTACTCTATGCCACTGAATTCTACGTCAATCCACTCTAAGCCATCCTAACCTACGCTGCTTTGTTGCACTCTACAATACTGCACTCTAGGGCACTCTACTCTATGCCACAACATTCTATGCTGCTTCACTCTATTCTGAAACAATGTACTCTATGCCACTGCACTCAAAACCACTGTATTTCACTCTGCACTATTACACTCTAAACTACTCCTCTCTATACCACAGCACACTAAATCACAGCACTCTGTGCCAATGCACTCTCCACCACTTTTCTCAAAACCACTACACTCTCTGCTGCTGCACTGTATGCCATTACATACTGCTAAAAAACAATAAGGTGGTGGATGGAATGCTTGAATTAATCTCAACCACTGGCAATTGCTCTGGGCCGCCTCCCAATCCATAATTTTTGCCCCCATGCCACCTCAGTTTGGACCCAGACTTATGCAAATCAGTTGACCCTACTCCTAATGGAAACAGTCAGGCCTGAACTGCCAAGCCAAGTCCTCTCTGAACTGGAACACAAGCAACCTAGAAACTGTTTTACCCTAGTTAGTACTCGTCAGCCAGGTATAGCTTGGTTCCAGTGGCACAGTGAGCCGGGGACCCATGTCTGGGCATACCTGCCACACACAGGGTGACAAAAGGAAAAACAATAAAGCAATGGATGGAATGTTTGAATTAATCTCACCCACTGGCAATTGCTTGGGTCTGCATCCCAATCTATCTTTTTTTGCCCACTATGCCACCTCAGTTTGGACCCAGTCATAAATAAATCAGTCTTGACTCTGCTCCTCCTGCCATCATGTTTCATTAAACAAACTGTTCCTGCTTTGCCAAATGCCTCTTTTGTTTTTTCAAGTCAAATTTGCATTCATGTCAATGCACTCTACTTTACTGTGCACCACTGCACTTTTCACCCCTGCACTCTACACCACTCCAGTCTACGCCACTCCATTCTACTCTGCACAACTCCACTCCATGTCAGTGCACTCTATGCCACTACTTTATGCCACTCCACTGTAACCTGCACCACTCTACCCCTAGCTAGCAGCACTCTACTCTACACCACTTCTCTCTACTCTGCAACAATCTACTCTATATCACAGCACTCTATGCCACTCTACTTTATGTTGCACCACTCTGCACACTTGTAGTCCCAACCACTGCTCTCTACTCAATTTACTTTACACCACATTACTCAAAACCAATGCACTCTGCACCACCGCAGTCTACGCCAACTACTCTGCACCACTGAGCTCTATCTCACTATAATTTGCTATTCAACATTTTATGCCACAGGACTCAATGCCACTGCACGCTATGCAACTCTACACCATTGTGCTCCATGTCACTGCATTTTACATCACTCTATTCTACTCTGCACCACTGTACTGTATGCCACTGCTCTCTACAGTACTCTACTCTGCAACACTCTACTCTATGCCAATGCACTCTCCACCACTGGGCTCTATTCCACTGCATGCTACGCCACTTTACTACATTGCACTCCACCTTACTGCACTCTAGGCCACTCTATTTTACTCTGCACCACTGCATTGTACACCTCTGTTCTCTACAGAATTCTGCTACATTCCACTCTATAACAATGCACTCTGCACCCCTGTACTCTAACACACTCTGCAACACTGCACTCTCTGCCACTGAACTCTAAGCTACTCTGAATCAATGTACTCTATGCCAATTCACTCTACGCTGCACCACTCATCTCTATGCCAGTGCAGTCAGTGTCACTACACTCTACACAACTCTGATCTACTGTGCACCCCTGCACTCCACCCACCTCTACTCTACGTGAATCTACACCACTGCACTCTATGCCACTCTACACCTCTGGACTATATCCTGAAGCAGTCCACTTTACTCTGCACTACTTCAATTTACTCTGAAATGATGTACTCTATGCCACTGCACTCTACGTCACTATACTCCACCCTGTGCCACTCCACTCCATGCCACTGCACTCTATGCCACTGCAACCTACCCTTCGTTACTCCACTCAAATCTGCACCACTCTACTCTGCACAACTCTACGCCACCCTGCTCTATGCTAAAGCACTCTTCGCCAGTGCATTCCATACCATTTTACTCAAAACCAAATGCACTCTAAACCGCTGCTGCACTCAATGCCAATGTATTATGCACCACTGTACTTCATGCCACTTGACTCTAGGCACCCTACAACACTCCACTCAAGCTCGATTCCATTAAATTTTACTCCACTCTATGACACTCTTAACACTAGACCACTGGTTCCCAACCTGTGGTCAAGGGACCCCTGGGGGTCCGTGAAGCCTTCTCTGGGGGTCCGCGACTGCTTAGAAAATTTAAAAATATTAACAAATATTGACAAATTAGGTCCCATGCTTCCAGTAATTACTCAGTGGGGGTCCCTGGATTCCAATGATGATTCAGTGGGGGTCCCTGGGTTCCATTAATGATAAAGTGGTGATCCACAGAAGTCAAAAGGTTGGGAACCACTGCACTAGACCACTCTACAATGCTCCACGCAACTCCCGCTATGCCACTTTACTCTACTCTATTCTATGACACACTACTCCACTCTGCTTCACCCCACTACTCTACTCCACACCACTCCAGTACTCCACACTACACCACTCCACTCTGTGCCACTCTATGTTACTCCACTCTATGCCACTCTACTCCACTCTACACCTCTCTATGCCATTCCTCTGTAAAACACTTCTATATACTGTGCTACTCCAGTCTTTGGTCTTTGACAATCTACTCAACTCTGCACCACTCTACAACACTCTACTCCACTCTATGCAACACCCTCTATGCCACTCCACTCTGCTGTACCCAATCCACAACACTTTGTCACTCTTATCTATGCCATTGCACTCTATGCCAATCTACTCCACTCTGACACTCCACTTCACTCCACTCTATGCTCCATGATCCTCTATGCCACTCCATAATACCCCACTCTACTCCTCGACACTCTATTTTGCAGCACTCCACTTCATCCCACTCTCCTGTATGACAGCTGACAAGGTAGTGTACAACATGGCTAAAACATATTGGCAAAGCCAATAGCTCTAGAATAGGTGGGACCGATTGGCTTTGCCATTGTTTGTGCGAACCCTTTTGATTTCTGTCCTACATACCTGGTAAATATTTTCCTGTCTTTCTCATTTTTTGCTTTTAATAGTTGTATACCCATTTGAGAACTTATCTTGGACTGCCAACCTCACTGCTCTTCCTTGAACTTGAATTTGGCAAGCGACCTTATAAGGGCACTTTTTTCATATGCCATAGCCCAATGCCGGAATGCTCGTCCCAAGCTATTGAGAAACATCCCCACTCACTTGACATTTTGTAAAGTTGAACACCTAGGGTGTACTTAAGAGCCCCTAATGCCATTCTAACAACACATTAGCATAATTTGTTGACGCTAATGTGAAGGTAGAATGCCAAAACCGGTGCACCATATTTAAAAAGTTGCGGAATGCATGCATTGCACCACTTTGAAACCCTTTGCGCTACATCATGCCTGTGCCAGATTTCCTTGCTTCATATTTTTCAGCACTTTTAACGCCTGTTCAAAGCAGGCATTGAAAGGGGGCATGCCATTGAATACAATGGTCCCCTATGTGCTCTGTAGGAGTAGTGCCAAAATGTGGGCGATACTCCTGCAGAATATATCAATAGCGTCAACAAAAATGACGATATTGCCCCCTACCCTCCGCCATGGTGTGCCGTATTTTAAATACAGCTTACACGTGGTGGCTGTAGGGGGCCCTAAAGGGCGCAAGAAAAGTTTCTTAAATATGCCCCCTAGTCTTTTTCACTTCTGGTGCCAAATAATCATGCTTGCATGACTGTTATTGTAGCAGAATACCTCTTTGAGGTTATGTGCACTGTATAAACTATTCCGTGCATGATTATAGGTCAAGCTTATAACCCTTTATCAATATGAGTATCTAAATATTCTTCAAATGAAACACCCTAGACAAGTAACTTTGTTAGGTTTAACTGAGTATATCAGATTAGTAATTTACATATATAAATAACTTGCTAAATAAAGAAAAAAAAATACACATTAACATTTCATTAAACAAAACAAATGTTTAAATTTCAAGTACAAAGACTTCAATAAAAACATTCATGCAATACTATTAATAATGCAGCATTGTCAGACCTGACAGCCTTAGGGTGGTCACTCTCAACTTTTTTTCCTGCCTCCCTCCACTTTCTGACACTTTTTTTGCTGGACACTTTGTCACTGCTACCCAGTGCTAAAGTGCACATGCTCTTTCCCTTAGAACATGGTAACATTGGCTCATACTCAATTGGCATATTTAATTTACTTGTAAGTCCCTAGTAAAGGGAACTGCATGTGCCCAGGCCCTGTAAATTAAATACAACTAGTGGGCTTGCAGCTTTGATTGTACCACCCACATAAGTAGCCCCTTAACCATGTCTCAGGCCTGCCATTGCAAGGCCTGGGTATGCAGTTTCACTGCCACTTTGACTTGGTATTTAAAAGTACTTGCCACACCTTAAACTCCCCTTTTTCTACAGATAAGTCACCTCTAAGGTAGGCCCTAGGGGACCCAGAGGGCAGGGTGCTGTGTAGGTAAAAGGCAGGACATACATCTGTGTGTTTTATATGTCCTGTAGTGGAAAACTCCTAAATTCATTTTTCACTGCTGTGAGGCCTTCTCCTCTCATAGGCTAACATTAGGGCTACCCTAATAAACTGTTTGAATGGTACATTCTGATTAGAAAGGGTGAACAGATCCTATTTAGTATGGCCAGAATGATAATACAAAATCCTGCTGACTGGTGAGGTTGGATTTAATATTACTATTTTAGAAATGCAACTTTTAGAAAGTGAGCATTTCTCTGCACTTAAAATCCTTCTGTGCCTTATAGCTTGTCTCCAATCCACCTCTGGGCAGGGCTGGTTGGCAGCTCCCTTGTGTATTTCACCCAGACAACCACAAACACAGGATGCTCAGTCACACCTGCGCACATCTGCATACTGAATGGGTCATCCTGTGCTGGAAGAGTGAAGGGCCTCACACTTACGTTTCATAGGACAGTGGCCTGCCCTCACACAATGGACTGCCAAACCCCCTACTGGGACCCTGGCAGACAGGATTGTATTGAAAGGGGAACTCGTGCACTTCTAAGCCACTCTTTGAAGTCTCCTCCACTTTAAAGGCACTTTTGGGTATATAAACTGGGTCCTTGGCCCTAACAATTTAGATACTTCTGGACACTTCAAGATACTCCTTGGGACAGACATTCTGCCCCAAAAACTGGAACCTGCCAAGAGGAACTGTCTGCTGCCAAAAGGACTCCCTGGACTGCTTTTCTGAGAAGGACTGCTGCCTTGCTGTTGCCCTGCTGCCTTGCTGGCCTCTGGCTCTTCTGAGAAGTGGTCTCCAAGGTCTTGGATTGAGCTAGCCTCCTGTTCCTGAAGTTTAAGGGCCAAAAAGACTTCGGGCATATTTATACTCTGCGCCGATTGTGCTGTACATTGCCCCGTATTTAAACTTTGACGCCCGAGCCCGCGGACGACAAAATTCTGCCATGTGCGTCATATTTTGGATGCGGCAACCCGCCTTGCGTTAATTATATGCAAGGTAGGCGTTCCCGTCTAAAAAATGGCTTAAAGGGCCGTGCGTCGTATTTATGCTTTCTGGCAAAAATGACGCAAGGCCGGGAGGCGGAGGCAGAAAATGACGCACAGCCCGATTTGCGTCAAAAATTGACGCCTGGGTCAGGGCAGGCCTTAAAATGGGGAAAACACACCTGTATTTAATCAGAACACACAGAACAAACAGCAGAGCAGCAACAGGGAGCCATGGAGATGATACTAATCCAGCGTGCACGCAGACACAGAGCCCAGCAGCAACAACAGCAGCTACCACAACACCAGCAGGGACCCCAAAGGCAGTGCAGAAGGCAGGAGAGGATATTTCGCCCAAGAACCACCCTTCAAGGCCTCAGGGAACACAACATAATCCAGAGGTACCGGTTGAACTGGCAGGCCATTCAGCAGCTGCTGCGAAACATTGAACAGCAGTTGGCCCCGACTTTGGTGACACCCCGCACCATCCCAACAGAAACCAAGCTGCTTGCCGTACTTCATATGCTGGCAAGTGGCTCTTTCCAAACAACTGGTGCCCTGGTTGGCGGAATATCACAACATCATTCTCCGCCTTTTTGCCCAAAGTACTGGATGCCATCATTGGACTGACACCCCGCCACATCTGCTTCCCTAACACACTGCAGAAGCAGCAGGAAACAAAACAGGGGTTCTACCTTATCAGTGGCTTCCCACACGTCCTTGGTGCAAACGACTGCACACACGTACGCCTTGTGCCACCTGCTGCAACTGAACACCTCTACCGCAACAGGAAGCACACACATATCATCAACGTGCAGGCCATAGTCGATCACCAGGGATTGATCACCAACATCGTGGCTAAATATCCTGGGAGTACATGACTCATACATCTTCCGTCACTGCACCATCAATGAACACTTCCAGGATGGACGGTATGGCAATGGACTACTTGTTGGTAAGTACAAAATCCTGCTTATATACACACTGCACAGCAACCCTCTAGGACACACAACACATACACCACAACAGCAACATGTGAACAGGAACACACTGAGGTCGTGACACCGCTAGCCATGTTTCTTAAGTCACCATTGAACCTGTCACACATCGGAAATTACCGTACAGCCTAATGTTAAGACGTTAATGAGTGTGGTTGCCTAAATGTCACCTTGCAAATTGTAAGTGTCCCAATGACCTTTACATTAATCCATTGCATAAGTTTCAAGGTATGGGATGTCCAGGGTACACTGATATGAACGTGTTAACAACACTTTCAATTTTAACTGTGCATGGAACTATCATCTCACCCCCACTGGAGACACACGGACACCTGTATCACAAGTCACAATGCTAGGGAGGGCACACTGGACTGCAAATCCCAAAACATACTAATGACAAACGGTTAGCAGACAAACACTTGTTCAACCAAGGAAACAACGCAATGGAGATGGTACATCCTACAAGCATAGGATGCCACATTAGTACACAAAAGTGTCACAGACAACACAAGACAACTACTGCCATGAAAGGTCTTTTCAATAGTGCCAGCTACATCAACATGATCCCAATCATTTTCTCTTGCAGCTGATCAGGGGTATGGAATCCAGCAATGGATTATGACACCATTTGGCAACCCAAGTACTGCTGCAGAGCGTGCCTTCAATGACGCCCATAGGAGGAGACGCAGCATTGTCGAGCGGACCTTTGGCATCCTCAAGTCAAGGTTCCGCTGCCTCGACATCACTGATGGTAGCCTCCTATATTCCCCCGAGATGGTCTGTTGGATCATCCTCACATGTGCAATATTGCACAACATTTGTATCAAAAGAAACATTCCCCTCCTGGAGCCAGAGCCACACATGCCTAAAGAGGAGGAAGAGGAGGATGCTGGCCTACAACAGGAGGGGGAACTACAGAACACGGCTGCTGGTATACGCAGGCGGCAACAGATTGTAAATAATTTCTTCTGAATATGATCACCTTCACCACTTTAGTTAACGAATTTAAATAAACACCTATTCTAATCACCATATCATGGTCTGGCTATTCCTTTTTGCACACCTTCACCTCTACTTCTCAGAATAAGAGTGTTGCCTCATGGAGCATTGCTGAGATACTGAGTAGGACACTGAACATCCCAGAGCTAATGTGATGCCTAACATACAATGGTCACATACACACACACTCTTAATGACATATATCATGTACATATCTCCTTTGAAGGCCAATGGCAGAGGACCACAACTATTTCACACATACATGTTGAAAGCAAGGTCCAACGCAGCATATGGCACACAACTAAGGCACCATCACTCAATAAGGGGAAAACAAGCCTCATTCATTAGGCAGTCAATGTGCTTTGGCATCAGTAACAGGAGTGCCTGACCAGACTCTTGACAGCAGTAAGTCCAACTGCATCCAATCTTTGCAAGGACTATCTGTGACTAGAGTTCCCTAGAAGCAGAACATAGACAGCACAAGTGCCACACATATGACAAGCATTGCGCACATGATATTCCATGTGCATGTCAGCCCATTTCCTAACTCCTGACACACCCATGCACCTGGTCACAACCCACCTGTCGGAAGAGGTCCCTGGAATACTAAGATATGTACCCTGATATTACCTCCTCTACACACACAGACCAACATTAGCAAACCAGTGTGCTACACCCTTTCCTATGGTATGCCATTGTCATAGAACATCTGACTGCAAGGACGTCAGGTCAATTTATACACTGTCTTCTAGTTTCAAAGCCCTGTTAGCACACGTATATTGCTTCCCCTTGTGAAAATGTCTGTTGGCCCTTAGAATGCAAGTGTCACCTACAGGACTGGTGAGAAACAGATGCAACCCACACCTGTGATCACCTCCATGCACAACACCCATTTTAAAAAGCACTGCCCCTGATGATGCCTGGAACAGCATAGGAGTTGCCATTATGCCAAATACACCGTCAAGCATTGCTACTAATTAAGCCGGATAACACAGCCCTTGGGTTCATTTGTCACCTTCAAAAACACAGGACGTACACAGTTTGACATGTCAACTGTCTAGTTTGTCCTCAAAACAGTCTCAGTCAGACCACTGATTACGTAACTTGTCAAGTAACTGGATCCTAAATCACCTTGCATTCTGTCAGCCTGACTGGCAACTGTCTGTACGTCACACTAAAGTATCCCTGTGTCTACATATGTACCACACTTGCGTTAGAAAACCTCTCATTCATCAGGAGGCATTGGGCATGGGCTTCTTCCATGATTACCCAAATACATTGTATAGCATCATCTGCCTTTTAACTGTACCATTTGAGTTACATCCTCTTGGAAAAGCAAAATTCATGGCCCATCCCTTGTCTGGGTTGCATTTTTGCAAGAATGACAAAGTGTGACAGTGTCCCAGGTCCGTAGGAAGGGATTGGGTACGGGGCTTTAAGCACAACCAGCAACCTCTGATAATGTCCATGAATAATACACAAATGTCGGGACCCTGACAGTTCACACACAGCATCACAGTGCGCACAGCATAGTGATGGGTCGTGTGTGGTGAATAGCTGCGAGAATAATCAGCACGGAGGCTATGATGTTCCCAGATGCAGTGGGAAGTGCAGAGGCCAACCTGTGTACAAATGTTGTAATGACACCTGCCGGAACATGACACCTGAGACATTATCTCACTCAGCACACCAAGGTTGCCCTGTTGACTGTCTCATTACACGTCTTTAGTGACAGGGTGGGACCATCCACATGTTGGTTCACATGTCCACATCTACTTTACTCACATTGATCAACCAAGGATACTCAGTAGATACAGGAATAGCTGCCACTGACTCATGATGAGTCCTGGACCAAACTGTGACAAATCACACCCCAACAATCTACAGGATCATCATTGAACCACACACATGAACAAGACACCTATGTGCAATTGATCACTGGAAATATGTGGACACGTGCTGTCTTGTATGCTGGTCCACCACAGCCACTTGATAGTTGGGGCTCACTTCTATGGCCTCAACTGTGGTGTCATCATACATTTGAGATTCACCCTTGTCTGTCTGTGCAAACAACATGGTACCCACTTCCTCAATGCATGTGTATGACTCACTGTGGGATTCACAAACTAATGGCTAGGAATCTGTTACCAATACTCTAGGGCATAGGATGTTGAAAATGTGGACCATTGACATGAACAAGCGTCTGCCATCCATCTGGTGCATGCTATGTCACATGTGGTGTCTACGTGACCCTTAAACTTGGAAGTACACTTTACGGGTGTTGTTACATGTATGACTAACACATGCCCTCGCTCATTTCAAATATGACTTGCATCTAAGGATTGGACACATGGACGTCACATTCATACAACCATATGTACAATTATGCTTCATGTGATACACACACACACACTTGGTCAACCAACACATTAGTTGTCAAAGCACACAATTTGAGCCAAAGGCATTTAGGTATTGTATATATGTGTGTCACATTGCTATCCTCTCCTTATGCCAAACATGCACAATTTGTGCAACACATATATGTAGGCCACACTTATGACCATCTATTGCGTCAGCCAACTCTTAAAATACTGTGAAGGGAGTAGTGGATCATGTTCCGCTGCAGTATGATGTCACACATGTGAACATACACCATCAACACAATACTGTCTTCCATTAGCCAATCTCTGATGTGTTCCAAATGTAAAATAACCAAAAAACAAGTAAACATGGCCCAAACCAGTTAATGCACTGTAATTTTGACATCCCTAGCATTGTGCGTCATTTTTTGACAACCAAAACTGTATTTGCGTCATTTTTTTTTACGCATCGGAGTGAAATTTAGCCCGCATCCAGATATTTGTACAGTCCATGTATCATTATGTGGATGCGGGTTAATATTCACGTCTGTGCATCAAAAAAAAATGACGCAAATACAGTTTTGGTAAACAAAAAATGACGCATAACGTGAAAAAGGTGGGACTTTTCATACAGGAAGTGATGTAATAGGATATCCTGTTTACAGATCATGTACAGTGGGTGTACTTTCACTTTCACTTTGCAGTCTATTATCCTTCTAGACTGTGTGGCTGTGTAGAGAGTATTGTCTTGAGATTTTGTGCTGTTTTTTTCCTGTGTGCTATCTATTTTGTCAATTTGTGAAATAAATATTGTTTGTGTATACTGTACTACTGTGTTTTGTCTACATTTGTCCATTTATCTTGTATTGTTCTTGTTTGTGGGAGTCTGTTGTGGGTAGTGTTAGTTTGGGGATAGTTGGGCTCTTTTAGTGTTTAGGTTTACTTTTTTTCTGTTTTTGTACCCCTACTTTCCCCCTGACCCCCTTTTCCCCTTTCTATTTCTTTTACCCCTATTCCATATCACTTATAAGTATGTCTGGTAGGCCACGTCTTGGCAGGATGGGGGAAGAGGAGTTGGGGGGCTTCATCTGGCTGGTGACGCATTTCTTGCCGCTCATGGTCCAGGCAGGGTGATACAGGGGTATCCGACAGAGGCACGCAGAATCCGGTGGGGAAAGGTGCTGCATCACCTGCAGCGTGTGTATGCCAGCCAGAGGAGTGACCACCAGCTAAAGCACAGGTGGGCTGACCTCATCACCAGGGAGCAGGATCTCTTGGACCACCTGGGAATCATGATTGGTGACACTGTTGGTGAGTACAAATTATGTTAATGTGTACGATCAAATGCTCTGTAGTGACATCAGGGGATTAGTGCAATGTCTGCCAGCTAACTTGCTGACTGTGTAATGCTGGGGAAATATAAGAGGATCATTGATGCACTATGGCAAGGATCACAATTGCTAGCTGTCAGGTAGCACGTGCTCAGCAAACTTACAGGTTACTTTTCCATGAAGGAAATTGGTGCGGCCTTTTTGTCAGAACAGCTAAAAAAATATGAGCCAATCATATCTATATAGGGTACTATTGACAGAGGAGTACAGATGTACCAACATTTAGGCCAACTATGTTGACGCAATTGCTAGACTGACTTTAGAATCACTACATGATGCTGAAAATGAGTGCTGCCTTCCCGTCAATTGATAATAGCAAAGTGGCTCAGACATATATCTCATGTGAGTCTGGTGAGTGTGGAAGGAAAGCGTTCACAGAAGTACTATGAATGTGTGGGATTATTGTGGTCCTTGATCTTTTTGGGTACATGTCAGTTCTTGATTTGAAAACATTGTGAAAAGGTGCAAGGTGCCCTCAGCTAACATCTTAAGATGTTTGTTGGAATTAGTTGAGCCACAATCCAAGTGTATGCACATGGCCTCACATCTCCATGGTTGGTGCAAATCACCATAGCTGGGCCACATCAATTGACTATACTGTAACAACAGGATGGCTTACAAAAGTCCCTGCCCCTCCCTCTGTACATTGGGCCTATGTGCAATAAATGTGTCATGGCCACAAGGCATGTTTGACTGGTAATGCAGTCCTCAAGTAACCAGGCTTTGGATGCCTCTCTTGGATGCACATGATGAGACGATTACACTCCATATTTTTTAGTGCTCACCAATTATGGGGCATGTTTGCAACCACATGATAGTTAGGGCTAATGTATGTGTGCAGATATGTGTGTAACTGTCACAGGAGACCCATGCTATGTACAAGTTGGCCGTGATATATCAGATGCAGTACCATCATGTCTGAATGGCTGCCATTTCATTATTAAGCCTACACATTGTGAATGTTTATGAATTTTTTGCACTGTGCACAGATTTTGAGCACATTTCTTCCTTCCATACCTTACAGGTGGACCGGTACCCTACACTGTGGGAGAGGTGGCGACATTTGAGGACCCGACCACTCCAGTAAGTGTTGATATGTCTGTTATGTGTTGTGTTTGCTGGTTATGGACTTGTGTGAGTTGGACGCATAGCAACGTGTGATGCGTTGGGCAAGCTTTTCTCTTTTTCCATGAGTGGGAATGCAGTTCTCACATTGTTTGAGTTTACGAATGCGTATCCAATGGCATCATGTAGGGATTGTAGGACATCCCTGTAGGCCCCACTGTGAGTACAGGGGATAGTCATGTGTATGATACTTGTATCACCAAGAGTCACACTGGATTAGTCAGCCTGTCAGACCCACATTTTCTAAGATTGGTACAGCAAATAGCTTTCCAATAGACATCTGCTTCCCTATTTACCTACGTTATTTCGAAACAGTAGGTAGAACCTCCTAGCAGCATGCACTTCCACATGTAGTGCAACAAGTCTGTGGAACATGAGTACAATGGCCTAGGTGTGCATGCAATTCATGATCATGGGTGTTCTATCAACTCTGTGTCTGATGTAAGTCAGGCCTCACTGGAAGTATATGTTGTGTACCAAGTTCTGCTTTTCCTAACATGTCTGACCCTATGAGTGCTCTAGGGTTTGCTGACTCCTAATTGTAGATAGACCTTACCTGTGGTGTGTCTGTAGAGACAAACATGTGTGGAGTTTCCTATACACTCCTCGGTGTACATGTTGTTGGCAAATTATAGTTGTGTATCCACAGCCCCCCCTCAAACACGGCCATGGGTTTGTGAATGGGGTACCTAGTACTGATGCTACGAGTATGTTACACATACATGTGAATAAGTGACGGTTTGGTTGCATACTAGTATACACACTCAGGTTTGGCACTTGGTACTATACTGGCAAGTCCAGTTACAACTTGCAGACCATGTGGCTTTAGTTTTGCTTTCCGTACACTGACATTTGTAGCCCTTATCTTGGCGGAGGATAGGCATGATGATTCTTAGATGATAACTGCCAGAACTCAGATTGAAAGTCAAAGCCAGTTATTACCCATCTTGTAGGTTATGGATGTGCTTTGTGTGATGTGACCTTTGTAGTCTGGCCTGCCATATACTTCCTCAGGGACATTCAATGCTTTGTATTGTGATATGAGCTGTTACAAGTACAGTAGATGTAATGTCTGATTAACTTGCTGTGCCATTTCACACAATGCAGTTACTAATGTAGAATATCTGCATTTGTCTTCACAGCTGCTAACGTGACTCCAGAACAGGTCTGTGAATTTCACCGCCGGGCCATGCGATATCAGCACATCCTGCTGGTGGAGTCGGGGTTTCGGAGGATGGCCCAGCGATAACGCCATGAACGGGCCTCCGGGGCATGGAGAGCCTTCCCACAGGGTGGGCCTACTTTGCCCACCTCAGCCACCACCAGCACAACCACCAATACGAGCCAGGTGGCCCCACCCACAGCTGCCACTGTTGGTCCAACATCTGCTGGACTTCCTGGCCCCAGCATTGCCACCGGTGCAGGACAGCCCACTAGGCCTGGCACCACACCCACACAGACCTCCTCCACCGGTACCCAGACTGCCACTGCTCCATCTGTTGACCCTGCAGCCTTCAACAGAATGGAACATAAGATGGACAAAGTGCTGCGCAAGTTGAGCCACCTGAGCCGGGACGTGCGGCACATTAACCGGCGGGTCAAGTCCATTAAGAGGACCCTCCGGAGGGCCAACCTCTAGACACTTTTTTTGATGGACATGATTCCCTCCCCTCCCTCCTCTTTCCTTGTTCTTATAGTTAGTGGGCTTAGGGGGTTTAGTGTTAGGTTAGTATAGGCTGTTAGTTTAGTTAGTGTTAGTGGGTGGGGGGTCCTCATTCTTTATATTTTTACCTACTAAGTGTGTGGGTGGGTGGGTGTTGGGCTATGTTGGGGTTCTTGTGTGTTAAAAAAAATAAATACCAAAAAAATATAAATTTGTATAGGATAGTATAGTATGTGTTTAGGTTAGTATGTGTTGTCCTCCATGTGTCCCGTCTCATGAGGGGGTTGGGGGGGCAGATGTTTAGAACGTTTTGATACATGTGATAAGTAAGTGTAGCTTAGGTTAGTTAGGGACAGTTGTGGGTAATGAGTAGTCAGGGTAGATTAGGGTAGGTAAGATTTTTCCCTCAGTTTCCTCATCTGTGGTTAGCATTTAATAAATATTTGGTTACCCCTTAATAGTATGTGTTGAATGGTACTTCATCGTGGGTTTGGATTCAGTGTACATCAATTTGGTACTATAACATCTGTGTCCTATGCTACAAACAAATCCCAACTGAGATGTACGATTGGCAGCTAGCCCAGAGCTACCTTGCAAAGTGTCGACCCTTTGTTGCAACCACCAATCACAGTTAATATGGATCCCAATGTGTTTCTGTTGATAAGTGTGTTTTCAAAGTCACTAACAGTGCTTCCAGACTTGATATTGGGGAAACAGTTTTAGGTCTGACTGCAGTGTGATGATCATGCACACCCTAATAAGATGAGTTCTCATTGGCAATGTTGTATTCTTGACTTCATGACCCTCATACATCATTTGTGACACAGTTCGGCATGATTACCTATTTGTATGTTAACTCAGACACCTTCATTTGTGCAGTTTTTTTAGTGTTTACTTAGATTAGTGTGGCATGTTTATTGTGTTATTTTTGCATGTTTACAACATTTTGCGACCATTATTTGATGACTTACTTATCCCTTGAGGAAGCATTCTTCTGTCCAACACAGCATGGTGGTGTATGGTTTCTCACTTCATCCGATTTGTCCCTCAGGAAGGGCAGAGTATGATGCAATCATGGCCACTGTGCAGAATTCTCTGACTACATATTATCAGGACAGTTGTATTGACAAGATACGTAATTTGACAGTAGGCACATTTCAGTTATCTACTTCACAGTTGATATGTCACATTACCCAGAGACAGATTTGTTGTGTAAGTGCTATTTATTGAAACGTGCTGTAGTGCCATCTGTACATTGTCCATGATTGTGAGTCCATTATAGTGACATTTTAAAATGGGATCCAACACAAGGGGTTACGGAAATGCTTTTGACATGCTGGGGTTGATGTTTCAGACAGTGCAGAGGGACAGGATTTGGCAAGGAGTAGGAGAGAGACAATCACTGGGTTGGGTGACAAGATATACAGTAGTTTCCAGAACAGTGCTCGAGTAAAGTTGTTGCTAGACTGGCAAGTTACAATGCGCAGGACCTTGGTAAGTGTGGGCCATGTGGCAGGGACTAGTGCTTCCGGGTCATTTTCCTTGTGAATGTGATTTGTTCCATGTCTTCTTCTTCTGATGTGTGTGTTGCCTGCTTTGTCCTTGTTGTTGTTGGTTGTGAAGGGGCAGCACACACCTCAGTGTTAGAAGACATGGAGTCAGACATCCCGGTCGCTGCTCCCTGTGAAGGTCTTAAGGGCAGTACTGCAGCAAGGAGGGTATGCTGGTTCTTGAGAATAGCAGCCACATCACGATAGTAGGCAGCCAAGTCGGCCCTGAGGGAGTCATGATTGCTTTCGTGCATGGTTTGGGGTGCGAGGTGTTGTGGCAACTCCCTTACTGCAGTGGTGAATTCCTTGACAGTTTCTTGTAGTCCTTGCAGTATGGATGTTAGGGCTTGCATAGCTGCTGTCTGATCTGCAGATGACATCATGCACGACTGCACTCCCTCAAGGCTGGCTGCCATAGTTTGCATCCCCACCCGCACCTCCTTGGCCAGCTCCTGCTGTACTCCAACTACAGTTCTCTCAAAGCTGGTGCCAGTGTCGTCTGAGTACTAAGCTGTATTGGAGCTGGCAGGTCTTACAGTTGGGGTGATGGGTGGATCCTCTGCGATGGCTGCTTGTTCTGTGCTCCTCCTTGTGACTGAAGGTGGGGTCTGGAGGGTTTCAAGGACCTTTTGGATAGCCTCCTGGGGAATGTTTATCGGCTCGTCATCCATGTCATCAGGGAAATCTGGGACAGGCATATCGGCAGGAGAGCCATCTTCCTGTGCAATGAAACGGGGTACAATTAGTGTATCTGTGTTGTGGCAATTTTGATGTGACGTGTCTGCCTTTTGATGAATTCACTTTGTGATCTTGTTTTGTGTTAATTTCTCCAGTCCTTCAGATGAGCATTCTTCCAGGCCTATGGCCCACCTGTGTGTCACATGTATGTTATTGAGTTATCAGACTTGTCAGCCTCATCGCCTCTAGGTGTTGATTTATGCCAAATAGAGAATTGCCACCTTCTTTTCCTACTCGACCCTCCGTGTACATCCATTCTCATGGTGAGACCTTTCACTGGCTGTGGGTGTACTGATGGCCCTGGCAGCACACTTAACAATCTGGACCTGCCCCAATCTCTGATATTTCACATCCACTTAAATGTAATTGACATGTGGCATATCCTATGCATGGCAATGTTATGATCCGATATGGATGTTGACATTGTTAATGTGTCCTGCTGATGTTGGGGAATGTGTGTTACATTGGATTGCCCTGATAATCGTAGCAGTGTCCTATTTCATCCTCTGACTGTGCAGGTGTATTTCAGTGACCAGTTACATGTGTCCCCTCCTCAATGCTGTTGTCTGAGCAGTATGACATTTGGGATGTTGCCTTGTTACCCAGGCACAGGATGGACCCTGACATATGCAGCATGGGTGTGTCCTTAGTGCTGTGTAGCTCCTATTGTTGTTTACATTGGCTGATGTTTGCGACAACTATGGGCATTGACATTTGAGAGTACTGGGGCCTTTGTCTTGTTTCTGGGGATTGTTGCAGGTGTCATCCTCACCCCCTAATTTAGGTGTGTGTGATCCATGGGGAGGTTACTGCCATTGGCTACTTGAGCTGCACACAGAGCAGAGGTGGTAGTGGCAACTGTTGTCGCAGTTACATTCCAGTTGTCGGTATGGCTAGAGGATTGCTAATAGGGCCCTAGTTAATGTAGGGGGTATGTTGGCTGACGTGTGCCGGGATGTCAGTTTGACGTAGTGGCCTTCCCTCCTTGCGTGGCTTTCCCTTTGCTCCATCGTTGGCATGACAGCATCCCCCCATGGGACTGTTGTTGGTGTTGTGTAATGGTGTGCCCCAGGTCTTCTCAGAACGGGCCATGCCCCCCTGCGCAGTTGTGCATCAAAAAGTATAAATATGGGCCATAATGAGCACACACAAACACCACAAGCATCCATTACCTACTAAGCATCACCCACACCCCATCAATCAACCTACATTGCACCCTTACACACACAACAACCCCCCACAACACAACCGCTACCATGTGCCCGCAAAAGCACCCACGGTTCACAGACGTGGAGTTGAGGGTCATGGTGGATGAAATAGAGTAGAGCCACAACTGTTTGGAGCAATGGTCCAGCAAACCTCGATTGTTAGGAAAATGGAGTTGTGGCAGAGAATAGTCAACAGGGTCAACTCAGTAAGCAGCCATCCACCAACAAGGGAGGATATCAGGAAGAGGTGGAACGACCTATGGGGAAGGTGCGTTCTATGGCATCACAACTCCAAATAGTGGTGCACAAGACTGGCGTTGGGCCCCCACCTCCTCCCCCACAGGTCACATCTTGAAAGGAGAAGGTCTTGGACATACTGCATCCAGAGGGCCTGACTGGAATACCTGGTGGACAGGACTATCAGCAATAACCACAACTTCCATGTCACACAATTTTTGAGTACTGCATGTATCCTCACCACCCCAATACTCCCCAATGTACTGCACGTCTCACTTCACATCCCACGTACCCAGTTTATGCCCCTCTCCTGCATGTCACACCTCCACCCAGCCCAACTACCCACACAGCATGCATAGACAGGAAAATTAGCCTTCCATACTCAGATACCCTCCTCCGACTGGGACACCATGGTGCTATGTCCAGCCATCTTTCACTCAAAACTACCAAGCCTGAAACGTCACAAGCTAACAGTGCGGAACAGTCAGTACCAGTACCCATCTACACAGCCGGAGGTACTAAACCTGAATAACATCAGCCGTAATGGAGTATGGTACACATGTCACAGACCACTATCTACCACCAGTGGTATGCTGTGCAGTATCTCTCATTGTTGGGAATCATGTCAAAGCGACTGAATGCATATGATAAAGAGATGACCAAGCACATCTTCAATATGTTACTCCCTATCTCACTCCCTCCACAGGTATCCCTGCCAGTGCCACCTAGGAGAGGATACCAGGGAGTGCCAGCCCACCTCAGGATAAAGGCCCCAGTGAGGAGAACACATCTGGATGTCTGGGCACTGATGACCTACCTGGCCCATCTGAGACACCTAGTCAGTCAACGACTCCCTGCTTCACCCTGCCCACATCAATCCCCCGCAACCCAGTGGATTCAATATCACAGCCAACCCTTCGTCCCCAATCCTGTGTTCCAAGGAAAGAACAAACTATTTTGTGCCCCACAGTACAGGGACCTGAGTCGACCCCTCACAACCCAGACAATGAAGGTCCTGCTAACACGGGGTGTCAGCACAGGCACATGGGTGCTGGGGGCGTGGGAGGGAAGCTATGGGCCAGAGGATTGGGTCCCCAAGGGACTTGACTGAACAGGAAACCATCTCCCAAGCCCTAGGAGCATATCAAAGGTCCCAGGACAGGGTGGACAGATTATAACCATGTTGGGGGGATAACCAAAGATTGCAGAGAGAATACCACCAGGAGGTCATGCAGCAGTGGCAAACAATCAATCAATCAATCCATCCATTTAGAAAGCGCACTACTCACCCATAAAGGTTTCAAGGCACTGGGAGGGGGGCGCTACTGGTCGAAGAGCCACGTCTTGAGGTGTTTCCTCAACGCCAGGAGGTCCTGGGTCTGGTGTAGGTGGAGCGGTAGGGAGTTCCAGGTCTTGGCAGCGAGGTGTGAAAAGGATCTTCCTCCGGCGGTGTTGCGGCGGATGCGGGGGACGGTGGCGAGGGCGAGGCTGGCGGAGCGAAGATGGAGGGTGGGAGCGTGGAAGGTGAGTCTGTCGTTGAGGTAGGCTGGGCCTGTGTTGTGGGGAGCTTTGTGTGCGTGGGTCAGGAGTTTGAAGGTGATCCTCTTTGATACGGGTAGCCAGTGCAGGTCTCTGAGGTGGGGGAGATGTGGTTGCGGCGTGGGACATCGAGGATGAGGCGGGCGGATGCGTTCTGGATCCGTTGCAGCTTCGTTTGCAGCTTGCCCGTTGTCCCTGCATATACAGCGTTACCGTAGTCCAATCTGCTGCTGACCAGGTCGTGGGTGACAGTTCTCCTGGTCTCGACGGGAATCCAATTGAAGATCTTGCGGAGCATGCGGAGAGTGTTGTAGCAGGAAGAGGAGATTGCGTTGACCTGCTGTGTCATGCTGAGGGTGGAGTCCAAGATAAAACCCAGGTTGCATGCGTGGGTGGTGGGCGAAGGTGCAGTACCTAGGGAGCTGGGCCTCCAGGAGTCGTTCCACGCTGAGGGGTCAGAGCCGAAGATAAGGATCTCTGTTTATCAGTGTTTAGCTTGAGGCGGCTTGATTCCATCCAGCTGGAGATGGCGTGAAGTCCATTGTGGAGGTTGATTTTTGCAGTTGTAGGATCTTTCGTGAGGGAGAGGGTTAGCTGGGTGTCATCTGCGTAGGAAACTATGTTGATGTGGTGGGTCCGTGCGATGTTGGCGAGTGGGGCCATGTAAACATTGAAGAGTGTTGGGCTGAGGGCTGATCCCTGGGGGATGCCACAGATGATCTCGGAGGCTTCTGACAGGAACGACGGAAGGCGGATTCTCTGGGTTCTGCCGGTGAGAAATGACGAGATCCAGTCGAGAGCCTTGTTGTGGATTTCGGTGTTGTGGAGTCGTGTACAGAGGGTGTGATGACATACCGTGTCGAAGGTTCAGATAGGTCCAGGAGGATGAGTGCTGTGGTTTCGCCTTCGTCGAGCATGGTCCTGATGTCTTCCGTGGCAGCGATGAGTGCGGTCTCGTTGCTGTGATTTTTTCGGAATCCGGATTGGGTTGTGTCGAATGCCTTGCAGTCTTCCAGGAAACGGGAAAGTTGGGAGTTGACGATTTTTTCGATGACCTTGGCTAGGAAGGGAAGGAGGGAGATCGGCTGGTAGTTCTTCGGGTCATCTGGGTCCGCCTTGGGTTTCTTCAGTAGGGCTTTGACTTCTGCGTGTTTCCAGATTTCCGGGAAGATAGCTGACTCGAAGGAGCTGTTAATGGTGTCACAGAGGTGGGGAGCGATGATGTTGCTTGCTTTATTGAAGATGTGGTGTGGGCAACGGTCCTATGGGGATCCGGAGTCGATGGAGTCCATGGTGTTGGTGATGTCTTCTTTACACAATGCCACCATGGCCTCTGTTGCTGAGGGATGTCAACACCACCCTGCTTGTTTCTTTCACCCACCAGCAGGCCCCTTCCGCTAGCAACATAATATCAAACCCATCCACAATCTGTGGTAGCTAGTGTAATGGAGGCCCTGCCAGGGGAACTACAGCCCTCAGACACCTTTACCACTGTAGCTGAAGGCCCCCTCGCAATTGTGGACAGCCATCCAGCTGGAGCAGATACCAAGACCACACCCACTGCCAGGAAGTGAACCTCACCTGAGTTGTCTCCCTTGTGTGCCACTGAGACACCCTATTGACTGTTCAATGACATGGCTCCATCGCCCCATTGGCAATTGGACAATGGACCTGTGCTATCTACAGCTGTACCACATACTCTGTTGATGCCATCTAACATGACCTCATTCATCACCTCTTGGACCATGCATGCACCATATATGTTTGTCACAATTTCTATATATGGACAATAAACACAAATGGAACACAGCTACTGTATATGTGTCTTCATTACAAGATCAACAAAAGTCATGATTGCCAAAGGTGATATGGCTATTAACCCCTATATCCAACAGGCAATGTAATGGACAGCAGAGGGAGGCATCCTCAGCAGGAGACACAGTATAACAGATATGTCCCAGGACAGATGCCAGACATTCTAAAATCCTGGCCCACACTAGAGTATAGCCAGTATTCTAACCTGCAAAAAGACAATGACAGGGACTGCCATCAGGATGGAAGGCATGGAGCCACACAAAACACATATGCAGCACATAGAGGCCCCTGCCTCTTGCAGAATACTGCCTAACAAGCCCCCCCAGAGATTACCTATACAATACAAGTCACAGACTGTTCATTGTGAATCACTGTAGCTGCCATCTGTCATGTACAACCCTCAATCCTCAAATCACTCAGCAATGGCTAGTGGCTATGAATGCCTCAAGGTATAGGTAGGAGAGGCACATATTGCATTACCACAGTCAGTGGATGGGATGACATGAGAACAGGAGAATGCTGCAAACATTACCCAATACTGGTCTATACACAGGAGATATGACTTTAGGAAACTTCAGTTGGTACACTTGATGGATTTGAGACGCTTGAACTATGCACCTTACATTCAATCAGTTTGTTCCCCCAACATACACATAGGATAGGACCACATTGCACCCCCCCTGATGAGTAAACTCAGTATGACTCCTGTCTACAAATAACGTGGATAAAAACACTGGCTAACCCACTATTACCATACCTGTATGTCCCTGGAAGTACTGGTTGATCAGCTAAGTCCTAGAGTCAGCTGCACCTTCGTCCTCTGCCTCCTCATCACTTGTTAGGTCAGCATAACCAGCCACTGGTCCAGCTGCCTCACCCTCATCAGCTAGCAATGGTATCTGATGTCTCAGCGCTAGATTGTGGAACTTACAGCAGGCCACTATTATCTGGCATACCTTTTCTCGTAAGTAGAGGAGGGCACCTCCAGATAGGTCCAGGCACTTCAATTTGGCTTTCAGGATGCCAAATGTCCTTTCGATTACATGTCTCGTTCTACTGTGGGCCTCATTGAAAGGGGCTTCCCCATCTGTGGTAGGGTACGTCGCCTGGTGTCAACAGCCAGGGAAGGTAAGGATATCTAGAGTCACCTGTGTAACAAAATGTAGGACCAGTGACATAACAGGTACAGCAACATGGAAGAATGTGATGACAGATGCCACAACAGTGAACCACCTACAAATGCATACATACCAAGGAGCCAGGCCCTCTCTGTGTGTAGTTGTGCCATCATGTGTGGGACATTGCTGTTCCTCATAATGAAGGAGTCATGCACAGATCCAGGAAACTTGGCTGTGACCTGTGAGATGCACTGGTGTGCCAGACTCACCACCTGAACATTAATGGAGTGGTAGTTCTTCCTGGTCCTATACAGCTGTTCATTGGCACTTGAAGGAACCAGGGCTATATGAGTGCCATTAATGGCCCCTATTACATGAGGGATGTGTCCCATATCATAAAAGTCTTCCTTCACATATGCCAAATCCGCACGTTGGGGAAACCTGATGTATCTGTCCAGGTGTTTCAACTGTGTACACAGCACATCCTTCCACATAAGACTGAACATGGGCTGTGACATCCTTGCTGGCAAGTCCACTGTATTCTGAAAGGAGTCTGTGGCAAGAAAGTGTAGCACTGACATGACATGTACTGTGGGAGAGATGGCGTAGGGTTTTCGTATGGCTAGTAAGAGACCAGGCCTCAACTGTGTACATAGATCCATGAGGATTCAGACGATAGGTCCAGATGATATGCCTGTCGTCCATGGATGCAAGATCAACTACTGAACGGTACACTGGTGGTTGTCTCAATCTCCTCATGGCTGGATATCTAGCTAGAGAGGAGAGAATGTACGTTGAGAAATGAACTTGACACATGTAAGCAGAACTTTTCAAAATAGCACACACTTAACACTGTAGGACATGCGTAGCACTGCTGACATATACTATAATGGGCATGCAGAAGCACTTTGGACACCAGCCTTGCTGCACAAAACTAAACCTGTAAGTCATATAGGACACATTTCACATGTGTACTGTACCATATTTGGCAGAATGGACTGATATTCTGGCACATCACATTACTGTGTCATGCATGTCACATGTGTCAACACTATCATGATGGCACAACATGAGGATACGCCCCAAATTGGTATACCATGTGTATGACCCACTTATATTGACAGATCAATGCATGAGATGTGCACAAAATGGCAGCCACCTGTCCTGCAGAACTGGACAGATGGAAGTGACCTAAGTTCACCGGCGTATGTCGTCATGGAAGTAAGCGGTCGCAACCGCTGTGCAACTTGCCATTGGTTAACATTGCTGCCTGTGGGGCATTGGGGTCAATGGCGATGACCGCCGGCGGTGACAGTCCTGTATGTGGCAGCTGTGACTGCCATTTTCTGCAGCCTTACTCACTTGACTCCTGACACTGTTACTAGCAAGACCTCCATGATCTAAACTGCTGTGCGCTGTCCCTGGGAGCCATCATGCTATGTCCTGCAGGGGATAGGGTGCCAGCCTTCACCTAAGAAGAGCCACAGAAGCTTGTGGAAGGGCTCCTACCTCTGTATGAATAGCTATATGGGGCACCAGAGGAGTAGGTGAGCCCAATGCCATAGTCATGTGTGATAGGGGTGCGAGTGATGGTGAATGGGGTAAGTGTACCAGGATGGGAGTAAAGATGCATGCAGACGGCATCAAGTGAAGGTGTGTGGGCAGAGAGGATGGGTATGTGTGGGCACTTGGTGAGTCAGATGTGTATAGGCCACTCTTGTAGTTATGGTGCCAGTTTACAGGACTTTTTCCTTCCATGCAGGTGAACATCCATCAGATGAAAGGGGTCTGGCGTGCCATTGTCAGGGAAGTGCAGACCCTTGTGTCCCATAGCCGGCGGAGCACCCATTGTCACAAGTGGTGGGAGGACCTGAGACGCTGGGCCTGGAAGACCATGGAGGCCCAGCTAGAGATGTCCTGCTAAGGAGGAAGGGGTGCCCATCGGACCCTGACCCAGCTAATGTCCCACATTTTGGCAACCCTGGGTTGGATGGGCGTTTGAGGGCAGCACAGAAGCCATAAGGGGGTGAGTACTGACTATATCCTGGGACTTGAATCAGGTTGTATGGGATTAGCTGCCTCACTGTAGCTTATGTGAAAATGTAGTCAATGCAACGTGTATGTAGACTTGAAGGAAATGGGTAGTAACCCTCCGGCCTGAGTATTAGTTGAAGATATGTTATAATTTCTCCATGTCTTCAGTGTGGAGATGGTCTAATCCCATTTTCACATGTGTGACTCCATCCTGCCTTTACTATGGATGTGAGCGTGTGTATCACCCTACCCATTGAGTATGACCTGCTCCATCCATCTGCATTTTGGCATTTGTTGCTCTAAGGTGTCAGTCTGCTCCCATCTGCATAGAACACCTGTATATGCAACTGTGTGACTCAGCTTTTAGCATTGGGACTCTATACATCTGGTACTGGTAATGGTGTTGGATTCTTTGTGATGCAGCCATTATATTTCTAACACAGATGTGGCTTTTATAGGACTGGAGTAATGGCTTGACAGTTGTATCTCCATATCTTGGTAAACTTCTATCTATTGGGTATGTGAAGGATGCTCAAGTAGCCTCATTTTATATGTATCTTTGATATGATTTGATTGCAATAATCATTCACTTCTATGTGCTAGACTTGTGGGGATTAAACGTTGAACACAATGGGCTAGTACTAGAGGTGGTGAGTGCCTAGACAGACATCTTCATTCACAATATGTAATGGAAATGGCATATATGCTACTGCTCTAGCAATTTCAGTGCAACATAGCTTATTAGATGCCCACATTATGTCTCAATGGTTACTTGGGGGCACATCTGATGGTGTGGTAAAATGTCTGCCATCCTTGGCCTAGCTGAAGTGGGTGATTAGGACAGGATTGGGTATTGTATGATGTATGAGATGTTGATGTGAAATGAATGTTGTTTTTTCTCTTCTGAGGCTGCCCTATGTAGTAGTGTGATGTGCAAAGGCAGTAGTGTTGGTCCATGTATGCATTAGGCTTATATGTATTTTCCATCAGAGATGCATGTTGTCTGGACTTAGATACAAATATTCCCAAATCTGGAATGGTGTAAGTGAGGGTAGTGTTATCATGTTGTGAAGTGCTATTGGTGATACTGCATTTGTGTTGGTATTGTAGATGGACCATGATGTCACATGTGTGTTCCTGATGTTCATCAGTTGTGACACTGCACTCAGTGATTGGGTATGGATATGTGATATGTGCAATATGAGCCATTGTAGATGCATTTAGAGGTATGAATACTTGTGATATATACGTGTTTGGTGTCTGCAGCTCTTCCCCTGTGATTGGGTCAGACTAATCACATGCCTATACTCATAATGTGTATGGTTCACATCAGGTGTCACCTGTATGGCTGTCTAACTTTTAGTGGGTTAATCACTTCTTAGATCTTAATTGCCATTATTGTACAGAGTGTTATGTCAATCATGTAATATGACAGTCAGGTGCTGTGTGTATGGGGCTGTAGTAGTATTCACTGTCATGGACATATGACAAAGGACATGGACTGATTAGCTGTTGTAACTGTACGTGACTGGTGTGTTTGGTTCAGTCAGCTGCACTTCCAATGGGTGATAGGAGTATGGAGAGGTATGATATGAATTCAGGGAGGCATTTGTACTTCATCCAGGTCATGATGTCCGTGCAGTCATGCTATGGTGTTTATCATGTGATGACTCCAGATGTGCAGAATTACTTGGATGTAGATGTAGGTGTGAGGGTTGGCATACAGGGGTGGGTAGTGGTGACAAGTTGTGACATGGTGTAGGACATGTGTATTGGCAAATGATGTAGGCTAGGCAGGATATGCATTGTCAAAGATGTGCATGTTCACAATTGTGTATGTGAGGTATATGTTAACCCTCTCTCCCCTTATCTCTCTCCCTCCCTCCTTCTGTCTCACTATTTGTGTGCATCAGCATCAGTAGGCAAAGGAGAAGGGGCACAGGAGAGTGGGTATGCTGCAAGCCACAGTGTTTTGATTCCCTCTTCTAGGACTCGTTCTTGTGTTGTGTGTAGCCAGCTGCCCCAGGGATGCTGGCTCAATCATGTTACATTAAATAACAGTTGCAGTTAACGGTATTGAATTGTCATTGCTGGGTTTAATCAAGGCTCGTTACTTGTTGCCGTTAATGTGCACTGTTGCCATTGCCAAGTCTTGTTTATTCTGCTTTATTCTGCTCCAATGAGGCCGGTTTGTAAACACCTGAGCCTCTGCACATTTCTAGACAGCTGCTGACCTGGTTACTAGGCAACACCCTCCTCCTCTTCTGTTTGCCATGTGCTATAGGTGGCTTCTTCCAAGAGAGACTTTAAATAGCCTCACACAGGTCGGGCAGTGCTTGGCTTTGTTTCTGGTTTTCTGTGGAGCTGAGGTCAAGAGGGTCAGCCAACTCGTCCAAGCTTCTTCACTGTTGCCCGGTAAGCAGGGAAAGCACAAACCTGAGTTTGAGAGCCAGCCCAGCAGAGAATTCCCCAAGGCTTTCTCACTGTTGCTTGGCAACCAGGATCCAGGACGTCTTCCAGTAAAGCTAACAGACAAAATAAAAGGCACTCACAGGAGTGTGAATGATTTTGAATGCTTTTGAAATAATCCTTCATGCATTTAAAAAAAAGACTTTGGTGACTTTCATTTCAGAAAGAGAGACATTCAAGGGGGTTAGCAAGAACGTCTGAAAGACTGTTTAGCCTTGATTATTTTTATTATTACTCTTACCCAATCGCTTGTTGTCTTTAACTTGTTACCTGTGAAAGAAAGTAACACACCCAAAACCATGTTGTAAGAATATAACTGTCATTAATATTTATGTGCTGCCTGTTACTAACAAAATCACAAATTCCTATAAATTATTCTCAGCAATGATCCATACTCAATGTCAGTGATTGTCTTAAAAATGAAAATGGGGGCATTCATGTTTTGAAAGTCTTCTGAGCCTTATTGTTCAACCAGTGCTTATGCATATTTGCTTGTGGGAAGAAAATATTTCTGTTATGTGTGTTTTAGTTAAGTTACATGTTTAGTGTGTGCAACAACATCAATAATGATTACTTAATATGATACAGGAAAGAGAGAAGTCCCAGGCAATGGTGGCACATTCCTGCCAGCCCTACGGAAAAAAGAGAAAGTACAAGGAAGTAAGTTGAGTGACAGGTGATTATCTGGGGGTCTGAGTGAGTGCATGAGTTGCTTAATGGGCAGCACGCCACTTATACCTGTTTCTTTCCTGCATAGAACCAGACTCCTCAACAACGCAGTGACATCAACTACCTGCGCCCTCAAGAGTAGGGGCCCGGCTGTACCAGGCAGCAGTTGCAATATCTCTCTCTCTCTCATCCAAATACCCCTCCTTTTGGAGACACCTGTCGGGACTCCTGTGTTATGTCTTTCCCTACCCCCACAGTAGTACCCATGCCCTTCACCCTGCCAAGAAGTCGACCACTCCCAAGTCCAAGCCCAAGCCCAAAAACCACCCTCCAAACCCAAGCCCAAACACCCCTCTTCCCCGAACCCCTGAGGTGCCTGCCTGCCCCATTGATGCCCATACCCTGTGGAACTCATATAGCAGTCAGGAATGAAGTAAGGACACAGAGATGCCATATGTGCCTTTGTCACTTTGGACTGGCCACGTGCTTTAGATTTATACATAGTCATTTATTTATATTTACCTTTTTATATTTCTATAAATTATACATGGGCCAACCAGTTGTTGATTTGATGGTAACATACTTGTCCTGCCTTTCTTTCTACATGGCTGTTGTGTATTTTGCGGCTTTGGTTTGTGATTGTCGTGTGTGTGTGTGTGTTGGTTTGTTAGCTGTTTTGTCTGTTTCTCTCTGATTTCTGTGTGTTGTGCATAGAATATGTTTGTGATTGGTACATGCATGCATGTAGATGCATTGCGTATTGTTTGTGTTGCCATGTGTAATGGTGGCATTTTTTGCCCTTGTGTGGTTGTTGAATGTGCATCTGTGTGTGTGGTGATGGATATGTCAGATGTCTTGTGTGTTGTGTTAGCATGGTATGACAATAGTGTTATTGTATGGCTGTGTGATTATGTATTTTTGTTGTCAGGTGTTGTTACATGTTGTTGTTTGTATGTAGTGTCATGTGGAGGTGTGTAATGTATTTGCTTGCCGAAGCATTTGTGTAGTTGCGGTTGTGATATCCTTGTGAGAATGTATACTCTTGCGTATTGTTGTGTGGGAGTGTGCCGGTGCTGTGTTCCTGCAGGTTGATGTGAGTATAGTACGTGTGTGTTGGCTGTGCTATGTGTATTATGTGTGTGCGTGTGTGTAGTATGGGTATGCATGTGTGTATATGGGTATTTGTGTGTATGCATGTGTGGTTACGTGTGTGTGTGTGTGTGTCACCGTCGCATTTTAAAAGTTAAATAAACAAAAGAATGTTGTACACCCAAGCGAATGGGGTGTACAGTTTAAAGTGTGATACCCTTGAATGAAATCATATTATATCTGCACATACACACATTTTCAAAGTTTTCAGTCTGACATTACTTTTGTCCCATTGTTAGGAGTGAAACCCATTCTCCTCTTAATTACCTTATAATGACAAAATATGAAATGGTCAAGATGTGATCCAAAGGCATTAAAAAGATGAGCTAACAATAGTATAGTGGCTCAAAAATTTAAAGGAATATGGCCAGCATATATGAATGATTGAGCCTTCGGCATGTGCTGTTTCTACTAGGAGTGGACATAACATATGTAATTCTGTGTAGGGTAATCATTCTGAATTATCCAAAAATTCTGCAAAAGTACACAGAATTAATAAGAACATTAATTCACAATTTAGCTCTATATTTTCTAAGAAATGGTGCTAAAAACAACAGATCTTGAGCAGCCTCTCTCGCTTGCTAAATGTGTACTTGGGATAGGAAAACCCCCAATTTGCTACCAGCATTTATCAGAAAAATGCACCCTTGAGTCTAAAATGGATGTCAGAATGCATTTTACACTAAGAAAATAGTACTAAATGCAATAGAACTGTCTTGCTTTCAAAAATGACCAAGCTGACAAAAATCTCTGGAATGCACTTCTCAGTTCAAAAAAGACATTTATTATTATTTCACCACGAGGTTCCTAAAAGGAGATTAGTAGGTCGAAAGCACACATTTAAAAATAATCACAGCAATTAAAGGAAAATATATCCAATTGATTCTCAACTGCAATGTACACAGCAAATATATGTAGTTATGATTATGCAAAGCAAAGAATAAAGTAAAAATTCATCACCGTAGGGCCTGCCAAGCTCTTCATCTTTCTCATGTCAGCAAGAAGATAACTGCGAGAAAGAGATATCCATCCTCATGGGACAAATGTCAGGCATTTGATGCCTAATCCTAACCGAGGTCTTGGAAATTCCACCGCTACAGAGCAGGGCCACTTTTTTATATCTTAAAGAACCAAAAGGGCTTTCTGGAGAAAACCACTCCCATGAAAGAGAAATATGCAAACATGCTGGTGTCACGTAGGCTCTCATTATTCTAATGAGACTACTGGATTTTGAGCGGCAGAATCGCCTGATGGTGTGGGAGACTAAGTCCAACCCACTGCGGGTGACACCTGTCACTCCAATCCAGGTTTTGCTTCGGCAAACTAGCAGTGCCTCATCTCTACCCAAGGATAGGGATGACTGGGCAGCCGAGCGCATGACATACTTGGCTTCTCAGGGAAGTCGTGGTCACTCAGGCCTCAGCCGTTTCTCTCACAAAAAATGCGGTCTCATATATAAATGACGAAGAGAGGAAGTATATGTTTTAATAATGAATTTAATAAAACAACTGCATCTTAGATAGCAAAGCATGAAATGCAATAACCAGGACGACACAACATGAGAGTATTAAAATTGTGACAAGAACAATGAAGCATAAAAACAACGCTATCATATTGTCACTATAATCAATGAACTAATTCCTACCTAGGCTACGATAGAGCACAGCATGTTAAGCTCTAATACTGCCCTTCAGGTTGCCCCGGGAAGACATCAACCCCCACACCTGAGCAAAGGCCTGCGGTCTGCGTTAGCATCTGTAGCGAAGCATTCAGCAATTAGCATACAGTCGTGGTTCACTGGCTGGAATCACCCTCTAACGTGTAAGGGACAAGGAATTGTTTTTATAATAAAACAGTTGATGTTCTGAGAAAATGTCCCTACGTAAGGATGTGTGTTTTCTACGAATGTTGGAGACTAAACTTCTATCACGTTCACCGGCAATGTACCGTGCTGTAGCCTTGGAAGAAGCACAGAGTGATCAAGAATGTCTTATTTGAGAACAGGGTGCTGGCTTAGGCAAAAACAGTTAGATAAAAGGAAAATAAAACAAGACCGTAAAAATGGTTATTGTAACAAAAATAAGACAAAGCTGAGTAAAATATGTCTAGGTTAAAGTGTACAGGGGCTTAGTGTGTTAAAATAACATGCATGGAGCTATAACTAGAATGGGAACACAACACTGGCTACTGTAGGTCAGAGTTGAAAGGAACGCGTTGAGAACTGGCCAACATCTCAAGGCATTTCTCCCAAGGCCAAACCATTCCCTGCACCAAAAAAACATACGTCTGGAACATTCCTATCATGCTTACTGACTAACTGTTCGGAGATAATATGTCCTAGCTCTTCGCTGAGAAAGAATACGCAAAAACAAGCACAGTTTACCATGGGGGAAAAACACAGATGCATTTAACAAGACGATGTCTAACGCTACGATAATGTCAATAGGCAGCTAAACTGAATACAAAAGGTTATCTGCAATTGGTGAACACTGAACAACTAATCCAGATGCAAAGTGGTGCAACACAAAGTCGGTGGTCAAAAATACATATTTCACTCCATTTCCACCCTTTGATCAATGACCTTATGTACTTTTCTCTTGCCAAAAAAAAGAAAACATAATAAGAAAATCAGATATGCATTATATACACCAACATAATGAAATGATAAAAGCAATCATAGAAAGCAATGGAAGTGGATTAACGTATTGATCTTATAAATATTTAAATCAGACACACCTACAATGAAAACACTGAAGCTTATATATTCTGATTGGAATAATGACTGATTGAATAGGTACTCTAGGATACCAAGTTGGTATAGAATTAGATGGAAACATCATGAGTTCTAATCATGTAAAGGTACACGGTCCACCTGAAAGGTTTGCTGGAATATAAGTGTTCCCATATGAGAATAGTCAGCCAACTGGCAACTTAAACATACTTAATGAGACTGGCAGCAGTCATCAGATGATAACAAGCCTTGGGTTAGTTCCAGTGGAAAAATGTAATCAAACAAGTTGACAGAACATCCATGATACTCTGTATTGTTCCCATGTAGAACTTTGATCTGTGAAGCACAAGTAGCGCTAAATGGATCCATAGGTTTTGTGCTTTAAAAGCAGAAGGAGCGTTGCACAAAGGTTATCAATCAGGTTCAACTTGGGGGTGTGGTCCCTCCCCCAACCCCACACAAAAACGCCTGAAGGGATACCACACAGCACACTCATGGTCAATGGCAATTTGCAGTAAGATCTGTAAAAGAAACAAGTATGATTTTACTTGCAAATAACATTTGACATCTGAAATGTGCTCTCCTTTTTCCTTTCCTGATTTTATAATCAGAAGGACGTTATTGAGGCCCTTTGTTATAATTTCTGCAGGTTCTGAATGGCTATTTGGGGATTCAACCTACATCTTAGCACTGAGGTTTTTATCTGCTGAATCACAGCTTCCCTTTCCTTGCACTACCAGGAGGGCTGGGGCAGTCCCCTTCCTTACCAATCCCCCATACACTGCACTTATGATAAGCTGGACAATTCTGTCTCCAATCTGTATGACTAAATCAGCTTCTCCACTAATTAACAGAATAGCTTTGATTTCTATATGTCCTGGTAACTTTCCTCTCCCCAATTGATCTTTGACTGTTTGTGGGACAGATCTCTGTTGTGTGTGCTGACAAATAGGACACTACAAAATCACAGTTTTTATCAAATATAGGGGAAAGTGCATCTCTCTAATCTCTGCCCACCTATAAGTGTTTCTTTCTCCTAGGTGTCCATATTTATGGTGCACCCACATAGCCATCCTCTGCAAGTCAGAATTCTGGGTTGACACTTATGCCTCTGAACTTTTGTCTTTGACGTCTGCAAGGGAATTGAACCACTGTTCTAATGAGTCAATGGTACAATGAGCATCTATGACTTTACTCTGTTCCAACATTTCCCAAATTTCCCACCACAACCCTCTGCTACACACCTCCTTTGAATGAATGAACCAGTTATGTGCATGCTATGTGGAAAGCCAAACGGCTAGACCATTGGCACTGGAACAAGAATCAGTGTGAAAATGACACGTCCCTGGCAGCTTTTGCTTTAGCGTCTGATACACAGTGTAGAACTCTGCATATTGGCTACTTTTCCTTCTCCCGTGGTAGACAACAACCTTTCAGTAACTGGATTGTATGACACTGCTTTCCAATGTCTTTTAGTACCCATGTATTTGAATGAATCATTAGTCAACCAAACATGCTTTCTATCCTCAGGGTACAAGAATTCAAATGGTGCACGCCATTTCACTGGTGACTCCTTTTCCTGTGGTACCTCTAACACCCTCTCCTCATCCTGTACAGTGGCTTGTGATACCTGTTGATGTAGGGCTGCAGTGCCTGCCGGTCCTACTCGAGCCCTGTCTTGTATGTACCAGATCCAGTGTATGATACTAGCCTCTTGTGCATGTCCTATACGGTGAGATTTAGGTGAACTCATCACCCCCTGCATGATTGGTATTTCAGGTCTCAGAAATACATTATAACCTAGTGTCATTTGCTCAGTATCCACTAGAGCCCAATAACAGACCAAAAGCTGTTTTTCAAAAGGAATATAACACTCCGCAGAGTCAGGTCGTTTTCTAGTCAAAAACCACTGGGGCACCCTCGTCCTCCCCTGTTTGTTCCACATACTCCAGTTTGCATATTGTCCCTGAACAGTTACATGTAACTCAATGTTTCCCTCTTGCACTGTACACAAGTCTAAAGTCTGTTGAATTATTTCATTTGCCGAAACAAATACTCACAGCTACTCTTCACTCCATTCAAACCCATGTTTTTTCGTGGTTACTTTGTACCAAATGGTTAAGAATTTACTCAGATGAGGGTTATTCTGTTTCCAAAAATCAAACAATCCCATGAAACTCTGTGTCTCCTGCTTAGTGCAAATATTAGCAAACTCCAAAATCTTTTGTTTTACCTGTGACAACATCTCTCTATGTTCTGAATTCCAGTGAATTCCCAGAAAGTGCACATTTTGCGACAGTACCTGTGTCTTGTCTGAATTAATTGTACACATCGTACTCTGCAAAAGTGGTCTGAACATATCGGTAACATTGTCAACTTCTTGCTCAGTGTAATCTTTTAAAGAATGCATTTCAACTCCTGCCAAAAACCGTGGGCCACTCTGCGCACAAACTACACTCTGTTCATGCAGCTCACACGGGACCCCACCTTTTTTAATCTCCTCATTACTGGAATGTGAAAAGCCAGATTCTCCTGTAACAGCTTGTCAGATTTCAGCTTTATCTTGCAATAATTTGTTCTGACTAACTAGCTCCTTTAAATTCTTATTTTCATATTCCAACTGTTTACATCTCTCATGCATTTTTCTGAAAGCAGTCAAAAGTATCCAAACCCTCCTGTCAAGAACAAAAGGGACATCCTTCTGTTCAAAAAGCACCTTTTCTAAATATTTAAAACATTCAAGACTTTTGTTTTATCCAGGCACCCATCCCAAAACTTAGAAATTTCTGATAAGCAAGAAAAAAATTTGCTATAACATCATAAGGCATTTTAATTTCACATGCATTTTCAAACATGGTTTGCGGTGGTTCCTTTAATTTTCTGAACAAAACATATTTACACTTTTAAATCGTGCACTCTCAACCTCTCCAACCTCTCTTTTAGACTGACTGATCTACGCCAAAATGTTTTGCTTTCACTCATGACCGATCTGACAAAAATCTCTGGAATGCACTTCTCAATTCAAATAAGACATTTATTATTACTTCACCACGAGGTTTCTAAAAGGAGATTAGGAGGCTGAAAGCACACTTTTAAAAATAGTCGCAACACTGAAAGGAAAATATATCAAAATGATTCTCAACTGCAATGTACAAATCAAATATATGTAGTTATGATTATGCAAAGAATAAAGTAAAACTTCATCACCGTAGGGCCTGCCAAGCTCTTCATCTTTCTCATTCCAGAAAGAAGATGACCCCTTTCAACTGCGAGAAAGAGCTATCCACCATCATGGGACAAATGTCAGGCATTTGACGCCTAATCCTGACTGAGGTCTTGGAAATTCCACCGCTACTGAGCAGCCCCACCTTTTTATATGTTAGAGAACTGAAAGGGCTTTCTGGAGAAGACCCCTCCTATGAAAGAGAAATATGCAAACATGCTGGCTACCGTAGGCAAGAGTTGAAAGGAACACATTGAGAACTTGCCTCCATCTCAAGGCATTTCTCCCAAGGCCAAACCATTCCCTGCACTGAAAAAACACAAGTCTTGTACATTCTTATCATGCTGACTGACTAACTGTTCGGCGATAATATGTCCTAGCTCTTTGGTGAGAAAGAATACGCACAAACAAGCACAGTTTACCATGTGGAATACACAAATGCATTTAACAGACAATGGCGGTCATTCTGACCCTGGCGGTCAAAGACCGCCAGGGCGGAGGACCGCGGGAGCACCGCCGACAGGCCGGCGGTGCTCCAATGGGGATTCCGACCGCGGCGGTAAAGCCGCGGTCGGACCGGCAACACTGGCGGTCTCCCGCCAGTGTACCGCCGCCCCATTGAATCCTCCAAGGCGGCGCAGCTTGCTGCGCCGCCGAGGGGATTCCGACCCCCCCTACTGCCATCCAGATCCCGGCGGTCCGACCGCCGGGATCCGGATGGCGGTAGGGGGGGTCGCGGGGCCCCTGGGGGCCCCTGCAGTGCCCATGCACTGGCATGGGCATTGCAGGGGCCCCCGTAAGAGGGCCCCTAAATGTATTTCACTGTCTGCTGCGCAGACAGTGAAATACGCGACGGGTGCAACTGCACCCGTCGCACAGCTTCCACTCCGCCGGCTCGATTCCGAGCCGGCTTCATCGTGGAAGCCTCTTTCCCGCTGGGCTGGCGGGCGGCCTGAAGGCGACCGCCCGCCAGCCCAGCGGGAAAGTCAGAATTACCGCCGCGGTCTTTCGACCGCGGAACGGTAACCTGACGGCGGGACTTTGGCGGGCGGCCTCCGCCGCCCCCCAAGGTCAGAATGAGGGCCAATGTCTAACACTACAATAAAGTCAATAGGCAGCTAAGCTTAATACAAAAGGTAATCTGCAATTGGTGAACACTGAACAACTAATCCAGATGCAAAGTGGTGCACACAAAGTCAGTGGTCAAAAATACATATTACATTACACAGAACATAAACAGCAGCACAAGCAGCACAGGCTAAATGTGCTCTCGCTACAGGATTTTTTCCCCCACATTTTTCTTAATTAGGCAAGCAGGCATATTCACATTATTATCGCTATTTCTGTGTCAAAAAGTAAAGCAGAATGACCAAAATTATTTTGATAACTCCAGAGTTATTCAAATCCCTCCCGGCCTATATTCTACAAGATATTCATGGTGTGCATAGGGTATAAAATGTGCTTCTCCTACAACACTCATCATAACACAAGACATGTAGCTCGCATCTCCCTCTCAATGAGTCACAAATGAGAGAAGAAAAGGAGACCCAAGCAAGCCAATATACTTACATGTGTGCTGAAATTTTGGGATTTTTTAAAATATTTTTCATTTACAGTCAGTATAGCCTGTGGCTGGCTCAAGCAGCTAATAATTTGGTTCTCCAGCAATAAGAGGGCCATGAGGCATATACCACATCATGTTGGCAGCAGTGAAATACCTGGCAGCAGACTGTGAGAGGAAAGGGTTCAAGGGCAATGCTGATGTATGGTGCCTGAGGAGCAGTTTGGCTAACAAAATTGGAGTTGTTCCTCTCCCTAATTCTTCTCTGCCCTTCTTTGATCTTCCTGAAGTCTGTCCTCATACTTTTATCATTTAGAGGCTTTCTTTCAACATACAGATTTTCAGTTCCCTGGTTCTAGAAGAGTAATGGGGTTAGAGGAATGTGATAGTGTGCTTTATACCTGGGTGCAAAGAAAGTTTGAATAGCTCCAGGAAAGTCTTCTCAATGAGCCAATGGGAATACTTTATCCTTCCTTTTTCGTGACCCAAATTTATGAGGAGTTCAATACAGACCCCCTCAATGTAGCTAGAGAAAGCCATCACAGACTTTTCCACAGACTTTTCCACTTACCACATCCAACAAAATCCCATTACGAGTAAAGTGTGAGATTAATGTAAGTGCTTAGATAGATTTCTGCTAATAACATGCATTCTTGATTCATTGACTGAAACTTCATTGCAATAAGTTGTGAATTGGCGTTTGTGGAACCAAGCTTACCTACTCTGTGTGGTCTGCCTGAGGTAGGGCCTGGTACAGAGTTTGACGGATGAGTAGTTTATCAGAAATGTGCTAGATATCCTGTCCACTTTATCATAAGTGTTATAGGAAATAATGCACTTGTAATAAAGTGGATGGGATACCTGTTATATTTGTTATGGAGTACACATCTGCCAAAATATAACAAAAACCCTTATCTAGAGTATTCTAGGTGTGGGATAACCCATCACAAATGTGGCAGACGTCCTGCCTGCCAATTTAGAAGTGCATTATAACATTGCAAACAGAAGTACCTCATTCACCAAACTCTAAATAGAGCCTTTAGTCTACTCAGTCACAATGATGTAGTTAAGGTTCCCTGTGTTGTCTTGAGGGTTGTGTTGATTAGTGGTATATAGGTTAGTAGAAGCATGATCTATGATGGCTGACTATCGATCTGATCAACACCGTTACAAGAGGGGTACACTAAAACTGAAAGGAAATGAACCAAGCCTTACATACATTAAAGATTCCAGGCTCCTGTCTTCAGTACTGATGTATAATCTGCAGAATATGTATGTTAAATGATGTTTCCTTGCAAACCCAAAGATACATTTCACAAATAACATCATGTTGAAGAATAAAAAAATACAAATTCTAATAATCTCAACAAGATATCTGTGTACCCCTACAGTGCTGCCCAGGAAACAGAACATTGCTGAAGAATCCATGCACTTTAAAGACTGCCTTCTCCCCTTTTTGCTACCACTAGAGAAAAACGCTATAAAATATTTAGTTATCTAAGACACTTTGATAGCATTTCAATATCAGGCAACTGGATAAAAAAAATGTCACAGTCAGCAGAGGGTAAGCATTTTTTTTTCCTGGAAGCTTTCATTAAAACCTGCACTCTGGGGACAGATTCACAAAAGTAAACTTAGACTAAAAATCTATGTTTAGACCAAATGTCTACGTTTAGGCCAAAGGTCTAACTTTACTCATAGTAAAGTTAGATTTTTGGTCTATGTTTAGATTTTTGGTGTAAACTTGAACCCTGATTTATACTTTTTGGTGCAATACTGCACCAGCGCAGTTTTGCACCAAAAGTTTAGCACCGGCTTTCACCTTTTCTGAGCACCAGCTGGGCACCATGTTTATGGAATGGTGCAAGCCGGTGCAAAGGGTAGGCTAGCATTTTAAAAAATGACGTTAGCCAGGTGGGGCTGGCAGCATGGAAGAAGGGGGTTTGCACCAAAAAATGACATTAGGCAGGTTAGAGTTAAACAAAATGACTCTAACCAGCATAGCGTCATTTTCTGACACAAAACCTTCCATACCACATGACTCCTGTCTTAAAAGAGATAGGGGTCATGCCCACCACACCAATGGCCAGCACAGGGGACCAGGGTTCCATGGGCATGACCATTGCACCCAGTGCCATGTAGGAAGCCCACTTCAGGGCCCCCAATGGCACTTAAAAAAAAAGAATACTTACCTGTACTTACCTATACTTACCTGGGATGGGGTCTCTCATCCTCCGCTGTCCGTATGGTGTGGGTGGGTTGTCCCCGGGGCCTAGAGAGGGAACCTGTGAGCTTATTCCATGGTTTTCCAACATGGAAATAGGCCCAAAGTCCCCTAACGCCTGCCCTGACCCAGACATTAAATAATGGTGCAAAGCAAGCTTTGCACCATTATTTGACCCCTCCTCCCCTGTGCGTGATTTCAGCACGGGGATAAATATGGCACTAAGGCCATAGAGTCATTTTTTGCATGGGAACGCCTACTTTGCATTTCATTGACGCAAAGTAGGTTTCCATGCCCAAAGAATGACTTTAACTCCATACATTTATAGCCCCAAAGTATAAATATGGAGTTAGTTTTGCACTGAATTTGTGTAAAACAAATGACGCAAATTCGGCACAAAGCAAGTATAAATATGCCCTTAGACTTTTGGTCTAAGTTTACCTTTGTGAATCGGGCTCTGGGTTCCCAAAATGCAAGCGGAGGAAATCCCCTGTCTACTGGTACCCAAATAATTGTCTGATGACAGCTGTGCTATTAAACCAGATCATAAAAACTGTAGACCAGAGTAGCTGTTATTGACTGTAGCCTGTTGTTGAATTACTTAATACCGTGCTCTTCAGCTGCTCTGTGCTTTCTTAAACAAACACAGTAAGGAAGAAAAGGAGTATAGTGTGGACATGGCGCTTGCCCCCAAATATACCTTGCCTACCTTACCTAGAGCACTAGAACATTACTTCTGGGATTAAAGCCAATGATAGGGTTGGGAGGGTTCAGACGTTTGGATGGGGATACTAAGAGTTCAAGGTAACTTGGTGTAAAGCTACAGAAAATCACTGGTGAAAACGTCAACATGTAATGAATAAATCTCAATGTAAAAGTACTGGATACCAAATAAGGGTGCCACAAAAGGGTGCACGATGAAAAGGTTGGATTATTACTGTACTTTCATATTCTTTGCTGATGGGGTATATTGACACAGACACCTGGCTATTTTTCCTTCGTTTTTATTTTTTAAATAACATTTGAAATGTGATTCATGGTTCAGTGAGCCTTCCTGTGAAAGAAGCTGGTAAAGCAAAGAAATAAACTTTGGGCTGTGATTCTATGCTGACATCATTGCCAGAGGGCAGCCTGTATGCCAATAGGAAATTGCTTGATTCCATGGCAGTTTATTAATGTATTCACAGGTAATTGATTAACTAGTGCTTATTTTAAATGGATTTTTACTGCTTGAATGAATGAGGCCTATGCTGTCACACTTTTGAATGGTTGATTTCATTCTAGATGTTACTTACTCAAACATTTATACTTTGAATGTTGACATTATTGTAATAATTGTGGTGGATCATGAGTGATTGAAGATATAATTATATTGATGAATATGTTGTCTTATTTAGAAGGTACTTTAACTGTTTGACTAGCTTTATGTGATAAAAAGCACACATTGTTTGATGATTTGTAGGCCTGGGCAGAGTTTGTGCAACTTTTCTTGCTCTAACAGTTAATGAGAGAGTGGCCAAGGTCATGGACCAACCGTCCCTACCCCCTATGTTGTGCTGTGTAATTCATCTAGACAGTATATCAGCAGTTTCAATGACAGTGCAGCATGGTTGGAAAGTATGGGGTCCCATTGCATTTGCCAACAAACACCATGGGCCAGATTTATCAAAAAATGACGGTGCATGCCGCTGCGCCAAATTTGGCAGTGTCATGCACCAGCATTTTCAAAACACAGGGATGCGCCATATTTAAAAGAATACAGCACACCCTTGTATTTCCCCCAGCGCCAGTGCTGTATTTGCTGCCATGCGCCAGCGCAGCAACCCTTACACTATAGTGCAAGGATGCATGTGTTGAGGGGAATTGTTGTTGTGCAGGAAGGAACAATGTTCCTGCACAAAAGCAATCTTAAATGGTGATTTGCCATATGCAGCACACATAGAAAGAGCAAAAACAAGGAGAAATGAAAACATTTCTCCTCATTGTGCCCTGCTAAAGCCAACCCAGGGGTAGTGTTAGATTTTGGCGCAGCCTCAGGTTCACAAAAACTCATAAATCTGGGGCAACGTCAAAATGCAATGGGTGTTGCTGTGGCAAGCCCACAGCAACACCCATTGCATGCCCTTCCACACACAGTGCTTCTCCTCAATTATGAAAACTTTTTGGTTGGCTTGACCACCTGGATTATCTAACATTGTGGACCAACAAAATGCCCAGAGTGATATTTTTGATCGAAGAGCTAACCAAACTGTAGCACTGTAATGTGGTTGTATATTTTTGAATAAAAATAGTAAGGGGAGGCATATCTAGCATCTAAAAAATTGTTGCCAACTCACCTGCTGTTGCAGGAGGAGATTTGGTTGGAGGGGAGAAGCAGCAGCAGGGTTGGGAGGGGGTAAGTCACCTTGCCTGCTTATTGACTATTACTATTATACTCACTAGCTACAAGGGCATTGTCATGACTCATGATCGTGAACCCCTTGCTTTACCAGCTACAGAAGTGGTTGAGTTATGACCTCTTCCATCTGCAACCCAGCAAGAACTCACATATTGTAAGCTAAAAACGATGGATTGATGGAAATGGGAAAGAATGGGAGGTTACAAGAAATGATAGGTGAATTGAGTGAAAGCAAATGATGAGTGGGAGAGTGGATTAAAACATACATGGCTGAGTATTGAATAGATGTATAGATGGGTGGAAGGATGATTGAAAGAAAGGGTGGATACTGTATGGATGGATAATGGATTGGAAATTTTGATGAAAGACTGGATGAGAGAAAGTAAAGCTTAAATCATGGTGGATATGAGTAAGTAAAGTAGGAAGAAAGAAAGTATGATTGAATATTTGCTTGGATGAATAACAAGGTAGATCTTCTTGACAGGGGCATTCTGCTCACCTACTTTGCTTTCTTTGTTTTATGGTTATCAAAGATATTGTTCAAAGTGGGGGGTATTGTAATTTTTGTTAGAATAACTTGGCTCACTATATATGTTAAGGGAGGCAGATATGCATCCCAACCATCATCATTCATCAACCCTCCCCCTGCACGTAGCATTTCGGCAACCATGACTGAAAAAGTGCAGTGTTGGCTGTGTAATGTGCGTCTTCTTTAGTTAATGCGGCATTCACAAAGTTTTCAATGCATTGCAAACCAAACGCACAAGTTATGTTTGCATTCTCCCACTCAGTCACAACTTAGTACTTCACCCCTTTATTCTTTCCTAAGTTCTTCCATCCCAGCCTACCAAAACATTTGAAAAATCAAATCCTGGCATGTGCCACACTTTTATGGGCTTGTGAAGTGATTCCAAAATATATTTAATGGTTTCCCATTACAGATTTATTTTACACCTGTATATTTTTCCCTTTAGACTTTTGTCTATTATAGTGACTGGATAAGCCAAAGCTTAAGCACATGACGAATCAATAGCAAAAGGTTTGCTTACCTGCCTAATACCTCTACCTTACCCTGCAGTAGAGTAAGTCAAGTTTCCTTTTGTTACTGCCCAGCAAATTAATTTGTTGTAAATAATTTGTGGTGGTGGGCAAGGCCAGTGAGTAAAGTTGGACTAGTAAGTGTCTGTTAGACCTGACAGCCTTAGGGTGGTCATTCCTCAACTTTTTGCCTGCGTCCCTCCCTTAAACATGGTAACATCGGTTCATTCCAAATTGGCATATTTGATTTACTTGTAAGTCCCTACTAAAGTGCATTACTTCTGCCCAGGGCCTGTAAATTGAACGCTACTAGTGGGCCTGCAGCATTGGTTGTGCCACCCACCTAAGTAGCCCCTTAACCATGTCTCAGGCCTGTCATTGTAAGGCCTGTGTGTGCAGTTTCACTGCCACTTCAACTTGGCATTTCGGAGTACTTGCCAAGCCTTAAACTCCCTTTTTTCTACATCTGAGTCACCCCTAAGGTAGGCCCTAAGTACCCATAGGGCATGGTGCTATTTAGGTAAAAGGCAGGACAGGTACATGCATGTTTTATCCTTCCTAGTAGTGGAAAACTCCTACATTAATTTTCTACTGCTGTGAGGCCTGCTTCTTTCATAGGACAGCTTTAGGGCTACCCTCATATACTGTTTGAGTGGTAGATTTCGATCAGAAAGGGGTAACCAGGTCATATTTAGTATGGCCAGAATGGTAATAGAAAATCCTGCTTATTGGTGAGGTTGGATTTTATATTATTATTTTAGAAATGCCACTTTTAGAAAGTAAGCATTTCTCTGCACTTAAAATCCATCTGTGCCTTACAGCCTGTCTCAAATCCACATCTGCTCTGGACCGGTTGACAGCTCCCTTGTGCATTTCACCCAGACAACCACAAACACAGGATACTCAGTCACACCTGCACTCATCTGCATACTGAAAGGGTCTTCCTGGACTAGGAGATTGGAGGGACTGACACTTACATTACAAAGGCTAGGTGCCTGCCTTCACAAAATGGACTACCTAACCCCCTACTGGGACCCTGGCAGACAGACCTGTACTGAAAGGGGATCTTGTGCACTTCAAAACCACTCTTTGAAGTCTTCCCCACTTCAAAGGCATTTTTGGGTATATAAACTGGGTCACTGACCTCACCAAATCAGACACTTCTGGACTTGAACCTGCAATCTGTCAAGAGGAACTGCCTGGCTGTCCAAAGGACTCATCTGGACTTCTTTGCTGAGAAGGACTGCTGCCCTGCTGTTGCCCTGCTGCCCTGTTCCCCTCTGACTTTGCCGAAAAGTGCTCTCCAAGGGCTTGGATTGAGCTTGCCTCCTGTTTTCAGAAGTCTCAGGGCCAAAAGACTTAGGGGGTCATTATGAACATGGCGGTAAACACCGTTGCCTGGCGTGGCACTGATGAACAGAAACCTGCCGTTGGCGGTGAACAGAAACCCGCCATATAAAGATGCAAAAATCCGAATCCGCCAAAATGTTCCCAGCCACCAGTCACCGCCAGGACCTTGTCGGGAAATGCCAGACATCCCACCCTGCCACCGCCAAGCACACAAACTCCCCACCCTCCAAATAATGATGCTCAAATCACCGCGGCGGTCAGTGGAAGTCAAACGACCATTGGAGGTACAGACTGCCACGGCCAGCAATGGAACCCAACACTAAGAATTGCACACATTGGCAAGTTTGAAACCCACACACCTGACACACATCCACAACACTATGAAACACTCACAGATGCACCCCACACTCCTTTGAATCACCAATAGGACAACTGAGATTGAGAACTCCACAAGCAGACACTGAGGGGGTCATTCTGACCCTGGCGGTCCATGACCGCGATGGCGGAGGGCGGCGGAAGCACCGCCAACAGGCTGGCGGTGCTTCCTGGGCTATTCTGACCGTGGCGGTAAAGCCGCGGTCAGAAAAGGGGAACCGGCGGTTTCCCGCCGGTTTTCCCCTGGCCCAGGGAAACCGCCATGGCGGCGCTGCTTGCAGCACCGCCATGGGGACTCCGACCCCCTTCCCGCCAGCCTGTTTCTGGCGGTGTCCACCGCCAGAACCAGGATGGCGGGAACGGGTGCCGTGGGGCCCCTGGGGGCCCCTGCACTGCCCATGCCACTGGCATGGGCAGTGCAGGGGCCCCCTAACAGGGCCCCACAAAGATTTTCACTGTCTGCTTTGCAGACAGTGAAAATCTCGACGGGTGCCACTGCACCCGTCGCACCCCTGCAACTCCACCGGCTCCATTCCGTGCCGGCTTCCTCGTTGCAGGGGCTTTCCCGCTGGGCCGGCGGACGGCCTTTCTGCGGTCGCCCGCCGGCCCAGCGGGAAAGTTGGAATGACCGCCGTGGTCTTTTGATCGCGGTCATTCGGCGGTAACCGCATGGCGGGCGGCGACCACCGCCCGCTGCAGTCAGAATGACCGCCTGAATGCCAGAACAGATGAATGTGACACCCAACCACACAACAGCACCTTCACCTAGATCCACACAACACACCACTTACAACACACACCATGTCACCCCCCCAAGAACCCACGCTTCACAGAAAGGGAGCTAAGGACCCTGGTGGACAAGATACTGAAGGTCGAGCCACAATTATACGGGGCACAGGTCCAGCACATACCCATACCCAGGAAGATGCAGACTATTGTCAACAAGGTCAATGCAGTGGGACACCATCCATGTACGAGGGACGACATTCACAAGAGATTGAACGACCTGTGTGGGAAGGTGAGATCTATGGCATCCCACCACAACATTGCAGTCCAGTAGGCTGGGGGAAGACCTCCACCAACACCACCCGACTACACTGACTGGGAGGAAAAGGTAATGGCCATCCTGCACCCTGAGGCCCTCACTGGACTCACAGGAGGAATGGAATAGAGTATGTTGTCTACAATTACCCCATATCCATCACACCTATAATGCATGCAGTACCCCACCCCTCCAACATCCACCAGGACCACTACCCCACCCAGGCCACATTCACAACATCAAGTCACCCTGTAGGCCCACAATTCCACTAACAGGCCCACATACCTCCCCCTGTGCACAACCACCTACCCATGCAAGTAATCACAAAGGCACTACACCACCCACAGTGCACCTCCACATCCTAAGCAAAATGCTATGGCAACCTCACAAAGGTACCCTGCATGTCCCAAAAGTGGAAAACCTGCACAAAACAGCCCAGCCCTGTGCACACCATCTGATTATGCAATTTTAACAGACTTGTCCATTCCCCCCAACAGGCACCACCACCCATGCCACCCCGACGGACAGGACAAGGAGTGGCAGTGCCCCACATGGAGACAGAGGCACCACCCAGGACACTGGAGTGGGAACCCTGGACAGTGAGGAATACCCTGGCCCCTCACACAGTCCTTGACTGTCACAATCCAGCAGGCCCACTCAGCACACCATTGACACCCCTACCACACACCCACCAAGATCAGGCCAGGACAACCGGACCCACACCTGTATTTCCAGGCCACAGACTGGTGGAACACAAGGACAGAGGCCATAGTCACCACCTACCAACAGGCAGGAAGACAATGGCCCCAGTGCAAGTGGTACCACCAGACCTGTGCAGGGGAAACAGGCACAGGGGGCTAGGCCCAGTGGGAGGGCATCAGTTGGCCAGGGAGGAGGCCACAGGATGGATGCTGCAGCCCAGGACGTGATCTCTGCGATCCTGGGAGCATACCACCATACCCAGGACAGATTGGCCCAGATTAAGGCCACCATGGAGTCAAAGGCTGCAGAGAGCCCAACACCAGGAGACCATGGAGCAGTGGAAACTGCACAATACCACCATGGCCACCATAGCAGGTGCGCTGCTGCACCTTGTCCCAACCCAGCCTGAGACCCCCACATACCAGGAAGCCCCTACTACTGGCCAAACTACAGCACAGCCAACAACAGCAGCAGCAACTGGACTTGTGCCACCATCTGAGGACACACAGGAGAGCTGCACCTCAACCCGTACAGGCCAACACTAGACACCCAAACGGTCCCTCAGGCCCAGATATGGCACTGTAACACCCGTAAAGACCAAGGCCCCCTCTAAGAAGTGACTCCGACAAGAACTGTCCTCCAAGTGTGCCACTAAACCACCGTCCACACCGTGCAATTACAACCCCAAAAACTGTAAATAACAGATGGACATATTACCACTGCCAACAATCGCTGAGACAATGTAGCCAATATGGACATCCACCAGTAGCCCACTCGCATAACTGTAAAGAGTACCACGGCATCCCTGACACCAAATAAAACACCAGTTAAGCAATGTAAATGTTCCCTGTCAATATGTTGAATCAAATGAAACTGTGCATGCAATTGTCATTGAAATCATGTATTCATTTCTTAATTGCAGGAATGGCACCTCACACATAACATGGGGTTTTGCCAACAGAAATGTCAAACAAGTTGTCCATAATGTCACATGTCCCATGCAAACCTGGTCACAGTGACAATGTCTGTAGACCCAACACCCCCATTGAGGATAAGGCACACTGACAGTATGCTGCACAGACAGCAACAGCATCAAATAGTACCACTTAGTTACTGGAAGTACAGTTGGATCAGTTGGTTCCTAGAGTGTACATCTTCCCTCTCCTCATCATCACCATCACTCTCATCCCCTCTCTGAGGAAGCTGGTCTGGATATACAGCCCCCTCCTCCTCCAAGAGGGGAATAGATGTCCTCACAGCCACGTGGTGCAGCTTGCAGCAGGCCACCACTAATCTACACACCTTTTCAGGCTCATAAGCCAGGGATCCCCCAGAGATATGGAGGCAACAGAATCCAGCCTTCAGGAGACCTATTGTGTGCTCTATCACCCTCCTAGTATGTCCATGGGCCTCATTGTAATTCCTCTCTGCATCTGTCCTAGGATTCCTCACTGGTGTCAGGAGCCAACGCAAGTTGGGGTAGCCAGAATCACCTGCAAAAGGGGGCAAACAGGACTGTCACTGACAACTCTCAGTTGCAGACAGCCTGGCTGTCTGCTATGTGCCAAAAAGTGTCATACACACTTACATATGATCCATCCTCTGTCCCCTTGTAGTTGTTCCTTAAATGTGGCACACTGTTGTTCATTAGCACAATGGAATCATGGACTGATCCAGGGAACATGGCATTCACATGTGAGATGTACTGATCTGCAGTACACACCAATTTAATGTTCAGGGAGTGAAAGTTCTTCCTGTTTCTGTACAGCTGTTCACTTACTCTTGGGGGGATGAGAGCTATGTGGGTTCCATCGATGGCACCGATCACATGGGAAATGTTGGCAAAGGCATAGAAGTCTGACTTGATGGCAGGGAGGTCAGCACTTTGGGGAAACCTCAGATAGGACTGCAGGCATCGTACAAATGCTTTTAGGAATCTGGACAGAATAATGCTAAACATTGGCTGTGAAAACCTGCACCCATGCCCACTGTCACTTGAAGTGAGTCCGTGGCCAGGAAATGGAGTGCAGAGAGCACTTGCACTTCAGTAGGGATAGCATGCTGATTCCGATTAGCCAGGCTCAGTGTTGGATCCAGTAATGCGCAAAGTTAATGAATAGTAGCACGGTTGAGTCTGTAATTGATAATGATGTGACACTCCACCATTGTCCCCAAATCAACAAGTGGTCTGTACACCGATGGGGCTCTCCCTTGCCACATGGGTCTGTACCTAGGAGGAGTTGAGAACACATCTGAGGAACGCACATACATCTGCCCAACATGTTATATATTCAGCACTGCTGGCGTACAAGTCATAGACACATATGCATATTAGGATGTTAAACTGGAGTGACATGTCCTCAATGATACATCAGGAGGTGAGTAAATGTATAATTGTTCATGCCTATGGGGGTTGGGGACAATAGGGCCTGTAAAGCGGCAAATTATAAATTAATAACTGTGTAGTAATGGTCAAAAAGTCTGCCCCCTGTAATCCAGAAATGTTGTAGTGGAAGTGACCTCATACCGCTAGCAGTTGGCGTAATAGCGTAAGGCAGTGTTCACCGCCGTGCGACCGTTCATTGTTTAACATGGTTGTCAATGGAGAATATTAGCGTATCATGATCGCCGCCGGCGGTGACTGTGCACACAGCCACGGAGCGTACGCCATCTTGTTACCCCAACTTCACTTGACTCCCAGATTACGTGCATGCAGGAACTCCACTGAGTGTGCTGCTGTGTCCTGACTCTGGTCCTGGAAATGGCACGAGTGACAGGGGAAAGGGCCGTGGCCTTCACCAGCGATGAACTGGACAAGCTCATGCATCGGGTCCTACCCCTGTACGCCAAGCTCTATGGTAGACCAGAGGTAGAGGTGAGTAGGTGGATTGGGTGGCATGGATGTGTGTAATGGTGGTAGATGGCTGTATACATGTGTGCACGTTTGACACTGTACAGTTGTGGGATTCATGGCATGCTGCATGTGTGAGGTCCTGTTCTGCTGTTGTGAGTGTCCATCCCATAGGGGACATATAGCCAGCTGTATCTAATGGGCATTGTCTAACCTCTGTGTTACTTTTTCTGTGTGTCCCATATAGCTCAGTGCCCATCAAAAGAGGGAACTCTGGCATGCCATCGCCAGGGAGGTGCGGACCCTGGGGGTCTACAACTGGCAGAGTACCCACTGCAGGTAGAGGTGGGAGGACCTGAGGCACTGGGCGAGGAAGACCTGGGAGGTTCTGGCAGTGGCTTATCCAGACCTGGATGGGTGCTTGAAGGCTGCACAGCAGACACAAGGGGGTGAGTACAGAAACAGAAACCAGTGTATGCCTCCTTGATGGATGTGTGAGTGTGCTGTAGTATGTATGCTGTCTATTGGCAGGGATTCTGACTAATGTCATTTTACATAATGGCCCCATGGGAAGTAAGGTTGTAAGGGACAGGTCTGCAGTACTTCAGGTCCCTCTGTGCTGTAGGAAATGGCTGTAGAGCAGGATTGTGGCCACTAGTCAGGGGCATAGCCATGTGTATAGCGGTAGGTGCTGCAGGGGGGAATATTTGCAGGGTGGGTGTATGTGTGAACCAGTTATGTGCCTCCATTATACTATTTACAAGTGTCTCTCCTGTTTTGTCTCCCCTTCCCTGTTCTCTTGTGTTGTCTGTGTACATCAGCATCATCTGGCGAGGGAGATGTGGCACTGGTGAGTGGGGATGCAGCAGCCCACGGTTCCACGGAGGCAGAGTCGAGCAACGCCAAGGGGACCAGTGGGTTGAAGGGCGAGGGGAGTACCACGGGGGAGGCAACTACCACTGGAGGTAGTGACTCTTATATCTCCTCCGATGGGAGCTCCCTGGCGGTGGCTGACCCTAGTGGGTCCACCCATTCTGTTTCATCTTCCACCATCCCCATACCATCACTGCACTCCCATTTGCTCCCCACCGAGTTGTCCGTGCCCGCTCACCCAGAAGGGTGGGTGTCTCGTTCTCCCCAAGCACCTCATCCGCTGCCCCAGTCAGCCCTGCTACCCTCACAGAGGAAGCTATTGACCTCCTGAGGACCATCTCTGTATGGCAGACAACCATCATCAATGCCATCCAGTGGCTAGCATCAGAGGTGCAGCAGACCAATGCCTACCTGGCTGGCATTTACGGTGCCATGTTTGGCCTACAGGGATCTTTTCAGGCTCTGGCCTCTGGCCTCTGGCCTCCTCTCCTTCCCCCCTCCAACCACTTCTATCCCTTCGAGCACCCACTCCCTTCCTCCACCCAAGCACACATTCTGACTGCCATGCACACACCTCAACACACACAAAGCACACTGAAAAGCACAAGCACCACCACAGGCATACACACAGCCAACACAGAAAGGCACACACACCAACATACACTTCCCCCAGTGCGTCCACCTCTTCCGCCTCTGTGTCTGTCACCTCTACAGGCACACTCACAGGCACTGCACCCTCATTCACTTTTGCTGACCCCAGACTTCACCACAAAATCAGACATCCATTCATGCACCCCAGACACCACACCTGCACTCACCACAACGACTTTGATTGACACATGCAGCACACTCACCAAACTTGTAGACACTCAGACAACATACATTTACTCTGGCATCCTGTCTTGTCCCAGTGTGTCCACCCCACCTTCTCCCAAGACACTCAAATGTTCCAAAACAGCCACCCAACATACATCCACCACACCTCAGACAGTCACCTGCACCCACGTCACGCACACCTACACTTGTCATGACCACTCCCTCTACCTCCACTCCCATGCCTTCCTCCAGGTCCACCTGATTGTCCCTAAAAAACTTTTCATATCCCGTGTTGACCTATTCGAACCCACTGGCCCACCCCGTCTCGTCCCTAAATTTGCCCACCTCCTTGCCCTGTCTACTCCTCCCACGTCACAGCCAGCCCCGTGTCTGTCCTTCCCTTTCCTGTGCTATCTACCCTGCGAGCAAGAGACCCCGTGCTGGCCCAGGTACATCTGCCACACCCCAGTCCAAGGCCGCTCTACCAGCTTCAAAGACCAGACCCAAGCCCCCTCCACCTCCCAAACGTAAAGCCAGGCCCCCCTCCCAGGCGTAAGTCCCCATGCCCACCACACCCTGCCCCTGTTCCCTGAGGTGCAAGGATGCCCCATTGCTGTCCCTTTAAGGTGGAGTACCATTTGCACTTGTGGGAATCAGGTTGGGGCAATTTGGGCCCATCGGACTTTGAAATATGAGCTGGCTATTGGCCTTCTGTTGCACTTCTGTTGCTCCTGGAGCTTAATAAAAAGTTTGTGAGGCCAGTGTTGGTTTTGGCACACTCTGGATCTGTGGTTCATCATTTCTTTGTAGGGGGGTGTTGTGCACATTTGAGTACTTTGGGCAGGTTGCCTTGGCCTTGTGTCGGGTAAGTACCTTCTGATCTGGGGTGTATGGCTTGTCCTGTTGTGAGGAGTTGTGGGTACTTTGCGGGGTGGGTGGAGTGGGTGGGTATGATACATTGCCCTTTCTTCCCTTGTTTTGTAGGTTGTGGTACTTACCGTCGTCGTCTTCATCGGCGGTCTTGGTCGTGGAGGTATTTGGCAAGGAGTAGGACTGGCATGATTTGGAACTCTCTCTCCATGTCTGCTTCGGCGTGTTGTGCGCCTCAGGTGAGTATTTCCTTATACTTGGTTCTTTTCCGCCTGGCTTTGTGTGGCAGTGGTTCCCAGCCCAGAACTGATGGCAGTCTAGTGCTTCATTATTTGATGGGCGGGTAGGGCCTTTCCACTGGCCTGTGGTCGGCCTCTGCCATCGTTTTCAGCACCCCTCCGCTAGCGGTGAGTGGTTTTCAGGCTGCCTGTTTTTCAGGTGGTTCATAATTTGGCAGCCCAGACCACCTGACTGTTGGCTGTAGTTACTGCCATTGCTGGTGGAGCGGTCTTTCCCGCTGTGTTCACAATGAGGCCCTTAATCTCTTGAAAGAACTCCTTGCGTGCTGAAAATCGATGCACAGCTTGCTGGAAATGATGTACAGCCAGCCCTGTGATGAGAAAATCGCTGCACAGCTGAATCTGAATGATGCAGCCCAACTTCCCGAATGAAGATTCAACGCAGTGCCTGCCTTGTTACCCGAAATTCGACGCACAGCCCTACTAGATCGACACACAGCCGAACCACAACGGCGCAGCCAGACTTCCCGAGTGAAGAATCGACGCAGCACCTGCTGTTCGACATAAAATTTAATGCATCGCCACACCGGATTGATGCAACACCTGTGACTTTATCCAGCACACCCACGATTTCCACGCATCGTCCCTCGGCATCAAAAAAGACCCCCGCATTGCTGTGAGGAACCAAGACTGCGCGCTGAAAATCAATGCAAAGCCTTTGCAGCGTTAAAGAAATGACGCATCATCTGTGCCACACCGGAAATTCTGAGACACACCCTATTTTTCCATGCATCCCCTCCTCTGCAGTCTCCGTACGTGATATTTTTGACTCAAACCAGGTACTTTGTGAAACCAAGAGACAACTGTTGATTCCTCAGATTTAAAACTCTGTTTAATCTTGAAAAGGTGATATCTCAACTTTTGCTTATTGAATCTTTATCGTTTTGACCTTAATTTAACCAGATAAATATCATATATTTTTCTAAACCTGTGTGCCTTATTTTGTGGTGTTTTCACTGTTACTGTATGATTTATTGCACAGATACTTTACACTTTGCCTTCTAAATTAAGCCTAACTGCTCAGTGCCAAGCTATCAGTAGGGTGGGACCAGGATAATTTGGATTGTGTGTGACTTACCCTGACTAGGATTGTGGTCCCTATTTAGATGAGGGTGAATACCTCTGCCAACTAGAGACTCCATTTCTAACAGTGCCTGATTTGATTTCAAGTTTGGCATAAGGTATACTCTGTGACAAACATACCAAACACAATCAATATAGCCTGTTCCTTTCCCTGTAGTGCAGTGCATCGTTTATCCCACTGTCTACTCACAGCAGACAGGATAATAACATCTGCATTTTATATGTCACTTGTGTGACGTAGTATCTTCTGTATTATTCATCTGCCTCTTTAGAGTCAGGGTTGAAAGTGAAAGGCATTTAAGAAGAGCAGGGCTATTTGAAATAAAGATAGAAAATTGTCAACTACAGCTGCCCCAGTTTCAGACAGTTGAAAAGTACCTAAAGCGCTGGCTAGAATGCCTCCTTTAATGTGACACAACAACTTGTACTCCATAGTGCATAATGTCTTACTGATAAATGAGAGATAATTTATTTTTTATCTTTCCACTCAAAGTGTATGTTTAGTCACTTGAAAAGCCTTCAAAAGAAATTAAATTAAATCACTGAATTTTTTAGTCTGGTGTTATTCTGCCTTAATCATTTTCTACCAGACAGTCAGTGATTTTTATGTGAGGCATGTGTAAATGAACAAATACAATTGTCCCTGTGACCCTCCTAACCATAATCACATCAAATTACATTGCCCTTAGGGGACCAGCAATGTACTGCTACTTAATTTTAAACAAGTATTTGCACAGAGCAGTGTTTACAAATTGTCTTTTTTATTTTTGTTTTTCTTAATATAGGTATTCAACCACAAACCAGGCAGGAGATAGCGGCCCTTCTACAGCCACAGGGCTGGAGACTACCCAGGCAGAATACCAGCAGTTGGTGGTCCAGGAGGATAAAGAGGTGGAAATAGCTGCCTCCGACCCAGGCCCCACGTCAGCAGCACACCAGTCCCAGCCTCCCGGCCGTTACGTCACCAGTGTCACCACCAGGTGTTAGGGCCCCTGACTATAACTGCTGCTGACCCCTCCCACTCTGACAGGGCTTTGTTGCATCACATCCTGCAGCGGATGGACAGTATGGGGAGCTGGCTCGGCAGGATAGAGCAGAGCCTGTACCAGCTCTTGACCCAAGTAGACCATACCCTCTTCTGAGCCCTTTTTAAAACTTTTTGTTTTGATGAGAGGGACCTGTTGTGGGTGGAGAGGGTGCAAAGGGAGTTGGCACTTTGAACTTTGTTTGGACTTTTTGAGGACCAGGCAATTGATTTGCATAGAGGGGTGGACCTTTTGTAGGTCAGATGGGTGGGTTTTCTATTTGTAAACAATAAAAGGGGATATTTTATTCAATGTCATTTATGCATCAGATGTTTATTTTGGTGTTTTAGTTTGCACTACTGTCCTTTAGTATAGCCTGTTTTTTAAATCTGCTAAAAAAGTGCATGTATTTACTTATACCATTGCTCTACTGCCCTCTGTAATTATATTGACCACTAGGAGATGAATGCCATTGTCTATTCTTCCAACAAAAACCTAGATGCAGGCAAATAATATCTTCTTCAGTAGAAATAAAAGTGTGAAGAATTTGTTGCAGCATGGATCAAGTAGAGTGGCACAGATGTACTCTTTGGATGAGATAATGTAATTTTGCATCCTTGTGCTTCTGGGTTTTTGTTCACACCTCAGAGTGCGAACCTTTCAGACAACTTCTTTAGCTGCTTCTGTAGCAGATGCAACAATGGGATAGCTTGGTTCATCGTACTGTCCTCCTTGCTAACTTCCTGCATGAAAACCTCAAAAGGGAACAGAATCTGCATCAGGCATTTGACTAGGCCCCAGTGGTCCGCATCTATGGTCATAGCTTCACAATTACATCAGGTCCTCATTTAATGACATAGGGGGTCATTACGACCGCGGCGGTCTTTTTGCAAGACCGCCGAGGGACCGCCGTGCGGAAGACTGCCTGTGCAGGCGGTTTGCCGCTTGGCGTATTATGACTGTTGGCTGCTCTCCGTCGGTATTCCGTGTATGCTTGCGGGGGTGTTGTGTGTATGGGAATGAGTGCGTGTATGGCTGTGGGTATGTCTGTATGGATGTGTGCGTGTATGTTTGAATGTGGGTGTGCATGTATGACTGTGTGTGTGGATGTAGGCATGTATGTCTGGGTGTGTGCATGTGTGTGTTGGTGGTGCCTGCATGCGTGTCGGGTGTGTGTGAGGTATGTTATGTTGGGGGTCGGGTTGGGGAGGGGGGCCCTGCCACCTTTGGGGGGTTGCAGGGGTGGTGGGGGGTGTAGGGGAGGGAGTCAGGGTGGGGGTGGGGGGTGGTGGAGACCCCTATCAGTGCCAGGGAAGGAATTCCCTGGCACTGATAGTGCTTACTGCCATGGATTTCATGGCGGTTCAAACCGCTGGAAATCCACGGCGGTAAGCCGGGTCAAAATACCGCAGGCGGTATAGTGACGCCCGCCGGTCTGGAGACCCAGGTCTCCAGCCCGGCAGGCGGAACGGAGAACCGGCGGATGACCATGGCGGTAACCGCCATGGTCATAATTCCCCAAGGTAAGACCACCAGCCTGTTGGCGGTCTAACCGCCGGTTTTCCGCCATCCGCCAGGGTCGTAATGACCCCCATAGTCATTGAGCAGTCTGTACTGCACAAACAGACGTTGCAGCATTTAATAGCTTGAGTTTCAACGTGTTGGCAACTTCTGTATCAGGGTTTTAACATGAACTCTGTTACCATGTTGAATAATCCACAAGCTTCTGCGATTCAAAATACTGGCTGAAATTAGTGAAGATTAATCTGCAGGTGGTCAGTATTTTGCTGACTATGGCCCTCATTACAACCCTGGCGGTCGGTGATAAAGCGGTGGTAATACCATCAGCAGGCCGGCGGTAAAAAAATGTAATTATGACCACAACGGAAACCGTCAACACAGACAGACACTTGAACACACCGACCGCCAAGGCAGTAGCAACAAGCACTGCAGCGGTAACCGTCAACAGCTTGGCAGAAGACAATGTACTGCCAATCCACCAGCTTTTCCGGGGCAGTACCAACGCCATCAAAAGCACGGCGGAAACAGTACACAGAAGGGAAACGACTCACCTCTGGGCACTCAAGGAAGAGCCACAACACCATGGAGCCCAAACTACAGGTGTTACCCATGCTGGTATACCTCCTCCTACACCAGGAACACGAAAGGCAGTGAAGACGAACAAGGTGAGTACTGCACCTAGCACACAAGGGAGGGGGGAGGAAAAAGAGAGTGACACACACGCAACATGCAAAAACCCCACCCACAACACCATACACAAAAAAGATGCAACAACATCACATATACACCCCGTAACCCTCAGGAATAACGCAAGGACAAAAGGAAGTGAGTAAAGTCAGTGTAATATTATAAATTTCCAGAAATACATCCTCAAAGCACAAAACAGTATCTACAATATATAGAAATGGAGGGACGCTGCCCAGTCCAAAATATCCGTGGCCCATAGGGCCATGTCGCATAGGCCAAGGCCCCACTTGACTTCTGCCTCAATACGGAGGGAACACTGCTGGGGCATCAGGTCGAAAATACACAGGCACCTGAGGGGGAAGGGGCACCTCAGCCAAAAGATGGTACAACGCCACTGCTCCTGGAGGGGGCTACATGCCCACTGCTTGGTCCTGAGGAGTTCAAAGCCACAGTCTCTCAAGTAGGTGGTTTGCCCACTGCTTGGTCCTGGGGAGTGCAAAGCCACAGTCTCTCAAGTGGGTGGTTTGCCCACTGCTTTGTCCTGGGGAGTGCAAAGCCACAGTCTCTCAAGTGGGTGGTTTGCCCACTACTTGGTCATGGGGAGTGCCAAGACACAATCTCTCAAGTGGGTGCTTTCCCCACTGCTTGGTCCTGGGGAGTGCAAAGCCACAGTCTCTCTATATTGGATGCCTACTTCCAGTGATTCTGGAAGGGGCCTTGTGCCCAATGTGCTTTATCCTGGCAAGGAGGGGGTGAGTGGATGCCTTCTTCCAGTGGTTCTGGAGGGGGCCTTTTGCCCAGTGTGCTTCATCCGGGCAATGAGGGGGTAAGTGGATGCCTTCTTCCACTGGTTCTGGAGGGGGCCTTGTGCCCAGTGTGCTTCATCCTGGCAAGGAGGGGGTGAGTGGATGCCTTTGTCCACTGGTTCTGGAGCGGGCCTTGTGCCCTGTGCCCTGTGATGCAGATCTTGGAGGGCGCAAGGTCACAGTCTCTCATCTTTGTGTCACACCTACAGTTTTTGCAGGGGGCAGGACGCACTACAGCCCATGTAGGCATGACTACACACTACCCGCCGGCAGTCATGGCTGCTCAGTGGTGGCAGTGGTGGGACTGGTGGCGGTGCTGCCTGTGGTGGGGGAGGCTCCAGTCCTTCCCCCGCAGCCTCGGACAGCTGCCCACTGGGGCTGCTGCTGCTGGCAGTTGCGGTGGCAGTGGTGCTGGTGGCAGTGCAGGTGGCGGTGCTGGTAGCGGTGCTGACTGCAGTGCTGGCGGAGGTGCTGGCAGCGGTGCTGCCAGTGGTGAGGCTCTACCCCTTACCCCGCAGCCTCGGACGGCTGCCCACTGGGGCTGCTGCTGCTGGCAGTGGTGGTGGCAGTGGTGCTGGTGGTGGTGTAGGTGGCGGTGCTGGCGGCAGTGCTGCCAGTGGTTTGGGGAGGCTCCAGCCCTTCCTCTGCAGCCTCGGATGGCTGAAGTTCCATGGCTGGTGTTTGCCCAGATGCTGTTCCAGCACCAGGCTCTATATCCATCCTGCCTGTGGGGTCTGTGCCTTTGTCATTGCCCTTGGCAGCTGGTTTTCCCTTTCTGTCACTGCCAGCTGGTGTTCCCTTCCTCCCCTTGGCAGCTGGTGGTGCCTCCTTGCTTCTGCCAGCTGGTGGTGCCTCCTTGCGTTTGCCAGATACTGGTGCCTCCTTGCTTCTGCCAGCTGGTGGTGCCTCCTTCATTCTGCCAGCTGGTGTTACCTCATTGCGTATGCCAGCTGGTGGTGCCTCCTTGTTTTTGTAAGCTAGTGGTGCCTCCTTGCTTCTGCCAGCTGGTGGGGCGTCCTTGTGTTAGCCACCTAGTGCTCCCTTTTTGCCCTTGGCAGCTGGTGCAGGCACACTGGCTGTGTGGACAGGTGTCTTCATGGTGCCTCTCACAACTGCAGTGGCTGCAGAAACGACAGTGGCCATGGACTGGGTGGGTCAGGTGCTAGCCGGGGTCCTGACCACCCTGGCCCGAAGTGAAGTACGGTGGGGGAGGGGCAGGGAATAGGTCTAGGGTGGAGAGGAAAAGCTTTTTAGGGACACTGGGGCTGGAAGAGAGTGAAGGTTTGGGAGTGGAGGAAGAGGGAGTGGTGGTAGGAGGTGTCTGCTGTGTTTGGGTGCAGGTGCATGGGCTGGATGCTGTTGTGAGGTGGATGGCTGTTGGGTGTCTAAGTGCTTGCGTTTCTGTACTTTGGGAGGAGGGGGCACAGACACAGTGGGAGAGGACACAGGGGACGTTTTCATGGATGTGGGGGTGGTGACTGCAAGTGAGGGGCGTGTAGTGATAGGTGTGATGGTGATGGGGTTGTGGATGAGGATGTAGTGCATGCAGGTGTGAGTGGAGACGCTACTGGGAGGGAGGTGGATGAGGAGGAGGAGGGGAACACAGTGGAGGCAGTGGATGTTGGTGTGTCTGCATCTGGATGGTGCTTGTGTGAGTGTCTGTGGGGTGAAGTGTGGTGCTTGTGTTTCCCTGAGCTACTTCTGTGTGTTGATTTGGGTACATGCTGGTCTGAAGGTGTGCTTGGGATAGGCTGAGGTTGAGGGGAATGGGACTGGGTAAAGGACGTTGGAGTGGTGAGGCTAGATACAGGGACAATGGCTGCCATCAGGGAGTTGGCCAGAGCCTGGAATTATCTCTATTGGGCCGCCACGCAACAGTGAATGCCCTCCTGGAATGCATTTGTTTGTTGTAAATGCCCTGTCATATCCTGGATGGCATTCACTATGGTTGACTGCCCAACAGAGATGGATCTCAAGAGGTCAATAGACTCCTCACCGAGGGCAGCAGGGCTGACTGGGGCAGGGCCTGAGGTGCCTGGGGCGAAGGAGCTGCCCACCCTCATTGGTGAGCGGGCACGGCAAACACGCTGAGGAGCTGCTGGGAGGGCAGTGCTGGTATGGGGGTGGCGGCTGTACCTGTAGTTGGGGTGGCCACAGAGGTGTCGGCCAACACCAGGGAGCTTCCATCGGGGGAGGTGTCACTGTCAGAACTGTCCCCTCCAGTCTCCGCCGTGGTGCTCCCCTCGCCCTCCGTCCCACTGGTGCCCCCACCGTCAGTGGATTCGGCGCCATGTGGGATGCAGCTCCCTCCATTGCTGGTGCCTCTGCTCCTCCGCCAGATGATGCTAATGTACACAAGGACAGGGTGACAAAACAAAAAAGGGGCGTGGAAGAGACAGGGGATACACTTGGTCAATGCCAGCAACAACACCACCGTTGGCGTACACAACACACAGGGAACAGCCCTATGCACTAGGTCATGCACTACCAGTTACAATGCTAGTCACCAGGCCATGGAGTACAATGCCTAACGCTAATAGCAGCACAGCTGGAACCCACAGGACCCTGCCCAGTAGTAGATGCCCACTAGCATATTTGGTGTTGGAGTGCATCAAACTCTGCTTATCATGAAACCTACCCTGCCATGTTCGTCCAGGCCTAGGGGCACCCACAGACCCACATCCCCCACCCAGATAACACCTCAACACGCACAATTTTCTGATTCTGAAACTGTATTTACCCCCATGTGGCTGCTGTGATGCCTTCAAGCACCCATCCAACTCCGGATAGGCCACTGCCAGGATGCGGAACATCAGGGGGGTCAGGGTATGACCTGCACCCCTTCCTCATTGGGAGAACATCCCCAGCTGGGCCTCTGCCATCTTCCTTGCCCAGTGGTGCAGGTCCTCCCACCATTTGCGACAGTGGGTGCTCTGCCTGTCAAAGAACCCCAGGGTCTGCACGTCCTTGGCACGAAAAATACCCTTTTTCTGGTGCGCGCTAACCTGCAGAAAAAGATACATAGAAAAAGGTATTAGTCATCCCGTCTGGCCTGTTACACTCATGGCCACCATATCCCTCCCTATTCCTTACGCACTGACATTGACCACCAGACATGCAGCACTCTGCCCAGGACCCCTCAGCCACCACCCCCTTACAGGAGGCTTACACACACAGCACTCCATGCATTCATGCCCCATGCATCGTGCTCACAGTGTACTCACCTGTTGGTCTGGAGGACCATAAGGTTAACTGTACTGGAGTAAGACCCCACCCACCAGTCTTTCCCCAGACACTCGAGCCACGGTCGCTTCCAGACACAGGTAACAGCAGCACTTGCAGTGTAGGTCCTCTCCTGTTGAAGGTCAAGTAGCAAGTGATTGAACAGATAGAAAATGGTGGTCATGTCCGTGGCGATGCATACCGTCACCATCGGCCTACATCACCATTGGCTACTGGAACCCATGGGGCCAAATAATAACCAATTAGGTGTTGCACGGCGGTCGTCGACCGCCTCCCGCAACAGTGCACAACGTCAGCGGAATTACCTAATTTCCAAATGTCCCTCCACACAGGTCAGGTGGCTGCCATTTAAGGGGGGAACTGGCCATGGCACCTAACTACGTCACAGCAGACATAGGCACATTTACAGAACTACATGTTCACATACTGTTTCTGTCCCAACATGCAAGGCATTTTACTCTAAGGATATGTTTGAATATGACCATCTGCTCACCGTTTTTCACTCTAGAGTTCAACCACTGAGGATGAATAGGAGAGGGAGACATACCCCCGTGTACAGACCCCTGGTGGAGGTGGCAACAATGGAGGACAGGCACATTATCCTCACCTACAGACTTGATAGGGCCACAATCCAAGAGCTGTGTGCCCAATTGGAGCCAGACCTGATCTCAGCTATCAGTCAACCCACTGGGATCCCCCCTCTTGTGCAAGTCCTATCAGTGCTCGCATTTCTTGGCAAGTGGCTCCTTCCAAGCGACAGTGGCCATGGCAGCAGGGATGTCACAGCCTATGTTCTCAAACGTGCTGACCAGAGTGTTGTCTGCCCTGATGAAACACATATGCAGCTACATCTTATTCCCCCAGGTGGAGGATTTGGCCACAGTGAAGGCTGACTTCTATTCACTGGGACATATCCACAACATCATTGGTGCTTTTGATGGTACACATATTGCCTTTGTACCCCCCCCCCGGAGAGAAATGAACAGGTGTTCAGAAATCGAAAGAGCTTTCACTCTATGAATGTGCAGATCGTGTGCCTGGTGGACCAGTACATCTCCCATGTGAATGCAAAGTATCCTGGGTCTGTGCATGATGCCTTTATCCTGAGGAATAGCAGCATCCCATATGTGATGGCTCAACTCCAGAGGCACAGGGTGTGGCTATTAGGTGAGCCCATGGTTCCCCCCAGTGTCTGTTGGTATATAGGTGTGGGGTTGGCCCTAATGGTGAGTGTCTGGCTAACTTGTATCCCTCAGTATTTGCAGGTGACTCTGGTTACCCAAACCTCTTATGGCTACTGACCCCAGTGAGGAATGCCAGGACAAGGGCAGAGGAACATTACAATGAGGCACATGGGCGAACAAGGAGATCATTGAGTGCACCTTTGGCCTCCTGAAGGCCAGGATCAGGTGCCTCCATCTGACAGGTGGATCACTGTGCTACTCACCCAAGAAGGCCTGCCAGATCATCGTTGCATGTTGCATGTTGTACAACCTGGCCTTGAGATGACAGGTGCCTTTTCTGCAGGAGGACGAGGCTGGAGATGGTTGTGTGGCAGTGGTGGAGGCTGTGGACAGTGACGAGGAGGAGGCAGAGAAAGAGGATGTGGACAACAGAACAAATTTAATACAACAGTACTTCCAGTGACACACAGGTAAGACACTGTAACCTCACATTCCATTTCTGTTTTGTGAAGTTATTTTTTTCTGGCTGGCTATTGTTCCCACTAAAGACTGATTTACATATGGCTGGGTCCAAACTGGAATGGCATGGCAAGCAAAAAAACGTATGGATTAAACCCAGATCTGTGACTGGGGGAGAATGTCTGATTTGCTCTGCATTCCGTCCATCATCTGTTGTTTTTGCATTTGTTGCCCCAAGTAGGAAGGGAATGCCCAGACGAGGGTCCCGTACTTGTCATGCCACCAGATTCAAGCTAGTCTGGCTGTTGAAAGGTGATACCCTAAAAACTGTCCCAGGATGCTTGTTTCTGGTCCAGGGAAGACCTGGCCTGGCAGTTCGGGCTGGACTGTTCCCATGGGCTTGGGTGATGGTGGAGGAGAGTCCAAGATAGGGTCCAGTCTATTGGGTTCACAGGTGCATTGTCCAAGGGGGCATAGGAAGGGGAGCAATGGCAGTTCAAGGTGGACAGGGTGACAGGGTGGGACAGAAGGGTGACAATCAGGAGAGTCTTATTCCCTGGTGAGGGTCTTGGCAATGTTCTCTAGCTTCTGCCTGGATCGCAGGGACCGTTTGCAGGGTGGTTCTCCTTCTGCAGGGGGTGGGGTACTGGTGGCCTGTTATTCCTGTGGCGGGGCCTCCTGTCCACTCGCATTGGCGTATGTGGGAAATGCAAAGCATGTTCCATTGAAAAAAATACTTCTACCTTTCAGAAGTACAATGGGAAGATCATGAAAATTAGGGAGATAATTACTTGTGGGACAACATGTGTAATTTATGTATTGGAATGCAGATGTGGAAAATAATATGTGGGAAGCTAGTGTCAGGGGCCCGTTGGTGTGCCACTGCCTCCCTCATGGTGTTGGCCATGTCTGCCAGCACCACTGCAATGGTGACCATGGTGGTGTGGATGTCCTTCAGGTCCTCCCTGATCCCCAGATACTGTCCCTCCTGCAGCCGCTGGGTCTCCTACAACTTGGCCAGTATCTGGCCCATGGTCTCCTGGGAATGGTGGTATGCTCCCAGGATCCCTGCAAGTGCCTCATGGAGAGTTGGTTTCCTGGGCCTGTCCTCCCCAGGCCGCACAGCAGTCCTGCTTCCCTGTCATACTTTGCCTCTTTCCCCTGAACCGTGTGCCCATTGCCACTGACCTCAGGTCCCTGATCGTCCTCTGTTTGTGGGGTTGCCTGGGATGCCTGTAGTGCTGATTGACATGTCCTGGGGACAGTGGGATGGGCCCGCTGGGTGGGTGCTGTTCTGGTGTTTCCTGAGGGAGGGAGGCTCTGAGGTGTTATGGGACTGTGGCTGGGTAACCCACTGTCCAGAGGTCCCTGATGGGCCGGATTGGTCATCCATATCCAGGCTTTCAGAGCTGCTGTCATCACTGTGGGCCTCTTCTGGGGGAGCACTGGATGTTGCTGGCACCTCCTCTCCGGTGACGTTGTGTGGGGGTCCTGTGGGTATGTAAATGCAGTGTTATTGTTACATCATGTGACATCTTGTGCATGGGTGTGTTTCCCTCTTTGGTTGTTATTATCAAAGGCAGCTTTGGCTTGTGTGAGTTGTAATTCGGTTGGCTAAGTGATTGTCACTACTGTGCATGCTGTGGTGATGGGTGTCCATGCAGGGCTGTGAGTGGTTTCCATGCATTGGTGGTGCATGCAGTGCTGTATACTGGGATAGGTGGGTTGTGATGGTGGTCTGTATGTGAGGTGGTGGGCTGATAGGGGTGAGGGTAGGGGTGGGGGTGTGTGATTTCATGCAGGTAGGGGGGTGAAAGTAGTTAAGATTTATCTTACCAGAGTCCAGTACTCCTGCTTCTCCTGCCAGGCCCTCAGGATGCATGATTGCCCAGACTTGCTCCTTCCATGTTGTTAGTTGTGGGGGAGGAGGTGGGGGTCCACCGCTAGTCCTCTGTACTGCTATCTGGTGTCTTGCAACCACGGAACACACCTTCCCCCGTAGGTCGTTCCATCTCTTCCTGGTGTCATCCCTGGTTCTTGGGTGCTGTCATGTGCATGTGAAAGCAACCAAGCAAGAAAAACATTTAGTCAGTGAAACATGACATTGTTGCAAATTGAAATAGAACAGACCAATGTAATATTAGTGCAGTTGGTTACTTATGAAATAAATATTAATTTATTTAAACATTGTAAAGTCAAACAACACCTTAAAATTTAATTTCAACTCAGGCAACAACAACATGCAGATATAGCGCTTTGCTTTATCGACATCTGTTATAGAGAAAACACCTTTGGTAGTCAGAGTGAGATGCATTTGTAAATGGAATAATCCTTTAAAACCATGGCAGCAAGGGTATCTAGGAGAAATTGAATAATCATTAGCAAAAAAAGAATTATGCTGCTGATGTGTCTACACTGCACCGCAGCCATGTTGTCCAGGAGGAAATGGACTTGTTATACACCTAAAGAAACTGAATGCTGTAGCACAACAGTGTGCCTATGGTGGATCGATGAATGGATGGATGGATGGGTGGGTGGGAGAATTAATGGATGGATCAATGCAAAAGGCAGAATTAAATGAATTGAAAGTATAAAAAAATAAAAAAAATAAAACTAAAGAAAAAACAAAAATAAAAAATAAAAAGCTAGAAATGTAATTAAAAAGTTGTACAAAACATAAAAATTAAAAAATGGAAGTAGAAACTTAAATTTAAAAAATGATCAGTAATTGCTGATGTTTTTTTACAAGGACAAGAAGAAAACACCTATTGTGAAGAAAGCAAAAAAGGCACAAAAAATGCATAAAAAGAAAGTAAATATTATAAGCTATGTTCATCAGACTCATATTTTAGTATACATATACCACAATGATCTCCAAGCATATGAACAGTAAACTGGTATCAAATCAATGCATGCAAGCCTATGGCAAAGGCACACTGGCAACATGCACAAAATGGTCACCAGCCACATGGTCAAACAATAACAACAAGGAGGCATGGCAAACAAAGACACATGCAAGTCTTTCCGTAGTAACACGGCAGCGTTATCAGGCGCTGCGGGGCACCGTACACATCGTTCTGTCTCTGGTTCCCCTGAATCACGGGGTGGCACGGGTAGGGTCTAGTTAGACCTTCAGCAATGGTTGTTCCTACACTGCGGACATACCACTGATTACAGTACTGTTACATTTGAGGAATACTGGTCCCTTTCATTGATGGGACGCAATTTTACCGTCTTGGACTTTGTTTTTGTCCTGAGTTAATCTCACCATCTGGATTCCCTACAGAAGCACATCAGCTACCTTGCTTTCAGTTTTTCGTTGAGCCTTGAAAAAGTCCGTGAGGACGAAACACGTGTTGGCTGTTTCTGTTAACTTGTATATACCTGTATATTCTGAGGACTCGGAATATTATCATAACTCATATATTCCTGCTTCATATGTGGAATTGAATATTCTGGAACTGTCTATTAACTAAGGATTAAATTGTTCTTTTACAAATCCACTTATCTTGGACTTATAATTTTCATTGGAGTGCCCTGGCTCCCTTTTTCTTGTACACATGCAAGCCTATTGCAAAGGCATACTTGCTGGATGTACAAAATGTCTGCCTGCCTCATGGTCAAACAGAAACAACAAGGAGCATGGAGGCATGGGGAACAAAGAACACATGCAAGCCTATGGCAAAGGCACACTGGTTGCATGCAATGAATGGCCACAAGATCAAACAACAACAACAAGGAGTGAGGAGGCCTGGAGAACAAAGAAGACATGCAAGCCTATGGCAAAGGCACACTGGTTGCATGGACAAAGTGGCTGCCAGCCACATAGTCAAACAACAACAACAAGGTGCAAGGCAGCATGGGGAGCAAAGAACACATGCAAGCCTATGGCAAAGGCATTCTGGCTGGATGCACAAAATGGCTTCCAGGCACATGGTCAAACTACAACAGCATGGAGCAAGGAGAATAAAGAACATATTCAAGCCTATGGCAAAGACACACTAGGTGGATACAAAAAATGTCCGCCAGCCACATGGTCAAACAACAATTGCGAATAAGGAGGTATGGAGAACAAAGAATATATGCAAGCCCATGGACATAGCCTACAAAAAATGACCCCGGTCCACATGGCATGGACAAGAAAGACAAATGGTGAACAATGACAACCACACACATATGCACACACTCAGGCCATAAAGAGGCATGGTGGTAACACTGAAGAAAACACTAATATTAATTCAGGAATGCAAAACATGAAAATCAACTGAACTATAAAAATTTCACAATAATGCACATCCTCCTATCCAATCAAATACTACCGTACAACATATACACTTTCTGCAAAATAATGAAATGTAAAGAATAGCCAAAAATTGTTATTTAATCCAAAGCCATTATTTCCCTAAATTAAGTTTTAAAAATATATGTCACTGAAACATTTCACAAAAGATGAAAAATCAATTAAATGACAAATAAATAATAACTAGGCCCATACTTAAACTCCAGGCCACCACCCAATACAACACTTTCATTCCCTTTCTGTGTAGCTCCAAAAACGAATATAATTGCTACAATTGAACACATTCACAACAGGCTGTATGATATGTCGATTGATGTCTTGAGAAAGTTCTGCAGCTGATGATACAACAGAACTAAGGGGCAGCTTTAAGAGCTCCTAGCGCCTCCTTGCGCCACAGTAGTATACATTTTTTTCACGCTAATGTGGCCTAACGAGGCCAAAATCGCGGTGCCAAATTTACAAAGTAGCGCAATGCATGCATTGAACCACTTTGTAACCCGTAGCGCTACATAATGCTTTTGCCAGGTGTAATGTATGCAAAGGGTGCATTCCCCCACTGGGGGGCCAAAACAATGGTGCAAAGAAATCTAAGAGATTGTTGTAACTCTGACTCAGAGCAGACGTTAAAAGGAGGCACACTATTTTTTACAATAGGCATCAATGGACTTTGCAGGATTAACGTCAATATTTTCGATGCTTAAACTGCAAAGCTCTGAACTAGCATAAAAAATGATGACTCTAGTTCCCCTAACTACTGCCATGGTGTGCTGTATCTTAGATATAGCGCAGACATGGTGGCATTAGAACTATCTGGTGGGAGGAGAAATGTAGCAACAGATGGCAAAGCAGGAAGGGAGCTGGCCAAACTGTTCTTCAAAGGAGGGGAAGACAGTTGGGACAGAAACCGGACCTCCCCATTTCCTGAACCACCAGTAAGATTCAAGCTTCAGTAATTAGATTAAGAGAGGGCCTGGAAGGGGTGTGTTAGTGGAAAGTTAGCCACACCAGTAGGTTGGGTTAGCCAGACCTTAACCTCCAGGAGAGATTTTCCCCATTTTGGATTTTCAGAGAACAATGTTATCTGGGACAGAAATATTCCACACTTTGAAGGAAGGGGTCATATCTGAGGGTGGTACCCCGTATGACGTTGGTCAGGGGTTCTCCTCCACTTGTCCCCCCAAGAGCATGGATAAATATGTGAGAGCTGCCCAGCAACTCAGATCCATGCCTTGAAACTACAAGAAGAAGAAGAAGGACTGCCCTGTTGGACCCTTCGGCTGCACAACAGAGGACTGCACTCTTAAGGACTGCACCTGCTTCACACGTTGGTCTTTAGCACACAGAGGACGTTGTCTGGCTTTGATAGGATTCAGGAGTAGACTCCCTGTAAGCAACTCGTATAAAGGAGCTACCAAGAGTAACGCACATCATCTCCTGCCAGAAAAGCCTGCTGGACAGCTTCAGTGGATTTTTAAGAATTTGGCCAGGCAAATTGTGGGGATTGTAGTCCCAACTTTTGAAGGAGCAACTCAGATATTCTCGAACATTGCTTTAGTGTTGTGGACCCCCAAAGATCCAACAGAATGATTGGAGATGATGGACTGCCCGGCTGGACCCTAGGACTCCACAAGAGAGGACTGAACTCATAAGGACTGCACATGCTGCACTCATAAGGTTTCACAACAAAAGGACTTTGCCAGTCTTAAAGAAGAAGGAGTGGAATCCCTGATCAGCAACATGTAGAGAAATGCTGGAAAAGCCACCTGCTACATCAACAACAAGGACAACTCCAGCTGACAAGCTTCACCTGGCTTTGACTTGGATTGACTTGGGACATTGTGGCTGTTGTAGTTCCGGACACCAAGAGTCAAACAAGAGCTTCTGAACCTTTGCCTGGACCTTTTTGTAACCCTTTGAGTGCTATTTGCTTCTAAGTGCAAGTTCTACTTTTCATCTTTAGAAATTAACATCTCCTGGTCCCTACATTGGATATTTGTCATTTTGTTTACACAAATTTAAGGTGTTTTTATAAATTGGTGCAGGATTTTCATTGTGTTTTGTGTCTTACTCATTTAGGTGGTCATTACAACCCTGGAGGTCGGTGTTAAAGCGGCGTTAAGACCGCCAACAGGCCGGCAGAAAAAAATGGAACCACGACCGTGGCGGAAACCGCCAACAAAGACAGCCAATTTAACACTCCGACCGCCAAGGCGGTACAAACAAACAGCGCGGCGTTCACCGCCAACAGACAGGCGCAGGTTAATGTGCCGCCCACAGTATCACAACCTACCACTCCGCCACCTTTTCCGGGGTGGATTCACCGCAAACAAAAACACGGCAGAAACAGAACTTCGAAGGGAAAACGCTCACCTCTACACACCCCATGAGGAACCAGGATGCCATGGAACCAGAGCTTCACATTTTCCCTGCCCTTATCTTCTTGCTCCTCTACCAGGAGCACGAACGCCGGTGGTGAAGACCACGGTGAGTACTGCACCTATGACACAGGGGAGGGGGCAGGGAAAAACCAAGGACACACACATGCAACACGCAACACCCCACCCCTACCCTCACCCACGACAACACACACACTAATACAGCATGATACATTACAGTTACACCCCCCAAACCCTGGAAGAATGCAAAGACAAAAGGAAATGAGTGTAACCATTGTAATATATTAAAATCCAGTACACAAAAATATATATACACTGTAAACAAATATATACACCAAGAATAGTAGTCCAGATATTGCTCCATTGAAGTCCATGTAACACTGGGCCCACACTGCATGGGCGAGGCCCACACTCAATACCCGAACATGACGAAGAGAACACTGCAGGGGCATCAGATAGCAATAAAACAGGCACCTCAGGGGGAAGGGAAAGGGGCGCCACCTCAGCCGGTTGAGTGCACGACGCCAAATCCACAAGGGGGCCACATGCCCACTGTTCAATCCTGGGGAGTACAAAGCCACAGTCTCTCAAGTCTCTACAGTGGGTGGGTTGCCCATTGTTCAATCCTGGGGAGTGCAAAGCCACAGTCTCTCAAGTCTCTACAGTGGGTGGGTTGCCCACTGCATTATCCTGGGGAGTGCAAAGCCACAGTCTCTCAGGTCTTTTCAGTAGGTGGGTTGCCCACTACTTTATCCCGGGGAGTGCAAACCAACAGTCTCACAAGTCTATTCAGTGGGTGGGTTGCCCACTGTTCAATCCTGGTGAGTGCCAAGCCACAGTCTCACAAGTGGATAACATTCTCCACTGGTTCTGGAGGGGGCTTTGTGCCCAGAGTGCTTCATCCTGCCAAGGACTGAGGTAGTGGATGCCTTTCTTCACTGGTTCTGGAGGGGGCTTTGTGCCCAGAGTGCTTCATCCTGCCAAGGACTGTGTGAGTGGATGTGATACTCCACTGGTTCTGGAGGGGGCTTTGTGCCCAGAGTGCTTCATCCTGCCAAGGACAGAGGTAGTGGATGCCTTTCTCCACTGGTTCTGGAGGGGGCTTTGTGTCCAGAGTGCTTCATCCTGACAAGGACTGAGGTAGTGGATGCCTTTCTCCACTGGTTCTGGACGGGGCTTTGTGCCCAGAGTGCTTCATCCTGCTCATGGTGGACTCAGTAGCGTCAGTGCCCTTGGCGCTCATGGGCCAGTGGTGCTTGTGGCGGTGGTGTCCTGTTCAGCGGTGCTTGTGGCGTAGGTGTCCTGTTCAGCGGTGCTTGTGGCGGCAGAGTCCTGTTTAGCGGTGCTTGTGGCGGAGGTGTCCTGTTCAGCGGTGCTTGTGGCGGCGGGGTCCTTGGCAGTGACTCAGCTGCTGGCGGTCCTGTCTGGTCCAGCGGGGCTGCTGCTGATGGTCCTGTCTGGCCCAGTGGGGCTGGTGGTGGCAGTCCTGTCTGGCCCAGTGGGGCTGCTGGCTGTCCTGTCTGGCCCAGCTGGGCTGATGGCGGTGGCCTCCTGGCCAGCGGGGCTGATGGCGGTGGCCTCCTGGCCAGCCGGGTGATGGCGGTGGCCTCCTGTCCAGCGGGGCTGATGGCGGTTGCCTCCTGGGCAGCGGGGATGATGGCGGTCTTCTCCGCCTGCTGCTCTTCCCAGACTTGCCGGGTTTCTTGTGCCCCTTCCCCACCTTGGAAGGTGTCACAGCTGACTCCACACTCCCACCTGTACCCCTGGTAGCGGCTTTGGTGGCTGGAGTCTTCCCCTCTCCCGCCGGGCACTGGCCAACTTTTGATGCTTGACAGGTGGGGGACTATCCGTTCTGTGCCACCTTGCCACACTTGCTGCCCTGCTGCCAGGTGCACTCCAGAATCCAGTGACTACTGGCACCACTGGTCCCGGAGATGTTGTGGCTGAGGTGCTAGATTGGGACATTGAGAGTCGGGCCCTAGGAGACTGACGGGGTGGGGGAGGGGTAGCTGGAGGGGGTTTGGGAGTGGAGGAAGAGGTTGTGGTTGTAGGAGGTGTACGTTTGGTGACTTTGGGTGAAGGTGCATGTGCTGGAGGCTGTCGTGAGGTGGATGGCTGTTGAGAGGGTGTGTGCCTGTGTTTGTGTACCTCGGGAGGTGGTGTCACAGACAAACTTGAAGAGGACACAGGGGGTGTGTGAATGGTAGTGGGGGTGGTGACTGCACGTGAGCGGGGTGTGGTGGTGTGTGTGCTGGTGATGGAAGTAGTGGCTGTAGGTGTAGTGGCTGCAGGTGTGAGTGGAGACCTAGCCACTATACAGGAACTGTGTGCCCAGCTGGAGCCATACCTGATGTCACCAATCCGCCAACCCACAGGGATCTCCCCTTTAGTGCAGGTGCTGTCAGTACTCCATTTCCTTGCAAATGGGTCATTTCAAACAACAGTGGCCATAGCATCAGGGATGTCCCAGCCTATGTTTTCCAACGTGTTGTCCAGAGTGTTGTCTGCCCTGCTGAAACACATGCAGAGCTACATCGTTTTCCCTCAGGTGAAGGATTTGCCTACAGTGAAAGGTGATTTCTATGCCCTGGGACATATCCCCAACATCATAGGTGCCATTGATGGGACACACGTGGCTTTGGTACCCCCCCGCAGGAGTGAACAGGTGTACAGAAACCGGAAGAGTTATCATTCGATGAATGTGCAGATGGTGTATTTAGCAGACCAGTACATCTCCCATGTGAATGCCAAATTCCCTGGCTCAGTGCATAACGCCTACATCCTGCAGAATAGCAGCATCCCTTATGTCAAGTCAGTGGGAATGGTTGTCTGGGTCTGGGGATATCCCTACAGGTTAATATTTGTCTAACAGTTGTCCCTCGCCATTTGCAGGTGACTCTGGTTACCCCAAACTGTCATGGCTACTGACCCCAGTGAGGAATCCCAGGACAAGGGCAGAGGAATGCTACAATGAGGCCCATGGGCGAACTCGGAGGATTATAGAGCGGACCTTCGGCCTCCTGAAGGCCAGGTTCCGGTACCTCCATATGACAGGTGGATCCCTATTCTACTCACCAAAGAAGGTGTGCCAGATCATCGTGGCCTGCTGTATGCTACAACTTAGCTTTGCGATGACAGGTGCCTTTTCTGCAGGAGGATGGTCCAGATGGAGGTGTTGTGGCAGCTGTCGAGCCTGTGGACAGTGAAGACGAGAAAGCAGAAGAAGAGGACATCGACAACAGGAACTCGGTGATCCTGCAATACTTCCAGTGTGACACAGGTAAGAATACAAACCTACCTACTACATGTACTTTAACACTACTAGCTCTCTACTGTCTGTCGTTTTTACCCAGTGTATGGTCACTGAGTTGTCACTTTCCCTTACGATTTCACAGATTTGGGTCCCACTGTGTGACATCTGCTTTGTTTCCTCATGGACTAGAGCTGTGTGACATAGGTATGTTGACATTACAATTGAAAGAACATTTTGTCACTGTAATTGCTAATACACTATTTCGGAATCACAGACAGACTCCAGATTGTTTTGTGCTTTAAGGGTGTTTATTTAAGTGCTCAATATTGGAGGGTGCTGTAAAATGGTGAGGGGTGATGGTGGAGGAATGTCCATGGCAGAGTCCAGTCTATTAGTCTCACAGGTGCATTGCCCAAAGCGGCATGGGAAGTGGAGCTGGGGCAGTTTGAGGATGGACAGGGTGACAAGGTGGGACAAAAGGATAACATTCAGGGCAGTCTCATTTCTTGGCGGGGGTCTTGGCTTCATTCTCTGTCTTTGTCCTGGATCTCAGGGACCGTTTGTGGGGTGGTTCTCCCTCTGCAGGAGGTGGGGTGCTAGTGTGGTTGTCCTGTGGCGGTGCCTCCTGTCCACTACCACCGGCGGAGGTGGTGGGCAGTTCATTGTCCAGGCCAGTGTCAGGGGCCCCTTGTTGTGCCACTGTGTCCCTCCTGGTGTTGGGGACTTCCTTCAGCACCCCTACGATGGTGCCAAGGGTGGAATTGATGGATCTGAGTTCCTCCCTGAAGCCCAAATACTGTTCCTCCTGCAGCCGCTGGGTCTCCTGAAACTTGGCCAGTACCGTTGCCATTGTCTCCTGGGAATGATGGTACGCTCCCATGATGTTGTAGAGGGCCTCGTGGAGAGTGGGTTCCCTGGGCCTGTCCCCCCCCTGTCGCACAGCAGCCCTCCTAGTTCCCCTGTGTTCCTGGGCCTCTGTCCCCTGGACCGTGTGTCCACTGCCACTGACCCCAGGTCCCTGTTGTTGTTGGGGTGGTGGGTTAGCCTGGGTTCCCTATAGTGGTGGACACACTGCTGATTGACGTGTCCTGGGGAGAGAGGTATGGGCCCGCTGGGTGGGTGCTGTGCTGGTGTTTCCTGAGGGGGGAGGGTCTGCTGTGGCCTGTGGCTGTCTGAGGGGAACCGACTGTCCAGAGGTCCCCGATGGGCCAGGCTGGTCATCTAGATCCAGGGAGACAGAGGTGTTGTCATCACTGTGGGCCTCTTCTGGGGGTGGAGTGGACATTTGTGGACCCTCCTGCGTGGTGACGTGGCGTTCGGGTCCTGCAGGGGTATAAAAGTATGATTATTGCTTCTGTGTGTGCCATAGCGTGCAATGGGTGGGTGCCCGTGTACCCCTGTGCTTGCATTCCTGTGTGGGGGCTTTTGTGATGGTGGTTTGGGGGGGGGGTGGAGGCACCTAAACCTGGCCTTCAGGAGGCCGAAGGTCCGCTCGATCACCCTCCTAGTTCTCCCATGGGCCTCATTGTACCGTTCCTCTGCCCTTGTCCTGGGATTCCTCACTGGGGTCAGTAGCCATGACAGGTTGGGGTAACCAGAGTCTCCTAATAGCCACACACGGTGCCTCTGGAGTTGACCCATCACGTAAGGGATGCTGCTTTTCCGCATGATGTACGCGTCATGCACTGACCCAGGGAACTTGGCATTAACATGGGAGATGTACTGGTCAGCCAAACACACAATCTGGACATTCATGGAATGATAACTCTTCCTGTTCCTATACACCTGTTCACTCCTGCTGGGGGGGGACCAAAGCAACATGTGTCCCATCAATGGCACCAATGATGTTGGGTATATGTCCAATGGCATAGAAATCAGCCTTCACTGTAGCCAAATCCCCCACCTCAGGGAAGACGATGTAGCTCCACATGTGTTTGAGCAGGGCAGACAACACTCTGGACAACACCTTGGAAAACATGGGCTGGGACATCCCTGATGATATGGCCACTGTTGTTTGAAATGACCCACTTGCTAGGAAATGGAGCCCTGACAGCACCTGCACTAGAGGGGGGATCCCTGTGGGTTGGCGGATTGGTGACATCAGGTATGGCTCCAGCTGGGCACACAGTTCCTGTATAGTGGCTCGGTCAAGCCTGTATGTCAGTATGACATGTCTTTCCTCCATTGTCGACAGGTCCACCAGCGGTCTGTACACAGGAAGATTTCTCCATCTCCTCGCATGTCCCAGCGGACGGTGCCTATGAAGGACAACAGCGAGCACAGAGTCAATCAACCCACAGGTACGTAACCACAGCTTGCACATAACACGATTCCCAATGCATTGAATGGCTTGTATGAGTGTCGATGCAAGGCCTTGGTATGTGTGACGCAGTAGAAAATAAGGCATGTGGGCCCTTGAAATGGCGGCTGCCTGACCTGTGAAGTGCGACAATGGGATGTGAGGTCAATACGCTGGCGTGGGACACCGTGGCGGTAGGCGGTCGAAGACCGCAGCGCAAAGCTGCATTGGTTAACATTGAACCCTATGGGTCTCAGGAGCCAATGACGATGTGCACCGGCGGTCGCGGTATGCACCGCCGCGGGCGTGACCGCCATTTTCTATCTGCATAATCACTTGATGCCTGATCTTCCACAGGAGAGGACCTACACTGCAATTGCTGCTGTGACCACGGTCTGGAAGAGACAATGGCTCATGCGACTGGGGAAAGGGCCCCTGCCTTCACTGCTCAGGAGTTGGAGAAACTCGTGGATGGGGTCCTCCCCCAGTATGCGCTACTCTACGGTCCTCCAGACCAACAGGTAAGTACACTGGGACCATGCTTTGTGGCCAATGCCTGTGTTGAGTCGGGTGGATGAAAGATGGTGGTGAGGGGAGCGATTGAGGCATGCATCAAACGACAGATGAGAGCATGTGCCACATGGCAAGGGTGGGGATGGGGGGGGCACTCACATCGAGCATGCAGAAGGTGATGATTATTCTTCTCTCCCTGTACATGTCACATAGGTCAGCGCCCACCAGAAAATCGGTATTTGGCGTGCCATCGCCAAGGACGTCCGGACCCTGGGGGTCCACCACAGATGGGGCACCCACTGCAGGAAGAGATGGGAGGACATCCGACGCTGGAGCAGGAAGACGGTGGAGGCTCAGCTGGGGATGGCCTTCCAACGTGGGAGGGGTGCCAGTCATACTTTGACACCCCTGATGTCCCGGATCCTGGCGGTGGCCTACCCCGATTTGGATGGGCGCGTGAGGACATCACAGCAGACACAAGGGGGTGAGAACAATCAAATCCTGGTGACTTTGTGCGCAGTGGAGGTGTCTGGGTGGGGGAGAAGGGCTGTGGGTATCCCTAGGCCAGGGCGATATCTGTAGGCTAGGCCCCTCCATAAGGTATGGCCCTGTGCCCCCGCCCCCCAGCTCTGTAGGGTGCCAAGTACAGCTATTCATTGCCCTGTGTCATGTATGTGAGCAGAGGTCGCCCATAGGCTTGTAGGCCATGTCCCACGGATTGAGTAGTCGACCCCAAGTGCGCGGCGTAGTGCAGGGTGCTTCTGTGTCTGTCCTCTCCGCCAACGTTGTCGCCAATGCATGCGCTCAACATTTCTTTATTTGTCCCCACCCCCCTTTTTTGTTGTCTTCCTGTTCATTTGTGCATTAGCATCATCAGGCGGAGGAGAAGTGGCATCGGAGCACGAGGGAGCTGCATCTCACATGGCCATGGCGGGCCATGCAACTGACTCGGAATTCACCAGTGAGACGGAGGGCGAGGGGAGCTCCACAGCGGGGACTCGTGCGGATGTCAGTGACAGCGACTCGTCCTCTGAAAGGAGCCCCCTTGTGGTGGCGGCAACATCCGTGCCCCCCGCAACAACAGGTACAGCCGCCACCCAGCGCACCAGCACCGCCCTCCCAGCAGCTCCTCAGCGTTTGCCCCGTGCCCGCTCACCCAGGAAAGTGGGCATCTCCTTCGCCCCAGGCACCTCAGGCCCTGCCCCTGTCACCACTGCTGCCCTCAGTGAGGAGGTCATTGACCTCCTGAGGACGCTCATTGTTGGGCAGTCTACCCTTTTGAATGCCATCCAGGGTGTAGAAAGGGAGGTGCACCAGAGTAATGCATACCTGGAGGGCATTCATTCGGGTCAGGCTGCCCATCGGCGATCGTTCAACACTCTGGCCTCAGCACTGATGGCAGCAATTGTCCCTGTCTCTAGCCTCCCCCCTCCAACTTCCTCCACCCATACCCAATCCCCTGTACCTCTGCCTATCCCAGACACACTATCAGACCAGCCTGCACACACCTCAACACCCAAGGGAAGCTCAGACAGACATAAGCACCACACATCACACAGGCATTCACACAAGCAACATCCACATGCAGACATACCAACACCCACTACCTCCACTGTGTCCCCCTCCTCCTCGTCTCCCTCCTCCCTCCCTGTCACGTCTCCACTCACACCTGCATGCACAACATCTTCAGCCACTACGTCCATCACCAGCACACCCACCAAAACCCACCGCACACGTGCAGTCACCACCCCCACTACCATTCACACGTCCCCTGTGTCCTCTCCAAGTGTGTTTGTCACCCCCTCTTCCAAGCTACACAAACGCAGGCAGCCACCCACCCAACAGCCATCCACCTCACGACAGCCTCCAGCCCAAGCACCTGCACCCAAAGACAGCAGACTTCAAACTCCTACAACCACAATCTCTTCCTCCACTCCCATACCTACTACACCTACCCGTCCCTCTCTTCCTAAACTTATTTTCCTTTCCAAACTTGACCTCTTTCCAACAACTCCCCCACCCCGTCCATCTAAAAAGACTCCAGTCAGCACCTCAGCTACCACAAAAGCGGGCCCTGTGAAGACAGTCTGCCATGGACTGTGGAGTCTCCCACCCTTCAAGGGCAGCCAGCTCAGTGTGGAGCCAAGGCACGGGCAGCCCACCGCCGCAAAAACATGCAAAGATTGTCAGTGGCCGGCGCGAGAGGCCTAAAACACCTGGGACCAAAATCCCTACCATGGCTCCGGCAGGGAGTGTGGTGCCACCTGGCACACCGCCAAAGGTGGGGAAGGGCCACAGGTGACCAGGGAAGGCTGGGAAGGGCAGCACGCCTGACATGACCGCCAGCAGCCCAGCTGTGCAGGAGGGCCCCGCATGCCCCATCCCAGGTGGGCAGGAGGACACCAACAGGCCCGGTACTGCAGCCCAGGAGGGCCCCACCAGGCCCATCCCAGGTGGGCAGGAAGGCGCAGCCAGCCACAGGTCAGGTGGCGAATGACCTCCACGCCATGGGCTGATCCGCTGAACTGGGCACTCAATCGAAGCACCACTGAACTGGGCCCTTCATCTCAAGCACTGCTCCGCTGGGCACCGCCGTCTCAAGCACTGCTGAACTGGGCCCTTCATCTCAAGCACTGCTGCGCTGGGCCCTTCATCTCAAGTACCGCTCCGCTGGGCCCTTCATCTCAAGCACCGCTGCGCTGGGCCCTTCATCTCAAGCACCGCTCTGCTGGGCACCGCCGTCTCAAGCACCGCTGAACTGGGCCCTTCATCTCAAGCACCGCTCCGCTGGGCACCGCCGTCTCAAGCACCGCTGAACTGGGCCCTTCATCTCAAGCACCGCTGCGCTGGGCACCACCGTCTCAAGCACCCCTGAACTGGGCCCTTCATCTCAAGCACCGCTGCGAGGGGCCCTTCATCTCAAGCACCGCTGGCCCATTGGCGGAAGGGGCAGTCCCGCATCTGTGTCGGGCAGGGCTGCACGAAGCACTCTGGGCACTAGTCCCCCTCCAGTACCAGTGGAGACTGATATTGACTTGAGAGACTGTGGCTTTGCACTCCCCAGGATGGTACAGTGGGCAAGCCACCCACTGTAGAGACTTGAGAGACTGTTGCTTTGCACTCCCCAGGATGGCACAGTGGGCAAGCCACCCATTGTATAGACTTGAGAGACTGTGGCTTTGCACTCCCCAGGATGGAACAGTGGGCAAGCCACCCACTGAATAGATTTGAGAGACTGTGGCTTTGCACTCCCCAGGATGGCACAGTGGGCAAGCCACCCACTGTAGAGACTTGAGAGACTGTGGCTTTGCACTCCCCAGGATGGAACAGTGGCCATGGAGGCCCCTCGTGGATCTGGCGTCGTGAACTCATCTGGCTGAGGTGCCCCCCCTTCCCTTCCCCCTGAGGTGCCTGTAGTTTTGGTATCTGATGACCCTGCAGTGTTCTCTCCATTGGAGTCAGGTATCGTGTGTGGGCTTTGCCCATGTGATTTGGGCCCAGTGGCCCACGAACAATGCCTGATACACATATCGGACTGGACAATTTATGTATATAAAGTTTTAGATGTGTGATATATTTTAAAGCCAGTTATACAATATATTCCAATGTTTATAATCATTTCCTTTCGTCTTTGCATTCTTCCGGGGGGTTTGGGAGGGTAATTGTGATGTGTTGCTATGCATTGATGTGTGTGTTGTAGTGGGTGAGGGTGAGGGTGGGTGTGTCGCATATGTGTGTCCCCGTAATTTTTTGCCTCCCCCCTCCCCTGTGTCGTAGGTGCAGTTCTCACCGTTGTCTTCTGCGCCGGCGTTCATGCTCCTGGTAGAGGAGCAGGAAGACAATCGCTGGGAGGATGTGGAGTTCTGGTTCCATGCTGTCCAGATTCCTCGTGGGGTGTATGGAGGTGAGCGTTTTCCGTTTGAAATGGCTGTTTCTGCCGTGTTTTTATCGGCGGGGCTACCGCCCCGGAAAAGGTGGCGGATTGGTGGGTTGTGATAGGGTGGGCGGTACATTGTCTCCCGCCTGTCTGATGGCGGTGACCGCCGCACTGTTTGTTTGTCCCGCCGTGGCGGGCGGTGTGTTGAAGTGGCGGTCTCTGTTGGCGGTTTCCGCCAGGGTCAGAATTGCATTTTTTTTACCGCCAGCCTGTTAGCGGTTTTGCCGCCGCTTTAACACCGACCGCCAGGGTTGGAATGACCCCCATAATGGACTCGTAATACGGCTGGTGGTATATCCGTCACTTTACCGTCACTTTTGGGACGGATTAACACCTCCTCCAAAGTTGTAATAACCCCCTTAGTGTTTTCAAATGCTTTACACACCTGTCTCCTATGTTAAGTCTGTCTGTTCACAGTCAAGCTACCAACGGTTGAGCAAGGATTAATTTATTGAGACCTTGACTGGACCTCATGTGTGATTGTGGCCTTATTGCTAGCTGTAGGTACCTACCTGCATCTACTAATAATCCACCCTTCAACGGCGAGTTTTAACTGTCTTTGACTGTGCTTTGTAAGGCTGGTTGCATACGCCTTCAGCATTAATGCTCCTACAATGTATAACTTTACTTCGCATGGCAGAGGAGTACCTTTTAGTATGGTCTAGGCCGTACTTTCTTGACCAATGATGTATAGACTTCTCAGTGAAGCTTTATTTATCTTCAAATGCTTCAAATGCTTCACACTGGCGTTGCACTTTGACTCTACATTCGCCAACCATCAACTCAGCTCTTCGACGAAGGCACACGTGGTGCACATGAGCAATCTGCTTGGACCATAGCACTCTCTGGGAGAGCACTGTCCTTCTTCGGAATACTTATCCCCTATCTCGATGTCACTGGTAGCATCTTCACCAGCCTGGGTACCTGCCAATGACTATGCCACACTTTGGCCCTCATTATGACATTGGCGGTAAGTCCCACTTACCGCCATGCTGACTGCCGCCAACATACCGCTGCGGAAATCTGTTCACTATATTATGACACACACACACCAATCCGTCACTATTCAGCCACAGACACAGGTCTACCACACCAAAGGTCAGTGATATACTGGTGGAATCCAAACCCACACTGTTACGCCAACAGAACTACGCCCATCACATAATGACCCACGAGTCACCACGGCAGACATTTAACCAAGGTAAACCATTGGCGGTACATACCGCCACGCTCCAAATACACACACATACAAAACAACATTACATTGGTCAATTTAAATAACAAACACCTGACACCCATAAACCCACCCACTCACACCACTATAAAACACATCCCCACATTACCCACAAACCTTTACGACTACAAATAATTACCACAGAGAGAGACAGCAAGACCACTGACACAACCAGAGCCACATACCACTCACACACCCCATATCACACACCCCAACACATTACCCGACACACCCTCACCTACACACCTTCACACAACAACCATGGCACCACAAAGACACCCCCTATTCTCAGAGGAGGAGCTAAGGGTCATGGTGGAGGAAATCATCAGGGTAGAGACTCAGCTATTTGGAGCACAGGTGCAGCAGATATCTATAGCTAGGAAGATGGAGCTATGGCGGAGAATCGTGGACAGGGTCAATGCCGTGGGACAGCACCCAAGAACTAGGGATAACTTCAGGAAGAGGTGGAACGACCTACGAGGGAATGTGTGTTCTATTGCAGCAAGGCACCAGCTCGCTGTACAGAGGACTGGCGGTGGACCTCCACCTCCTCCCCAACAACTCACACTATTGGGAAGAGCAAGTCTTGGCAATCATGCATCCTGAGGGCCTGGCCGAGTAGGAGTAGGAGAAGGACTGGACTCTGGTAAGTCATCTCTATACTGCTATCACTACTACTACCCCCCTACCTGCATGCCAACACATACCCTCACCCTCACCCTCAATCGCATCACTGACAGCATGCAAGTGCCAAAGATATACAAAATAATGACAATGAAATGTGAAGTACCACTGTTTTACCTGTGTGTCATTGGAAGTATTGTCATATCACTGCTGTTCTGTTGTCCTCATCCTCATCCTCTGCCACCTCATCGTCACCGTCCGCAGGGTCCACTGCTGCATACGGGCATCTCCAGCCTCCTCCTCCTGCAGAAAAGGCACATGGCGTCTCAAGGCAAGGTTGTGCAACATGCAGTATGCCACGATTATGCAGACCTTCTTGGGTGAGTAGCACAGGGATCCACCTGTTAGATGGAGGCACATGAACCTGGCCTTCAGGAGGCCAAAGGTTCCTTCGATTATCCATCTTGTTCGCCCATGTGCCTCATTGTAACGTTCTTTTGCCCTTGTCCTGACATTCCTCACAGGGATCAGTAGCCATGATAGGTTGGGGTAACCAGAGTTATCTGCAAATATCGAGGGAAAACATTTAGGCACACACTATCCCATATGGCCCACACCATACCCATCCACCAACACCTACTGGGTGGGAACCAGTGCTCACCTATTAGCCACACCCTGTGCCTCTGTAGTTGGGCCATCACATTTGGGATGCTGCTATTCCTCAGGATAAAGGCATCATGCACCGACCCAGGATACTTAGCATTGACATGGGACTTGTACTGGTACACCAAGCACACCATCTGCACATTCATGGAGTGGAAACTCTTATGATTTCTGAACACCTGTTCATTGTGATGGGGAGGACAAATGCAATATGAGTTCCATCAATCGCCCCAATTATGTTGGGGATATGTCCCATTGCATAGAAATCAGCCTTCACTGTAGCCAAATCCTCCATCTGGGGGAAAACAATGTAGCTGCACATGTGTTTAATCAGGACAGACAACACTCTTGTCAACACTATTGAGAAAATTGCTGTGACATTCCTGCTGCCATGCCCACTGTCACTTGGAAAGAATTAGTTGCCAGGAAATGGAACACTTAAGGAACTTGCACAAGAGGTGGGATACCAGTGGGGTGACGGATGGTAGATATCAGGTCAGGCTCCAATTGGGCACACAGCTCCGTGATTGTGGCCCTGTGAAGTTAATAGGTGAGCATGATGTGCCTGTCCTCCAGTGTTGCCAAGTCCACCAGGGGTCTCCATCTCCTATTCATCCACAGCGGTAGAAATCTAAGGGACAAAAGAGTGAAGAGCGGGTCACAAACTGCACATTGGAGCCACAACAGTACAATGAATGCTGTCAATTTGTAATGGGTAAGTGGGATTTGTCCTGTATGTCCAAATTTTAACTGTGAGGCAGGTATTATCCAGAGCCTGCCCCGCCCCCGAAATGGTGTCCGCCTGTCCTGTTTGGAGGGACAGGTGGAAGTGAGGTAATTTAGCTGACGTTGTGTGCCATTACGGGAGGCGGTCGGGAACCGCCATGCAACTCCTCATTGGTTAACATAGGGCCCAATGGGTTACAGTGGCCAATGGTGGTCTATGCCAGTGGTGACGGTATGCACCGCCGCAGACATGATCACCAATTTCTATCTGATCACTCACTTGCTACCTGGCCTTTAACAGGAGAGGACCTATACTGCATGTGCTGCTGTGACCTGTGTCTGGACCCTACCATGGCCCCTGTGACTGGGGAGAGGGACCCTGCCTTCACCTCGCTGGAGTTAGAGCGACTGGTGGATAGGGTCCGAACTCAGTACGGGCTGCTGTATGGGCCTCCAGACCAACAGGTGAGTACACTGTGGGCACGATGCATGTGGCATGCATGCATGGAGTGATGTGTATGAATTTCTCGTGTAAGGGGGGTGGGTGGATATTCTCTTGGCTGCATATTGGTTGTGTGCTGGGCCATGTGTGTGCATATGGTTATGTGAAGGGGTATGGTGGGCCATATGTGCAACAGGCAGGACTGGTTGACTGATACTATTTTCCTGTGTGTATTGCCTCTGCAGGTCAGTGCCCATCAAAAGAAGGGTATATAGCATGCCATCACCAAGGACGTGCGGACCCTGGGGGTCTACAACAGGCGGAGCACCCACTGTCAGAAATGGTGGGAGGACCTGAGACTCTGAGCACAGAAGATGGCAGAGGCCCAGCTGCGAACGGCTTCCCAATGAGGAAGGGGTGCCCGTTGAACCCTGACCCCCCCGATGGCCCGTGTACAGGCAGTGGCCTATCCTGAGCTGGATGGGTGCATGAGGGTATCACAGCAGCCACAAGGGGGTGAGTGCACTGCCCTTCATTACAACTTATGCATGGTAGGGTGGTATCCGGGTGGGCAATGTGTGTCAGTGGATGCCCCTAGCCCAGGCCTGACATTGCAGAGTAGGTCCCCTGGTGGCAAGGGTCCTGAAGAGATAAACCTGCTACCTAGCTCGTAGGCATCCACAAATGGTCAGGGCTGCGTAGGTCCCAGGTGTGCTGTATTTGGTGGGTTGTGCCCCTCCCCATGCTTTGGTGGCTAGCAAAATAACTGGTAGTGCAAATCATAGTGTGTAGGGCTGTTCCCTGTGTGTGAGAGTGATGTGTACGTCACAGTGGTGTTGATGCAGCCATTGATCAGGTGTATCCTTTGTCTCTCCCCTCCCTTTTTGTTTTGTCACCCTGCCCTTCTGTGCATTAGCATCATCTGGTGGAGGAGCAGAGGCACTGGCGACAGAGGGAGCTGCATCCCACTGGGCCCAGGACACAGAGTCCACCAACGCTGAGGGCACCAGTGGGAGGGAGGGTGAGAGGAGCACCACGGCAGAGACTGGAGGGGACAGTTCAGACACAGACACCTCCTCCGATGGAAGCTCCCTGGTGGTGGTGGACACCTCTGTGACCACCGCAGATACATGTACATCCACCATCCCCCATACCAGCACTTCCCTCCCAGCAGCCCCTCATTGATTTGCCCATGCCCGCTCACCCAGGAGGGTGGGCATCTCCTTCCCCCCAGGCACCTCAGGCCCTGCCCCAGTGAGCACTGCTGCCCTGAGTGAGGAGGCTATTGACCTCCTGATATCCATTTCTGTGGGGCAGTCAACTGTTGTGAACAAACTAATGCATTTATGGAGGGCATTCCCACTGGCTCGGTGAACCAACAGAGATTGATCCAGGCTCTGGCCTCCTCTGTGATGTCAGCCATTGGCCCTGTTTCGACCATCCCCCCTCCAGCTTCCTCTTCCCAATCCTATTCCCCTAAACCCCAACCTATCCCAAGCACACAGGCAGATGAACATGCACACAGGACAACACACAAGAGTGGTACAGGCAAACACAAGCACCACTCATAATCCCACAGGCACTCACACATACACCATCCAGATGCAGAAATATCAACATTCACAATTTCCACTGTCTCCCCCTCCTCCTCCTCCCTCTCCCTCCCAGTTCCGTCTACACTCACACCTGCATGCACTACATCCTCATCCACTACCAGCATCACCACCACACCTAGCAGAACACACATCTCACTGGCAGACACCTCCACAACAGCCATGCACATGTCCCCTGTGTCCTCTCCCACTGTGTCTGTCATTGACCTCTTCACTACCCCTCCCCCCATCCTTCACGTCTGGCCAGGGGGGCAAAAGCCCAGGCAAGCACCTCAGCCACCCAGTCGACGGGCCTAGTAGTCTCCACACCCACTTGTGCTGGGAAAGGATCCAGGGCGCTTGTGCAGAGGGTGAAGGAGCCTGCACCAGGCATCCTCAAGGAAAGGGTGCCTGCCCCAGCTGCTGTCAGGAAGGTCGAGGAGCCACCAAAGCTACTTCCAGGAAGGGCAAGGAGCCAGCCCCAGCTGCTGCCAGGAAGGGCAAGGACCCAGCCCCATCTGCAGCCAGGAAGGGCAAGGAACCAGCACCAGCAGGCAGGAAGGACAATGGGCCTGGGGTAGGGGCTCAGATGGGGCCCCCACCACCAATGATGGTTTTGTAGCCATCAGAGGCTGCAAGGGATGGGCTGAGCCTCCCCCCACGAGCAGCAGCAGCACCACAACCATCACTGGGCAGCCATCTGAGGCTACAGGGGATGGGCTGGAGCCTCCCTCCACCAGCAGCAGCACCACCACCACTGGGCAGCCATCCAAGGCTGCAGGAAATGGGCTGGAGCATCCCCCCACCAGCAGCAGCAGCACCACTGGCAGACGGTAAGTAATCCTGCATCCATGGGCTGATGTGCGGCCTGCCCCCTGCAAATCCAGTGGGTATGACACCCACCTGAGAGATTGTGACCTTGCACTCCCCAGGATCAAGAGCACAGGGCACAATGCCCCCTCCAAAACCAGTGGTTAAGACACACACCAACCCCAGCCTCCCAAGGATCAAGAACACAGGTTACGATGCCCCCTCCAGAATCAGTGGGCAAGTCACCCACTTGAGAGACTATGGCCTTGCACTCCCCAGGACCAAGGCCAGGGCATGTTGCCCCCTCCAGAGCATGTCGGCAAGTCACCCACTTGAGTGACTGTGGCCTTCCACTCCCCAGGACTGAGCACAGGTCATGTTGCCCCCTCTAGAGCATGTGGGCAAGTCACCCACTTGAGAGACTGTGGCCTTGCACTCCCCAGGACCAAGCACAGGGCATGTTGCCCCCTCCAGAGCATGTGGGAAAGTCACCCACTTGAGAGACTGTGGCCTTGCACTCCCCATAACCAAGCACAGGGCATGTTGCCCCCTCCAGAGCATATGGGCAAGTCAACCACTTGAGAGACTGTGGCCTTGCACTCCCCAGGACCAAGCACAGGGCATGTTGCCCCCTCCAGAATAAGTGGTCTTGTTCCATCGGCTGGGTTAGGTGCCCCCCATTCCCTGTCCCCCTGAGGTGCCTTCCTATTTTCCAACAGATGCCCCTGCAGAGTTCTCTCTGTGTTGGTGCAGGTGACAAGTGGGGCCTTGGACTTTGGCCTGTGGCCCTGTGGCCAACGCACACTGAGGACTGGGCAGTGTCCCTTGAACTGTTCATTTGAGTAAACCAGTCACTTTAGTACATTCCTGTTGTCCTTGCATTATTCCTCAGAGGTACAGGGTATATATGTTTTATTACTGCAGCTGATTTTATGTATGGTGTTGGGGTGGGGGTGGGGATGTTGCGTGTGTGTGTCACTCTCTTTTTCCTCCCCCCTCCCTTGTGTGCTAGGTGGCTGTACTCACCAGTCGTCGTCTTCGCCGTTGTTGGTGTTCGTGGTGGAGCAGCACATAGAAAATCATTGGGAAGACATGCAGCTCGGGCTCCATGGCAGCGTGGTTGTTCCCTGTGTCTCCAATGGTAAATCCTTTCACTTCTGCACAGTGTTTTCGCCAGGCCTTTGATGTTGTTGGTACCACCCCAGAAAAGGTGGCAGATTGCAGGGTCTTAATACGGTGGGTGGGACATTGGCTTCCGCCTGGCTCTAGGTAGCTACCGCCATGGTGGCTGTTGTTTCCGCCCTAGAGGTCGGTGTGGTAAAGTGGCTGTCTGAGTTCTCACCGCCATGGTCATAATTTGGCAGTATTACTGCCACTTTATCACCGACCGCCAGGGTTGTAATGAGGGCCTTATTCATCTGTGTGTAGCTGTGAACTCCCACATTCTAAATCAAGCTTTCATTGTATTCCATCCTAGTGATAATGTCACACTGTTTAGGAGTCCTTTTGCAGCCAAAAGAGTTCTATTATAAATTGTGCAAGACACTACAATACCCATAAGTTATTTAAAAATACAGCACTTCCCTACCCCCCATACCCAAGCTAAGCGCTAGGTATGGCTGCACCGGCTGCACCACCCTAAAGCATGCCCTGCTTTATGTAGTTGTGTGAGAACCCGGCTGAGATGAGTCACTTTTGTGAGAGACCTTCTTACTCTGTTAACGTGCCATTGTCGGGATAGGCATTCTGTGAGTCTGCCATGTTCAGTGGAAGGAGGTACTAGAAACTTTGAATTTAGAGGTTTGGTTAAGTATTTTTAATAAGGAAGTGTAACTATTATTCTCATTAGAGGATTGTGCTCATAATTGTATGCTGTTGATGGAGTTAAAAGGAGACCCAGATCCATTAACTGAGTCCTGAATTTGAGAGAAGAACCGAGTTTAATAAGTGTCATAGTTAATAATGTTTCATTGTAGACACAAATTGATCTCAGATGGTGTACGATAATTTGAAAGAGGGTTTCCCTTGAGCACTGTGGTAGATTAAGGTAATGGAGTATCCAATTGTGTATTGTTTCATATTTGTTATGTTTCTTGTGTCATTGTTCTGGTTCACATTTCACTTCTTTTGCGGTCCTTTGTGAAGAATAGGCCTGTGCCTTGTTCTTTGTGGTTTTCTTGTATCCCTCGATTTGGTCATGATAAAGGTTACATGTGTGCTGTCTTGTCTGTTTTTTGAATTATTGCCTGGAAGGAAGTCAGTTGGAGGGTCAGGCATATTTTAGTTTTTTTACATATGGTGAGATATGTTTAACCTATACACTATTGGGCATGATTAATAAAATTCACACATCACTGGTCACCAAACACAGTTGCTGCACAGTGCTGGTGAATGAGAGAGAGCTGAAAAGCACAATATTAACTAATATATGGCACTGTTCAGCTCCATCAAAGCGCTGGAACTTGTGGCTGCATAGCACCAAAGCAGGCACCTTTATGCCATGATGCAAGGGTGGTGGTATTATGGCAAGGATTACTTTTGGGCAAGAAGGGATACCTTCCTGCATGAAAACAATCATGCAAGGCAATTTCCTTTTTCTATGTGTAATGCAGGATGCATCACTCATAGAAAGAGGAAGTAACAAGGAGAAATAATGATATTTCTCCTAGGTATGCCTCATGAGGAGGGTGCAGCATTTTCAAACATTCTCAGGTTCACATGTTTAAGTAAAAATCTGGGAATGTGCAGCATTTTGACACATTCTCAAGTTTACTAGTTTTAGTAAAAATCTGGGAATGTGCCAAAATCCATGTATAAAGGCATGGGGACGCCCATGCTAAACCTATTAAATGCCTTCCAGACACAGGGGGTCATTCTGACCCTGGCGGCCGGTGACAGCCAGGGTCACCGACCACGGGAGCACCGCCAACAGGCTGGCGGTGCTCCCGAGGGCATTCTGACCGCGGCGGTTCAGCCGCGGCCAGAAAGGGTAAACCGGTGGTCTCCCGCCGGTTTACCACTGCCCTTGTGAATCCTCCATGGCTGCGGAGCGCGCTCCGCAGCCATGGGGATTCTGACACCCCCTACCGCCATCCTGTTCCTGGCGGGTCTCCCGCCAGGAACAGGATGGCGGTAGGGGGTGCCGCGGGGCCCCTGGGGGCCCCTGCAGTGCCCATGCCCATGGCATGGGCACTGCAGGGGCCCCCGTAAGAGGGCCACGCAAAGTATTTCAGTGTCTGCTAAGCAGACACTGAAATACGCGACGGGTGCAACTGCGCCCGTCGCACCCCTGCAACTACGCCGGCTCAATTCTGAGCCGGCGTCCTCGTTGCAGGGGCATTTCCTCTGGGCCGGCGGGCGCTCTTTTGGAGAGCGCCCGCCGGCCCAGAGGAAATGTCTGAATGGCCGCCGCGGTCTTTTGACCGCGGTGCGGTCATTCAGCGGCGGTACCTTGGCGGACGGCCTCCGCCGTCCGCCAAGGTCAAAATGACCCCCACAGTGTAATGCAACCTAGCACAAAGGGCTCCATTGTGTTACATTTTCTTTACTAAGCCACACGAGGCGATTCAAGTCGGTTCTTGCATGGCTTAGTAAATACCAATTAACGTTTAGCATCCTGGCTACACCGAAAAAAGTGGTGCAATCACAAAAAAATGTAAATCTGGACCTTAGTAACGAGATTAAAAGTCACTTACATTGAGAAGGATAGCCTCCTCGATTCACTACTGACATTAAATTGAGGTAGTTACACAGGCATAACTTAAAATGCACATCATAGCATTGCCTATAATTTTTAATAATATGGCCACATTTGACATAAATTGGTTACATTCTTGTCAATAGAGCATGCATACTTGGGTTCTGGTCCACTCTTGAGGTGCAGCATTTAGGGGTGGTTCCACACTGGCAGACAGCATTTCAACCCTTGCCATTTTACTGCTCCGTATTCTTGTCTTTCAGAAGAAAACATAGATTTAAATGTGGCTTGTCATGCAAATCTTTTTGCTGTCAATCTCCATTTATAAACAATGTTAGAACTGTCAGCCTTAGGGTAGGATTCCCCCAACTCTTTGCCTTCGTCCTCCCTTTTTTGCTGATCTTGGTTTTGCTTGCCTTAGGGCTCTGCGCACTTTACTACGACTAACTAGTGCTAACGTGCATGTGCTCCCTTCTTAAAACATTGTAGTATTGGTTCACCCCCAAATGCAATATTTAATTTACTTATAACTCCATAGTAAAGTGGTACAACTTTTAACAAGGGTCTGTTAGACAATGCTACTAGTGGGCCTGCAGCACTGATGGTGCTACCCACTTAAGTAGCCCTTTAAACATGTCTCAGACCTGCCTTTGCTGTCTGTGTGCGCATCTTAAACTGACATCTTGACTTGGAATAATATACCTTTTGCCAGAACCAACCTGTCCTTTTTAATACTGATGCCACCCTTTGGATAGGCCCTGGATAGCACAGAGGGCAGGGTACTTTGTATTTAGAAAGGAGGACATGTACATTTAAGTTTTACATGTCCTTGTGGTAAATAACTCTTAATTGTGATTTTCACTACTACGTTGTCTATCTCTGTTGTATCCTGTACCTGAGTCACATGACTGGGTGTAGCTGACAGGTGGGCTTTGTGTATCACTCCTAGACAGCCTCACACAACAGGAAGTTTAGGTGTCCTGGGTGGGGCACCACTGGGAGGATAGAAGGGAAGAGCTCGGCACAGCCCCACGTGCACTTAAATAGGCTGTGTCCTGCCTCCATACAAAGGACTGCATTACCCTGTCATTAATCCGGAGCCAAGGCAGAGAAGGCAGAATGCCTGGGGATTTCAAAGAAAGACCTTAGAAACTTCCCCCCAATTCAAAGGCAAAAATGAGTATAAATACTGGACCTCAGACACCAACTCTTCATTGCACTTCTGGACCTCAGGATAAGGACTGCTGTGCTGCTACAAGGGCTGTCACTTTGCTGGACTGCTGCTCTAAATTAACTGCTACCTTGCTGTGCTGACCTACTGCCTGCTGCTCTCTTGCCTGGGTGAGGAGAGACTGGATCTGCAACATCACCCTTGAACCCAGCACACCAGAGTTACTCTAACGCTAGTCTGCTTGCCTCCTGATTTGAGCCTCAAGCACACAAAAGGCTACTCAACACTCTGCCCCAGCCCCTGAGCCCAGCTGCAATACGTCCCTAACCCTCAAGTGGTGCCCCTCTGGTCCTCAGCACTTGCTGCAGCCCAAGAGAGCTGAAAATAAGCTTTTGGGTTCTTTGCGACCATGAACGGGCTGGTTCACACTAAGACTTCACTGTTTGCACTGCGATTCAGTGCAAAGCCATCAGCCTGACTTTGCGCAACAGCATCAACCGCTCATGAGGACCGCCAACATGAGACCCAAGCAACACCTGCCTGCAATGCCAGTCGGCTCTTTGTGCTATGCCAACAGCCTCCTGCAATGCTTGCCCAGCTCTTTGCGACCATCCTCAGCTCGAACTGGACTCTTAGCACAAACTTTAGAAGGTAAACGTCAATGTGTCTAACCTGGTGACTACATCCGACCTCCTTCGAACGTTGTCCTAAAAGTGTGTCCAGAGTGATCAGATATCCCAAGTTGGCGCTTTGTGCTTTTTGGCCCTACTTTCCATAAATTATTTAAAATTTCAAATCTCCAATTCTACTGATTTGATTTTGTCATTTTGATCTTGCTGTATTTATTTGCTCTATTTTTTCTAAACTGGTGTGGTACCCTTTTGTGGTGTGCTCTCACTGTGCTACCATTTGAAGGGTTGCAAAAATACTTTACACATTGTCTCTGAGTTAAGCCTGACTGCTCTGTGCCAAGCTATTCAAGGGTTGAGCACAGGTTAATTTAGACTTTGCTTTGAGTTCACGCTGAGAAGAAATGTGGATGCTGCTTCAGAAGGGGTTCACCCCCTCAAACAGTAACCCACTTTCTTACAAACAAGCATGAGCATCTCATTTTTAATAAAAACATGTATGGCAAGAAAGTACAACTGCCTGTTGTTGGAAAAATCGGTCCATACTGTGCCTTTAGTGTGATGCCCTTGGGTATCATTGGATTCATGGCTGGTCACCACATGCTCTTCATGGTATACATGACTGTCAGGTTTCCCGCTAGATAAAATTATGCAATCATTGAAAGCCCTTTCCCTGGCCCCCCACATATGCTATTTATAAAAAATGAAGGTTCTTGGATTCCACTTGCATGGCTGTGCTAAAAAAGTCTCCTTTGTCCGGCTTTAGATAATGTTAGACCTGGAAACCTTAGGGTGGTCTTATCCCAACCTTTTGACTTCCTCCTCCATTTTTCTGATCTCATTTTTCTTGGTATTATAAATGTGCATTTTACCACTGCTAATTAGTGCTAAAGTGCCTGTGGCTTATTTAAATTACTTATAAGTCCCTGGTAAAGTGCAGTACAGGTTCCCAGTGCCTGTAAATTAAATGCTACTAGTGGGTTGCAGCACTGATTGTGCCACCCACTTCAGTAACCCTTTAAACATGTCTCAGGACTGCCATTGCAGAGCCTGTGCATGCAGCTTTAAACTGCCATTGAACATGGAAAAATAACCCTTTTTCCAGGCTTAACCTCCCTTTTTAAAACATATATGTTACCCCCAGGTTAGGCCCTGGGCAGCCGAGATGGCAGGGTGCACTGTATTTTAAAAGTAGAACATGTACTTTTCAGTTCACCATGCTCAATATGATCTGCCAAGTCAACTCAGTAGCATCCTCCTGTTTTCACACACTTCGGCTTCTCCAGAAAATCTACAACTGGATTCCAAAGGACTGCCACAAAACCATAACTCATGTCCTGGTTACCAGCAAACTTGACTATGGCAACACCCTCTTCACCGGTACCACCCAGAAGAACTTCAAGAAACTAAAGCACATCACCCATACTCATTCTGGAAATTCTCCATCGCAAACATATTTCCAATCATCTAAGAGACCTCCACTGACTCCCTATAAATAAGAGAATAAACTTAACCACAGCATCACCTTTTACTCACACACCAGACCTCTCTGTTCCACTCAACAAGCACTAGCCACCGTAACCTGTATAAGAAAGACCTCAGCTGGTGGGAGATCCTTTGCCTACCTCGCAACAAAGAGCTGTAACGCCCTGCACCTCAGGCTGCCACTATTGCTACCCCAATTCAGGAAGGACCTTAAAACCCGGCTCTTCCACTGAAGCTCAGAGGTCAAACCCCCTTAGCACCTTGAGACCCTTACAGGTGAGTAGTTGAGCCATATAAACCCTGATTTATTTTGATTTATGTTTTACATGTCCTGGTTGTGAAAAACTCTTAAATAGTTTTTTCACTATGGTAAGACCTATCCTTCCCTTTGGATAACATTGGAGTTGCCTTGTTTAGTTTATAATCATAATTTCCAAATGGGAACAGATGATTCCTTCAAGTTTGGTGTCTTTGGAATCACTATTTAAAATCCTAATTTAGGACGAAGTCAGGTTTTAAAATGTGATTCAGAAAATACCACTTTTAGAAAGTTGGAATTTTTCTGCCATCCTACCAAAAAGGTAAGGGAGCTAGAGGGAAAGAAAGGCTCGTCCTCCCACTATGAAACCACACAACAGGGAGCCAGTCAGTTTGCTGATAAATATTACTGGTAATAACCCAACACAAAGTGAATAAAACACTTGTTTTCTGATAAAACACTCACCTACCAGAGTTGCCTCTTGGTGGCATGCTTCATCATTGGGTCCAGTCTATTCCCGTTGCAGAACAAGGCATGCTGCGGCCTACGAAATACATGGGAGCACTTATAGAGGTATTAAAATGGTGTACAATGATGAAAATAGGAGTGGGGTTTGTTCTACTTACATGTGAAAAAAAAACTTTAAAAGTACCTGCCTAGAAGGTAAAGTACTATTTATTCTGGGTCCTGGTTGTGTGGTTATATATTTTTCTACCTTAACCATTTGGGGCCTGCAGTTTGCCAATAGTCACCTAAAGGTTGTAGCTAGATGGACCTTGTGTATTTCCCCCTAGATAGTCACACACAATGAGAGCTTAGGTGTGACTTGATGGGCCATCCCGGCCAGAATGGGAGGGAGAAGCAGGACCCAGACTCACTTACACCTGAATAGGCTGTGCCCTGTCTCCACACAAAGGGCATTATACCCCCTATAGTTAGTCTGGAGCCAGGGCAAGAAAGGCAGACTTTCTATGCTTTCCAAAGACATGTTCCTGATGTCTCACCCACTTCAAAGGCACAACTGTGTAGAAGAGTTGGACTTTAGACACCACGACTACAGTACACTTCTGGACCTGTGGATACACTGCCAGAAAGAAGAACTGCTGTGCTGCTGAAGGACTTCCTTTCTGCTGTACTGCACTCTGCTGAACCCCTGCTTTGCTGTGCTGACCTGTGGCCTGCTGCCCTCTTGCTTGGATGAGGAGGACAGGACCTGCATCAATTGAACCCAGAACTTAGAGTGACTCAAAGGGCCTCCTGAGCTGATGTCTCAGAGACATAAAAGACATCCAACCTCCCTGCTTCTGCACCTGGACTCTGCCATCTGTGAGGCTGCCCTGCCAAGTAGTGCCACCCTGTTCCTGGACACTTGGGAGTTGGCCTAAGGTGGAACTGGAGCATAGCCTCTGCTGATCGGCACAACCTTGAGCAGAAATGCCACCTCCTGTATGGATCAGTGCATCCCTGAGCGGAACCAATGCCCTGCTGCTATTGCATGGATTGGACCCGTCAAAAAAGACTTGCATCGCTGCAGAAACCGGCTTCGCTGGCGAAACTCCTCACATCCCTTGTCGATGGCAGCCTCGATGACTACACCACAACTCTGCATCGCAGCTTCACCACTCATCAGAAACAACAAAGTGTCCCAACCATCCCCACCATCCTTTGCATCACAAACCCCGTCAACAGCATCCTCGATGTTGATGCAACACGACCTTGCACTGCAGCCTCGCTAAATCCCGGAACTGACTCACTACCTCAGCTGCGCAATGTATCTTCGACAAGGATTCCATACAATGCTCTGCAACCAGTATTTAATTTATTCTGTTCAGCGGGCCTAACAGGGTCCCTGTAGATGACCCACGCTCCATCATGGTTGACTTGTACTTGTGACTTTGTCCCAATTCATCGCAACTAGGTATCCCCAATACTGCTTTGTGCTTTTTGGTGCAATTTTTACTTAGAACTTTAGAATTCAATATAGGAGGTCCTAGTATTTGGATATTTGTCATTTTGGTCTTGTTTTATTTAATAACATCTACTCTCTTTTCTAAGTCTGTTGTTGGGCTTCATTTGTGGTGATTTTCCACGGTGCTACTGTTTGAAGTGTTGCACAAGTACTTTACACATTGCCTCTAAGTGAAGTCTGAATGCTCTGTGCCCAGCTGCAGGGGTTGAGTACAGGTTAATTTGGAGTTTGCATGTGTCTCATTCTGATAGGAATTGTAGTTGTTGCTTGACAAGGGTTCACACCTCAGTCAACAAACAACCCAATTTCTTACAGATAACAACTTTCTTTTCAGCAGTGTGTTTTTTCACCTTCAGTTGTGCTTCTGGTTAAGGAAACCAAATCTCCAGGCAAATAAGCACAGCTCAGACAAGCAGGGCAGGATGGGGCACCAAAAGCAGCCATGACAAAAATGTGCAAACCAGCCCTGCTCCCTTCATCTCCTTTCCCTATCCCTCTATTCTTATCTATTTATTCTCCAGTGATGAAAAAAAGTTGTTTGTTGTTGCTAAGTTTTCACACCTTCTTATTTTCAATCCAGTATTTGTGACACTCAGTAAACATATCTCAAGTAGGACAAAGGAGACTTTTATAGCACAGCACTGCAAATGTAATCTAAGAAGCTTCAAGTTTAGCAAGATGGTCTAGAATTTCACATATATCACTTGATCATGCTAATTAGCCTCCAGTCATGTTTATTATTCTGCTTCTAAAGTGCAACCCAACAACAATAGGACGACATGCCAGTTGGTACTCAGAGGAACTCAGGTTGATGATATGCCACTGCAAGCACCAGTAGGGCAAATGGAGAACAAGTCAAGATATCACAGATAAAGACATTTGCAAATTAACCCAAAGGGGCTATCACTAGTAAATACAGAACACAACGTGCACAGCTGTTGCAGATTGAATTGACCCCAGCACTAACAGCAGCAAGGAAATCTTCACCATCATTAAAGATTTTACTTGACACTGTAGTGAATACTAGTTTGTTTTAACGGGTTAACAGGAGTTCGCTTAGCCGTAGGCTTGTAAACTCGTGCCGCCGTCACCCAGTGACTTTTAACCTACTTAGCTTGCTCTGGCTTAGTCCATTTAATTATTTATTTCCTTTAAAATGGCGGCCTTGTTTATAGTTAGGCCACTTGTTATGGGTTCTATTATCAGTGTCACTGTGCCAAGGCGTCAAGATCAAGCACGAAAGACAAACATACAGTAGGCATTCACACTTAGGGATTTTCCCTCTCTATACTTTCGAGGGATTGTTGATTTAATTGCCGTCCCAAGCATGCCTGTTATCTATTGTTATGAATAACACTTATGTCAGGGGACCTTGTAGATCTGTATACATACAACACACTTTAAGACAGATAATCAGAGGGATTCCGACCAGAGGGCATCGCCACCATCGCTGATACCGATGCTGCAGTCATCTTGACACTGACCCAGTCTTCGTGTCCCTGCGGAGTCTGAGATAGAGACCTCATTCCAAGGTAACGAGGGTTGGGGGCTCCTCTCATGGACACGGCTTTGGCAGATTAGGTTTAACGAACCCAGCTCTTCCTTTTTTAGGTAGGAGGTTAGACCTACTCTCCTTAGGGTATTAGGGCTTATTCCATCTTTTACATATACATATATTTCTTTCATATATTGCATAATGGTGGGGGTCTTTATAACAATGACTCTCCTCTTTACAATACTGTTGCTTGGTATATTCATTATCCTAATCATTGCAGTTCATGCAACTTATCACAAATTGCAGTTATGTTGAATAAAAACTATTATAACTTTACTGCATCTGTGTTATTGCCTTTGTTTGTATGAGACATAATAAATCTGTGAGAAAAGGGTAATTTCCGTTTAACCACGACAACCCTGAGATATTGTACTTTGAGTCCATGCGTAAGCGACTGCTACAAATCACCTTTTACTATTGTGTTTCTGGTGAGGTACTGCTAGTAAGCCGGTAAGGTTTGGACAACAGTTACAAATAGTTGTAGGAAGAGACTTAGGGGGTCATTCCGACCCTGGCGGTCGGTGTTAAAGCGGCGGGCAACCCGCCAACAGGCAGGCGGTAAAAAAAATGGAATTCTGACCCTGGCGGGAACCGCCAACACAGCGCGCCACTTTAACACTACGACCGCCACGGCGGGGCAAACAAACAGCGCGGCGGTCACCGCCAACAGACAGGCGGCTGACAATGTACCGCCCACCCTATCACGACCCACCAATCCGCCACCTTTTCCGGGGCGGGAGCCCCGCTGATAAAAACACGGCGGAAACAGACCACAAACGGGAAAACGCTCACCTCTATACACTCCACGAGGAATCTGGACAGCATGGAACCCGAATTAAACATCCTACCAGCGATTGTCTACCTGCTCCTCTACCAGGAGCACGGACGCCGCCGCAGGAGACAACGGTGAGTACTGCACCTACGACACAGGGGAGGGGTGAGGAGAAAAGATTACGGGCACACACATACGCGACACCCCCCCCCCCAAATCCCCACACACCAATGCAGAGCAACAAGTCAGATTTACACCCCCCAAGCCCCCCGGAATAATGAAAAGACAAAATAAAATGATCATTAAAATAGAAGTATATTAAAGCATATTTGAACTTAAGTGAAATATGAGATTTTTAAAACAAATAAATCACAACATGAACAATGTATACATATTCCAAAAGTCCGGCACATCTTGGCTACATGCCATTGTTCGTGGGCCAATGTGCATAAACACATGGGCAAAGCCCACACACGAGATCCGATTCCATTGGAGAGAACACTGCTGGGGCATCAGATAATAAAAACACAGGCACCTCAGGGGGAAGGGAAGGGGGGCCGCCTCAGCCACATGAGTCCACGACGCCAGAACCACGAGGGGCCACCATGCCCACTGTACCATCCTGGGGAGTGCAAAGCCACAGTCCCACAAGTCTCTTCAGTCGGTGGATTGCCCACTGTACCATCCTGGGGAGTGCAAAGCCACAGTCTCACAAGTCTCTACAGTGGGTGGATTGCCCACTGTACCATCCTGGGGAGTGCAAAGCCACAGTCTCACAAGTCTTTTCAGTGGGTGGATTGCCCACTGTACCATCCTGGGGAGTGCAAAGCCACAGTCCATCTGGTGGATTACAGACTCCACTGGTTATGGAGGAGGCATGGTGCCCAGAGTGCTTCGTGAAGCCCTGCCCGACACAGATCCGGCCCTGCCAATGGGCCAGCGGTGCTTGAGATGAAGGGCCCAGCGGAGCGGTGCTTCAGATGAAGGGCCCAGCGGAGCGGTGCTTGAGATGAAGGGCCCAGCGGAGCGGTGCTTGAGATGAAGGGCCCAGCGGAGCGGTGCAGAGACGGCGGGGCCCAGCGGAGCGGTGCTTGAGATGAAGGGCCCAGCGGAGCGGTGCTTGACAGGAAGGGCCCAGTGGAGCGGTGCAGAGACGGCGGGGCCCAGCGGAACGGTGCTTGAGATGAAGGGCCCAGCGGAGCGGTGCTTGACAGGAAGGGCCCAGCGGAGCGGTGCTTGAGATGAAGGGCCCAGCGGAGCGGTGCTTGAGATGAAGGGCCCAGCGGAGCAGTGCTTGACAGGAAGGGCCCAGCGGAGCGGTGCTTGACAGGAAGGGCCCAGCGGAGCTGTACAGAGATGGCGGGGCCCAGCGGAGTGGTGTTTGACAGGAAGGGCCCAGCGGAGCGGTGCTTGACAGGAAGGGCCCAGCAGAGCGGTGCAGAGACGGCGGGGCCCAGTGGAGCGGCGTTTGACAGGAAGCGCCCAGCGGAGCGGTGCTTGACAAGAAGGGCCCAGCGGAGCGGTGCTTGACAGGAAGGGCCCAGCGGAGCGGTGCAGAGACGGCGGGGCCCAGCGGAGCGGTGCTTGACAGGAAGGGCCCAGCAGAGCGGTGCAGAGACGGCGGGGCCCAGCGGAGCGATGCTTGACAGGAAGGGCCCAGCGGAGCGGTGCTTGACAGGAAGGGCCCAGCGGAGCGGTGCAGAGACGGCGGGCCCTGTTCAGCGGTGCTTCTCTTGGCGGTGCCCTGTTCAGCGGTGCTTCTCACGGCGGGGCCCTGTTCAGCGGTGCTTGTCTTGTGTTCCTAGGGAACCAGATCTGGGCAATCATTCCCGCTCAGTCGCCATCTGACGTATCGCTTGCGGGGCCCTCCTGTGCTGGACTCCTGGGCCCCTGGGTGTCCTCCGTCACACCCCAAATGGGGCTGGTGGGGCCCTCCTGGGCAGCTCGCCTGCTGCCGGACTTCTTCGTCTTGCTGCCCTTGCCCTCCTTGGAAGAATCTCTGGGGCCCTTGCCTCCCTTGGAAGAATCTCTGGGGCCCTTGCCCTCCTTGGAAGAATCTCTGGGGCCCTTGCCTCCCTTGGTGGATGGGCCAGGTGACGGTGCAAGGCTGGTGTCCTTGGGGGCAGCCGTCTCAGGCCTGTGGCGCCGGCCCTTCCCTTTTTTGCTTCTTTTCCCAGGGGGTGGGCTGGCTGTCCCCTTGCTGCTGGCCGATGTTCCTGCCCTAGGAGCTGGTGGACTCCAATAGCCCTGAACGATGGTCCTAGTAGGTGCAGGGCTTGTGGTGGCTGAGGTGCTGGTTGGAGTCTTACGAGATGGAGGGGGTGGGTCAGTTGTTGGAAAGAGGTCAAGGTTGGAAAGGAAAATCAATTTAGAAAGACAGGGACGGGTAGTTGTAGTGGGTATGGGAGTGGAGGAAGAGGATGTGATTGTAGGAGAGTCAAGTGTGCTGTCTTTGGGTGCAGGTGCTTGTGACGGAGGCTGTCGTGAGGTGGATGGCTTTTGGGTGGGTGGCTGCCTGCGTTTGTGTGGTTTGGAAGAGGGGGTGACAGACACACTGGGAGAGGACACAGGCGATGTGTAAATGGTAGTGGGGGTGGTGACTGCACGTGTGTGGACTTTTCTGGTGGGTGTGGTGGTGATGGACGTACTGGCTGATGGTGGTGTGCATGCAGGTGTGAGTGGAGACGTCACAGGGAGGGAGGAGGGAGACGAGGAGGAGGGGGACACAGTGGAGGCAGTGGCTGTTGCTGTGTCTGCATGTGGATGTTGCTTGGGTGAATGCTTGTGTGATCTGTGGTGCTTATGTCTGGATGAGCTGCCCTTGGGTGTTGATGTGTGTGCAGGCTGGTCTGTAGGTGTATCTGGGATAGGCAGATGAACAGGGGAGTGGGACTGGGTTGAGGAAGTTGGAGGGGGGAGGCTAGACACAGGGACAATTGCTGCCGTCAGTGCTGAGGCCAGAGCGTTGAACGATCGCTGATGGGCAGCCTGACCCGAATGAATGCCCTCCAGTTATGCATTGCTCCGATGCACCTCCCTTTCTACCCCCTGGATGGCATTCAAAAGGGTAGACTGCCCAACAATGAGCGTCTGGAGGAGGTCAATGATCTCCGCACTGAGGGCAGCAGGGGTAACTGCAGCAGGACCTGAGGTGCCAGGGGCGAAGGAGATGGCCGGCTTCCTGGCCGAGAGGGCACGGGGTGAAAGCTGAGGGGCTGCTGGGAGGGCGGAGCTGGTGTGTTGGGTGGTGGCTGTACCTGTTGTTGAGGTGGGCACGGATGTTGCCGCCACCACAAGGGAGCTCCCTCGCCCTCCTTCTCACTGGTTAACTCGGAGTCGGTTGCAGGGCCCTCCGTGGCCATGTGAGATGCAACTCCCTCGTGCGCCGATGCCACTTCTCCTCCGCCTGATGATGCTAATGCACACATGAACAGGAAAACCAAGAAAAAAGGGGGGGGGGAGAAGAAAGGAAGACATGATGAGTGCATGCATTGGCGGCACCGTTGGCGGAGAGGACAGACACAGAAGCCCCCTGCACTACGCCGCGCACTCGGGGTACACTACTCAATGCTAGTGACTTGGCCTACAAGTCTATGGACGACAAATGCACACATAGGTGAGCCCGGGCCATGGATAGCTGTACTTAGCACCCTACAGAGGTGGGGGTTGGGGGCACAGGGCCATGTCTAACGGAGGGGCCTAGCCTACAGAAACCGCCCTGGCCTAGAGATAGCCACAGCCCTCCTCCCCCACCCAGACGCCTCCACTATGCGCTAATATAGCGGAATGTGCTGATACTCACCCCCGTGTGTCTGCTGTGATGTCCTCACGCGCCCATCCAAATCGGGGTAGGCCACCGCCAGGATCCGGGACATCAGGGGGGTCAATTGACGACTGGCACCCCTCCTACGTTGGGAGGCCATCCCCAGCAGAGCCTCGGCGGTCTTTCTGCTCCCGCGGCGGATGTCCTCCCACCTCTTGCGGCAGTGGGTGCCCCGTCTGTTGTGGACCCCCAGGGCCCGGACGTCCTCGGCGATGGCACGCCAAATGTCGATCTTCTGATGGGCGCTGACCTATGTGACATGTACAGGGTTGAAAAATAAATATCATCACTTTTCTGCATGGTCGATGTGCGCGGCCCCACCTCCCCAACCTTGCGATGTGGCACATGCTCTCATCTGTCGTGCGTTGCACTCCTCATTCGCTCCCCTCCCCACCATCTTACATCCACCCGACTCAACACAGGCATAGCCCATACTACGTGCTCCCAGTGTACTTAACTGTTGGTCTGGAGGACCGTAGATTAGCGCATACTGGGGGAGGACCCCATCAACAAGTTTATCTAATTCCTCAGATGTGAAGGCAGGGGCCCTTTCCCCAGTCGCAGCAGCCATTGTCTCTTCCAGACCGAGTTCACAGCAGCACTTGCAGTATAGGTACTCTCCTGTGGATGATTAGGTCTCGAGTGATTAGGCAAGTAGAAAATGGCGGTCACGCCCGCGGCGGTGCGTACCGCGGCGGTGCGTACCGCGACCGCCGGCGCACATCGTCATTGGCTCCTGAGACCCATAGGGTTCAATGTTAACCAATGCTGCTTTGCGCCGCGGTCTTCGACCGCCTACCGCCACGGTGTGCCACGCCAGCGCATTGACCTCACATCCCATTGTCACACTTCACAGGTCAGGCAGCCGCCATTTCAAGGGCCCACATGGCTGAATTTCTACGGCGTCACACAGGCCTAGGCCTTGCATTGCCACTCATACAAGCCATTCAATGCATAGCGAATCGTGTAATGTGCAAGCTGTGGTTACGTACCTGTGGGTTGATTGACTCTGTGCTCGCTGTTGTCCTTCCGAGGCACCGTCCGCTGGGACTTGCGAGGAGATGGAGGAATCCTCCTGTGTACAGACCGCTGGTGGACCTGTCGACAATGGAAGAAAGACATGTCATACTTACATACAGACTTGACCGAGCCACTATACAGGAACTGTGTGCCCAGCTGGAGCCAGACCTGATGTCCCCCATTCGCCAACCCACAGGGATTCCCCCTCTGGTGCAGGTTCTGTCAGTACTCCATTTTTTGGCAAGTGGATCATTCCAAACAACAGTGGCCATATCATCAGGGATGTCTCAGCCTATGTTTTCTAAGGTTTTGTCCAGAGTGTTGTCTGCCCTGATGAAATACATGCGAAGCTGCATTGTTTTCCCTGAGGTGGGAGATTTGGCTACAGTGAAGGGTGATTTCTATGCCCTTGGACATATTCCCAACATCATTGGTGCCATTGATGGGACCCATGTGGCCTTGGTTCCCCCAGTGGAAGTGAGCAGGTGTACAGGAACAGAAAAAGTTATGATTCTATGAATGTCCAGGTGGTCTGTTTGGCTGACCAGTACATCTCCCATGTAAATGCCAAGTTCCCTGGGTCAGTGCATGAAGCGTACATCATGCGAAATAGCAGCATCCCTTATGTGATGGAACAGCTACAGAGACACCGTGTGTGGCTAATAGGTGACTCTGGTTACCCCAACCTGTCGTGGCTACTGACCCCAGTGAGGAATCCCAGGAAAAGGGCAGAGGAACGTTACAATGAGGCCCATGGGCGAACTAGGAGGATTATAGAAAGAACCTTCGGCCTCCTGAAGGCCAGGTTTAGGTGCCTGCATATGACAGGGTTATCCCTAATGTACTCACCAAAGAAGGTGTGCCATATCATCGTGGCCTGCTGTATGCTTCACAACCTGGCTTTGCGACGCCAGGTGCCTTTCCTGCAGGAGGATGGTCCAGATGGTGGTGTTGTAGCAGCTGTGGAGCCTGTGGAGAGTGAAGAGGAGGAGGACGACGGGGACGACACAGACAACAGGGACACAGTGATACAACAGTATTTTCAGTAGCACACAGGTACGAATCAACCACGCCATTTTACATTTACTTAAAGTCTCCTGCCTCTCGACTGTCTGAGTTCCCCCCCAGTTCCTGTTAACTGAGTTGTGACTTTCCCTTCCGTTTTCAGAGCTGTGGGCCCCACTGTGTGACCTCTGCTTTGTTTGCCCATGGACTACAGCTGTGTGACAGTGGTATGTTGTCATCACAATGTAACTGAACATTTTGGCACCGTTATGTCTAATACATTTGTTCAAAATACAAGCAGACTCCAGATTTTTTTAGTGCAAGAAGTGATTTAATTCAAGTGCTAAATTTAAGGAACATGATTGTAAAACGGGGATGGGTGATGGTGGAGTAATGTCCATGGCAGAGTCCAGTTCTCAGTCGCACAGGTGCATTGTCCATATGCCTGTGGAAGGATGGAGCAGGGGCAGTTCAAGGTTGGACAGGGTGACAATGTGGGACAGTGGGATGACATCAGGGGGTATCGTTTGCTGGCAGGGGTCTTGCAATCCTACTCTGTCTTCTTGTGAGATCTCAGGTTCCGCTTGCGGGGTGGTTCTTCTTCTGCAGGAGGTGGGGTTCTGGTGGCCTGTCGTTGTGTGGGGGCCTCCTGTCCACTAGCGCCGGCGGAGGTGGTAGGCTGTTCCTGGTCCAGGCTAGTGACAGGGGCCCTTTGTGGTGCCACATGGTCCCGCAATGTGGTGACTATCTGGGTTAGGGCCACGACGATGGTTCTGATTGCAGAACTAATGTTCCTCAGTTCCTCTCTGAACCCCATGTACTGTTGCTCCTGCATGACCTGGATCTCCTGGAACCTGGCCAGTACCGTAGCCATCGTCTCCTGGGAGTGGTGGTATGCTCCCATGATGGAGGAGAGGGCCTCTTGGAGAGTCGGTTCCCTGGGCCTGTCCCTCCCCTGTCGCACAGCAGCCCTCCCAGTTCCCCTGTTTCCCTGGGTCTCTGTCCCCTGGACGGTGTGCCCACTACCACTGCCCCCAGGTCCCTGTTGGGGTGGTGGGTCAACCTGGGTGTCCTGTAGTGGTGGACACACCGCTGATTGACGTGTCCTGGAGACAGAGGCATGGGCCCGCTGGGTGGGAGCTGTGCTGGTGTTCCCAGAGGGGGTTAGGTCTGGTGTAGCCTGTGGCTGTCTGTGGGGAACCGACTGTCCCGAGGTCCCCGATGGGCCGGGCTTGTCATCAGGGTCCAGGGAGACAGAGCTGCTGTCATCACTGGGGCCCTCTTCTGGGGGTGGGATGGACATCTCTGGACCCTCCGTGGCGGTGTGGTGGCGTTCGGGTCCTGCGGGGGTATAAGAGTATGGTTATTGCTTCTGTGTGTGGCATTTCGTGTAATGGGTGGGTGGCCGTGTCCCCCAGTGCTGGCATTCCCTTGTGGGGGCTTTTGTGACGGTGGCTTGTGGGGGTGATGGGTGTGTGCAGTGGGCATGCTTTGGGGATGGGAGTCCATGCTTTGGGGCAGCACGCAGGGCTAGGTTTTGGGATGGGTGGGATGTGATGGTGAGCCATTTGCAAGGAGTTGGTGTGATGGGGGTGGGGGTGAGGGTGGGGGTATGATTTGGCATGCAGGTGGGGTGGGGGGAATGGAGTAGTGAAGATTTGACTTACCAGAGTCCATTCCTCCGCCTACTCCTGCGAGGCCCTCAGGATGCAGGATGTGCAAGACTTCCTCCTCCCATGCTGTGAATTCTGGGGGAGTAGGTGGGGGTCCGCCGCCAGTCCGCTGTACCTCGATGTTGTGCCTTGATACCATGGAATGCACCTTCCCCCGTAGGTCGTTCCACCGCTTCCTGATGTCGTCCCGATTGCATGGATGCTCTCCCACAGCGTTGACCCTGTCCACTATTCTGCTCCATAGCTCCATCTTCCTGGCAATGGTGGTGTGCTGGGGCTCTACACAAACTATTTCCTCCACCATGACCCTGAGTTCTGCGTCAGAGAACCTGGGGTGTCTTTGGGGTGCCATGGGGTGGTGTGGATGAGGTGAGGGGTGGTGTATGTGTTGTAGAGTGTGGTGAGTGTGGTGGTGTATGGTGTTTTGTGCGTGGAAATTGTGTGGGTGATGTTGTGATTTGCCTCTGTGTGATGGTGTACTCTATGCTGTGCTCTCTCTCTCTGTCCTTCAGCAATTGTGGTCGTAGGGGTTTGTGGGTGATGTGGGTGTGTGTTTTATATTTAATTGGGTGTGTGGTGTGTGTAAGTGTCTCAGGTGTGTGTATTTTGAATTATCCAATGTGGTAGTGTTTTGTAAAGGTGTGTGTATTTTGACCGCGGCGGTGTGTACCGCCAATGGAATACCGCTGTTGAAAGACCGCTGCGGGGATTTGTGGGTCGGAATGGCATGGGCGTATTTCTGTTGGCGTGACGGTGGAGGTTTGGTCATCGCCAGTTTCCTGCTGACCTTTGGTGTGGCGGACTTTTGTGGATGTCGGGTTTTTGGCGGTTTGCCAGTTGCGGGTCAGAATGACCGTGGCGGTTTCCTGCGGCCGCAGCGGTGTTATGGCGGCCTTCTGGCCGGCGGTAAGCGACTTTTACCGCCGAGGTCAGAATGACCCCCTTAGTCACCTACAAACGAAAGTACTGTCATCCTGAGACCAGCAGTCTTGCTCAGAGCAAGAGTCCAAACTACGACATGGCGCCACCAACGATGCTGTTTAGGCACTAATTTACGGATACCCTGACTATCACTGTCTCACAGACAACAGGTACCCTCAGTACCATTATACGGAGACGTCCGTGGTCTTTGGGAGAATCCTCCTCAGCCAAACAGGTAACACCTGATTAGGCTGTAGGTTGTTCGAGCTCGAACTCACAAAAGGAAAAACTTCCCCTATTTTGGTGTTCCGTTTCTCTAAAACAAATATGGCCAATACCATAGACATTCCTGCAAATGCTAGAAATGCACTTACTCAACATTTAATAGCGCATGGCCTTACAGAAGAGGGCGGGGATGTTACTCTGATTGTAGAAGCGAGTGAAGCCTACCAAACAGAAACATTTTACTGTTGGGTTGCCTTTCCTGAGGCTGACCAACGGACGCACACATTTCACACATATGACATTGCGGACGTGCCCGTAAGATACGAAGCATACCAGTATCAGCTACAGCCTCCGAACACGCTTAAGAAATTGCAGTCATTACTGGGTTTCTTTAACTTTGGCAGACCATATATTCCAGATTATGCTGAACGCGTAAAGCCATTATATGACTTAATTCAGCCCAATTATTCTAGCAGGCGATGGACAATTGAACACACACACATCCTAAGGGACATACAACGAGACATGCTGGAAGCTAGACACTTGTACACACGGGACAATAAAACAAATTTGGTCATCAGAATAATAGCTGGTGCCCTAGGATTTACCTATGTCACCTTTAATGAGGGTGACACGGTGCCAATAGCATACAAATCACATTTGTACTCCAATGCAGAGAAACGATTTGCTCCTACTGAAAAAATTCTGACTGCAGTTCAGATTGCTGTCATAAAGGAGAGACCGCTTGCCCAGGGGAAACGCATTGTTGTTGTCTCCCCGGTTCCAGCCTTAGAGGCTGTCACTAAAGCGAGCGTTCCAAACGCTAAGGCATTGCATCCACGCAGGATTCAGTGGGCAACGTCTCTAACCGCCACTGATGTTGATTATGTGTTTGACCCCAGACTTCAGACACAGGAGTTTCTCCAGTATGAACAGGAGTACCCCGCTCCCTTACACATATTGCCAATAGACAGTTATGATACAATCATTTATACTGACGGATCGGCACAACCGGATGTGGGTAATAAACATCAATACTCAGCGGCTTGCGCAACCGTGTGCGGGGTAATGGAAGACGGAGTTTTCCATCCTCATAATACCTACACTCAGACCTTAGGGGTCTGCACAGCCCAATTGGCCGAGCTTAAGGCTCTTCTTCTAGCGCTCGAACATTCGGAGCCAGGAACACAGACTTTGATTGTCTGTGATTCGTATTATTGCGTCCAGTCATACAATGAATACCTTAATCATTGGAAACTGAACGGGTTTAGAGATTCTAAAGGGAACACCATTAAACAAAAAATGCTGTGGGGAAGGGTGGCTGATCTTAAGGATAAGCTACCATGTGTCCATGTAGTTCATACATTAGGGCACCAACGTGTAGGAATACATGTTGCCGGTAATACATTGGCTGACGAAGCAGCCAAAGCATCAGTAGCTACGGCTTCTGTGGCTGCAGTGACTCGTTCTCGGACGAGGTTGGATAATGAAATACTGATTGCCGTTAAAGCCTCGGCTGCAGGCAGGACACTTCCGAAAGGATACCCTACGAACTATACCTATCATATCAGTGCCCAGAATGTTGCTTTTGCAACAATTCCTGATGTTGGTGATTGAGTGATCCCAAATGAAGACCAAAGATTGGAACTGATTACAGCTGCACATGAGGGTGTCGCTTCTGCACATGCTGGTATACAGGCCACTATCACCATTCTACAACAACGGTACTGGTGGCCTGGTCTATGCAGACGGACTAAACAGTATGGCCTTTGCTGTGACATTTGTCAGCAGATTAAGGGCTTGAATATCAGACGCCCTCCGCAGACATCTCTCTAAGTGTCAGACAAACCACTCCATTGTGTGTACCTGGACCATTGTGGTCCTTTGCAACCTGAAGGTGCATACAAATACATTTTAGTGGCTGTAGATTCCTGTTCTAGATTCCTGTGGGTATGGCCACAGCGGTCGGCTGACGCCAGGACTGTTATAAAAGATTTGCTGATCTTTATCGGTACATATGCGGTTGCAGCATTCCATTCGGACCAGGGCCCTGCATTTGCCTCTAAGGCTTTCAGGGACACCATGAGGACGATGGGTGTTGAACTCCATTACTCCTCACCATACCATCCCGAGGGAAATTCAGTCGTGGAGAGGCGGAATCGTGATCTAAAGCAGTCCTTAACAGCTCGAGTATTAGGTTCAGGCCGCAGTTGGTTACATCACCTATATGGGGTCCAGAGAGCACTGAATAATCTGCCAAGATGGTCCTTGGGGGGAAAGTCTCCATATGAGGTTCTCTTTGGGACAACTATGTATGTTCCCGATCTTGATGCCCCTGGTATGGTGGAGGCAGAAACACCATTTGACATAAAAGAACGTCTCGCTGTTTTACAGGAGCTTCAACAATTCCATGATGATAAATCATCTGCAAGCGCTGCCACGTTGGGAATAAGGGATTTGGCGAAAACTTCGACTGGCTGGATTCCTAACGTTGGGGATCTGGTTCGTGAGAAGATCGCTGTGAAAAAAGAGTTTGGTCCAGCATACAGAGCACCTGGACCGGTCTTGGGGATAAAAGGCACCAGGACTGTCATCCTTCCTCCATTGTCTGGTTCCAAATCAAACAGATTCATCTCCATTGATGACATCAAATTACACCATGTGGCCGATTCTTCACAGTAGACCAGGAGGTCCCTTGGGTGGTTCCCGATCCCCTCTCACTACCCAACAGGACATCCCTCTACATAGTAGGATGACCATCGCTACTACTGACTATGCAACTATGTCAGCTGCTGTTCCAGACACTTCCTCGACCATGGGGAGGGTGGAAAATCAACTTTTGTTGGTTCCTGTAAACAACTTCGGAGAACACACCGCTACAGGATTTGGCTGTATTTTCCACGAACACTTCCACGACTGGTAACGTCATCTATCATGAACCTCCACGAACGGTGGATGGGAATTCGATGAGTCCTGTGTTTGCGGAGACTTCCTCTGGCTATTTTGTGGACATTGATGATTTTTCTTCAGATTCATCCTCAACTGAGACTGACAAACTTTCCAGAGGTAGCAAGTTCTATCGATGGCTTAAAAAGAACTATTTGATATATCCATGGAACTATCTCTGGTTCTGTTTGACATTTATTGCATTGTTTTTATGGATTGGTTTTGTGACTGTTTTCTTTTTACTAATTAATGGTCACTATATTGCTGATCGCTCCTCAGTGGAGCCTGTTGATGTAATTTTAACACCACATCATTCATCACATAAGGTCCGACGTGATTTGTCCCCTGTCAATATTATAGCTATTCCAATTTCTGATGGGATTGTTTCGGACAAAGTTCCGTTCGATATATACGGGCTGTTAGAAATGGGGTTTTTGTTTGGCAGTCAGGTTACCCTCTGTCCAAGCAAAAGCCCTCACTCTAGTCAGGGTAAGTCACACACTATCCAAGATTATCCTGTGCCCACCCTCTGGTAGCTTGGCACGAGCAGTCAGGCTTAACTTAGAAGGCAATGTGTAAAGTATTTGTGCAATAAATCATACAATACCACCATATAGCACCACAAAAATACACCACACAGTGTTTAGAAAAATATATAATATTTATCAGGATAATTGTAGGTCAAAAAGAATAAAGTTGCAATGGAAAATTGTAGAAATATCACAGGGAAGTTATATAAAGGGTCTTAAGTCTTTAGAATGTAACAAAAGTCTCTTTAAAGCACAAGTACCTGGTTAGGAGTGGAAAAATCTCCTCAGAGGGCCACAAGAGAAGAGGTGCGTGGAAAAAGGGTGTGTGCGTCGATTTCTCCCCATCACACACGGACTTGCGTCGTTATTTTCCACGCGGGGAAGTCAGGCGTCGTTTTCCGGCGCGTGGACAGTCTCTTTCTGTGGATCGCGGGGATTACCAGATGTCCCGGGTCTGTGTGTGGATTCTCCGGCTTGTTCTCCGGCGGTGCGTCGATCTGCGGGGCTGCGCGTCGAATTTACGAACTCACGGCAGGCGTCGCGTCGATTTCTCCTCTAGACTTCGATCTGAGGGGCTGCGCGTTGAAATTACGATCTCACGGCAGGCGTCCCGTCGATTTCTCCTCTAGAGGTCGGGCGGCGTTTTCCTTGCGAGGCCGTGCGTCGGATCTTCGATCGTCCCAAGAGCGTCGCGTCGATCAGCGTCGGTGTGCGGCGTTTTTCTCGCCGCGAAACAAGCTGTGCGTCGAAATTTTCAGCGCACGGAGCGTCCAAGTAAAAGAGAGAAGTCTTTTTGGTCCTGAGACTTCAGGGAACAGGAGGCAAGCTCTATCCAAGCCCTTGGAGAGCACTTTCACAGCCAGACAAGAGTTCAGCAAGGCAGCAGGGCAACAGCAGGGCAGCAGTCCTTTGTAGAAAGCAGACAGGTGAGTCCTTTGAGCAGCCAGGCAGTTCTTCTTGGCAGGATGTAGTTTCTGGTTCAGGGTTCTTCTCCAGCAAGTGTCTGATGAGGTAGGGCAGAGGCCCTGTTTTATACCCAAATGTGCCTTTGAAGTGGGGGAGACTTCAAAGAGTGGCTAAGAAGTGCACCAGGTCCCCTTTCAGTTTACTCCTGTCTGCCAGGGTCCCAGTAGGGGGTGTGGCAGTCCTTTGTGTGAGAGCAGGCCCTCCACCCTCCCAGCCCAGGAAGACCCATTCAAAATGCAGATGTATGCAAGTGAGGCTGAGTACCCTGTGTTTGGGGTGTGTCTGAGTGAATGCACAAGGAGCTGTCAACCAAGCCCAGCCAGACGTGGATTGTAAGGCACAGAAGGATTTAAGTGCAAAGAAATGCTCACTTTCTAAAAGTGGCATTTCTAGAATAGTAATATTAAATCCGACTTCACCAGTCAGTAGGACTTTGTATTACCATTCTGGCCATACTAAATATGACCTCCCTGCTCCTTTCAGATCAGCAGCTGCCACTTCAAAAGTGTATGAGGGCAGCCCTAATGTTAGCCTATGAAGGGAGCAGGCCTCTCAGTAGTGTGAAAACGAATTTAGGAGTTTTACACTACCAGGACATATAATTACACAGGTACATGTCCTGCCTTTTACCTACACAGCACCCTGCCCTAGGGGTTACCTAGGGCACACCTTAAGGGTGACTTATATGTAGAAAAAGGGGAGTTCTAGGCTTGGCAAGTACTTTTAAATGCCAAGTCGAGGTGGCAGTGAAACTGCACACACAGGCCTTGCAATGGCAGGCCTGAGACAAGGAAAAAGGGGCTACTTAAGTGGGTGGCACAACCAGGGCTGCAGGCCCACTAGTAGCATTTAATTTACCAGCCCTATGCACATAAAGTGCACCTTACTAGGGACTTATAAGTAAATTAATAGTCCAATCAGGTATGATTCCAGGTTACCATGTTTTAAGGGAGAGAGCATATGCACTTTAGCACTGGTTAGCAGTGGTAAAGTGCGCAGAGTCTATAAACCAGCAAAAACAGTGTCCAAAAAAATGGAGGGAGGCAGGCAAAAAGTTAGGGGTGACTACCCTAAGGCTGTCAGGTCTAACATGTGTCCCCCCCAGCTGAAAGTGGGGAGAGCTACCCGACCTCCTGGGAGCTCTCATCGCTAAGGCGGAAGTACCTGGAGAGACCATCAGCATTGGCGTGGTCAACCCCTGGGCGATGTTCCACCGTAAAGTCCATCCCCTGTAGGGAAATGGACCACCTCAAGAGTTTTTGATTCTCACCCCTCATCTGCATGAGCCATCTGAGGGGCCTGTGGTCTGTCTGAACCCGGAAGTGAGTCCCAAACAGGTAGGGTCTTAGCTTCTTCAGTGCCCAGACCACAGCAAAAGCTTCTCGTTCAATAGCACTCCACCTCTGTTCCCGTGGTAATAGTCTTCTGCTAATTAAGACTACCGGTTGATCTCTGCCCTCCTCATTCAGCTGTGCTAGGACTGCCCCTATGCCATGCTCTGAAGCGTCTGTCTGCACGATAAATTCCTGGGAGTAGTCAGGGGCCATGAGTACGGGGGCCGTGCACATGGCTTCCTTCAGGGCGTCAAAGGCTTTCTGACAAGCCTCTGTCCAATTCACCAACCTAGGTTGCTTCTTGGAAGTGAGTTCTGTCAAGGGTGTTACAATGGTACCATAGCCCTTGACAAATCGGCGGTAGTATCCTGTGAGGCCTAGAAAGGCTCTCACCTCCGTCTGTGTTCGGGGTGGTTGCCAGGCCTTGATAGTTTCAATCTTGGCCTGGAGTGGCTGCACCTTGCCACCACCCACTAGGTGTCCTAAGTACACCACGGAACCCTGCCCAATCTGGCACTTACTGGCCTTGATGGTCAGGCCTGCCTGTTGCAGGGCCTGAAGCACATCCTTGAGGTGAAGCAGGTGTTCCTCCCAGCTGGAACTGTAGACAGCTATGTCATCCAGGTAGGCTGCACAGAAGGCATCCTTGCCAGCTAGGACCCCGTTAACCAACCGTTGGAAGGTAGCGGGGGCATTTTTCAACCCAAACGGCATCACCCGGAACTGGTAATGGCCATCCGGGGTTGAAAATGCGGATCTTTCCTTGGCCCCCTCAGTTAGGCCGATCTGCCAGTACCCTGAAGTAAGATCAAACGTACTCAGGAACTTGGCAGCGCCTAGCCTGTCCACGAGCTCATCAGCTCGGGGGATGGGGTGAGCATCAGTCCGTGTGACTGAGTTGAGACCCCGGTAGTCCACACAGAACCGGAGTTCTGGCTTCGCACCTGGGGCAGTAGCCTTAGGGACCAATACCACTGGGCTGGCCCAGGGACTACTGGATTTCTCAATGACCCCTAGAGTCAACATCTTGGAGACCTCCTCCTTGATGCTGGCCTTCACCTTATCCGACAACCTGTAAAAAAAAAATTTCATAGGGAGACTGTCACCGGTGTCAATATCATGAACACAGAGGTGGGTCAGCCCAGGGGTAAGGGAGAACAGGGGGGAGAACTGCTCCAACAGCTCATAACAGTCTCCTTTCTGATTTAGAGTCAGGGAGTCAGACAGAATGACCCCGCTTACTGACCCATCACCTTCTTGGGCAGAGAGGAGGTCGGGGAGAGGTTCACTCTCCTCTTCCGTTCCTTCATCTGTGACCAGAAGCATGTTGATCTCCGACCTCTCAAAATGAGCTTTTAGTCGGTTCACATGGAGCACCCTTAGGGGATTCCTAGGGGTTTTGAGGTCCACTAGGTAAGTGGCCTCCCCTTTCCGCTCCTTTATTTCAAATGGGCCAGACCAGCGGTCCTGGAGAGCTCTGGGCTCTACTGGCTCCATTACCCACACTTTGTCTCCAGGTTGAAACTCTACCAGAGTGGCCTTCTGGTCATACCATTGTTTCATCACCTCTTGACTGGCCTCAAGGTTATCTTGGGATTCTTTCCAGAAGCGGGTCATCTGGTTGCGGAGGGCCAACATATAGCTGACCACATCCTGAGGGGGTGTCTTTGGAGCTTTCTCCAATCCCTCCTGGACAATGCTTAAGGGTCCCCTGACAGGGTACCCATAGAGAAGTTCAAAGGGACTGAACCCTACCCCTCTCTGGGGGACCTCTCTGTAAGCAAAGAGAAGGAATGGTAAGAGGACGTCCCACTTACGCCTCATGGCCTCAGGGAGGCCACCAATCATGCCTTTCAGGGTCTTGTTGAATCTCTCCACAAGACCATTCGACTGGGGGTGATAGGGTGTGGTGAACTTGTAAGTTACACCACACGCATCCCACAGAGACTTCATGTATGCAGACATGAAGTTAGTGCCTCTGTCAGACACTATTTCCTTGGGGAATCCCACACGGGTAAATATCCCCATCAGGGTTCTGGCCACCACAGGTGCAGTTACTGTCCTCAGAGGGATTGCCTCTGGGTAACGGGTGGCATGGTCCACCAAAACCAGGATGAACCTGTTGCCTAAGGCAGTTTTGGGGTCCAAGGGACCAACAATGTCGATGCCCACCCTCTCAAAGGGGGTGCCAACGACAGGAAGTGGAATCAGGGGGGTTTTAGCCCTTTTTCCTGCTTTACCACTGGCCTGGCAGGTAGGACAGGATCTGCAGAACTTGTCTGAGTGTGTCCTCATTTTGGGCCAATAAAAGTGGGTGACAAGCCTGTTAAAGGTCTTGCCCTGCCCCAAATGTCCTGCCAGGGGAATGTCGTGAGCCAGACCCAGTAGGAAGGTTCGGTAACATTGGGGGACCACCAGCATACGTGCTGCCCCAAAGCCCGGAACCTTAGGCTCACTGTAGAAGAGATCATTCTCCCAATATAGGTGGTGATCGCCAGAGGCGTCGCCGGCTGCCTGGTTTGAGGCTTGTTTCCTCAAACCTTCTAGAGTGGGACATTCTTTCTGCGCCTTGCAGAATTCCTCCCTTTGGGGTCCACCCTCAACTTGCCAGCCAGCAAGCTCAGGTAAGTCACCTAGGGCGGCAATGTCTTCCCCAGTTGGCTCGGAAGCCTCCTCCTCAGGAGCCCCGTCAGCCACTGTGGGAACAGCTGGGGCCGGTTTCCCGCACCCCTGGTCCCTCCTCCTGGCAGCTCTCTGGGCCATCGTTCCAGGCTCCAGATGCCCTTGACTTCCCTCTCGGTCAGCCATGGACCGTGTGGTCATGCAGACCCACTCAGGTAACCCTAACATCTCCAGGTGAGACCTGAGCTCCACTTCTTTCCAAGCAGTGTGCTCAAGGTCATTGCCTAACAGACAATCTACAGGCATGGCAGGACTCACAGCTACTTTCAGAGTACCAGAGACCCCCCCCCCACTCAAAGGGAACCAGAGCCACCGGTAGGTGACTCTCGCGATTGTCAGCGACTCTGACCTGGTGAAATGTATTAGGTACTATCTGCTCTGCTGACACCAGCTGACTCTTGATAGTAGTCATACTGGCTCCTGTGTCACGCAGAGCCTCCACCCTCTGCCCATCAATGGTGACCCACTGCCGGTACTTGGAAGTATTTCTGGGCATGTGGGCCTTGGGCACCATTTCTCCTTCTCCCAGGGACACTAGGGAAATCTCTACCTGCTCCCCAAAGCTAGTTGGGTCCATCTCCCCCCCGAGTGCTACACTAGTCAACCCAGGTGCCTGTCCGGTAGTGGACGGTGCCCTCTTGGGGCACTGTGGATCGCCTTTGTAGTGACCATATTGGTAACACTCCAGGCATTTGGGGCTAGATTTTCCTGACTTGTCAAATGTCCCTGGCTTTTTCCCAAATTTGGAAAAGGAGGGTTGCCACCCCCTCCCTGGGAATTCATTTGGGGGCCTTTAGAGAGTTCCTTATCTGTAAGTTTATCTCCCCCCTCTTTCTTCTGTTGGGAACCCTGACCACCTTTGTGGGAGTCCCCCCCAGGTACCTTTTTGGACACTCTGGTGCTAACCCAGAGGTCCGCCTCCTCAGCAAGCTTCCTGGGATCAGTCAGCTTACTATCCACTAGGTGCTGGCGCAAATCTGTATAAGTAACATTAAGCATATGCTCTCTGAGGATCAAGTCATATAAACCTTTATAATCTGCTACTTTGTTGCCCCGCACCCATCCATTCAGTGCCTTACTAGAGAAATCAAAGAAATCTACCCATGTTTGTGTGGTTTGTTTGGTGCTGTCCCTGAACCTCTGACGGTATCCCTCAGGGGTCAGCCCAAACTTGGCAAGTAAAGTGGCTTTCTGGAGTGGGTATGTGTTTTGATCCGGTGGATCCAATGTGAGAAGTGTGTCCCTCCCCAATGGCGGCACATAACCCCACATAGCTACCCCCCATTGCCCTTCAGGAACCTCATGAGCCCTTAGTGCAACTTCATAAGCAGCTAACCATTTATCTATGTCATCTCCCACCACAAAACTGGGCACCACATTTTTGGGTATACAAACCTTCTTTTCTCCAGCAGGTCCTGTCTGTATGCTGCCACCATTATTGCTGGATTCAGACTGTCTTGCCTTGATCTACAGCTCCTTGAGACTCAGTTCATGAGCCAACAATAGTTTCTTTTCAGCCAAAGCTCTTTCAGCTTCCACTTGTTTGGCTGCTCTTTCAGCTTCTGCTTGTTTGGCTGCCCTTTCAGCTTCTGCTTGAATCTGTTTGGCTGTTCTTTCAGCTTCAATCTGTTTGGCTGCTCTTTCAGCCTCAGCTTGTTTGGCTTCTCTTTCTGCCCTCCTCTCCTACTGTTGCACCTCAATTTTCAGTTTTGCCATTTGCAATTGGAACTCCCTTTCCTCTCTCCTTTCCTCTGCGGTCAGGCTTTGCATGGAGACACTGCTCCCTGGTCTGGAAGGGTGCACAATTGCAGTGGTAACACCATCCATAGATAGTGAAAATCCTTCTGAGGGGCCATTTTCTGGCTCCCCTTCCTCATCATCCTCTAAATGGGCTTCTGCCCAGGCCCCCAGCGCCACTTGAAAGTCCTCCTTTCTGGAGGCCCCTTGGGTGGGTACCCTTAATGCCCTGCAGAATCCTCTTAGTTGTTTGACCGTGTATGTATCCAACTGGACTAGGTCAAAGTCCCCTGTCTGAGACCCAGTCAGAGACATGTTGAGTGAGGATTTAGTTTTTGAAAATTGTCAGGAAAAAACGGATTTTCAAAAAGAGATAAAAACCAAGTTGACCTTCAACTGTGGATAGGTAGTGAAATACTTAGCTACTGTATGTCACTGCACAAATACAAGTCCTATCCCACCGCTGCCACCAATGTTAGAAATGGGGTTTTTGGTTGGCAGTCAGGTTTCCCTCTGTCCAAGCAAAAGCCCTCACTCTAGTCAGGGTAAGTCACACACTATCCAAGATTATCCTGTGCCCACCCTCTGGTAGCTTGGCACGAGCAGTCAGGCTTAACTTAGAAGGCAATGTGTAAAGTATTTGTGCAATAAATCATACAATACCACCATATAGCACCACAAAAATACACCACACAGTGTTTAGAAAAATATATAATATTTATCAGCATAATTGTAGGTCAAAAAGAATAAAGTTGCAATGGAAAATTGTAGAAATATCACAGGGAAGTGATATAAAGGGTCTTAAGTCTTTAGAATGTAACAAAAGTCTCTTTAAAGCACAAGTACCTGGTTAGGAGTGGAAAAATCTCCTCAGAGGGCCACAAGAGAAGAGGTGCGTGGAAAAAGGGTGTGTGCGTCGATTTCTCCCCAGCACACACGGACTTGTGTCGTTATTTTCCACGTGGGGAAGTCGGGCGTCGTTTTCCGGCACGTGGACAGTCTCTTTCTGTGGATCGCGGGGATTACCAGATGTCTCGGGTCTGTGTGTGGATTCTCCGGCTTGTTCTCCGGCGGTGCGTCGATCTGCGGGGCTGCGCGTCGAATTTACAAACTCACGGCAGGCGTTGCGTCGATTTCTCCTCTAGACTTCGATCTGAGGGGCTGCGCGTTGAAATTACGATCTCACGGCAGGCGTCGCGTCGATTTCTCCTCTAGAGGTCGGGCGGCGTTGTCCTTGCGAGGCCGTGCGTCGGATCTTCGATCGTCCCAAGAGCGTTGCGTCGATCAGCGTCGGTGTGCGGCGTTTTTCTCGCCGCGAAACAAGCTGTGCGTCGAAATTTTCAGCGCACGGAGCGTCCAAGTAAAAGAGAGAAGTCTTTTTGGTCCTGAGACTTCAGGGAACAGGAGGCAAGCTCTATCCAAGCCCTTGGAGAGCACTTTCACAGCCAGACAAGAGTTCAGCAAGGCAGCAGGGCAACAGCAGGGCAGCAGTCCTTTGTAGAAAGCAGACAGGTGAGTCCTTTGAGCAGCCAGGCAGTTCTTCTTGGCAGGATGTAGTTTCTGGTTCAGGGTTCTTCTCCAGCAAGTGTCTGATGAGGTAGGGCAGAGGCCCTGTTTTATACCCAAATGTGCCTTTGAAGTGGGGGAGACTTCAAAGAGTGGCTAAGAAGTGCACCAGGTCCCCTTTCAGTTTACTCCTGTCTGCCAGGGTCCCAGTAGGGGGTGTGGCAGTCCTTTGTGTGAGAGCAGGCCCTCCACCCTCCCAGCCCAGGAAGACCCATTCAAAATGCAGATGTATGCAAGTGAGGCTGAGTACCCTGTGTTTGGGGTGTGTCTGAGTGAATGCACAAGGAGCTGTCAACCAAGCCCAGCCAGACGTGGATTGTAAGGCACAGAAGGATTTAAGTGCAAAGAAATGCTCACTTTCTAAAAGTGGCATTTCTAGAATAGTAATATTAAATCCGACTTCACCAGTCAGTAGGACTTTGCATTACTATTCTGGCCATACTAAATATGACCTCCCTGCTCCTTTCAGATCAGCAGCTGCCACTTCAACAGTGTATGAGGGCAGCCCTAATGTTAGCCTATGAAGGGAGCAGGCCTCTCAGTAGTGTGAAAACGAATTTAGGAGTTTTACACTACCAGGACATATAATTACACAGGTACATGTCCTGCCTTTTACCTACACAGCACCCTGCCCTAGGGGTTACCTAGGGCACACCTTAAGGGTGACTTATATGTAGAAAAAGGGGAGTTCTAGGCTTGGCAAGTACTTTTAAATGCCAAGTCGAGGTGGCAGTGAAACTGCACACACAGGCCTTGCACTGGCAGGCCTGAGACAAGGAAAAAGGGGCTACTTAAGTGGGTGGCACAACCAGGGCTGCAGGCCCACTAGTAGCATTTAATTTACCAGCCCTATGCACATAAAGTGCACCTTACTAGGGACTTATAAGTAAATTAATAGTCCAATCAGGTATGATTCCAGGTTACCATGTTTTAAGGGAGAGAGCATATGCACTTTAGCACTGGTTAGCAGTGGTAAAGTGCTCAGAGTCTATAAACCAGCAAAAACAGTGTCCAAAAAAATGGAGGGAGGCAGGCAAAAAGTTAGGGGTGACTACCCTAAGGCTGTCAGGTCTAACACGGGCCTACGGAGATAATTCAAATACCATACGTGTTCAAAGTTTCTATGTCTGATGTTATTACACCTAATGTTGTCTCTGATGATTGGGATGTCCAAACAGTTGATTCCATGCTAACTGAAATGAAGGACTACTCCGCTTTTGGAAGTGATGATGTTTATGATTTTACAATGAATCGTGGTGAAATGTTCTGCTATAATAATTGGGGACATCACTACCTGCACCGTGCAACTAGATATAGGCCTCTTTTTAACTACACACAATGGGAACATTGTTCAACACCACGGGTGGGGAGTTCGAAGTATTACAGTGACAAATTCACATACTTTTCTGGGCATGATACGAAGAAAGCTGAATCTTATTATTTTAAATTACCAACGACACACATTAGAAAACAATTGCTAACAGATACAAAACTGATTTATTCAGATCAGTTTGTTTCCCAACTTTTGATTGAGGGTTATGAATATTGGAAGAACACTATCGATTTGAAGAGTGTATGGGGGACGCAAGATTGGCAGATACAGGGTAGGGAGGCTTTGTTTCGAGCTTGCCTAATTCCTGTGCAAATGATTTTTTTGAATGACACTGTTGAGCAGACATCATGTCTAAGATGAGCAAAAATTAAGGATCTCAACACCCCCAGTATTTCTACACCGACAAAATTTAAAGATTGGCAACACTTTCTAAATGTTTCTGAGGAAAGGCTAGATGCATTGGTTAAGGCTGGTGACTATAATTCTTCACTTTCCAGTTCTGGGGGATGGTTAATATGGCCCACCGATACTGATGAGTGTCAAAGGCGTTTTTTGAACTCTTCGAGGGGTTTTTCCATTCATAGACCAGACCCTCGCTTTTTGTCAGGTCAGCATGCTGGTATAATTACGACATATAGTGTGGGCAAGCTGTGCCAACAATGGGTACAAACGAACACCTTAACAGCTGTGAAACAACACCTGAATACTCTTTCTGACAGTATAGACCTACAAGACTTCCTATTAGGTCCTAGAAAACAACGCTCGAAACGGTTTTTATATGCCATGTATAATGAAATTTGGACACTTTCTCAAATTAAGGCTGCTGCACGTTTACGGCAACTTGATAAAGAGAATTTGGAAAAAACATTAGCTGTTGTCGACAATGGCATGAACACGCTATCCAACAGGATTTATTCCCTGTCGAATATAGTGTCATCTGCTATTGATATCACTCTAACTGATTTGTCTCGGTTATATCATGGGCAAACACAGCTGCGTTCCATCATGCAGCTGAGTTGGGCATTGCAGACGCTAAGAAGTGGCCACATTCCATGGAAATACATTAATGGGAGTGAACTATTCGCTGCTTTTAATTTTTCCAGGGAACAAGAGACAATGGCTAAAAGGGAGGCTCGTTTCACCTTGCTTCAAGTAGAAAAATTAGATAAGTTGCCCTTCACGGTAGCAGAGTCCCTCAACTCTCTGGCTCTTACACAGCATTATTAATTTACCGTTTTCAATGTTTCGTTTCTCAAGCTGCCTGAAACATCTTGCAGTGGGACGATATGAACGGCTAGGAGATAGCTTTATTAAGGAAGGGTGGGAGTTGCCCTTTGAGTATCGATGTCTGAACGGCGAACAGGAGGTCTTTCTTAGCGGAAGTGAATGTGAGACTACTGTTCGTCATTCCATGATATGCAAACAGGTGTCTCTTCACGGTCTTTGCAATGCGGGGGTCGCGAATTTGGCCTGTTTTCTGAAGGGTACTCCCGTCCCCTTGATTTGTTCAGTGTTTCATGTACTTTCTAATGGGAGTTATGTTCTTCTGAGCGATGACAGCTGTTGCGGCTTGCGACCTGGAATTGCCTACACAATCTCAGTCACGGAGGTCGTTACGTGTTGTGGCCATGTTTTGATTCCCCCCACACGAGAGATACAAGTATCTGAAATGTGGCCCCACATTGATACTATTAATGTGAACTATGACAAGTTGATTAGACTGAAGGCGCTATTGTTTCAAAAACAGGTCGCCTTGACATCCGCAAAAGAGACGTATGCTCTCCAGGTTGCGAGATCATCAGCAGAGATACAATCCCTTTTAAATACCGATTTCCCCAAACACTTTGGCGAGTTGGTGCCCAGAATATTCAATGCTTCAAGCACAACTGGGATTGTTCATTTATTTAAGGCTGTTGGGTCTGGTTTTGTGTCCATCTTCCAGACTATCTTCGGAGTCATCCCATCAGCCATCCGTTCTCTCATTTCCAGTGTGTTTGGTGGCTTTCCAATTATTTTGGCTTTAATTGGCGGACTACTAATGCTATTTTTTCTGATTCGCGGTGGTTGTTTTTTTCCAGCGACACGGAGCAATGGAGCCGCTCCCGTCAACACCGCTGTGCCGTGAACGCATGGTTCGGGTCTTCGGTACACCTTTGCTGGTGGAACTGGAATTTGACTGGTCATTGTCATTCCGGCCTTTACTGTGGTGCGTACAACCGGTGTTCCACTGCATATGGTGTCTCTTTGAACATCTGCCTATGGTCTGTCTTGCTGTTGCACCGACATCTCTTGTGGACCACGAACTGCTGATGTCCCCGATGAGGGTTCATGCCCCTTGAGACTGAGGTTGCTCCGTGAGGCCACCTATGAGCCTTCTGTTATACGATCTAACATGGATGAGGACACTGCAGCGAGTGTCGATACGCCGATGACTATGGCTCACTTCTGCTCTGTGGATCCGTTTGTCCGTCCAGCTCTCAATTTCACTTCAGACGATGTTGACTCATTTTTAAGATCCTTGAATGGTGACTTCAATGACATTCTTCAAGATCCTGCATATAGCACATAATTTGATGAATTCGCTTGCCAGTTCCCGATCCTAATAAATTAGCAATTATACTAAATGTTTGCTATACTTGTCATGGTTGATATTAAAGTCTCTGAAAAGTTTTTTAAACAAATTTTATAACACAGCATTTATTTTATGATTAAGTTTTTTGCTTTTTAGTTCAGTAGCAGCTTTTTAGCAATTGGGTTTCTTTACCTTCATCATACCTGTTATGGCAATGGGGAGGGTGTAGTGAATCCTAGTTTGTTTTAACGGGTTAACAGGAGTTCGCTTAGCCGTAGGCTTGTAAACTCGTGCCCCCGTCACCCAGTGACTTTTAACCTACTTATCTCGCTCTGGCTTAGTCCATTTAATTATTTATTTCCTTTAAAATGGCGGCCTTGTTTATAGTTAGGCCACTTGTTATGGGTTCTATTATCAGTGTCACTGCGCCAAGGCGTCAAGATCAAGCACGAAAGACAAACATACAGTAGGCATTCACACTTAGGGATTTTCCCTCTCTATACTTTTGAGGGATTGTTGATTTAATTGCCGTCCCAAGCATGCCTGTTATCTATTGTTATGAATAACACTTATGTCAGGGGACCTTGTAGATCTGTATAAATACAACACACTTTTAGACAGATAATCAGAGGGATTCTGACCAGAGGGCATCGCCACCATCGCTGATACCGATGCTGCAGTCATCTTAACACTGACCCAGTCTTCGTGTCCCTGCGGAGTCTGAGATAGAGACCTCATTCCAAGGTAACGAGGGTTGGGGGCTCCTCTCATGGACACGGCTTTGGCAGATTAGGTTTAACGAGCCCAGCTCTTCCTTTTTTAGGTAGGAGGTTAGACCTACTCTCCTTAGGGTATTAGGGCTTATTCCATCTTTTACATATACATATATTTCTTTCATATATTGCATAATGGTGGGGGTCTTTATAACAATGACTCTCCTCTTTACAATACTGTTGCTTGGTATATTCATTATCCTAATCATTGCAGTTCATGCAACTTATCACAAATTGCAGTTATGTTGAATAAAAACTATTATAACTTTACTGCATCTGGGTTATTGCCTTTATTTGTATGAGACATAATAAATCTGTGAGAAAAGGGTAATTTCCGTTTAACCACGACAACCCTGAGATATTGTACTTTGAGTCCATGCGTGAGCGACTGCTACAAATCACCTTTTACTATTGTGTTTCCGGTGAGGTACTGCTAGTAAGCCGGTAAGGTTTGGACAACAGTTACAAATAGTTGTGGGAAGAGACTTAGGCGGTCATTCCAACCGTGGCGAATGACCGCAAAAGACCGCGGCGGCCATTCTGGCTTTCCCGCTGGGCCGGCGGGCGACCGCCAAAAGGCCGCCCGCCGGCCCAGCGGGAAAGACCCAGCAACGATGAAGCCGGCTCCAAACGGAGCCGGCAGAGTTGCTTGGGTGCGACGGGTGCAGTGGCACCCGTCACGATTTTCAGTGTCTGCAAAGCAGACACTGAAAATCATTATGGGGCCCTGTTAGGGGGCCCCTGCACTGCCCATGCCAGTGGCATGGGCAGTGCAGGGGCCTCCAGGGGCCCCACGACACCCGTTCCCGCCATCCTGTTCCTGGCGGTAAAAACCGCCAGGAAAGGGATGGCGGGAAGGGGGTCGGAATCCCCATGGCGGCGCTGCAAGCAGCGCCACCATGGAGGATTCCCTGGGCCAGGGGAAAACCGGCGGGAAACCGCCGGTTCCCCTTTTCTGACCGCAGCTTTACCGCCGCGGTCAGAATGGCCCAGGAAGCACCGCCAGCCTGTTGGCGGTGCTTCCGCGGTCGTTGGCCCTGGCAGTCGGTGACCGCCAGGGTCAGAATGGCCCCCTTAGTCACCTACAAACGAAAGTACTGTCATCCTGAGACCAGCAGTCTTGCTCAGAGCAAGAGTCCAAACTACGACAACACCTATCCCCTCCAGCAATGTCAGCCCGTCATAAAGCCACTGGAACATGCTTTCGGAATTCTTCTGTAGCAAAATCACTGCCATGCATAGCACCTTCGACCCTCAAAGGGACCCCATCGCAACTCAACTTCCCATCACAGTCGAAAAACAACCCCCTAACCTTACGGCCTGCCATTAACATCTTTGAAATCACTGCTACAATGAAGACCATCCACTCAGTGGCCACATTAAAGCACTAAAGTCCATCCTCAACACCTCTCGTGGACACAGCCACATTCCTGGACACCTGGAAACATGCCACCATCATGCCCCTGCTCAAAAAACTATCTGCTTATCCAGTCACATTTTCCAACTACACACCCATTTCCCTCCTCCTATACCTGGCAAATGTGTTAGAGAAAGCAATAAAAAAAAGGCACACCTGCGGCGCTCACCGCTTGTAAATATCAGTTCTGAATTTGCTAAGGGATATTACTATACTAAATCGTTGCAGTATTTGTAATGAGTTCCTTTGACCCTTTCATATCCACTGCTAAAGATCTGGAAGAGCTCAAACACATGTTCTTTTGGAACTTTAACGACTTTAGTGAATATTGCTGATGTTGTTTTTCTGACTCTCGTATATTTTGTAATCAAAGTCTTCTACTTGCATTCATATTTGATAGCCAATTTCAAGACGATATCTCAGCGCCCATTAAATCGTAATTATATTCATATGTCCGTAGCACATTAGAGAACAAAACAAAAATAAAAAAATAAACGCGAGAGTTTATTTATCGAGACAAAGGCCCCTACAAATCTCAGTACGTGAATTATGTTGGCATTTGGTTAAGAAACTAAAGTCAATATTCAGTGCTGAGGTGACAGACAATTTTAAAACAATCATTTTATAAAATTTAAAGCTGGAATGTCTACACCATGTGAGTGAGAGGTCAGAAAAATGAATGACTCCCTTCACCTTATATTCATAAATCAGTGCCCCTGGGACTTTGAAGGTTGATAAAAATCCATTTATTTCCAAAAGCCAATGCAATTTTAAAAGGAGAGAGCATTGTCCATCAAACCATGGGGAAGGAAATGTGGTTGAAAGTAAATGAGCACGTATAATATAGCCCCTGTCCTATTAATTTCTTCACATAGATGATGACATCCACTAGAAGAAAATTCACCTTTGCACAGGATTTGTTTATGTATTGTGGATAGACGCCTCCTAAATAATAAATGTACCCTGGAGAGCATGCACACAACAGGGAAGACAGGATGTCTGTAAAGGAATGGACCTTTCGGTGTGATTTGAAAAACAAATGAGAATTATAATATTTGTGTAATACATGTGTACAGTAATACCTACTAAAGCACTACTGCTGATAGCTATCTTCTATGACTTATGATGATGATGAAGATGATGATTATAATAGAGTGGCACATGTACTAAATAATGCTCACCAGTATTTTTGTGACCAGTGTGGTATTTTGCGAAGTGACCTATCTACTAATAGGTCACTTGGCAAAAGACCGAATCAAAGTAGTTTGCAATTCGATTTACCTCATAAATATTAAAAACGTAGGACAGAAATAAGAAACCACTATGGTTTCACTGCCATCACAGGAATGGTGCCCTGCTGGGGTCAGCACACCATATTGCTTTTAAACAAAGTGGTATTTTTTGTTTTAATGCAACCCATTTTATTTAAATGAAAACAGAATGTGCTTAGTAAAAATTAAAAGATTTGCAAAGTTTTTTTAAGACTAGACAGTGGTCCAGGGAACCAGTGTCTACTGTTAAAATATTTTGTCAGCATTCACAAAACATTAATACATCCTATTGCAAATCACTATTTGGAAGGGGTGCTCCAAGCACACCCCTTCCAAACAGTGCTTCGGTATATTGTCACAAATCCAAACTGTGATTTGGTAACCTGCCAACAAATCACAATTTGCATTTGGGAGATACCAAAATGCCTTTCTGTGGTCACAAAGGGTCTGATTATGCGAATTGAACGCTTAGGCCCTCATTACATCCCTGGCGGTAAATCCCGCTTACCGCCGTGCAGAAGACTGCCAACATACCGTTGTGGCCGCGGAATTCCGCTACAGGTATTACGACCCACAGCTCGGAATCTGCCACAATACAGACACCCACACAAGTCCGCCACACCAAAGGTCAGTGATAAACTGGCGATAAGAAAACTGACACCGTCACGCCAAAGAATACGCCCACACTATCACGAACCTCGAATCAACACAGTGGTCTTTCAACCACGGTAATACATTGACGGTACACACCGCTGCGCTCAAAATACACACACATATACAAAACACAACTACATTGGACAATTAGTTTGAAACACACACACCTGATACACATACACACACACCACACCCACACACCCAATCCAATATAAAGCACACACCCTCATTACCCACAAACCCTTACTACCAGAAATTTGAAAGCAGGCCAGATAGAGACACTACCTAAAACAACACCAGCATCCACACAAACACAACACCATCACTTACACAACATTCATGCACCTCAAATAACACACACCAACACACGCCCTCACACATCACGACATACACCACCTCACACATCACCCACACCACATCATGGCACCTCAATGACACCCCAGGTTTTCTGAGGAGGAGCTCAGGGTCATGGTGGAGGAAATCTTCTGGGTAGAGCCACAGCTTTTCGGATCACAGGTGCAGCAGACCGCCATTTCTAGGAAGATGGAGCTATGGCGCAGAATTGTCGACAGGGTCAACGCAGTGGGACAGCATCCAAGAACACAGGATGACATCAGAAAGAGGTGGAACGACCTACGGGGGAAGGTGCGTTCCATGGTCTCTAGACACCAGATTGCCATACAGAGGACTGGCGGTGGACCCCCACCTGCTCCCCCACAACTATCAACATGGGAGGAGCAAGTCTTGGCAATACTGCATCCTGAGGGCCTCGCAGGAGTAGAAGGAGGACTGGACTCTGGTAAGGCAAATCTTTACTACCTTATCCCCCCACCCCACCTGCATGCCAACACATGCTCCCACCCTTACCCTCACACACATCACCCCAAAAACCCACAGATACCCCACCAACACAACCCACACATTCCAAAACCAAGCCCTGCATGTAACACCAGTGCATGGACACCCATCACCCAAGCATGTCCACTACAGAGACTCACTCATGCCCCAAAATCACCAATCACACAAGGACAAAGCCAATAATGCAAGCACTGGAGGAGAGGGTCAACCACCCATTGCACACGATGGCACACACTGATACAATAACTATGCATTTACACCCCAACAGGACCCCTACCCAACATCACCGGACAGGAGGTTCCAGACATATCCAGTCCCCCCCACAGAAGAGGCCCACAGTGATGACAGCAGCGCTGCACGCCTGGATCAAGATGACCAGCCCGGCCCATCAGGGACCTCGGGACAGTCAGTTCCCCTGACACTGTCACAAGCCACCACAGAGCCTCCCCCCTCAGGAAACACCAGCACAGCACCCACCCAGCGGGCCCATGCCCCTGTCCCCAGGACACGTCAATCAGCAGTGTGTCCACCACTACAGGGAACCCAGGCAAACCCACCAACCCAAGAAAATCAGGGACCTGGGGGCAGTTGCAGTGGGCACATGGTTCAGGGAACAGAGGCACAGGATAACAAGGAAATTGGGAGGACTTCTGTGCGACCGGGGGAGGACAGGCCCAGGGAACCCACTCTCCACGAGGCACTCTCCAACATCATGGGAGCTTACCATCATTCCCAGGAGACGATGGCAATGGTACTGGCCAAGTTTCAGGAGACCCCGCGGCTGCAGGAGGAACATTACCTTGGGATCAGGGAGGACTTGAAGTCCATTAACACCACCCTGGTCACCATTGCAGGGGTGGTGGCAAACCTTGTCAACAACAGGAGTGACACAGTGGTACAACAAGGGGCCCCTGACACTAACCTGGACGATGAACAGGCCTTCACAAGACAGAGAACATTGCCAAGACCCCCGCCAGTAAATGAGACCGCCCTGAATGTCACCCTTCTGTCCCACTATGTCACCCTGTCCATCCTTAAACAGCCATTGCTCCACTTCTTATGCCCCTTTGGACAATGCACCTGTGAAGCAAATAGACTGGACTTTGCCATGGTCATTCCTCCACCATCCCCCCAGCCCATTTTACAACCCCCTCCACTTATTAGCATAGGAATAAACACACTTCAATCACAAAACAATCTGGAGTCAGTCTGTGCTTTCACAAATGTGTAGTTGCAATAACTATGGAATATAGCAATGGCAATTTACTTGTTCACATACCAATGTAACACAGCTGTAGGCCAGCAGTAAACATAGCAGAGGGCACAAAGTGGGACCCAGATCTGTGAAATGGAAAGTCAAAGTGACAAGTCAGGGTCCATACACTAAATGAAAATGACAGACTTATGCTAGTTCCAACAACAGAATGAGATGTGGAAAGCAGTGGCATCTTCTTACCTGTGTCTCACTGGAAGTATTGCACGATGATGTTGTTTCGGTTGTCGATATCCTCTTCTTCTGCCTCCTCTTCTTCACTGTCCACAGGCTCCACAGTTGCCACAAGACCAACATCTGGCCCATCCTCCTGCAGAAAAGGCACCTGGCGTCGCAAAGCCAGGTTGTGCAGCATACAGCAGGCCACGATTATCTGGCACACCTTCTTCAGTGAGTAGTATAGGGAACCACCTGTCAGATGGAGGCACCGGAATCTGGCCTTGAGGAGGCCGAAGGTGCGTTCGATCACCCTCCTATTTCACCCATGTGCCTCACTGTAGCGTTCCCCTGCCCTTGTCCTGGGATTCCTCACTGGGGTCAGTAGCCATGACAGGTTGGGGTAACCAGAGTCACCTGCAAATGTCGAGGGACAACTGTTAGACACACGTTAACCCTTAGGGACAGCCCCATACCCAGGCAGCAAATGAAACTGTGTGGGGACTTTAGGCTCACCTATTAGCCACACACGGTGCCTCTGGAGTTGCCCCATCACATAAGGGATGCTGTTATTCCTCAAAATGAAAGCATCATGAACTGAGCCAGGATACTTGGCATTGACATGGGAGATGTACTTGTCTGTCAAACACACCATCTACACATTCATAGAATGCTGGTTCTTCTGGTTTCTGTACAGCTGTTCATTTCTGCGGGGGGTACAAATGCCACATGTTTACCATCAATGGCACCAATGATGTTGGGGATATGTCCCAGGGCATAAAATCACTTTTCACTGTGGGCAAATCCTCCACCTGAGGGAACACGATGTAGGTGCACATGTGTTTCATCTGGGCAGACAACACTCTGGACAACACGTTAGAGAACATTGGCTGGGACATCCCTGATGCCATGGACACTGTTGTTTGAAAAGACCCACTGGCCTGGAAATAGAGTACATACAGGACCTGCTCTAGAGGGGGTATTCCTGTGGGATGGCGGATAGCTGGCATCAGGTCCGGCTCCAACTGGGCACACAGTTCCTGGATTGTTGCACGATCAAGTCTGTAGGTGACTAGGATGTGTCTCTCCTCCATTGTCGACAGGTCCACCAGGGGTCTGTACACTGGAGGATGCCACCATCTCATCACCTGCCCCAGCGGATGTGACCTATGGAGGAGAACAGCGAGCAGAGAGTCACCCAACACTGAGGTATCACAATGTGTTATTTGCAGAAACGTTGTTAATCCGCAATGTGCCGGTATCTGTCTATATTCCCGGCCTAGATAGGTGTGACGCAGTTAACATCCATCCCATGTGGCCTCCTGAAATGGTGGCTGCCTAACCTGTAAGGTGGGACAAAGGGATATGAGGTAACTGTGCTGGCGTTCCACACCGTCGCGGTGGGCGGTCGAAGACCGCGGCACAATTCTGTTTTGGTTAGCATTGGGCCCTATGGGTCCCAGGAGCCAATGATGATGTACGCCGGCGGTGACGGTACGCACCGCCGCGGACGTGACCGCCATTTTCTGTCTGTTCACTCACTTGATACCTGACCTTCAACAGGAGAAGACCTACACTGCAAGTGCTGCTGTGCCCTGTGTCTGGAAGCGACGATGGCTCATGTGTCTAGGGAAATGGCCCCTGCCTTCACTTCGGAGGAGTTGGAGAAACTAGTGGATGGGGTCCTCCCCCAGTACACGCAACTGTACGGTCCTCCAGACAAACAGGTGAGTACACTGTGAGCATGCTGCGTGGGAAAGAGAGACACATCCTAGTCACCTACACCACCCCCCTACGGCTCATTGAAGGCCCTGTAACCGAGTGTGTGACTGCACTGACACAGAGGGCTATAGACCCAGCAGAGGCGCTGCCAGGTACACCGGGCAACCACACAGAGTATTTTTTAACAGGTCTGTCTGCACTGAAACTCAGCCCTTTATATCCATTGCAATGTACATCATATTCAGACCCAGGATAACAATGACCTTCCCTCACCTTAAAAAAACAACACATGCATTTAACAAACACAAACAAGCAATTAGCCAACAACCTTTGTTATTTGCGTTGGCGCTTTTTTCATTTGCCCCGACGTGTCTGGTTGAAATCCTCCATGACGTGTGTTTGGTTCTGCAGTGGTGTTTCTGTTTTTATTTACTTTTTTAATTATCTGGCGTTGGCGCGTCTAGTCTACAGAGGTGGTTTATGATTATGAGTGTGAAGGCTCATGTTAGGGAGGATGCGAACAGACGTGCAAATGGATATAAAAAAACATGCAATACGTGGACAAGGTGAATCATGATAGACTGCAGCACCTGAGACTCTGAGCCCCAACTTAATCTATAGACCCGGGCCTGGCACATGGAAACAAAATAGTGGATGAACATCAATATGGCCATTTTAAACAATTAGGCGTGAGCTAGCAGAGACCGACACCTTGTAACAGCCACGTGTGTGAGTGCATAGGGTTATTCAGCCTTGTTGTGACTCATGCATTATGTGTATGCATACTCCTGCCATTGCTTTGTTTGAATTGCAGTGATTTCCAATTGGATTTGCCATATATAGAACCCCTCCTACTCCTGGGAGTTTGAAAGATTATTATAGGCAGTGACACATGATCATTTTGCAATTGGACATAAACAATGTAGGGCGTAGTGGGTGAAAGTTAGATGCATGCATTTTGAAATGCAGGGTCAATTTTTCACAATAATTGCACCGCACATTTCTCTGGATACACTGGCCAAAAGAGTTTCTCCTTTGGCGCGTACAAAAACACATTTAATTTATATTCCACCAAATTCAACTTCAAACACACTTTTTAAAGCAAACATAATAAAGTGATGTTGCGCTCATATAATACCAATTTACTTGTTAAAAGCATGTGTATTTATTAGCACCGATAATTGCAACGCTGAACTTGTTAAAGCAGGAGAATAAATGTTTTAAAATAGTACCGAATTTCGACAGAAAATGCAAAGCCCTTTTGAAGAATGCACTTTCCCATAATATGCCATTGCTTACAGGGTCCCCATCATATCACGTGCCTCTGCCCCCTGCCTGTACGCATAGTAATAAATCATGCCAGATGCCAAGGGTTATGCACGTACGGACATATGTCCATGAGTGGGGTAAAGTATGTTAAGTGGCTCAATTCACGTTTTATATTCATAGTCCACTCGTGAGGCAAAATGCCCCCCCCGCCCAAGGCCTGCTGCTGCAGTACACACCCGCATACAATGGGCCCAATTACAACTACGCAAGTGAGCCTGGACCCGGAAGCTATTCATTTCTTTATTATGGTCCTTACCTGATGAACTGCCGAATGCTGGCCTGACTCCTTTACATATGTCAATGCGGCACTGCAGTAAATCATGGATCTATCTGAACAGACACACGGTATGCACAGTTACTGAAATGGCATCACACACCCAAGCCTGGGAGCACTGGCAGTCTCAGATACCACTCAATTTGTGTGTGCGCAGACTCGATTTCATGGCTTTCTGCCTGCCACACCCTTTCCAACTTGTCACAGGGTAGGGTCCCACCCACATCCTGTAACAAGTTAGGAAAGGGAGGGGTGACAATACTCTCCACTCACTGATTGACGTGGAGGCCAAGCCCTACAGGTCTTGCATTAAAAACGCCCAGGACTAACTTTACCTCTACGTCATCAGGAGGTGGAGACTAGGCCTCAATGCTAGGTCTTTGCCGAGCTGATGACATCACAGCCCTCAGGGATGTGAGTCCGTCAGCCCAGCAAATACTTAGACTTTGGGCCCACTGGGGGAGCAGTTAAAGTAATGTGTCAGTCACATGTCTGCATTGTTATTAAGCACAGGAACTACCACACTGGTGTTGGCGAGTGGGGCAGACAGTGCTCCCTGTTCTTTAAAGTTACAAGAGGGTTTTTAAAAAATAAAAAACATATAACACTGGAATGATTGCTTTCTTTTAACTGTGAATCTAAAGGGGACAGAGCCCCGACACCCGTACACAGAAACCGCCGCTGATGATACCCAACTGTACTTCATAGTCTCCTTTGTTTCAGATATCCAACACCTCTACAATTCTTGCATATCATCCGGACCTGGAAGTCCAGCACCCACCTGAAGCCAAACCACACCAAGAGAAAATTCTTCTTATTTGCAAAGAATAACAAAGAAGATATAATAGAGATTACCTGGCTCAATGACATGAACCTTGATAACTTTGAACCTCAACTCGCATGGAATACCAAATCACTTCACCCAGGACACAAATCTCTCCCTCAAGGAACACATTGCCAAAAAAACAAAGACTACTTGGTACCATTTCTCTCGTCTAAAGATAGACAAACTGTCTCTTCTAGGAAGCAACATCAGAACTGCTGTTCTTGTACACATGCAGCTCAATGGTGGTAGTGTCTTCCTCCATGGGCTCCCACATTCCACACTGGAACTCATAAGCAGCATCCTACGCACTGCAGCACATCTTATCCAGGGACTGCAGAAATTTGATTACATTACACAGAATCCTGATGGAACTCCTATTGGCTCGAGTTTGCCAGCCACACAATCGTCAAAACCAGCCGCATCACCTGAAATTGGGAACTTCCCAGAGTTCTCCTTTGTTTTTTGCATAATTTATGCGTCACTCTAACCCTGAAAGGGCCTTGGTTTGATATATATTTGTATATATATATATATAAATACATATATATATATATATATATCTTCACTGATAAAAACAAAGGTTACAGAGATGTTATAGTTAGGAAATTGAATTAAATTATAAGGGGTAGCGCGTTGCAGGAGGCGGAGCCAGTCCACGGAAGGGCAGGAGCTCTTTAAATTCATCTCGCGCTCCCGCCGTTGCGGGTAGCGCGTTGCAGGAGGCGGAGCCAGTCCACGGAAGGGCAGGAGCCCTATAAACTCATCTTGCGCTCCCGCCGTCGCGGGTAGCGCGTTGCAGGAGGCGGAGCCAGTCCACGGAAGGGCAGGAGCCCTTTAAATTCATCTCGCGCTCCCGCCGTCGCGGGTAGCGCGTTGCAGGAGGTGGAGCCAGTCCACAGAAAGGGCAGGAGCCCTTTAAATTCATCTCACGCTCCCGCCGTTGCGGGTAGCGCGTTGCAGGAGGCAGAGCCAGTCCACGGAAGGGCAGGAGCCCTTTAAATTCATCTTGCGCTCCCGCCATCGCGGGATGCGCGCAGGCGGTGCCCGGGCAAAGCCCGGGCCAAGGGCAGGCCCGTCCTTCGCCTGTCAGTGCCCGGAAGAGGCTGGGCTGGGCCATACATCTTAATTTTTTGTTTTCGTGCTGTGCTGACCAGCGGTAACCAGTGGTGCTGAGTAAGTCTTCTTCTTTTTACTACCCTACTCTTTTTTTTTAGTATGGGGAAGCGTAAGGTTCGTTCTAGTCCCGACCAAGCTACAGTCAAATCTAAAAGCTCCAAATCCAATAGAGTAACGCAAATCCATTCTAACTGCGTCTCCAGAGAAATTGACAACTTAATTGAGGAAGTGGAATCTATTCTTAAGGAAAAAGAGGGCAATGCCCGTAAGAGACTGAAATCAGGATCTTTACTCCCATTTTTAACGACTGGCTCCACTAACCCTACTGATATACAGCCTCAGAAAACTTTAATCCATGTTTCTGTCCCTCCCAGCTCGCCTTGTTTGGCCAATTCTTCGCTCTTGCCTGGTATAGGATCCAATTTGGACGCAATCCCTACTGTTTCCATTCTTAATGAGATCCCATGTACAAATCGGTTCTCTGCTTTGGATCAACCAGATTTGGCATGCGCCAAACAGTCTTTGCCTTTGGTTCCTTCTAAATCCAATTGTGATCCATCCAGCGATGATGTTTTAATATTGGTATCTAGTCTCAGACGTGAAGTCGGGGAATTTAAGAGTCTCTTATTTGAGGTCCTTAAACTCCTAAAAAAAAAATCTGACTTAACTCCCCAGTGTACCCCGAATCCAGCGCCAGCACAAGCTCCTCGGCCTTTGGCTCCTGTTGCTCCGCCGGTAGACTGTCCTCTGTTACGGGAAACGGTTAAGAGTCCCAGTTATAGATCTCAATATGGAAATCACCCGACCTCAGTTCAAGCAAATTCGTCATCCTTTCTTTCTAATTCGGGTCAATATGCGGCCCATTTTACTCATGCGCCCAACCAAAATTGCATCGACATGTGTAATGTCCCTCGACTTTCACCTCATACGCAGGAAGACACTTCTTCTCTTATCAACAAGATGTCGTACTGGATTCGCCATTCTGGGGGCTGTGGCTCTATTATCCACGCTGACATTGTGTCTGCTTCTCGTGTGCAAGACCCTGGTGGTCGGGACATTATCAAACTTTATCTCGCCAGCCCCGCTTTAGTCAAGGGAATTTTGCAGATGGAAGCTCGTAACTTATCAAGAACAGACTCTGATATATTTTTTAGAGAAAGTTTGTTTGTTACAGGTCACAAGATTACATCTTCTCGAGTCAACCCAATTTTTCGTAATGCTCCTGTTTCTGTTTCAATTGTACCCCATGGCGCGTTGCCTCTTCCTGGCGATGGGGCTGCTTTGGTCTGCAATAACAAAGGCACTTTCCCACGGGACCCCGTCACCTCAGGGGACACATCAGATGTGGATTGACTACGCCATCCTAATCTATGCAAATATAATGTCCCACATGCTCGGGTAGCCACACCCGTAGGATCATCATTTGGTTTGGGTGCTAATACTGTAAGGGCTCCATTTTGTATTACCAACGGGACTTCAAATTCAGCTCCTGTTGTTTCTCGTATGCCAGTTTGCAGCTCTACATCAAGGAGATTATTGTCTTGGAATGTGGCTGGTATCAAGAGCAAATTATCTGATCCGGACTAGGAGGCTTATGTTGAATCTTTTTCCATATATATGTTTCAGGAAACTTGGTCTACGGATTGTGTGTATAAGCAAGGCTATTGTTGTTACACTAAAAAGGCGACTCAGTCCTCTAGGGGAAGGGCGATTGGGGGTTTATGCACTTGGGTCAAGCTGTCTGAGGTGGGCAGAGTCAAGGAAATTGCTATTGACTCTTGCGACATTCTTGCAACAGCAATATGGCCTATCTCAGGCACCCCAGTGTTATGTATTAATATTTATAACAGGCCAGGTCCTTCTAGCCATCAGTCTGATACTATTCAACTGTTGCACAATTTTATATCTGATTTTCATTTTAAATATTGTGTTATTATTGCAGGTGATTTTAACGCCCAAATTGAATTTGATTCAGCTTTCGCTGAGTCTACTCAGGCTGAAGACGAAGTATGGAATCTCCCCCCGCTTTTAACCCAGCCAGTGCTATGTACTCCTTCCCCTAGAATGGTGCAGACAACAGATCTTGCAGTAACATATGGCCTTCATTTTGGAAATGGACAATTTTCAAACGATAACCCTGTTAGATCCACCTTTTACAGAGGCCACTATAGCAGCACCCTGGATTACGTTATTTTTGATCTGAGTGTCTGGCACTTTATAATCAATGTAGAGGTGGGTTCTCGGTGTACTAGCGACCATGCCCCTCTACAAATTGAATATAATGCAACTCTTTTTTTAGGGCCAACTTTACCTCTTGTTCCGGATGCTCCCAATGACTGCCTGGAATTATCCAGCAATAGGCGTGTTGTGAGATGGTCCTCGTTTTCGAAATCCAATCTGCTTAATGATAAGCTCCGCGACTTAGTTTCCTGCCACCAACTCTTTGATGACTGTATTGTCCTATCTCCTTCAGAAGTTATGTCCTCTCATGTGGCTCTTTTTGAGGGCCTCAAGGAGCTTTTTACTAAACCTCCCTCAACCCAAAACAATTCTCCTCTGTCTAATTATAAGTGGTTTGATAAGGAGTGTCGGGAGGCTAAGAGCCTTTTGTCTAAAGCCTTAAAGTCAAAGAGCCGGGATGCCATTTCATTTGCGAGAAAAAACTATGGCCCTCATTCTGATTCTGGCGGGCGGCGGAGGCCGCCCGCCAGAATTCCGCCCTCCAAAATACCGCGCCGCGGTCAAAAGACCGCAGCGGGTATTTCAAGTTTTCCCCTGGGCTGGCGGGCGGCCGCCAAAAGGCCGCCCGCCAGCCCAGGGGAAAACGACCTTCCCACGAGGATGCCGGCTCGTAATCGAGCCGGCGGAGTGGGAAGGTGCGATGGGTGCATTTGCACCCGTCGCGTATTTCACTGTCTGCCAAGCAGACAGTGAAATACTTGTAGGGGCCCTCTTACGGGGGCTTCTGCAGTGCCCATGCCATTGGCATGGGCACTGCAGGGGCCCCCAGGGGCCCCGCGACTCCCCCTCCCGCCATCCGGTTCCCGGCGGGAGAACCGCCAGGAACTGGATGGCGGGAGGGGGAGTCGGAATCCCCAAGCCGGCGCAGCAAGCTGCGCCGGCTTGGAGGATTCCTGGGGGCAGCGGGAAACCGGCGGGAGACCGCCGGTTTCCCTTTACTGACCGCGGCTAAGCCGCCGCGGTCAGAATGCCCCGCGGGGCACCGCCGGCCTGTCGGCAGTGCCACCGCGTCCTGCGACCCTGGCGGTTCTATACCGCCAGGGTCGTAATGAGGGCCTATGTTTCCATTTGCAAGTCATCCAAACTCAAATATGAGGAAAAATTATGGAAGTGTTTGGCGGAGGCGGATAGCGCCCGTGACTCCAAACTTTTCTGGACCTTGGTCTCACGCAGAGACCCCGCCCTATCCCCAAATGTCATATTGACGCAGAAACTTGGCTTTCCCACTTTCGGGAACTTTATGGGTCCTGCACCGACTCGAATAACACTCCTTTTGATTCCTCATTGTGTCTCCCCCCTGTGCCGCCCTTTACCCTAAAGGAAACAGAGCTGGCAATTCGTGCTCAAAGAACAGGGAAGGCTCCTGGCTTAGACAACGTTCCAACGGTCTTGTATAAATCAGACTTATTTGTGTGGACACGGTACATCAATAGGTTATCGAATATTGTTCTGACAACTCGATCTTACCCAGACTCGTGGAAGGTGGCTATTATTGTCCCCATACACAAAAAAGGAGATAAGAGTTCCCCCGGGAACTATAGACCGATCAGTCTATTAGATAACTTGCAAAAAATATTCTCCTTCCAGTTGTTATCCAGATTAAAATACTGGATAACAAAAAACCAGGCCCTAAGCCATCTCCAGGCTGGATTTCGGGACAAGGTTAGTACTATTGATCAGGTCTTCCGATTTACTACCATCAAGTGGAAGACCGTAGACGCAGACAAAGGCCACTTATTTGTGGCCTTTGTTGATTTGAAATCTGCGTTTGACCTTGTACCGCGTGTCAAGCTTTGGGAGGTCTTGAGCAATATTGGAGTTCCGTGTTCTCTGATCAACATTATTAAAGATCTTTATTCTGATAACTATGCCAGAGTTCGCTGGGGTTCGGCTGGTGACCTGACCCCAGCTTTTTCTACAACACGAGGTGTGAGGCAGGGGTGCGTTCTTGCGCCCACCCTATTCTTATTGTTTATCAATGCATGTATCCCATATCTTTTTGATTGTTATGGTGATGCCCCGACTTTGGGTGGGCAGAGGTTCCCCTGTCTTTTGTTTGCGGATGACACCCTGCTACTCTCACGAACTGCCATGGGCCTTTCCAGACTGCTCTCCTGATTTTTTGAGTTTTGCAAGGATCATGGGTTAGAAATTAATTCAGCAAAAACTAAATAGATGGTCTTTGGGGACAATAGGTGCAAAATGAAATCTAGATGGCGTTCTCTTGGAAAGAGTGGGCATCTTTGACTATTTAGGTATCAAATTGGAAGATTTACACCTTTGGCATGCACACCGCCAGAAATCTTTATTATGTCTGAAGCAAAGAGCGGGTGGCATCGTAAGATTTGCTTCTAGATCTCCCAAATTTGCAATGTCTCCCGCCCTCGAAATATATAAATCTCAAGCCCGGGGGGGGGGGACTATACAGTGCTGAACTTTGGGGCCATTGCAACTTGGTGGATTTGGCAAGGGCGGAAAAACAATTTTTGAAACTGTTGTTAAGGGTTCCCTCCAGTACACCATCTCTGCCCATCCGTATGGATTTAAATCTTTTTTCTATCTCGCAGATTGCCGCCTTAAGGCCCTTGCTATATTGGATTCGACTTTGGTCAACAGATGCCCTTTATCCATTTCGCTATGGGCTTCTCAAACTGGTGGGCAGTAACACTATTAGCAAAACGAAATGGTGTGCTTATGTCAAAGGGTCCTTAATCCATCTAGGTCTAGGGTCCTATTGGTTGGACCCACTTTCTATTCCTAAAAATGCTGTGCAATTACTGAAGGATGCTTTTTGGCATAACGTTCAGATTGCGCAATTTACCAAGATTGCCCCGCTGTCTATGTCTGATTGTTATTTGTCAATTAAATGCCATTACGAATTTGAACCTTATATGGATACAGCACTATCCCCATTTGCGCGAGCTCTTTTTGTTAGGTTTATAATAGGGTCTCTTCCTCTGCGCTCTTTAACGTATAAATGGCTCTGTTCTACCAATAGTTCCAAGCTTTGTCCGATGGGTTGTCAACTTGAAGAGTCTATTTCACATGTTCTCTTCTTTTGCTATGCATATCATAAACAAAGAGCTTTGTGGATTATTCCGCTTTGCAAATCTATAGGTGCCAGGTCTTATCTTCATGTCGAGAGAATTTTAAAATCTGATTCATCTGTCCAGGTAGTTTTACCAGTGACAAAATTCCTCAAATCAATCTGACGCCTTAGATTAGCAATTTTAAAGAATAAGACTGGATAGTCAATTTTTAGATCTATGTATGTATATTTATTGATCTTGATGTCTGATTTTAGTATTTAATTCTTAAGTATAAAGTCATTGTCCTATTGTATTACTGAAACACTTATGGGTGTAGGGAATAGGGTCTTTGTTGAGTAGAATATTCCATTTTTTTTAGGAGATATTCATTTTGATTATTCTCTTTGGATCTTAACTCTCTTTTATCTTTTCATTTTTTTTATTGTGCCTACACTTTTACTGTTTTATTAATCTTAACAATCAAAAATTTTGATGTTTGTATTGTACTTTTATGGTATGTTTTCTACTTACCGAAATAAAGTTGAATGATGATGATGATGAATTAAAGAAACATTGACATTCAACTTAAAAGCCAAAGGTTATGGAGACATAACCATAGAAATTCACCTGACATAGTTAGAGTTATTCAAGTAACTATGACGCGATACCTAAGATAACTATAACTCGCTCACTCGCCATGCAGTTATCTGAGCAATAATTTTACTGCAGATGTAAAAGTGACATTGTTAATGATGTTATCAAAGATGTCATGAGCGCTGTAATTTGTGGGCTAGATAGCAGTTCATGGCGAGGGCACAAGTAATTGTTACCTTAGGTCACAAGTTATAGTTACTTGAAATAACTGTAACTATAACAGGTGAATTTCAATGGTTTTGTATGTTTAAAATGAGAACCTAGCTATTTATTAATTCTATTTCCTAACTATAATGTTCCTGTAGCCTTTGTTTTTTTCACTGAATTTCTATGATTTGTTTAATGTAAAGACATTTTCATTACTATATGTTAATCCAACTGCCACTGCACATGACTTCCAAGTGTGTGCAGCAGAGGTTGGCCTATAACTCTATAAACACCCAACCTTGCACTGCGCATTGCCAGGGTTTGACTGCAGAGTTTGGCCTGTGGCTAAGCCCTGCAGCCAACCTCTATAGCCACCCAACCCTGTCTGCATATGTCCTTTGGCTGTGATCAGCAGGGGTTTGCTGCAATGCTTGGCCTGCGGCCAGGCCCAATAACCACCAAACACTGTACCACGTATGGCCTTTGTCATAGTGGTAATTGGCCACAGGTCTGTATGCCTCCCTCCCCTGGCTGATGTTGGCCCCGGGGACCACATTTCCTGGGGCCTGGCCCTCTAAACTTTTGGCCCCAGGGCCCTATCCCCTGGCTTGTGGCCTAAATATTTTTATTGGGGTCGGAGGAGGGGGCAGCTCTCTCTCTATGAGAGCAATTTTTCTTCTGTTTCCCTTCCCTGCCTGCATCTCCAAGGGCAGAGAAACAGAGGAAATCTCCACTTGCATAAAGTGATAGCTGTTTGACTTAATTCATCCAGGTGGAGGGTTTGCTCTGATTTGGTAGGAGCCATCGGAGCCACAGTATGTTCTGGAGTTGGGCATAGCAGAATCCGGCCCTTGGGGGCGGCCATTCTCAGGGCCATCAGGGCCATCAATGGCTCCTCAAGGGTGACCGCCTTGCCCCCTCCAACCAAAATAGCCAGAGAACGTGGTGGTCCCCTCGACTCAGGGGTCCACAGTGGACCCCCTATGTGTTTTAAATGTGTGCCCCAGGAGGTAGCGGTCCCCGGGCTGCAGAGAGGCTGCCTGGTCCCCCGCCTTAAGTAGTTGATTAGTCCTGGGGAGGTGGTGGTCCCCGTGACAGGGGGTCTGAAACAGACCCTCGTTGAATATTGTTCTAATCATCCCCCGGGAGGGAGCAGTCCTCAAGGCTGCGGCAGGGCCACATAGTGTCCCGGATCAATATACTTTTAGCCCCAGGGAAATGGTGGCCGCCCCAGAGATGGGGGGTGCATGGCCCACCCCCTCACCTAATAGGAACAAAGCCAAGGGAAGGTAGCAGTCCCTGGGGCAAAAATAAGCCCCCTTCCTCTTATTTTCAATGCCCCCAAGACCTGGCCCATCCAGGGGCTTATTAATTAATAAGCACGGCATCGTAAATTTGCTGTTAACATTTTAAAAACTGTGGTTTTGTTTGTGATGTCATTACCAGTTCATTACGGAGGTGCAAGTTATAGTTAGGTCAGGTAACTATAACTGCTGAATTTCTAGGGTTTGGTATATGTGAAATGCAATCCTATCTATAACGCACTCTAACCTTTGTTTTTTTTAATGAGTTTATAAATTTTTTGAAAATTCTATTTTCTAACTATAACGCCTCTGTAACCTTTTGTTTTTTAGGTGGATTTTTCAAAAAAAAATGCTAAGTATGTACTTTACAATAATTTAATGTAACCCCCGTCGTGCATGGCCTTTGGCTGTGTGCTAGGTTGGTTGGCAGCAGGACCTGGGTTGCAGCAAGGTTGTGCTGTCAACCTGACATTACTAACCAACTTTGCACAAATTGCACATGCTTCTTATGTACGTGTGGTGAAGTAGTGGTTTTAAAATGTTTCTTGTAAAAAAGAAACATTTTTTGGAGTTGGGACCCATACACGAACCTTTGCAAACAGTACAAGACTTAACTGTGACAACATTAAGAAGAGGATGAAGAAAATCTTTTGTAGGAAGAGGAACTTATGCTAAAGAAATGGAAGGATAGTGTAGTGTGGGGGGTGAAGAAACTTAATGCATGTAAAGTGGTGTGCACACTGTGCAAGAAAGTTCTGTCACGTGGAAACGAAAATAAATATTTGTGCAGAACTTCCAGCATGTACAAACACTTGAGTACTAAATACTCAAACCATCTTGCAAGAGCTGAGATGCGACAAATGGAAACAGAACAAGGAGGGACTAGCGGAACCAACAGCCAGCCTGGAACTTCGTCTAGAGGAGAGCAGCTTTCAGGAGTTTCTGTCACCATACCTGAGTTTTTCAAAGTAGGCATTTTTTGTCCGAAATAACACAAAATGTTACGTATAAGTGAACTACCAGTTTCTATATTGGTGCAGACTATTAATGCACATAAATGTTAATGTTTTTTTTTTGTTTCTGAGTTGCTACATAGTTTGAGATTTTTGGTGCATGCAGTTGCAAGTCATGTTCCTATTTTTGCGAAATGACAAAGAAAACACCCAAAAATGTCAAAGTGGTTAAAAAGTACAAAAAAAGCACAAAAAGTTAAAAACACAAATAAGGTTCTTGTAGGAACCATCTCTTTTGCAATAAAAAAAGAAATGCATGAGTGTTTGCATGTGTAAGTAAGTCTTTGCATCATATATGTGTATTAGTGAGTGAGAGCAACACTGCTGTATGGCTTAGTGAGTGGGTGAGTGAGTGACTGGATGGGTAAGTGACTGTGTATGTGAGTGGCTATATGGGTGAGTGAGTGAGTGCATAAGTGGCTGTGTGTGTGAGTGATAGTTTACATGTGTGGCAATATAGTTAAGTGAATGGGTGCATAAGTGGTTGTAGCGGTGTGTCAGTGGCTGTATGGGTGAGAGACTGAGTGTGTGAGTGACTGTATGGGCCACTGACTGGGTGCGTGAATGGCTATGGGTGAGTGAACAGTCGCACGAGTGGCTGTATGAGTGAGTGAGTGGGTTCTGGAGAAGCTGTATGGGTGAGTGACTGTGTACATGACTGAATGTATGGCTGAGTGACTGGGTGTGGGTGGCTATATGGGTGAATGATTGGATGCATGAGTGGCTCTATTGTTGACTGACTGGGTGCATTAGTGGCTCTTTGGGGACAGACTGGGTGAGTTAGTGACTGTATGGGTGACTGACTGAGTGCAGGAGTAGTTGTATGAGTGAGTGAGCGGGTGCTTGAGTGTCTATATGGGTGAGTGACTGGGTGCATGAGTGGCTGTGTGGGTGACTGAGTTGGTGCATTTGTGGCTGTATGGGTAACTGACTGGGTGCATGAGTGGCTGCAGGAGTAAGTGAGTGGTTGAGTGGCTGTATGGATGAGTGACTGCATATGTGACAGGTTGTATGGGTGAGTGACTAGGTGTGTGAGTGGTTGTAAGGGTGAGTGACTAAGAGAGTGAGTGGCTGTATGGGTAACTGTGTTAGTGGCTGTATGGGTGACTGGGTGAGTGTATGAGTGGCTGTTTGAGTGAGTGAGTCAGTGCTTGAGTGGTTGTATGGGTCAGTGACTGCGTATGTGACTGGCAATATGGGTGAGTGACTGGGTTTATGAATGGCTGTATGGATAAGTGAGTTGGTGAATGAGTAGCTACAGGGGTGAGTGACTGGGTGCTGTGAGGCTGTATGGGTGAGCGAATTGGTTCACGAGTGGCTGGATGAGTGAGTGAATGGGTGCATGAGTTAGTGTATGGGTGAGTAAATGTGTATGTGGGTGAGTGATTGGGTGCGTGTGTGAGTGTATGGGTGAGGGAATGGGTACGTGAGTGGCTGTGTGAGTGAGTGATAGGGTACAGGTATGCTTGTATGCATGAGTGACTGGATATGTGAGTGGCTCTATGGGTGAGTGAATGGGTGTGTGGTGCTTGTATAGTTAAGTGAATGGGTGTTTAAGTGTCAGTATTCGTGATTGACAAGCGTGTGTGAGTCACTTTATAGATGAGTTAGGTGGTCATTACAACCCTGGCAGTAGGTGTTAAAGCGGCGGAAAAACCGCCAACAGGCTGGCAGAAAAAATTTGTAATCACGACCGTGGCGGAAACCGCCAACATAGACAGCCACTTTAACACTCCCACCGCCAAGGCGGTACAAATAAACACCGCGGCGGTAACGGCCAACAGACAGGCGGAGGACAATGTACCACCCACAGAATTACAACAGTCCAATCTGCCACCTTTTCCGGTGCGGATTCACCGCAAACAAAAACACGGCAGAAACAGGACTTGGAAGGGAAAACGCTCACCTCTACACACCCCACGAGGAATCAGGACGCCATGGAACCTGAGCTCTACATACTGCCAGCCTTTATCTTCCAGCTTCTCTATTAGGAACAACAAAGACGGTGGCAAAGACCACGGTGAGTACTGCACCTACAACACAGGGGAGGGGGAGGGAAAAAAGAGTGACACACACACGCAACACCCCCACCCCCATCCTCACCCACGACAACACACACACTAATACATCATGATACATTACAGTTACAACCCCCAAACCCCCCCTGGAAGAATGCAAGGACAAAAGGAAATGAGTCGAATGAATGCAACATATTCAAATACATGAATCAAAAATATATACATATATAAAGATATACACACACTATAAACAAATTTATACACCAAGAATACAAGTCCAAGGGATTCCACCATCATAGTCCGAGGACCACTGGGCCCAAAATGCATGGGCGAGGCCCACACAAGATACCCGAACAAGACAGAGAGAACACTGCTGGGGCATCAGATAGAAATTAAACAGGCACCTCAGGGGGAAGGGAAGGGGGGCACCTCAGCCGGATGAGTGCACAATGCCAGATTCACGAGGGGGCTCCATGCCCATTTATATATCTTGGGGAGTGCAAAGCCACAGTCTCTCATGTCTCTCCAGTGGGTGGTTTGCCCATTGCTGCATCCTGGGGAGTGCAAAGCCACAGTCTCTCAAGTCTCTCCAGTGGGTGGTTTGCCCACTGTACCATCCTGGGGAGTGCAAAGCCACAGTCTCTCAAGTCTCTCCAGTGGGTGGGTTGCCCACTGCTTTAGCCTTCGGGGTGCAAAGCCACAGTCTCTCAAGTGGATAACAGTCTCCACTGGTTCTGGACGGGGCTTTGTGCCCAGAGTGCTTCATCCTGCAAGGACAGAGGTAGTGGATGTCAATCTCCACTGGTTCTGGAGGGGGCTTTGTGCCCAGTGTGTTTTTTCATGCCAAGGACTGAGGTAGTGGATGGATCTCTCGACTTGTTCTGGAGGGGGCTTTGTGCCCAGAGTGCTTTATCCTGCCAAGGACTGAGGTAGTGGATGGATCTCTCCACTGGTTCTGGAGGGGGCTTTGTGCCCAGAGTGCTCCATCCTGCTTGTGGCGGCCTCAGTAGCATCGGAATCTTTGGCGCTCACTGGCCTGCGGTGCTTGTTGCAGCGGTGTCCTGTTCAGCGGTGCTGGTGGTGGCGGTGTCCTGTTCAGCGGTGCTGGTGGCGGCAGTGTCCTGTTCAGCAGTGCTGGTGGCAGCGGTGTCCTGTTCAGCAGTGCTGGTGGCTGCGGTGTCCTTGGCAGCGGTGCTGGTCGCAGCGGTGTCCTGTTCAGCGGTGCTGGTGGTGGCAGGGTCCTGTTCAGCGGTACTGTGTCCTGTTCAGCGGTGCTGGTGGCGGCGGTGTCCTGGGCAGCGGTGTCCTTGGCAGTGGTGCTGGTGGTGGCGGTGTCCTTGGCAGCGGTGCTGGTGTCGGCGATGTCCTGTTCAGAGGTGCTGGTGGTGGCGGTGTCCTGTTCAGCAGTGCTGGTGGCGGCGGTGTCCTTGGCAGCGGTGCTTGTTGCAGTCTTGTCCGCCGTGCAGGTTTTCCCAGACTTGACGGTTTTACTGTGCCCCTTCCCCACTTTGGATGGTGGCGCAGCTGTCTCCACACTCCCAACTGTACCCTTGGGAGCAGCTTTGGTGGCAGATTTTTTTCCTCTCTCCCGCTGGACACTGGCCAACTTTTTCTGCTTTTGAGGTGGGGGACTGTCTGTGCTCTGGCTCCTTGCCACACTGGCTGCCCTGCTGCCTGGCGCACTCCAGAAACCGGTTACTACTGGCACCACTGTTCCTGCAGATGTTGTGACTGAGGCGCTGGGTTGGGACCTGGAGAGGCGGGCCCTAGGAGACTGAAGGGGTGGGGGAAGTGAGGGAAAGAGGTCAAGGTTGGACAGGAAAAGTTTTTTGGGCACACTGGGACGGGTAGATGGAGGGGGTTTGGGAGTGGAGGAAGAGGTAGTGGTTGTAGGAGGTGTACGTTTGCTGACTTTGGGTGAAGGTGCATGGGCTGGATGCTGTCGTGAGGTGGATGGCTGTTGGGTGTGTGTGTGACTGCATTTGTATACATTGGGAGGTGGGCTCACGGACACACTGGTCGAGGACACAGGGGATGTGTGAATGGTAGTGGGGGTGGTGAGTGCACGTGAGTGGGGTGTGGTGGTAGGTGTGCTGGTGATAGAGGTAGTGGCTGACTATGTAGTGCATGCAGGTGTGAGTGGAGATGAGACAGGGAGGGAGGAGGGAGATGAGGAGGCGGGGGACACAGTGGAGGCAGTGGGTGTTGGTATGTCTGCATGTGTATGATGCTTGTGTGAGTGCTTGTGGGATGTGTGGTGCTTATGTTTGCCTGAGCTTCCCTTGTGTGTTGACATGTGTGCATGCTGGTCTGATGGTGTGATTGGGATAGGCTGAGGTACAGGGGTTTGGGTCTGGGTGGAGGAAGTCAGAGGGGGAAGGCTAGAAACAGGGACAATGGCTACCATCAGTGCTGAGGCCAGAGCCTGAAAAGCTCGCTGTTGGGCTGCCTGGCCAGAATGAATGCCCTCCAGGTATGCATTGGTTTGTTGCAACTGCCTCTCTATACCCTGGATTGCATTCAAAATGGTAGACTGCCCAACAGTGAGGGACGTGAGGAGGTCAATGGCCTCCTCACTGAGGGCAGCAGGGGTGACAGGGGCAGGGGCCGAGGTACCTGGGGTGAAGGAGATGCCCACCCTCCTGGGTGAGCGGCCACGGGGCAAACGCTGAGGGGCTGCTGGGAGGGCGGTGCTGGTAGGGGGGGTGGTGGCTGTACCTGTTGATGCGTGGGCACAGATGGGACTGCCACCACAAGGGAGCTCCCATAAGAGGAGGAGTCCGTATCGCTGGTCTCAGCTCCTGTCCCCGCCATGGAGCTCCCCTCACCCTCCGTCCCACTGGTGAATTCAGACTCTGTTGTGTCGCCCTCCAGGGCCATGTGGGATGCAGCTCCCTCCTGCTCCGGTGCCACTGCTCCTCCGCCTGATGATGCTAATGCACACAAGAAGAGGGAGACCACAAAAAGGGGGGGGAGACAGAAGAAAGACCTGTTGAGTGCATGCAATACCGCTACCGTTGGCGGACACTACAGACACAGCAGCCCTCTGCACTACGCCATGCACTTTGAGTTCCCTAATTGATCACAGGGACATGGGGTACAAGGCCTATGCCCGATTTCTGCACACATGCAAGTCACAGGAGCCTGACTAGGTGTAGTTGGCTCTGTACACAGGTGGGGTGGGGTACCACAGGGCCTGCCTTCAGAAGGGACCTTGCCTACAAAACTCGCCCTGGCCTAGGGGAACCCGCAGCCCACCTCCCCCACCCAGACACGTACAATGCATGCTGAATCAGCTGAATGAGAGTGTACTCACCCCCTTGTGGCTGCTGTGATGCCCTCAAGCGCCCATTCAACTCCAGGTACGCCACTGCCAGGATCCGGAACATCAGGGGGGGTCATGGTGCGACGGGCACCCCTCCCACGCTGGGAGGCCATTCCCAGCTGTGCCTCCGCTGTCATCTTGCTCCAGCGGCGAATCTCCTCCCATCTTTTCCGGCAGTGGGTGCTCCGGCTGTGGTAGACCCCCAGGGTCCGGACTTCCTTGGCGATGGCACGCAAATATCCTTCTTCTGCTGGGCGCTGACCTACAGGAATAGTACAGGGGAAAAGGAGAAGATATAACCGTCAACACCGTCAAAGTCATTGGCCCGCATCTCTACCCTTGCCATGACGCACATGCACTCACAGTCGTTTCATGCACGCCTCATTCTCCCCCTCATCTTTCATCCACACCACTCCAAACAGCCATTGCCCATACAGCATGCTCTCAGTGTACTCACCTGTTTGTCTGGAGGACCGTAGCGTAGCGTGTACTGGGGGAGGACCTCATCCACTAGTTTCTCCAACTCCTCCGTGCTGAAGGCAGGGGCCCTTTCCCCAGACACACGAGCCATTGTCTCTTCCAGACTGAGGTCACAGCAGCACTTGCAGTGTAGGTCCTCTCCTGTCGAAGATCAGGTATCAAGTGATTGAACAGAGAGAAAATGGTGGTCACGTCCGCGGCGGTGCGTACCTTCACCGCCGGCGTACATCGTCATTGGCTCCTTGTTCCCATAGGGTCGAAAGTTAACCAATGCAGGATTGCTCTGTGGTCTTCGACCGCCTACCGTGACGCTGTACAATGCCAGGGCAGTTACCTCAAATCCGCTTGTCCCACTGTACAGGTCAGGCAGCCGCCATTTCAGGGGCCCACATGGCATTATTTTGGACTGTGTCACACATATCTAGACCTTGCTTAGACACTAATACAGCCATATGTCGATTTGAAAACATTTGCCGATTAAGTTGTGTTTATGTACCTCAGAGTTTGTTGACTCTCTGCTCGCTGTTCTCTTCCATAGGCAACGTCCGCTGGGGCAAGTGAGGAGATGGCAGCATCCTCCGGTGTACAGACCGCTGGTGGACCTGTCGACAAAGGAGGAGCAACATGTGATCATCACCTACAGACTTGATCGTACCACAATCCTGGAACTGTGTACCCAGCTGGAGCCAGACCTGATGTCAGCTATCCGCCATCCCACAGGAATCCCCCCTCTAGTGCAGGTGCTGTCAGTACTCCATTTCCTAGCAAGGGGTCTTTTCAAACAACAGTGGCCATAGCATCAGGGATGTCCCAGCCTATGTTTTCCAACGTGTTGTCCAGAGTGTTATCTGCCCTGCTGAAACACATGCGGAACTACATCGTGTTCCCTCAGGTGGAGGATTTGCCTACAGTGAAAGGTGACTTCTATGCCCTGGGACATATTCCCAACATCATAGATGCCATTGATGGGACACATGTGGCCTTGGTCCCCCATGCAGGAGTGAACAGGTGTACAGAAACCGGAAGAGTTACCATTCGATGAATGTGCAGATGGTGTGTTTGGCCGTCCAGTACATCTCCCATGTGAATGCCAAATTTCCTGGCTCAGTGCATAACGCTTACATTCTGAGGAATAGCAGCATCCCTTATGTGATGGGGTAACTCCAGAGGCACCGTGTGTGGCTATTAGGTGAGGACATGGACCCTATACGGTGTGAATAGGTGTCTGGGATGTCCCTATGAGTTAGTGTGTGTCTAACAGTTATCCCTCGCCATTTGCAGGTGACTCTGGTTACCCCAACCTGTCATGGCTACTGACCACAGTGAGGAATCCCAGGACAAGGGCAGAGGAATGCTACAATGAGGCCCATGGGCGAACTAGGAGGATTATAGAGAGGACCTTCGGCCTCCTGAAGGCCAGGTTCCGGTGCCTCCATATGACAGGTGGTCCCCTATTCTACTCATCAAAGAAGGTGTGCCAGATCATCGTGGCCTGCTGTATGCTTCACAACTTGGCTTTGCGATGACAGGTGCCTTTTCTGCAGGAGGATGGTCCAGATGGAGGTGTTGTGGCAGCTGTGGAGCCTGTGGACAGTGAAGACGAAGAAGCAGAAGAAGAGGACATAGACAACAGGAGCACAGTGATCCACCTATACTTCCAGTGAGACACAGGTAAGAAGACAACACAGCCTGCTACATCTGATTTAATTCCTCTGCCTCTCATCTGTCTCTCTTTTTCACCCAATGTATGGTCACTGAGTTGTCACTTTCCTTTACGATTTCACAGATGTGGGTCCCACTGTGTGACATCTGCTTTGTTCCCGCGTGGACTAGAGCTGTGTGACATAGGTATGTTGACAATACAATGGACATTGCTATTTCCCTTAGTTATTGCAAATACCCAATTGTGAAAGCACAGACTGACTCCAGATTATTTTGTGATTTAAGGGTGTTTATTTAAGTGCTAAATAGTGGAGGGGGTTGCTAAATGGTCAGGTGTGATGGTGGAGGAATGTCGATGGCAGAGTCCAGTCTATTAGACTCACAGGTGCATTGTCCAAAGGGGCATAGGAAGTGGAGCTGGGGCAGTTTAAGTATGGCCAGGGTGACAAAGTGGGACAGAAGGATGACAAATCAGGGTGGTCTCATTTCTTGGCGGGGGTCTTGGCATTGTTCTCTGTCTTTGTCCTGGATCTCAGGAACTGCTTGCAGGGTGGTTCTCCATCTGCAGGGGGTGGGGTGCTGGTGTCGTTGTCCTGTGGCGGTGCCTCCTGTCCACTAGCGCTGGCAGAGGTGGTGGGCAGTTCATCGTCCAGGCTAGTGTCAGGGGCTCCTTGTTGTGCCACAGTCTCCCTCCTGGTGTTGACGAGTTCCTTCAGCACCCCTACAATGGTGTCCAGGGTGGAATTGATGGATTTTAGTTCCTCCCTGAAGCCCAGATACTGTTCCTCCCGCAGCCGCTGGGTCTCCTGAAACTTGGCAGGTACCGTTGCCATCGTCTCCAGGGATGGTGGTAAGCTCCCATGATGTTGGAGAGGGCCTCATGGAGAGTGGGTTCCCTGGGCCTGTCCTCCCCCTGTTGCACAGCAGCCCTCCCAGTTCCCCTGTGTTCCTGGGCCTCTGTCCCCTGAACAGTGTGCCCACTGCCACTGCCCCCAGTTCCCTGGTGTTGTTGGGGTGGTGGGTTAGCCTGGGTTCCTTGTAGTGGTGGACACACTGCTGATTGACGCGTCCTGGGGACAGAGGGATGGGCCCGCTGGGTGGGTGCTGTGCTGGCGTTTCCAGAGGGGGGAAGCTCTGTAGTGGCCTGTGCCAGTGTGAGGGGAACCAAATGTTCCGAGGTCCCAGATGGGCCGGGCTGGTCATCTAGATCCAGTTGGACAGAGATGCTGTCATCACTGTGGGCCTCTTCTGTGGGTGGAGTGGACATGTCTGGACCCTCCTGTCCGGTGACGTTGGGTAGGGGTCCTGCAGGGGAGCAAAGGCATGATTATTGCATCTGTGTGTGCCATGGTATGCAATGGGTGGGTGACCCTGTACCCCAGTGCTTTCATTCCTGTGTAGGACCTTGTGTGATAATGGTTTAGGGGGGTATATGGGTATGTGCAGTGGACATGCTTTGGTGATGGGTGTCCATGCTTTGGTGTTACATGCAGGGCTTGGGTTTGGAATGTGTAGTTTGTGATATTGGGACATATGTGAGGAGTTGGAGTGATGGGGTGAGGGCGAGGGTGGGGGTATGTGATGGCGGGGTGGGGGGGATAAGGCAGTAAAGATTTGCCTTACCAGAGTCCATTCCTCCAGCTACTCCTGCAAGGCCCTCAGGATGCAGTATAGCCAAGACCTGCTCCTCCCATGTAGTGAGTTGTGGGGGAGGAGGCGGGGGTCCGCCGCCAGTCCTCTGAACCGCAAGGTGGTGTCTTGAGACCACTGAACGCACCTTCCCCCGTAGGTCGTTTCACCTCTTCCTGATGTCATCCCGTGTTCTTGGGTGCTGTCCCACTGCGTTGACCCTGTCCACGATTCTTCGCCATAGCTCCATCTTCCTAGCTATGGTCGTGTGCTGCACCTGTGATCCGAATAGCTGTGGCTCTACCCGGATGATTTCCTCCACCATGACCCTGAGCTCCTCCTCAGAGAACATGGGATGTCTTTGCGGAGCTATGGGGTGGTGTGGGTGATGTGTGGCATGGTGTGTGTTGTGATGTGTGGGGTGATATTTAGAGGTGTGTTGTGTGAGGTGCTTGGATGTTGTGTGAGTGATGGTGTAGTGTGCCTGTAGATGCTATTGTTCTTTCTGGTGGTGTCTCTCTCTGGCCTTCTGTCGCAATTCTGGTCGTAAGGGTTTGTGGGTGATGTGGGTGTGGGTTTTATATTGTATTAGATGTGTGGGAGTGGTGTGTGTTTGTGTATCTGGTGTGTGTATTTGGAATTGTCCAATGTGGTAGTGTTTTGTAAATGAATGTGTATTTTCAGCACAGCGGTGTTTACCGCCAATGGAATACCACGGTTGAAAGACCGCTGCGTGGATTCATGGGTCACGATAGTGTGGGCGTATTCCTGTTGGCATGACGTTGGAGGTTTTGTTATCGCCAGTTTATCACTAACCTTTGGTGTGGCGGACTTGTGTTGGCTTTCTGGATTTTGGCGGATTCCGTGCTGTGGGTCATAATGACTGTGGCGGAATTCTGCGGCCGCGGCGGTGTGTAAGCAGCTTTTACCACCAATGTTGTAATGACCCCCTTAGTGTCTGAATAAGTGGTTGTATGCATGAGTGACTGGGTGCATAAGTGCCTGTGTAGGTGACTGAATGGCTGCATGACTGGCTCTATGGACAGAATACATGAGTGGTTGTAAGGAGGAGCGAATGGGTGCGTGAGTGGCTGCATGTGTGATTTAGTGGCTGTGTAAGTGTTTGTAAGGGTGAGTGAAGGGGTGCCTGAGTGGCTGTCTGGGTGAGTGATAGAGTATTTGAATGTCTCTATGAATGAGTGACTGGTTGTGTGAGTTGGCGTATGGGTGAATGAATGGGTACATGGGTGGCTGTATGGGTGAGTGATAGGATGCTTGTGTGAATGTATGTGTGAGTGAATGGGTGTATGAGTGACTGTATGTGTGACTGAATGTGTGCATGTGTTAGTGTATATGTGATTGAATGGGTGTGTGAGTGAATGTATGGGTGAGTGAATGGTTGGATGACTGACTGTGTACATGAGTGACTGTGTGTGTGAGCATATTATTGGTGACTAATTGGGTGAGTGACTAGGTGCGTGAGTGGGCGTGTGGGTGAGTGAACGGATATGTGTGTGATTCCATCTGTCAGTGAATGGGAGCATGAGTGCTTGTGTGGGTGACTGAACTGGTGCATGAGTGGGTTTATTGAAGAGTGATAAACTGCATCAATGGCTGTATAGGTGACTGAATGGGTGCATACAAGGCTATATGTGTGAGTGAATGAGTTCATAGCTGTATGAGTGTGTGGATAGGTGTCTGACTCCTTTTATATGTGAGTGAATGAGTGTGTGAGTAAATATAGGTGAAAGTCATTGGGTGCATGAATAACCATAAGGGGGAGTGAGAGGGTAAATGAGTGACTGTGCCTGTGAATGATATGGTACATGAGTGACTTAATGAATGAGTTAGTGTATGAGTTATTGTGCAGCTCAATGAGAGAGTGTAGTAGTTTCTGTATGGATACGTAAGAGGCGTATGAGTAGGCCTATGTGTGACTATGTGAGTGCATCAGGGTTATGTGTGTGAGTGATTGTACCCATGATGTGTGGGTAACTTCATGACTGAATGAGTGGTGTATGTGTGTGTTAGAGATAGAATATATGTGTGAATGAGTAACTGAATGAACAAGTGAATGTATAAGTGATGTGTATACAGTTGTGTGAGAATTTGCATGGCACACTCACTGAGTGTGTCTGTCAGATACTATACAGAACAGCAAGCGGAAAACACACTACTAGAAACATATAAAGAATACTGTCTAAGGATAAACAATGTTCACTACTTGTCAGAAACAAATTGTTTTCTGACACTACTATCTTCAAAGTTTTGATGACATGTCTCCAAATACTGCTAAAAAAATTAAGAATATAAATATGTTAGTATGATGCTTATAGTAGATGCAAAACAACTCAGTATATATTATTTATGCTACAGCAGTATATAGCAATTTACAAAAACATTTTATTTTCCCTCGTCCTGTTCTCATTCTTTATACTATTACCTATAAATAGAGAACTGCATAACCGTTATTGAACAGTAGGGAAATTTTGACTGTAGAAAAAAAAATATCTCCATCGCACTTTACTACAAGTAAGTAATACTGTGAATTGCACTCACTATAATTTTAACAATATTTGATCAAGCCACATTTAGTAAATTAATCAAAAGATTGTATGTTAAAAACAATTTGTTTAATATTATAGCTGGTACAAAACTGCAAACAAATATAATCCATTCTTGAATTTTCCACATCATTTTGTAGACATCACCCTTGATACCCCAAATGATGTCTGAAACAATGAGCATCCAGATAGTGAGATATGTATGTTCATTTGCTTCTTTCTTAAAATCCTATGAAGATGTTTCATCCACACTTCATTTTTGCATATCTCTTTGTTGACACTCCCACTGATAGGCAGACTAATGTCTTAAACAGTGCTGATCCATATAAACAAAAAATCATATAGTCAATATATTCCAGAAATCCTATGAAGGTGTTTCAACTACACTTAAATTTTGGATATCCTTTTCTTTATATCACCCTTGATAGGCCGAATGATGTCTTCAGCAGTAATGATACACATAGAGAGAAGCCCATATAATCATTTTCTTCCAGGAATCGTATAAAAATAAATCATCTACACTTTATTTTTGGATATCCTTTTGTTTACATAGCCCCCGATAGGCTGTATGATTTCTCAAATAGTGATGATCCATGTAGAGAAAATAACATACATTTCTTTTTTAGTAAACATCCTTTGGCCACATTTCATCCATACTTCATTTTTTTAATATCTTTTGAAGACATGATCTCTGATAGGCTAGGTGATATAATAAGTAGTATATATCAACACAGAAGACTGTATCTCATATTTTTTTTCCAGAAATCGTGCTTAGAAATAGTAGGTTAAAATTAGGGAGTTTGAAAGATAGTTTTTGTTTGAATTGCAGACTGTTGTCTTTGCACTGTGTCCATCCAGTTTGAGTCTTTCAATAAACAGTATAATGTCCAGATATAAAATTAAGGCCTTTATGGAAGATGATCACCAAAGTACAGTATTTTCTACTGGATATTGAAATCTGTACAGCTTTAAAATTTGTAATCTTGGTGTCCGATTTTGTTTCATCTGCTCTGCATCATTGAAGCATTGCTATAATGTATGTACCACTCTTCCTATTAGCAATGGAGATAATACGTGTCGTCTATCCTGCTCTGTGCGTCCATTTTTTGGGCGTGTTTCCGACGCGCGTCGATTTTCAGCTGCGGAGCCGGCAGCGTGTTGTTTCTTCAGCCGTGGATCAGAGTTGCATCAATCTTTTCCCTGCACGGTGCTCTGTGCGTAAATATCCTTTTCTTTAGGCTGCCAGCTTCTCATTTCAGGGTCCCAGGAACTGGAGAGGCACCACATGGCAGAGTAGGAGTCTCTCCAGAGACTCCAGGTGCAGGCAGAGAGTAGTCTTTGCTGTCTCTGAGACTTCAAACAACAGGAGGCAAGCTCTAAATCAAGCCCTTGGAGAGTTCTTCTCAAGATGGAAGGCACACAAAGTCCAGTCTTTGACCTCTTATTCTGGCAGAAGCAGTAACTGCAGGATAACTCCACAAAGCACAGTCACAGGCAGGGTTGCTCTTCTTCCTCAGCTCTTCAGCTCTTCTCCAGGCAGATGTTCCTCTTTTTTCCATGAGGGTTTCTAAAGTCTGTGGTTTGGGGTGTCCTTCTTATACCCAATTTCTCCTTTGAAGTAGGCCTACTTCAAAGTAAAGTCTCTTTTGAATGTGAAATCCTGCCTTGCCCAGGCCAGGCCCCAGACACTCACCAGGGGGTTGGAGATTGCATTGTGTGAGGGCAGGCACAGCCCTTTCAGGTGTGAGTGACCACTCCTCCTCTCCCTCCTAGCACAGATGGCTCATCAGGATATGGAGGCTACACCCCAGCTCCCTTTGTGTCACTGTCTAGTGTGAGGTGCAACCAGCCCAACTGTCAAACTAACCCAGACAGGGAATCCACAAACAGGCAGAGGCACAAAAATGGTATAAGCAAAAAAATGCCCACTTTCTAAAAGTGGCATTTTCAAACACACAATCTTAAAATCAACTTTACTAAAAGATGTGTTTTTAAATTGTGAGCTCAGAGAACCCATACTCCACATGTCCATCCACTCCCAAAGGCAATCTACACTTTACTCGGATTTAAAGGTAGCCCCCATGTTAACCTATGAGAGGGACAGGCCTTGCAACAGTGAAAAATTAATTTAGCAAAATTTCACAGCCAGGACATATAAAACACATTACTGTATGTCCTACCTTAACCATACACTGCACCCTGCCCTTGGGGCTACGTAGGGCCAACCTTAGGGGTGTCTGACATGTAATAAAAGGGAAGGTTTAGGCCTGGTGAGTGGGTACACTTCCCAAGTCGAATTTACAGGTAAAACTGCACACACAGACACTGCAGTGGCAGGTCTGAGACATGATTACCTAGCTACTCATGTGGGTCGCACAACCAGTGCTGCAGGCCCACTAGTA